>NW_027466462.1:1845000-2585000 GCF_050575085.1 Anarhichas minor | reverse complement strand
GGAGGACTTTCAAAAAAGCTGGTGAAAGTTGCACTATAGTTTCTTTGAACTTCTGTATTCGCAACAAAAAATAGGTATACGATCCCCGGATGATTTTAAAAGTTTTTTGGGGTTTTTTTTTTGTTGCGTAAAAGCGCAATGCTCCTTTACGCAGTCCAGACCCGAGGCAGTTGTGTTTCCAGAATTAATGAACTGTGTGGAGTGCGATTCTGTCTTTCAGATAGTGGACCTCTTACAAATATTCACAAAGTGGCGTTTCTGTGCGTAAAAGTGCAAATCAAAGTGTCGGCTGCGCGGAGGAGATGCTACAGGTGAGCAGTGCTGCCGGGCTCCCCGTATCTTCAGTATGACACCTCAGCTTGTAAAGTGAAAAAAGAACTCACTCTGCTTTAATGTAAGCATTCAGAACAACAATCAGACAAGACTGGGGACGGTCCTGATGTTTGGAATCTCATTTTTGGTCTCGTTTGTGGGTCAGTGACTTAAAAGGAAGTTTCTTTTTTTTTAAAGTCTGAAACTTGAAGGCCAGCAAAAAATAAATCTCAAGGTGACACGTTTATGTCAGAAGCCGGGACACGTGGAAAAAGTGAAGCCGAGCCCTGGAACTAACAAGGGCTTTACTTTTTAAAACTTCTCGAGGGATGGAAAGACTTGGTTTTTTGGGGGGGGGGATGAAAACTCTTCCAGGAATCGCGTCTCTCTCAACTCCAAAAAAAAATTTGAAAAAAAGCCTCTTTACCAAAGTTGTAATCTCTCTCTGGGAGCAAACACGAGGAAGATAAAGTAAAGTGTAGACTTTTAAGATCCGTGAGCGTGCAGGAATGAAAAGGTGCGCAGGAGATGCTCTCAGTAGCCACCGTCCTCCTTCTGCTTCTCTTACTTTATGTCGTCCACTCTCTTTTCTGTGTACCTTTCTGTTTCTGAGAGCGCTCCTCTCTCTCTCTCTCTCTCTCTCTTTCTCTCTCTTTCTCTCTCTCTCTCTTTCTCTCTCTCTCTTTCTCTCTCTCTCTCTGCTGGCTGCCTATACAAGTCACCCTCAGTGTGTGTGTGTGTGTGCGTGTGTGTGTGTGTGTGTGGATGTGGATGTGGATGTGCGTAAAGAGTTTGTGTGTGCGTCGAACCAGAGGCACCAATGACTGTTTATGTAGCGCGGAGGCAACTGGAAGGCGAATAGGCGGCCAAGGGCTCCCGTCGCCCCCCTCCAACCCCACCCCACTCCCAGCGTCGGCTAGAGTGACTCCCCTCTCTTTCCCCTCCTCCTCCTCCCCCCTTCCTCCCTCCATCCCTCCCCTCTGCTCCACCTCTTTCAGCTCCTGGAGGACCCCCCCCTCTCTCTTTCTCTCTCTCTCCCCTCCTCCCTTCCCACCCCCTTCCTCTCTCCCTTCAGAAGGAGGGGTGGTGTAAAGTGAGCGGCAAGCGGCGCAAGAGGAGAGGAGGCTTGGAGCGTGCTGGAGCTGGCAGAGCGCCAACGAGAGAGAGAGAGAGAGCGCGCGCAAGAGGGAGCGAAACGGGGCTTTGCAGTTACTTTTATGACTTCTGTCTCCGTGCAGGACGTGCGCACTCTTGAACTAATCACCTGCAGACTGAAACAGCGCTGCGCACACATCAGGATTAATGCAACCCATTTTTTACCGGCTAGTAAATTAGACTCAATTAGAATCAATAACAAATTCCACAGTAAAAAAAAAAGTTACCGCTGTAAAAGGATCACTCCAGATTTGCCAGGGACCCGCGATGCGCCTTTACGCACGGAGTTTTGCGCATATGTAGTTTATAAGCTGCGTGTCCAGTTAAATATCTTACGTGTTTTCTTCCGTGCTTGTTCCCGGTGCATCATGGGACACGAACCGCGGACCTCTGGACCGAAACTTAACATAATTTGATTGCGAAATGATTCTGTGCCAAATGGCTAAAATCAGTCTGAAGGAGTGGAAATGTTGGTCTCACAGTTTAAAGTTGATTCATAACCTTTCAGTGGTCATTTCATTTACAGATTATCACCGTATTCTATCCATATTTTACTCTTAAGCACACCGAAGAGAGACACACAGAGAGGAGAGTCCTGCTCATTCAGTTTCATTTTATTTTCTTTCTTTCTCTCTCTTTCCCTCTTTCCTTCCATCCTTCATCGCGCCCTCCCTTCTTACTTTCTCCCAGATGTCTCCTCCTCCGCTCACCTGTACATTGTGTCCTCTTTATATTTATATTTGTATCTAAAAAGCATAAATTCCCTGTGGATGTTCTCTCATCAGTGGGTTCACATCATCCCATCACCCACCTCTCCTCTGTTTCCCATCACTCCCCTCTGTCTACTTCCTCCTGAATCAAAAAACGACTTAAACTCTTACGACCTGCGAGCCGAACTGACTGACCCAAGAGTCCGCTAACCCGAAAGGTCACAGGTTTCGACCCCCGTCTCGCCCATCCCTCTCCTTCCTAAGAAACTATCTGATCAATCAGGCGCTGGGAGAAGTCGGGGCTGTCCTCGGCACGCTGCTGCGCCACCTCCATTCCAAAGAATATGACTGGCTTCAATTAGGTCCTCTGACTGTGATCAGGGACATTACCGGCTGTTATGTTACACAGAGGCAGGCGGAGACCCTGACCCCAGATAAAGCACGCACACACACACACACACACACACCTGTGAAAGGTCGTTCAGACCTGTTGTTTTTTCCTTCTTTTCATTTTTAAATCTACTCTTTTGTCACTATAACCCATCTCCTCAGCGCCTCCTCTATCTTTCCCCTTCACCCTTGTCCTCCTGTCTCTCTTCCTTTCCTCCCTTTATTCCCTCATTTCAGCGCAGAATAAGAGAAGAAGTCACAACAGGATTCCTGCTTCTTTGGGATGTTTCTCCAAGTCTTTCTCTCTCATTCTCTTCTTTTCAGCGTGCCGTACTCGTTCTCTGACAGCGGCCCAATGCTGCCGCCTAGCGGAGCAGAAAGACATGGCAGCCGGCCAGAAAGAGAAGAGGAGAGAGGGACATTTGTAGGACAGAAAAGACGGCATTGTTTTTAATTTCTCCTTTGTTTGAGTTAATGGTGTGTACACACACACACACACACACACACACACACTGATACCTCTTGAATCAGAGAAAGGTTATGATGAGTGCATCACCTTTTTAGATTCTTACTGCTGCTTGTTTGTGGCTTTTCAAGGCTGTTGGCATTCATCAGAAAGTGGTTTGTTGAATCTGAAAACATGAAAAACATACTTTTGAAGAAACTTTTAATAGCTGATCCGAGGCTTCTGATCATATCGCACAATCTTCTTCAGGAGATTGCTGGAGTTGTAGATGTTTAAATTCACTTTCCTTTGAGCAATTTAAGGAAAATAATTGGGATTGAAAGTTCATTTTTGACATTCTGATTCTAATAACTGAATGATATCCTACTCTTGTAATTAGTTTATACTCTAAGTGGCTGTTGATGCGTCCGTTTTGTTCAAACAATGTTCAGCGTTTATCACAGAAAATAAATCATGCTCAAAACCAAACACTCAAATTCATGTTTTAATGCTGTAAATTAATTCAAAACAAATACTATTTGTGCCTTTTTGTGGTGCTTTTTAACCCTCATCATGTAATATGTCTGGTGCCCGTCAATAATAAGCTGTACGTAGTTTAAGTACATTTATAAAAAGTTTTTCAGAAATAAAAAAGCATAAAAATTCGCTGAATGCGAGCTCCGTGACTGTAGGTGAGCCGGTGAGCGTGTCAGCACCATGGATAGCGTCGTAGCGCTGCAGAGACACACAATCAGGCTGTTTATATCGTGGAATGTAACTAAGTACATTTACTCTGGTACTCTACTGAAGTACAAGTCTATTTTCATCTTATGATACTTTATACTTCTACTCCACTACATCTCAGAGGCAAATACTACATGATGATGGTTAAGTTACCCTGCAGTATATCAATTAACTACCATCAGCTCATCCTTTACCAGCTGCAGTATATTTGAATGCTTCTCTAATATACATTCAGTATGATTTTGAATGCAGGGCTTTTACTTGAAACATTTCTTTCTCTGTTGTAATAATACTTTTACTGAAGTGAAACAGACCACTGTCTTCTCTTAATATTACTAAATAAAGAGTAAAACGGAGCTCAGCAGTTTGTAGGAAGACTGCACGTTCTCTTTCCTCTTACTTCCACTGCGGTGTTATTTTAGTGGACAAACCATGTTTCTAAAGTCAGCTTCTATTTGTTGTTGAGGCAGCACTCCACAGATCAGCACCGAGTCCCAAGCAACGGAGACGTGATTGTATCAGAGGGTCGATGCGGATTGGCTCTGTGACTCATCAGTTTCAGCTTCCCGGCACAGCACTTGACCACATGCAGTCCATGGTTATTTAGGAGTTACAGTGAAGATCATGCATTATATCACTAATACCCAGGCAGAAATGACTTACTGTGGTTATGGGTATGACAGTGATGCAATGGCCACTGTTGGCAGCGTTAAAGAAACCATAATCACAGAGGGAAATGCCCCTGAATCATTTTACTGTTGAGGTGGAGCAAGTTATAACTTATTACAGTTCAGAAGTTTAGTTCAGTGGTTCCTAATATCGGCCATTACCGTCATGCATTACCTCTGTGTTGGCATATTGTACGCGCAGTGAAAATAACTTGTGTTGTTGAGTAATTCCATAAGAATTTGTATTTAGGTGTTTTATAACTCCATGTGACGTTTTGGTGCAAATACACCTTTTCCTGAGATACAGCCTTTTAGTGGATATTGTCCACCGCAGGTTGCCCAATTGGATAATACACACACACACACACACACACACACACACACACAGACTCACATGCTGCAAATCTCACTGTTCAGAGACTATTTAAAGTTTGTCTCCATCATAAATGGTTCCAAAGTTGTTTAATAACTACCTCTGTGACCCAGCAGAGGTTTCTGAGGCTTCTACCCTGTAGACATTATGTGTATGTTATCAAGTGTATGTCAATATATATTAGATATCCTGACATGAAACATCAGTCAATAATATCAACGTTTGCTCATTCAAAAGTTCGGTTGACATCAAAAGAGCTCGGGTTTGAGTCGTGTGTCCAGAGATGAATCTCAGAGTTCAGCAGGAGAGTCGATGATGCAGGAGAAAGCAGCTCTGATTCAAACCTCTGATTGAACAGATTGTGACGAGGCGTTCAAAGCTGCTGCAGCTGTTCGTAAACACACAACCAAACAGCTGCCCTCCTAAAAAGCAGCCTCCACTGGAGCTTTAGGTGACCTCATCCATTCCATTACCAGGTCTCGACCTCTTGTATAGTGTGTCAGACTTCCACTGTTCCCGCTCCAGGTCAGGAACGGGAAGATTTGCCGGTGCTTAGCCCATTAAAGCCGTTATGTGTGTAAGTTAGGTAATTACAGCGTGTGTGTGTGTGTGTGTGTGTGTGTGTGTGCGTGCGCGCTTCTTTGTATAAGTAAATAAGCTTTATCTTTACATTCCACAGCGATGTCCATTTAAGCTTTTAACACTTTACCTAAACACACACACACACACACACTTACCTCAGTTAGCGCGAGTGCAGACAGTCAGTGACAGAAAGAAACGAGTGTACCTGTGTGTGTGTGTGTGTGTGTGTGTGTGTGTGTGTGTGTGTGTGTATGTGTGTGTGTGATGTGATGGTTGTGAGTTCTGCTCATGAACGGATTTTCAATTTCCTCTGACCCTGGAACAACCTTTCACAGCTGAGGTGTTTAGCTTAAGCTTTAGAGGGCTTAGTGGGACACAGGAAGTGAACACACACACACACACACACACACACACACACACACACACACACACACACACCACAGGAAAGAAGAAGGAATGAGAGCGAGAAGTTAGTTCGGTTTTATTCTGTCAGACATAGAGATGCTCATACGTCATTTTTTGCAAGTCTAAGGCAAGTCTCTGGTCTTTGAGCTAAAGTTTAAGTCAAGTCTTTTACATAATCGATTTTACATAATGAGTTCTACTGTTGATTCTTTAAATATATATTAATGCTAATAGTTTTGTACTTGAGTAAGATTTTGAATGCAGGATAACTTGTGATGTATTTGTCCTCTGTGGTGATGATAAGATCTCAGTCTGCGTACACCAGATAATCAGGACTTAATAATAATCAGCAAACAGCGCCGACACGGGAATGCAAGAGAATCTCTCATCCAAGAGGAAACCAGTGAACGGCCCGGGAGAGTTGCACAATAGATCAATTAAGAGCGTAACATGTGATTCCAGGTCTTCATTGAAAACACAAGACAAACAAACAACAGTGACCTGAGGACAAAATCTAAAATGCAGAAAACAATAAAAAGAATAAATAGCGTGAAATTCAGTCAAGATGAAATGCATAAAATGTTAACTTGACTCATAATAAAAGGGGAGGCGAGAGCGTCAAGAACAAGACGGAGCTTTTACAGTCAATAATGACCTCACTACCACCCACACACACACACATTAATGGCACCCTGGCGACCCCATAGCCCGGGTTATATCCGAGCACTCACTGAGCTGTGACATCATCACGCTGCCCAGTGACTCACAGGTGTCACACACTTTACAGCGAGATCCACACTGAGTTACAGGCAGCACAGTCGGACATTTGCATTGCTTCTTTAATTCTTATTTCTGGGTGTTCCGGTGTGATGCATTATGGGAAATCTTAGCCACTGCGATCGGTCAATGCTGGAGGGCAAGCTATTTACGAATTAGGACGGATTTGGCACGTAGAAAGCTAATTATTGTAAGTATGGTGTTGGTCTTGGGCTTTAATATTTCACTCAACCGTTGCAACAAAGTGTGAAACAAACAGATATCGTGATATTCTTTTTCATATTTTAAGCTACATATGGGGAATTTAAGATGTAAAGAGGATTTAGAAAAAGATCATCATCGGAAAGGCTTTTATTATATTAATTAGAAATGTATCAGTAAACCTTTCGCTATGTGATCACAGGCTGCACCAATTAGCGCTGCACATTTCGCCATCGCGCGTGCCTCTTAGGTGACCTCCAGCAGCCGGGCAGCTGCAGACCTATAAGGTGATGAATACACACAATCTCAATAACCTGGCAGAGCTGAAGAGGACAACAGCTCGACAACAGAGAAGACGATACACGAACTACACCAAGTGGAACGTTGAAGCCGCTCAGTAGTTACAGATGTCTCTAATGGTTGGTTTTACTGGAGACGTGGCGCTCTTTGTTTGGCTGCTGATGAGCCGTCTCCTCGCGTGTTCCTCACACAGTCAACCAACACTTTGTGAACATTAATTATGGTTCCAGCTGTTGTTGTGCGCTACGGCGGCAGGTCCGCTTCAGAAGGTCAATATTCTGCTTTCGTTTGAAGATGTTTTCACGGCACTTTAAAGTTTTTTTTGCGGTTAAAGACCTTTGTCTACATATAAACAAATGCCAAAGCCGAGAAGAAGACGTTTTGGGGATACATTTAGTAGGAGTAAGAGAACTGTGGGTGCTGGTTTGATGGCCGCGGGGCACAGGCTCAGTGACTAACTGTGGTTAAACAATACAGGATTCCTTGAACTAGTTTAGTACAAAGTGGCCGTTCCCCCTCCTCGCCAAATTTTCTGGATCGGGGCTTGTGGGAAGACTTCTGATTAAAACCAGGATGTGGTGGTTGTTGTTTTTTTTATGCAGCTCCACAAGGTTGGTGTGCGACAACTTAATTAAGGCTTCATTTGAGCACAACCGTGTGTTTCCATGTCTGCGGGGCGAAGACAGAAGATGGTTCAGTTCAGTTTCTTTCTTTTTAACTGCTTTTGCGGGCCGTGAAGGTTGCGGGTTCGAACCCTCGGTGTTGCCTGAGGGAAGTGAGCGGGTAATGCCCCTTTCCTCAGTCATCACTGCTAATGAGCCCTTGAGCAAGGGTGTAGTATTCTGGTTACAGTCTCAGGATCTTGTTTGTTTTGGGTTGTTTTTTGTGCCTTTCCTGCCCGACGTCTTTGACAATACCACAGTAATACTTGACATACTGCCGGGTGGTTTGTTAAAGTTGTATGTATATTTTTATGTATTGATTAAATGTATTATTTATCTGAACCTGCAAAACTAAAGTTATCAAATACATGCACAATATTTCCCTCTGATATGTAGCGGAGTAGAAGTATAAAGAAGCAGAAGGTGGAAATAGTTCAGGACAAGTACTTTAAAATTGTACTTAGGTGTAGTACTACTTGAGTACATGTACTTAGTTTCTTTCCACCGTCCTGCTCTCGTGGGGGAAGTCAGTTGTTGTGACTAACGCAGTTCTCAGATGACTCTTAAGTTAAGAGTCATGACCCGACAACTGTGTTTAATTAATCTGCAACGAGTGAATCCGAAGTGTCTCAGCTCGTGGGAATACTTCTCCAGAACACTTTGTGATCTAAGAGGATGAGACGAGGATGTTTTGAGAAAACCTTTAAACTCTTGACTTTCCAAAAATGAAACAAACATGAAATGAGGTCATTATTATTTACGAGGAGCCACTGGCTCCGTTTGTTGTGATTTCTGAGTCATTGAACCCAAATTCCGTTCCTCCTTTGAGAGGACTCTTTGACTCTTTGACTCTTTGACTCTTTGACTCTCTGGCCGTCAAACGCTCCGCAGGGAACCATTACCGCTGCTGGTGGTTTAAATTAAGAAGACATCTCTTTGTGTTGAAGAGTGTGAGAGACGGACCTTAATCCGCCGTCGCGGCGGTATGCGATGACGCAGCGACACAAAGAGAACAGGGGACAGAGAGGGAGTGTCTGCGCTTTAATGACGAGCTAACGTGATAAATGACCTGAGGTAAGGAGAGGAAAATGTGACCACATAAGAGAGAGAAAACTGAACGTGTAATAACTGTAATAACTTATTATTCATCGTCAATAGTCTGGTTTATGACCAGATATCTGCATAACGAGGCGTTTGCCTTCATCACCTTTAGTTGCACTTTGTGTCGTCACCGCCGAGACGGCTGACGGACGGAGCCTCTTCAGGGTGACGTCACCGAGTCTACGTCCATATCTGATGCACACCGCACCAAGAGATGGACCAGTCTCCAGGATGTCATGTCATCATGGAGCCTCTTGAGATGTATCTCGTGTTTAAGGCGATAAGCTGTCCTCCTACACAGCTTCATGCGGTGTTCATTGAGCCTGTGAATTCTTTACTTTGGTTCAGATCAGTGGAAAGTTCTGGTCACGCACAGAAAAGGCCAACATCAACCGCATCATGCAAATAAACATGTTTTCTTGCAACAAGTATGATTTTGCCACAAAAGCTCCTCCTCCTCTCTGATGGATGGCGGTGTACTACGCCTGACGGAGCGTCTGACCGCAGACTGGCATCTTTTTACTGAGCAGCACCGATCGGCTCGTAACGCCGACACGTCTGTGAAACGTCTCCGTGCCCTCCAGGTGTCGCATCTCCTGCTGACAGCCACACAGATCGGTGCCAACGCATCCCAAAACTATTGGTCTGCTCTGCAGAGTGTGTGTGTGTGTGTGTGTGTGTGTGTGTGTGTCCAACAACCTATTTCCCACAGACATCATGTGCTGCACACTCTTCTGCTGTGTGATACACACACTGTTAATCAGCGGTTTATAGACAACACATGTAGCATCAGTTTCCGATGATGACACACCGCTGTGAGCTAGAAAACACAGTTCATCAGGTCAATGTGATGTGTATGTGTGTGTGTGTGTGTGTGTGAACAGTCAAGTGAGTTCATGCCAATGCAATGTGTGTATGAGTGTATACTTAAAGGTTTCGTTAGAGTGTGTGTGTGTGTGTTTAATCATGTTTTTACGAGTGTTTGACTTCAGCAGTCATTCTGTTGTACGGAGGTGAGGAGGCAAATAAAGACATCTGGGCGCAATGACTCAGCTGTGTGTGCTTTGACGCATTCTTACTTTGTTTCTCTTACACTCATATTTTAATGTTTATGCCTTGAACTCTTGTCCAGTCGTGGGAAGTGTAAACACATCGGTTACTTGATTTCTTTGAAAGGCACAGAGTTTATTAAGACGTGTGTTTGCTCCAAACAACAAATCTGTACTCGCAAAAAGGAAACGGAAGTATTGAATACTTACGTTTGTGGACGCTCATCGTTGTTCTCGTTCTTGTGTTATTACAGGCCGAGCTGGGAGAGAACCAGTAGAGGACGGACACATCTGAAAGCAACAGGTACCACCGCTGAATTTAGACTTCGATAGAAACACACACGTGTGATCCTAACCCTGAGACAGTTACCTATTGTCTCAGTCCCTCCGCGTAGTTAGAATGTCTCGGATGTGCACAGACTTCCTTCTGTCATTCTGCTGATGACCTTTCCTCACATTCTGATGCTTTTCTGAACATTCAATGTTTTGTTTTGACCACAGGAAGAATAAACAGGAAGGAAGGAAAGAACTACAACCACTACTGTCAAAGGTAAACATAAAACTACCAACTTTAAACGAGCATTAAAGGGTTAAAAAGGTCGTCTAGTGAACATTTAGTCGTGAGTTTTAGTTCATCTTATGTTTCTAAACACAGCTGATACAAAGAAACACAATGTACTAAATGTACCACATTGAATCTATAATAATAAAAAAAGAACAAATTAGCTTTAAACAGTTAATCTGTGTTCACAAATGTTGCTCGTTTCCCAGAAATCATAACGATAATCAGTCAGTTTCCCAGCTGTATAACGGAGCCTCTCTCTCTCTTACACACACACACACACACACACACACACACACACTTCCAAAAAATTCCCAAGAGAGGTCTGTATCAAATCAGATCTAAAATGGCAATTACGGTAATGCCACCCGACACGCGCGCACGTGCACACACACACACACACTATTTAACAATCCCCAGAGCACAGAGCTATCAGGTCTCTGCTAATCCTTAATAATGGGCTCCATAATAATTCATAACTTTCTTCATATGTGGTCAGAAACTAAAAAAGGAATGAAAAACTGGCAGAGCCACACACACACACACACACACACACTAGTAGTTTTCCAGTAAGAAAGAGAAGTGGCTGGTTATGCCGCAGCTATTTTTGGGGAACATATGTAAAGCTCACTGGAAGAGATGAGGAGATAGGAGATGAGGAGATAGCGAGATGAGGAGATAGCGAGATGAGGAGATAGGAGATGAGGAGATAGCGAGATGAGGAGATAGGAGATGAGGAGATAGGAGATGAGGAGATAGCGAGATGAGGAGATAGGAGATGAGGAGATAGCGAGATGAGGAGATAGCGAGATGAGGAGATAGCGAGATGAGGAGATAGCGAGATGAGAGCGAGGAGGAAAGAAAAAGAGATGGTGTGTTTCAGAGGACCGGACCACAGGCATCCAGAGAGAGACGAACAATGCGGCCGTCCTGCAGCTCAGAGGACATTTCCAGTTTTAAATCGACTTACTTCAACAGATATTTTCTGGCTCGTCTCGCTGCTGTTGTGGAAAAACGTCCAAATCTGAAAAACGAACTCCTCGCTCCATATTCTGGGCTTACAATGATCCTTTCAGAACAGAAAACAAGATGCCAAATGTGCACAAGCAAATGTCAATATTTGCAAACGACTATGTTCAGACGTGGATTGAAATGCTATGTGATGGCCAGCTTAGCAAGCCTAACTAGGCAAAGCTTTGGATTCATGCGTTGATACTCTGCATCTTAAGAGTTGGGGGGGTGGTGGTCTCTGTTTCTAGCTTTACAAAACCACGAGAGCAGAAAGTATCAGGAATGAATTAAACGGCGTGTTTTTCTGATCTATTGTAAGCTGAAAGCGTTAGCATACCCAGCTAACTACCAGCTGAGTCATTATTTCCAAAGGCAGCTGAGGCATGTTGGCGAACGACAACAGTTTGTGGGGTTTGGGTTTTATGCTAATGTCGTTTGGTTTGCCAGCACTAGATAGCGTTACACTAACCAAACTCATCTGTCCTTGTCCTCAAATTCTTTTCAGTTAAAAGTAAAGAAAACTGCTTGAAAATGTAAAAAGAATCAACTGGAAACATTATAAAGTCAGCTGGAAACGAATCTGCTTTTCATTACTTAGAATACAAATAAAGCAGAAGCATGTGTGTGCAAGTCAAGAGTTCAACTACACAGCTTAGAGAAGGATGAACATTTAATAGTCAATGCAACAGAAACTGAAGCAGAAGCAGACAGAAAGAATGCAGTTAAAGTAGATTAATCAGAGGAATGGGAACATGTGAGTCGGTGGAGAAAGAGTCGGGGATCTGACAAAATAAAGAGTGAAGAAATACAGAGATTTCCTCACTATTATTTTTTATGTTATTAGTCTGAGTGTCTAGCGGGAATAAAGTGACTTGAGATTTAAGGAAGAGGAGGGAAGTAAATATAAAGAAAAACCTAAACATTTTTGTTCTTATCCTAAAAAGCCGGTAGTGATGAAAGAGAGTAAGTGAAAGTCACACACACACAGTTGGTGTTTCTACAACCTTTGACCCCTCAGGCTCATCAATAACCAGGAGGCCAGGAGAAGTGTGTGTGCTGTCTCGTTCGTCTTCATTAGACCTCCGTGTGTGTGTGTGTGTGTGTGTGTGAGCGTCGTCTTGCACACGTAGTTGAAGTGAATACACACATGTAAGATTCATCCAATGGAAGGAAACGGTCGGTTAAGAAGTGAAAAACAAAAAAATACGCTTTTATTTTGAAAACACAACTGATACTTTGTTTCGTTTTTAAACTTTTATAAACCCATTCGAGGTTTCTTTCACCAAACACGCACGTTGTGCCAGTTTACTCTCTGTCTCTTTTTATCAGCCGTTCATCTCCGTGTTTGTGGAGGAAGAACATTTAAACACAGATAACAGACGGACCGATTATTCAACTCTGCATCTCGCACACAGGAGCCAAATGATGTGCAAACCAGACTGAAACCAGGAAGTGATGTTGGCGCTGAAAGCTTCACCGGTGCAGGTGTGTGAGATTTCTCCCTCCAGCTTTCCTTCCTCTCTTCTTTCACCTGCCTTCGCCTCCTCGTAGTTGATGTGTGTTCGGAGGAAGTTATTCTTGTATGTTATACAAGAATAACTTCAGTGACTTCCTGCTTCTATGTAGAGCAGTTTGTCTCTTCCTCGCCTGCTAGAACACACCATCAAAACTGACACACGCACACGCACACACACACACACACACACACACACACACACACACACACACACACACACACACACACACACACACACACACACACACACACACACACACACACACACACACACACACACACACACACACACACACACAAATCTGACAAAAAAAAGATGAGCAGATAGTTTGTGTAGCGTTCAGTGTGAGAGAAACACTGATTCCAGATGAGATGCTTTGCCTCTGTGTGTGTGTGTGTGTGTGTGTGTGTGTGTGTGTGTGTGTGGTCCTGACATCAATGACCTCCCATAACCCCAAGATGACCGTGGATAACCTTTAACCTCTGCAGGTCAGTGACACCAGAAAGCAGTGGAATGAAACCAGCGAAGAAGCAGAACGGTAAAATAAAACATAAAACTACATGTATGAGTTTCCCTTTATAGAAAGTCTTTTATCTCTTTAATATATCAGTTATATTTAACTTTTTAAGATCTTTGTGAGACTGAATGTAGAGGTAAAGTAGAATACGTTAAAAGGAGAAGGAAGGAAGTACTTTATAAATAAGAGAAGTCATGATTGTGATTATTAGCAGCAAGGTATAGTCTACTTCAACAGTGCACACCACACTAATATAGAATGTGTTCTCTATACGCGGCTTCATCCAGCCTCTTGGTGCGTTTGGCTCTTCTTAAAAAGACAGCAGAGGAAACGTGACGATGGTTTGATTGAAGTCTGAATACTCGTTCGTGTGTGTGTGTGTGTGTGTGTGTGTGTGTGTGTGTGTGTGTGTGTCTGCTTCTTCTCACACTTGCCAGACCACAGGAATCGGAGAGACACCGCTGTCAGACGAGTAATAATAACGAGATAACAAATGTACTTCAGCACATCTTGTGGTGCTCGGTGTGTGTGTCCTGTCGACTTTGAAATAACTGAACAGCAAACACGTTTAGCGACTTGAACTTTCATTTCTCGTTTGCTGCCAAATCTGCTCTTAATATTTCTCTCTTCTGTTTCCTTCACACGACGTTTGAATGACATGAAACACGGCGCTGTTTTATGTTTTAACGACGTACTAAACTCATTTCATTAGATTCTTTATGGCATATTATTCTTAAGCATTTTTAATGACAGACTATTACATTCTTATGACTTCTTTATAACAATCTATGCTGTGACTTTTAAATGTTTTTTTTGACATACTACTCAAAATGCAATGACGTAATGTTATAAAATGACTTGTTTGGACATGCTATGCTACAGACTGAGCCTCTTCTCTTGTGCTCAGGACGACATGAAACAGAACCAGGCTTGCTAGGACCTCTGAATAATCAGTGCATGAATGTTTCAGGAGAATTAAAATGTACAACAGAAGAGCGAGTTCAAAAAGGTCTGGAAAGGCAAAAAAAAAGGAGAAAACAGAAAGAGAGGGAGGTTTTTGGGAGGCATCCCTAATCTTTGAGCGCTCCATGGCTCCTCTACAGACCGCTGGGAACAAACACGCACACAGTCAGTCGAGGAAACCTGAAGCATGCAGAGAGTTTGTGTTGCTTTGGCTTCGAGTCGCTACCCTCCAGTGAACGCACACACACACACACACACACTCCCACACACTCCTTGTTAATCACATCCCTCACAGCAGCAGCGTCTGACAGCTCACGCAGATGAAGTCCATGACGTTCCACTGGCTTCCAAGGGTTGAGGGTGATTAAGTATTATACTATTTGAAGGAGATTGTTAGCTCAGCATTAAGACTAGAAACAGGGAAAACGGCTAACTGTAAAAAATATATAATAAATCAGTGAATAAAAGTAGAACTAAAACCACAATATTTCTCCAACCATGACTGGACAAAACAAATAACAGCATAAAACCATTATATTTAGTCTGCTGCACTAACTTTAAGAGGAAAATGGTCTTTTGACTCGACTACATGTATCTGACAGTTGTAGTTACTTTGTGTATTCTGATTTACTTAAAAGAACAAATGAAATACGGCACATTCTTATAGATTAAACCACCCAACACAATACACAAGTACTTACTTGTGATACTTAAATAGTCACGTTTGACAGAAGAAATAACATGCTTCCTCTTGCAAAAACAATAAATGATCCAAACATCAACGAAGTGACGGAAAACAATAAAATAACAGTCGGGACAAAATATTCTCAACAGTTTTTCTTTTATTCCATATTTGTCTGTTGCCATTTTTTGCAACTTAATTAGTATTTTGACTTTAATTTCATTGGTTAGTGGTTTAATACAACAGTGCTTCTGTCTCAGTAAAGATCTCTGCTCACAAAATACAAAACAAAGGAGCAACAGCTGCAGTGTGAGGACTCTGGAACACAGCGTTGGAGAAGTGGATCCGGTTTACAACTAAAACTCAACTAACCATACACGGATTTTATTGGTTACGTGTGCTTAGTTTTCCCTTTGTTCATCATCCAGGTCGGAGAATAATTGTTTCTGCAGAGAACAGCGTAAACATTATAATCTGTAACAAACAGACTGAGATGTGGTCGACAGCGCTGTAAGAAAAGCAAGCAAGTGGACTTTGAGTGTCCAGACTCCAAACACCACAGTGCTGCTGCTTCATTGGCACGAAAATAATACAAAATAAAACGCAAAATACAGCAAAGGCACATTCAATAACGACGACACCGTTCCCTTACCGACACCTACAAATAATTCACAGCTGAGGATGGATGGAGATAACGATAAAGAAAGTCACGTGACGCGATCCTCGCGCAGTAAAACAAACATGGCTGCTCATCGAAAGACTTACGTTCCCTTCTGACACACACGGTGGGTTTGAATCCCTTTTATAAACCGCTGTTATTGCCCCCATTCAAGAAAAGAAAAAAAGCAAACAGCAATATTAGCTAAAAAATATATAATCTAGTGTAAATGTAATTTTGTGCTTCAGTGAAACAAACCTGTGTGTACAAGTAGACGTACTACACACACACACACAGCTCGGCATTTGTTTGTATGGAAGACGTGGAGGCGTGTGTGTGCTTGGCGTTAGTGCGATGATTTCTATAGAAATTTGTCTTTTTCTGGTCGACCAGGAAAACAAAACTATACCCTTTGTAGCGGTTGCCAGATTGGGGCATTATCCCACTCTTTAAGACCCAGTTATTTATACATGGTAGAGTAGGAAATGCTCAGGCAACAACCTCGATCAAGTTTTACTGAAAGCGGAGCAAATTGGTTGCCATGTTTGGACAACATCCCCCCTTTTAAATCCCAAGCACTCACTGTGCTTTCAGGCGTTAAGAAGGGGGACGACTGTTGCCCATTCAAGTGTACGCAGGTTGTATATTAAGAGGGAAATGGTTGCCATGTTGCGTGTATATCCCCCTTTTTCAGACAATACTTGAAGAACATTCTGTTCATTTACCACCAATATCGTTTAGCTTTGTTTCCGGACTTGATCTCGATTTCAGTGCTTTTCTGGCTGCAACATTAAAACGCTCTGAAGTACATTCAACACGTTCTGTCGTTGTGCCGCAGTGAGAGAGAGAGAGCAATGTGGAAGACATTAAAGGTTCTCTGCACTGCGAAAAAACATATAAAGGGGATGAGGAGAGGCCGCTGAACCAGCCAGTTTGAGTTTAGGACAAGGAAACAGGAAGCTTAAAGTACAAAGAATAAATTCTCGCACCCAGTTCCCACCTTGTACGTCTACAAATATGTCAATAAGTACAGCAAGAGTTTCAATAGGGAATTAACTACGTTATTCTGGAAGGAGTGGCTTTAATTAACCAATGAAATTAAACAGAACGACCTTGTTTTCCAATGATCTTGTTGCAGGTGAAAGGAACCGGCTGCGGTCGTCGGAGGTCGAGTCGAGCCCGGCGAAGTTAAGGTGCATAGATGAGCGAATGGTTGAACATACGGATGACGTCGTGCTTTTCATCAGGATGGATGGTTGAATTCGGGCCCGCTGGCCAATGGGGTGGCTCGCTCTAGGTGTGGTGCTGTGCGATGAGGTTGCGTAGCTGTTTGATGATGGTGTCGATGAGTTTCTGTCTGTCTCTGTCCGTCTTCCTGAACTGGGCGAAGACGTTGTTCTTCCGGCTCGTCTCCCTCATCCTGGAGATGGAGAGCGATGGAGGGAGGAAGAAGAAATCAGTGAGTATAAAGAATAAGAACGGGCTGTTTTAGTGGTTCACATCTCATTGAACATTCTCTGTGTGTGAACGCTGTAAGTATACAAGTATGCACTGATTAGTTCATCTGATGGTCAGGAAAACACTCACGAGTGCATAACTGTACCAGCATGCACACACACACACACACACACACACACACACACATTGCTGCTGAAGAAGAAGTCTCGGTTTTAAAGTTTGGTGCGTCCTCAGTGTCACATGAGACGGTGTGCGTTTGGTCGCAGAACACTGGACTGTTACGGACCTCCAGGAAGTTCAGGGGCCCAGCAGACCAGACAAGCCCCAGCAGGGTGCTTCCTCCTGGGCACAGAGGGACCACCGGGGCCTGGGCCCTCTGGTGCACTGGAGAGACAACACCGACCCTTAAGGAAGGCGGACTGGATCATAAAACGTTGTGTGCTTGAGCGCGTATATCTGTGTGAGAATTTCACAAGACGTACATTTTTTCTGTGTACTTTGTTGTTTTTGTCACTATCTGCACAGCAGCTCAGGATCTACGCTGATAAACATCGGTATCATCACGTCATGTGTTTGTTGTGTGCGTGCATCTAACCATGTAAATCTCTGAAGTTATATTAAAAACAGCCAAAACGATGATTCCTCTCTCTTGTACGTGCACGCTTTGGTAGTGAAGTAGTCTGCACACATGCCAGAATCCAACATTACACACCCAGCAGACGATACTTACGGCTTAAACAACCTGTCAAGACACGACGGAGAGGACAGACAGGAAACAGAGAGAGCAGTTGAGATGGAGGTAAAGATGGAGTTCTGATTCTGGTTGATACGCTTATTTGCTTTCTCTCCCATAAAGAGACAAGAAGATCAACTTAAAGGTTCTTAGCTTAGCATAAAGAGTGTAACCGGCGAGCTTTAAGAAGGTTAAACTTCTCTGAAGCTGATCAATTACAAGAAACAAATGTTTTTTTCCCCATTTCTGTGCATGCACTGGTTAAATAGTGAGGTTTAGAAAGCTTTCTAGTTCTTTCCTTCTGTCTATAGTCTTTATGCTAAGCTAACCGCACCGTGAAATAGCTGCACCGGCTCTATTTTAACGGTAAATAAGGAGTGAAGGAACGGAAGGACAGATTAACCAGAATGAGGAAAGAGTGTGAAACACCACAGATGTGCAGATGGATGAAGGGCTGCTTACTTCTCCAGCAGGGACAGAGCAGTCTGTGGGTTGACTCTCAGGTATTTGCAGGTGGGTTTGCCGTAATCAGCCAGGTAGGTCGACCAATCCCACTGAGTGAACAGTTCCAGTAACTAGATGAATGCAAACAGAGAGAAAAACAGTTGACTCACAGGAACACTCACAGTTTTTGGGGAGATTCAATCATCCGTTACGCATCGAGAGCATAAACACCAACATCACGCCAACACACGAGTAAGATTTAGAAACCAGACTTAACAGAACTGTCTTTCTTTTTTGGTAATAAGAAATAAAGAAAGGGGAGAGAAGGAAGGAGGGAGGAAATGAGACTGAAGAAGATGATGGTGGAGTCTTCCTCTTCCACATTTAAAACTGTTGCATAACCTGCTGCTGCCCTTCTGAACTCTGCCTAACACACACACACACAAGCCTGCAGACATACACACACATACATATGAGCAGGGAGCCCCAGTGAACTCTGGGTAACACCAAACACACACAGAGAGAGAAACCATATGTGAGCGAGGGATGAGAGAAGAGAAGAGGAGAGTAGAGGGAGGGAGGGAGGGATGGAGAGCAAAACCACATGTGGGGGAGAAAATGAGAGAAGGTAAAGATGGGAAGAGACACAGATGGAGAGAAATGGATAACAGCGCAGAGAGAGAGAGACGGGGTAAAGGAAGGGCAGATGAAGATGGATAGATAGGAGAGAGAGAGAAGGTGAAGGAGGTGCGCCATCAGACAAACAGGAAGGAGGTCAGAAGCCGTTTCAAAGTGTGCAGAGGAGGGATGGGATTCAGGAAGGTGAGGGAGGAGGGAAAAAGCTTCGTCGACTGCTCGGCGATGCCTCGTTTTTGTCCTGCTGACTCAGCCGACCTGCAGGTCCATCGGTCGCTCAACAGGAAACAGAACCGGGTCCGTTTACCCCACCGGGCGGCGACGCAAAGGATCCGTGGCACTTCAGGAGCGACCTGGTCTTTAAAAAAAACTGCCTCTCACAAAAAGCTTCAGTGTCAGCGTTTATAGACGGCCAACAAGCGGCCATTTGATTCAGATCTTTAGTGTCCTGTTGGTGGAATCTGTACTGAAGTTGCTGCTACACAGAAACACTCATGAAGAGTTACAAAAGTTAAAATCTAAAGGGCGGAATGACACCTAAAGTATTGATACTACAGATATGAAAAGGGGCAATTCACCCCCAAATCAAACACACACTGTTCCTCTCACCTGTCGGCCTTCTCTCCAACATAATGGGACTAGATGGCACTTGGATTGTGGTGCTTAAAGCTCCAAAATAAATATCCAGAAATCATGACCCGGCTACTTAAAATAATCCACATTCTGCTGGCTGAGTAAACACAGTGGAGGCAATGACTCCGCACTTATTTTACTTAAGAAACAACCTCCGATCACGTATAATCCCGGCACTGAAAACAGACTCTTAAAGTGATGTAGTTTGCATTTACACCGAGGGACTGAATGACTGAATTGGAGCGTAAACCTCCACAGCAATAAGAGTAACGAGGTCATGGCTGTTACCTGAGCTGACCTCCTCACAGCTTTCCCAAAAACAGGAAGTGTCCTAAATGTTTTCTGTTAGTTATTAAAACCGTTTCCTCTAAATGTGTCTTTAGAGGGAGAGCACAAGACGAATCGCTGCTTTGGACTTCCTCGTCTTTTCCTCCATCCCTCCCTCTCCGGTGCCTTCGCTTCTGTATTCACCTCCCTCTCTCTCCTTTGTCCCCGAGTTCACCCTCCGCACGGCCGAGGTTTGACCCGCTAATCTGCCCGTATAAACAAGCACAAACACACGCTCGGGCTGCAGGAAAACAGGCTCTCGCATAAACAGGTAGGAATAAAAGGCAGTTACATAAAAAGGACAAATATAATCCCCGGCTGGGAGGTTACGGGAACAAATCTCGGCCAGTTAATTAGGTTCAAGTGTGTGAGAGGTGAATACAAGGTGAAGGAACGCCGGATAGAGATAAATACTGGAGCCGAGAGGGCGTGTTGACACAAAACAACATGCAAAAACACACTCGGAGATACGCTGAGGTTCATGAGGTTTAGAGGAGATCTTTACTGTAACTTTACTTACTTAGGAGACGAGGAAAGGGACAAGAGAACAAGAGAAAGGAGAGGAAGTGAAGGAGAGGACGGAGACAAGTTAAAGGAGGTGAGAGAAGGATAGAGAATGAAAGGAAGAAGGTAGAAGAGGTGGAGGAGAGAGGAAAGAGGAGGAAATAGAGAAGGAAAAATAAGAAGAGACGGAGAAGAGAAAAGGACGGGGAGAGTTAAAATAAAAGGAGGAAGGGAATGACAAGATGAGGGAGGTAATGAAAAAAGAAAGGGGAGAAATTGATGAGAGGAAAGAGGAGGAAATTAAGAGAGATGGAAGAAGGGTAAGAAAAAGAGAAGAGAGGAAACGAAGAGAGAAGATGGACAGAAAAGGATAAAGAAGAGGAGAGTAAAGAAGAGAAAAGGACGAGGGAGAGGAAGAGAATATGAGGGGGGGGGAGAAAAAGGGAAGAGGAGAGGTGAAAGATGAGGAAGAGAGGAAGAAGAGGAAATGTGATGAGGAGAGGAAAAAAGAAGAGGGAGAGAATGAGAAGAGGAGAAGGAATTGAAAGGAGAGAGGAGACTGAGGAAGAAGTGGAGAGGAAGGGAAAAGAAAAGAGGAGAAAAGACGAAAACAAGGACGAGGAGAGAGCAGAGGGAGTTTTGGGTGAACTTGAGGTCAGTAGGTAAGTTTGTTTGGAGGAGCGATGGAGGGTGAGAGCAGAAGGAGAAGTGCGACAAGAAGAGGAGGAGGAGGAGGAAGATAAGACTGATGAAAAAGGAAAAGACAAGAAAAAAGAAAGCGTGAGCTTTCCGAAAAACAAGCCACACATGAGCCAGCAGGTCCTCCTGGTGAACACACACACACACACACACACACCTGACCCCCGATTCACCCCCCACACACACACGGAGAGAAAACGGCAGGTCTCTCTCCTCACCTCTCGCTGAACTTCTCTCTCCGTCTCGCTCCCCCTCTCTCACCTCGCCATGACCTCCCCCGCGCTATCGCTCCCCACACACACACACACACACACACACACACACACACACACTTCTAGGGAGCAGAAAAACAGAGTGACGCGTTACCCTCACATTTCTTCTCCGCTAATGGGGTTCTCTCGCTCTCTCTCTCTGTCTGTCCATCCTCTCCATGTCAGCTCTACGTCTTTCCATTCCTCCATCCTTTCCCTATCTCTGCACCCCCCATCCCTCTTCCTCCCCATCCTGCCTCCTCTTCCTCCATCTCTGTATTTCAACAGTATTTATCCTTTCCATCCCTCCTCTCCATCTCTAGTTACACTCTCCCTAACCTTTCCCTCTCCTCCCTCCATCATTTACCTCTTCCTCCTCACCCACTCTCCCTCCTCCTCTCTAGCCTCTCCCTTCTTTCCTCAGTCTTTGCATCAGCTTTATTTATATTATATCCCTCTCTTACTCCGTTTATTCCTCTTCTCCCTGTCCTACATCTCTTCCTCCCCCCTCTCTCAAACTCAACTCTCCTCCATTACGTTCTGCTCCTCCTCTCTCCCCCTCATCCCTTTTTACTTTGCACTCTCCTCATTCTGTCAATCAACTTTACTCCACTTTCCATCCCTAAAGCTTTCCTCCCCCCTCCTAACTTCATACTGCTCCAATTCAATTTATTCTCCCTCTCCTTCATCTCTTCCCTTTCTTTCTTACCTCATTACTCCCTCCCTCCTATCCCCTTTTCAACTTTACTCCTTCTTTTACCTCCCTTCTCTCCATCTCTTGCCTTACTCCACTTACCTCCCCCCTCTCTCCTTACCCTCCATGTCAACTTTAATCCTTCCTTCCATCTTTCATCCCTCCCTTCTCTCCCTCTCTATCTGAACTCCTATCCTTCTCTCTAAGTCAACTTTACTCCTTCTTGTTTCCATCACTTCTTTCTTCCCCTCTGCATCCATACCTCTCCCTCTCCTCCCCCCTCCTCCCCCTCTCTCCCACCGTTTGTTAATGGTTATTCCGGCTGTGGGCAGGATTTATTTGTTTGGGACCGTCTGGGAATCGTGTTCCCATTCCTAGCGGCCCGATGTCAGGGTCTCCCAGAATCCATCATGTTTACACTCACGAGTTGTGATTATGTAATGTTCCTGCTCTGAAGCAGAGACGTCTGTGACCCAACGCAGTCAACCAAAGACCGTCTTTCTCTGCAGGAGAAGGGAAACTGTGACTTTATGATTCAAACGAACTCTTCTTCTACGAACTGTCCGTCCGTTATCGTCTCCACGTCAGCTCTCTCAGCCGTCCACCTCCTTGACAGCTAAGAGGTCAAATGTCACTAAAAGCAGGGAAAGTGGATTCGACTTTTATCAAGTGAAGGAGACATTTTGGCACCAGTCAATCTCTGCCGTTCTCTCTCTCCAAAATCTACCAATCCGTCCATTTACACCCATCCATTTATCGTCTTAACGCATCGACTCCAGACACGAGACCTTCAAGAGAAAGACTGCTTCTGACTGCTCTGACACCTGTTCACCGTCACTCATCACTGCAGTCAGAGTTCAGAGGTCACCAGCAGCACACACACACACACAGACCACGCCGACACCTGTCAATCACGTCTGAATCTCTCCGTCCTTTCAAAGAATTCACTAAAAGCAGAGAAAGTGGGTATCTGTCGTCGCTCAACTCCTTCCTCCTCTCTTGACACAATCTGCATCTTTGTTTCTCGTCGCTTACGTCTCTCTCTCTCTCCATCTTTAAGGGTCGGAAGGCCACTGAGGAGTTTCCTCATGGCCACGAAAGAAACAGGATGGATCATGGTGCTTTCATAGGTCAGAGGTTAAAGGATAACAAAAGGGCAAAACCAAGACAGTACAAGAAAAACAGAGCAGATAACTTTTCTACTTTAAATGCTGCATTTGATACTAATAAGACTTACGAGGTGTTACATTTGTTTGGCATCTTTGCTTTAAAAATGTCTTATCCACTATCGGTTAATCAGCCAACTGTTGCAGCACTTATTAATACAGATACACTGAATATCTCTTTAAATAACTCTTTGTTTTGGGGAAAATTCCTCATAATTATACTTTTTCTGAGCTCAAAGTTACGTCGTCCAATTAGTTAAACTGTCAAACCAAAAAACATCCAATTTATATATAATCAAAAGCAGAAAATACTCAGGAACCAGAAAGTCTTTGACATTTATTTCTTGTTATTACGACTGATTATCAGAATTCCTTTTCTGGGTCCGTCTCATTTGCAGGAGAAGCCGTCAGATAAAAAGGATTTTACACTTAACCCAAAAAGTCAGCTCCTAACCCTTAAAAGCAAGAGGTCAAAGGTTATCTCTCAACGCTGACAGGCTACTGCTGCTCACAATACCTGCCTCCAGTTCAACCTCAGCTCCAACGACACAAACATCCACTTATCTTCTGTCTCTTTCCTGTATTCTAGCGACGCGGTGCGAGGAACTACAACACACACACACACACACACACACACACACGTGCCCCGCAGCTTGAACAGTATCGCTCCATCTTCAACTATGGCTGGAATGAAGTAAGCTTTGGATGTTATCGCTTCGCAACAGGGAACTCATTTTCCTCCCTCACTGGAGGGCCAAAAACTAAATTAAAAGCAAAAGCTTGTGTCTTTGTAGGTTTGCCCGCAGCCTCGTTTTCATGCGACCACAAACGCAGCACAACCTCCAGCGCAGGACAGATAAAGTCAGGATATCGCTCCCTGTAGGGAACTTATCCTTTGTGTTGCCCCCCCCCCCCCCCCCCACACGGCGAGGTCGGAGGCTGGCTACAGAACAGCACCGCTGGAGCTTGCTCGAGGGCACTTCAGCGGGCTGGATGTCACACAGCAGCTCTCTGGAAGACAGATGCATCATTTAAAGAACGCTCGCTGGTTTTAGGCCTAGATTCGGTCGGGGACTCTTTTCTAAAGTTTTACTCCATCTTCCCAATCCACTCCTTCACAGTCACCCGGGGAAATCAAAAGGAGCAACTTTCTCTGACAGCAGCAAGAAGTTGAACAATGAGCCGGATACATAAATCTAATAAACAGCTGAAAGGGGGGCAGCCCACCCCCACCATGCCGCAGAGTGCTGCACCTTTTGACGCCCGAAGTCAGGCTGTTACGAAAATGAATGCGCTAAAGTCGACTTATTTACATCCTCTCTGAACTCTGAGCTACCTTACTTCCATAACTAACTTATGATCTCTTTCTTCTGCCGACTTTGTTCCTTTCTCTCACTTCTCTCCCCCCTCCATCTTTGTCTCACTTGCTCCGTCTCTCACCTCCCTCTCTCTTCCTCAGCAGTGACAGAAAAGTTGTGCGTCCCCTTAAAAAAAAGTGACAGGGCTGAAATGGAGTGGAACAAAAAAAAAAAAAAAAAGAAAGCGAGAGAGAGAGAGAAGAGTGCTGGTGGTTCAACCAGGGGTCTCTGCTGTCAATTAGACACTGCACAGATGGAGAGAGGGCGAGTGAGAGGCATAGACGGACAGAGACGGAGTGGGAGAAAGAGAGAGAGAGAGAGAGAGAGAGGGGGAGGTAAATGAGAGGGAAGAGAGAAAACTCAAAAAGAATGATTGGGGAAATATTACAGGACTGCAGGAGAAAAGGGAAAGGAGGGAGCGAAGGAGGTCAGGCGGAGGCTAACTAGACGTTACGGAGGAGGAAGAAGGAGCGAGTGAGGAACGGGGAGACGATAAACGAGTGCAGGCTGAAGTCAGAGGGGCCTGCTGGGAGCTGCTCTGTGCGCTGATAAAGCAAATAAAGACGGAAGACTCCAAAACAAACAGGGCTGGAAAAACAGCGGCTTTTAGCCGCGCAGGGAGCTCAATTTAGATTTTTAAAAAAAAAGGTCAATTTGGGCCTCAGCCACTTTTTTTTTTTAAGTCAATTTGGGTCCAGACACTTTTGAGAGGTTAATTCCGGGCCGGCGGTTCATTTTGGGTTCGTCCGCTTTTTCAGACTTTGGTAAAAGCTTCTGATTAAATTCCTTTGCAAAGAGGCAAATCAGATGAAATCACTTTTTTTGGGGATTAAACAACATTTTTATGTGGATTCAATTCCTTTTTAACTCAATTGAGGTCAGTGCTTTATGGGCACTTTTTTAAAATAAAGTCAATAAATACTCCAACACTTTGGCAAACTGGATATGAGAACTTAAAGGGACAGTACAGCTCAACATCTAAATGATTGTCCTCTTACCTGTTGTGCTATTTATCAATCTAGATTGTTTTGGTGTGATTTCTTTTGGAGATAACCCCCGTAGAAATTCTCTCCAATATAAAAGGGAACTCAACCGGATTTCCAGAAATCAAGATAATCCACAGACCTTGTTGTGCAACTCACACCAACCCAATCTACAGTAATGAACAGAACTGTCCCTTTAAGCCCCCCTCCTTCCTTACAAAGACTAGAACTGAACGACAGACGACGAAGTTTGTTTGTTTACAATTGTTTTGCTTTTCACAAGCGAAAACAGGTTAAGACCACCAGTTCAAACCCCCGCTGAAATCCAGACACCCACAAATAATTAAAAATTCAAAAACATCTGTGGCCCCAAACTGCAGGCACAGAAAACAGTTTCACAACATTTAACATCACTCTCTCCCCTTCTCCTCAACAACCCCAAAACAGGAAACAGTTGAAAGGTGAGAGCTCTCAACTTTTTTGGTTTGACCATGGAATGACCGCGCAGACACACACACACACACACACACACAGGAAGGGGTGTAGATGTGGGTCGTATCGGGGAGACCGACAGAGAGGTCGAGACTGATAACACAGAACAATGACCTGACCCGGTCAGCACACGGTCACTGTATGTGTGTGTGTGTGTATATCTATGATTACATGAGTCAAATATATTTACTAATGCGTGTGTGTGTGTGTGTGTGCGTGTCTTTCAACCACCTTGAACCCCCTCCCCAAATTCCTGACCACTACTTGACCACCCCGTCCAATCACGTCGCTGAATGGCTGTGTTGCTGTGACCACTGCCTGACCTGCTGTCACGTCGATAAGGCCGGCCACAGACAGGACAGGAAGTTGAGACAGGGGCCGAGAAACACACACACACACACACACACAAACACACACACACAACTCATAAATCTGCGGATATGGACGCACACATTTCGAGCTTTTTTTGTTTGCGGTGTTATCTTGATCGCAGCAGGATCGCAGACCGCTTCATTACGCTACACGCTGCGCACGTCTGTGTGTGTAGTTAGCTCTGATATATATACACAGGAAGATAAACAAGTGTGTGTGAAGCAGAGAGGAGAGACAGGTGTGTGTGTGTGTGGTGAATGTGTGTGATCAGATAAGGGTGTTTCGGGGGCCTGACGGTGTTCTCACCCCCTCCCTGGCACCAATACTTATCCCACTGACCTCAGGCTGCACCCACTTTGTGCGCGTAAAGCCTCGTTCTGCGCTCGGTGTGTTTGACAGAGACAATCAGCCTCCATGACGCCTGGTAATCACACTCGAAGGGGGAAAGAGGAAGAAGTAGAAATTAGAGGAAGAGGAGAATATGGGAGGGGGAAGAGGAGAAGCTCAGATGAAGATTTATAAACGTTACTGGAATGAGCAAGTTTAGTGACAACGCAACCTTTGTCTTCCTTTCTTCACTACCACATCTCTGCCAGGAGGATTGCGTTTTGTCATGTTTCATTTTTATTTGAGTTTTGACTTTGTCAGATCAACTGTGAAACGCACACAAGAAGCGTGAGGCGAGAGAAACAGTTGGATGGGACACAGTTAAGAGTCCCCGGCCAGACCTGGACCCAGGACGTCACGGTCGCATAGTAACACGGGGACGTCTGTCAGACCGCTCGGCCACCGGGACGCTTCATGCACCAACATTTCTATGAGTGTTTGTGGAGGACGGACAAAAAGTTAATCGTTTTTAGAGCAGTTTTGTGCTTCTACGCACGAAGGTTTGTGCGCACGAGTGTCCACTAAAAGCAAATGTGTTGCTGCGTTTCGCGCTAACTCGAACTGTTTGCATCCGTGTTTATGTGCGAATGTGTCTCTCTCTCTCTCTCTCTCTCTCTCTCTCTCCCTCTCTCTCTTCCAATAGATCGGCGGGCGAGCATTTAGATGTCCGTCTGCTGCTCATCGTCCCTTTGCCCTCTTTCTTCTCCGCTCATCTCGCTCTTTCACCCCTCTCCACCCCGCTATTCATCCCCCCTTCTGTGAGCGGTCAAACGGATGAAGGGAAGTGTCAGCCTCCCGAGGAGAGAGAGAGAGAGAGAGAGAGAGGGGTAGAGAGACAGTGGGAGAGAGAGAGAGACCACCCTGTACGTCCCAATTCACCCGCCGTATCACTTTCACCTGACTGCACTCTTTCACTCGCCATCCCTCGCTTTTTGCTCCGCTCCATCAACATTTTCACGCATTCATGTCTCGCTTTCTCTCCCGGCCAGTTCAGAATCTGTCCCCCCCCCCCCCCCCCATCTCCTCCTGTCATCTTCCTTTAGATTCATTCCGGTCTCTTTTGGTATCAACTTTTCTCCCTCGTTTACGCCTTTTGCAGTTCAGATTTCGTCTTTCCTCTGCTACATTTCCGCCCGTCTCCTCTCTTGCCCAATCTGTCCGAGCCTGGTGAGGAGTTGAAAAGGTCAACGGTCGCCGATCCGGCCCGACACACGTACGTACAGTTCATCGTCTGTCTTGTCAGCAAGTCCCTTTCCTGAACCCGACCTGTCACACAGATGCTGCAGCTGTCCCAGCGCGACCGCAGCCCGTAGGAATGTGACGGTAGCAGATTCTTCTGTCTCCCTGAACTCTATCTCTTCCTGTCCTCATTCTCACCTCCCTCTACCCTTCTCCTAACCCTTCGCTCTCTTTCCTCCCCAACGCGTTCACTTTCTAACCTCCCTCTCCCCCTCCCTTCACATCTCCCCACATCTGGGTGTACGTTTCAGGTCAACTTGGCTGAAGACGAACCTCTGGATCAAACCTCGGGGAAATAAATCACGCCGACAGGCTACGAGCCAAGCAGTAGCTGAAATTAAACTCCCATTCATCCTCATTTCAAGGCAGAAACCAAACTCTGGCAGGTGCACAAGAATTACAGCCGCATATTGCAAACCTGATATCATCAAATAAAGAAATGCGTGCATGAACAATGAGGTTTTTGAAAACAATACGATTTTGAGGGATTATATCCTGGAGGAGTGCATCACTTCTTTCAATGGGAGTCAACGGAAAGGAAGCAAGCAGCGTTAAGGAGCATGTGCAGTCGAGTTCTGGAACAATGAAGCCACAAACAAGCGGACAGAATCAAGTGAAGGCTTCCTGCTCTACGCTGACGGGTGGCCTTGCTCCGTGCGAGTTGTTTTTCCAGACTGTACAAGAAGAAAAGCTTCTATGAAGGAGGAAACAGGACCTTCACGTTTGCATCTTTAGTTGGCTTATTCTGTGAACCTGTCTGGTTCTTCTAGCCGGGTAAAAGGAACGATACGGTCGCGTCAATATCACTCTTCATGGTTCTGTGACTTAAACGCATATTAATGCACTTTTACACACTTGTAGCTCAATTTGAATGCAGGATGGTTTCATACTTTATGACTTTTTCTCTATTTTAAGTAACTTTTTCCATTGTTTAGCTACCGGGAGCTTGTTTTTGTCTGAAAATGATGTTATTATGGACTCTTCGCCCTCATTTACACTTCGTCTACTTCATGCGTCTTGGACTATTCAGAGAGCTGAAGTGGAAATTCATCCAAAAAGAAGATCGAAACCCGTTCGTTCAATCCATGTTTGTCAGTGGAAGTAGCCACTGCTGTCCTCTAGACATCAAATTTGGTTCATAGAACTTCATAGACAGAATTTAATAGAATTAATAGTGAAAAGACGGCACTGGAGTTATGGCTGTGTGGCTCTCTCTCCCTTCCTTTGATACTCAAAACTCAGCTGCGTTCCAAAAAGTGTCAAGAAGGTAAAAATATAATTAAGGAAAAATCATTTTGTCGGACATTTCATACTGATACATTTCCCTAAAATGTGACCGCATGCCTTCCTCATCTGCCACCTTCTCTTCACTTCTCTCCCTCCCGCTGCCTCGTTAGTCTGGGTTACGAGGAGGTGAGATGGAGGTTTCCCCCCCCCCCACCGGGCCTCATCTCATCCCTTAGCCTGTCTAACACACACACACACACACACACACACACAGACAGAGAGTCAGGATGAGGGGAGCAGTTGTCATGCTGTGACATGTTGCTTTTGGAGACGGAGAGGGAAGCCTCGTGAGGTAATGGTTGGGACACACAAACGTCAGACAGAGGGCAGACAGCTCTGAAAGCAAACGTGTGTGTGTGTGTGTGTGTGTGTGTGGCTGTGTGTGTGTGTGTGTGGCTGTGTGTGCTACAAGGGAAAGGAAAGTAGTTTGACCAATGTTGTTGTTGTAGTAAAGGCAGAAGTGACTTAAGGATGAAAGTGAAATAAAAGATGACAAGTGGAGAAAAATCAAGTAATCACAAGGTGGAAGATGAAAGAGACAAAAAGAGAGGATCCATTTAAAGAAAAGCAACGTGAAGCCGAAAGAAGAAACTGAGAATCTTAAGTTAGAAGAGAGGAGAGGAGAGAAAAGGAAGATGGGAATGCCTGATGGAAGGAAAATGAAAAGTAAAGAAGGGGAGGTTAAGAAGAGAAAAGAGGGGAGGAGTCAAGGAAATTCAGAGAAAAGGGGAGAGGAAAAGGAAAGGAAACGAGAGGAAGATGGGAATGTGATGTGAACAGAAGATGAAAAGCACAGAGATGTTGAGGGGGGGCAAAAAGAGGAGGAGAGGAGAGATGAAGAGATATATAAATAACGGGGGAAATTAAGAAATAAGAGTTGAGACGAGAAGGTGACAGAAACAAAAAGTTAAAAGTTCAATAAACTCGAGACTTTGAGAAAATAAAAAGACGTAAGAAGGAGGAAAGGCGGGTGGAGGGGAGGCGACTTGATGAATGGATGGAATCTGACTGTCTGTGGTCAACCAAAGGAATGAACCCGGGACCAATCAGTGACCACACACACACACACACACACACACACACACACACACACACACACACACGAACGAGTAGAGAAGGGGATGAGTGGAGCTCTAATGTTGCAAGCGTTTATCTGGGGGGACGCCACACCGCAAAACACACACACACACACACACGATGGCCAGCCAAAGGTTTGAAGTAACCACAGACTTCTGGATGTTCTAAATATAGGAGGGTTGATAGGATCTGTGGAAAAGGGCAGCCTGGGGAGTGCACACACACACACACTAACACAATCAGCCTCCTACGCTCACCAAATTATTTAGCAATGGTGGAGAACGGGAGAAAGCCGCTGACAGCTCAGATAAGCCAGTTGCAGTGAATCAGCCGTTCCTCGAGACAGTTTGAAATAGTTTGACATAAAAGTGAAGAAATACAAATGTGCTCCCCGTGTGTGCTGCTCATGAGTCTGGGACTGATGCAGGAGGAGCCAGTAGAGAGAGCAGAGTTAATCCTGGGTCATATCTGCTCGAGACCCTGTTAGAGAAGACGTGTGTGTGTGTGTGTGTGTGTGTGTGTGTGTGTGTGTGTGTGTGTGTGTGTGTGTGTGTGCGCGTGTTGGCAGTGGAAGTGGCGTGGAAGTGGCGTGGAAGTGGCGTTTTTGGAACAAGTTTGTATTTAAAAGACGTCTACGTTACGTTACGCTCGGTTTCTCCACCAAACACACGTGTATATGTGGTCCCTAAATATTGGGCCACTTGCTAATGTATTCCACACACTCACTAACCGTACACGGATCCGGAGAGTCAATCTGTTTCGGTTGCATTCGACATCTACGGAACACAGCCCAAACTAATTCAATAATCAATTAATTGTTTAGGTCTTAAATGAAGAACAAATTACACAATTTCCTGCTTTTTACCGCATTTTTTCTTCTAAATGACAGTAGAATTTCAAAGTTTCTGTTTGTACAAAACAGGAGTTAAGTATTCATTCTTTGCAGACCAAGTGCCAAAAAGCAGTTTACTCTGCAGAGTTATAACGGCTACGTTTATCTCATGCGATGGGAACTTAAGAACTTTCCCATCTGTAGAAGCATGAAGAGGTCATGTTGTCTTTCTGGCCAAGTGGAAATAACTTCAGACTTAAAGAGAGGATGATATTTAGAGCTCAATATGAAACCTAAATATTTTGTGCAAAGTGACCAGCAGCGTGTCTGCAGCAGAGAGTATTAGAAAGTAGCGCTGCAACTAACTCGCTATAATAACTTCATTGTCGATCAATATGTCAAATATTTTCCTGATTAATCAATTAGTTGTGTTGACGATGAGACTGAAAACAACATATCTTGTCCATGCTCCGTTATTCAAACTGCTTAGAGACAAACTATGTGATCATCTCTGTGTGTGTGTGTCCATCTAAGTATCGAATTGTGTGTGTGTGTGTGTGTGTGTGTGTCCTTGGGGAACTCCTGTCTCGGCGCTGTCCCAGGACCCCGGAACCTTCCAGAACACCGGGAACCGACCACAAAACAAACGGCCCCGTCAGCGTGATTTATCGGCCATTCACCGGCAGGTCACACACACACACACACACACACACATCAGCATCAATGAGCTCATATATGAAAGCTTGTCGACTGTCAAACGTCAAACATTTACCTGAAAGAATGTGGACACAAAAAAGATGCGCTCGGGCAGATGTGCACACAGAAGTTGCGTATGAAAGCGCGTATGGGAGGTGGGAGGGGCGCGCGCTTCTTTTGATATGATGAGAATGGCGACCCAAGAAAAAAAAAAAAACAATGGACGAGAAGGCAAGAAAGAGAAGGAAATAAAAGAGCGAAGGAGCTGAATAACTTCCAAAAGGAGCGACGGAGTCAACCGATTCTGATCGGCTAAAAGAAAGAGGGAGGGAGGGGAGAGGATGGAGATGAGGAAGAGGAGGATGGAGCATGCGGTGGGAGCAAAGAGGAGGGGTTGAAGTAAACATCGATGCTGGATGAATAAAATTTTTCCCTTTTCTCCTTCTCCCCATCTTCCCCCCTTTCCTTCTCCTCCTCCGAGCGAGAGAACAAGAGGCACTACATCATCCCGACAGGCGGAGAAAGAGAAGAGAGGGAGAGAGAAAGAGGGATTGTGACGGAGGGATAAAGGGCTATCCGTCTCTGTCTGTCACCTCATTCATCGTCCCCTGCTCCGTCCTGCCGGCCCATCCGTCATCTGCTGTCTCACACACACACACACACACACACACACACACACAGAAAAATACACTTTAAACACACTTTCACACACTCAACAACAACTATGACAAACACACACACACACGCATCAAAGACGGGCAGGCGGACACACAAACTTCGACTCGCTCTCCGCCCTGTTTCACACATTCACTCCGATGACACGAAACGGACACACACACTCGACGCTCAGTTTCTCACACACACACACGCACACTTTCACAGCAACGACGACAAACGCACACTGAAGCCAGAAAGCCACACAAACTTTCACTTGGGCTCTCCGCCCTGCTTCACACATTCAGCGACGATGACAGACACACTAAAGTCGCTGCCGGAGAGAATACGCTCGAGGGCGACGATGGAAAACACGCGCTTTCATGCACGTACGCACATCCCTGCCAAACACACAAAGTCGAAATGCGACACAGACACGCACACACGCTCCGCCCAACATCCTGAACACAGCGGAGACGTCCAGTTCTGTCCCTCCTCTGACTGGTTCCGCTCTGGGTTTTTTTTCCCAGGACCCGAAACAAGACGCTCCGGTACACAGCCGGGACCGCTTCCTGCACTCGGATGTTTCTAAACATCAGGTCTGTGGACCTGGGTCGGCTCACGGAGGGGGTGAAACTGGTACAGCGGTCCTGAAGCTGCTGTCGAGATTAACAGCACATTACTGCACCTGTTCAACGATGCAGGACGAGTGTTTGTAAAGACGCAGTAGCTAAGAATTCATGTTTTTTAATCCTTAAAACCCCAAAACAAAGTTTGAATCGAGCACAAGTCAGCATACAAGTCACTAGATGCTTCCGACGTTATCTGTGGTCATGTACAGAACATCAAGTATTTTTGATCAGTCAACACGATTATTGTCTCGCAGCCATAAACGTCTTTGTGACCGTGTTAACTGGTGACTCTCAGCCTAATGCGTCCGGTGTTCGTGATGTCGGCAGCTGTTGAAAACACCAACAGAACAAAACTTCAATCCTTTTGAAATACAAACTCATCCGAGTTTATTATCTACACCAAGCACAAGCAACCATTGGGCTGAGAGTCACCAGTTAACACGGGCCACTGTTTGAACTGAAACACCTGTTGCTCTGAAACAACTCGAGATCCCGTCAGAATTGTGTAGAATTTGACTCCGAAGGAGATGTTTTCAATGTCAGAAAAGACAAGTTGTGCTATAAGTAAGGCCGTGATCTCGAGGTCATGAAAGCGGTCTTAAGTCAGTCTTTTTCTCATCCTGACGTTCTGATAAACTCTGAAATGTTTATTTGTATCGTCTTTAGATTGTCTTCTAGCCTGTGACTTAAAACTCTGACTATCGAGATGCGAGAGGGTGTCGGACTCTGTTAAAAGTCTTTTTAAAGTCTTCTAGTCTTCTAAAAACACACCAGACAGAGGCGAAGCGTGGCTCGCCATAATAATGACATTTTTCCGTGACCGGGAAGCCGTGTTCTTCATGTGTTTCAGGCGGGTGCGACTACTCTCTGCCGCTTAAAGATGAACTTTCCTCACCTCGCTGAGCTCGAGGCGGGCGCCGTCTGTTGCGTTTTCGTTGTCAAACATCAGACATTTGCAGATAAGAAGCTTCACCTAAATACAGTAAATCTTCTTTTGTTTGCACCTTGACAAGTTGATCTATTCATATCTTGCATTTGTTTGTTTTGTTGTAAACTTTCTTTGCATCTTTGAAGCTTGTGGATCAACGTATGTATTTTCTTTGGGGACATTTCTTTGCATTTTGGTGCTTTTAATCTAAAAGACGGAGGACAAACGAGAGGATCTGATGAGAAAAGACGACAGCAGAGATGGATGCAAAATAAAGTTAAGTCTGAAAAGATGAGAATGTGGGAATTTTAGAAGACGGTAGAAAAGGAGACAAAAAGAAGGATGGAAGTCGACAAACAAAGGATGAGAATGACATGAGATGGAGGGGGATTGTTGTCGAATAAAAGAGAAGAGGGTAAACAACAAAAAAAATCAGAAAACCAAATGAAGGAGGAAGACGAGGAGGAGGAGGGGGGGGGGGGGGGTGTGAGGGAGAATGGGAGGAAGGATGAAAAGGACAAGGGGGGGGAGGAGGAGGTAGAAAAAAAAGATAGTGGAGAGAGAAAAAAAAAAACAGAGAAAGAGAAAACGAAGGAGAGAGGACCACGAGGGAGACAAAGACCTACTTGTCTCAAGTCACTGAAGGCCAGAAGCAACGTGTCACCCTGGAAGCCTGCGACCGGGCCGGCTCTGGCAAAACCTGTGGGAAAATACAAACCCGCCCCCCCCCAGTCCTCCCCCGGAGAGAGGGAAGAGAGGAGGAGGAGGAGGGAAAAAAAGAGGGTGAAAAACGGAATAATAAAAGACCTGGTCGGATTCGCTATGCATCGGGATAGATTGGCAGACAAATGACAGCCGGGGGAGGAGGAGGAGGGGGAGGAGGGGGGAGGAAGGGGAGAGGAGGGCAGGGTGTTAGAGTCATGTCGCTGGGTCTTGTTGAAAGGGAGAAAGAGAGTGTGAGTGTGTGTGTGTGTGTGTGTGTGTGTGTGTGTGTGTGTGTGTGTGTGGGTGTGAAAGGTTTTGCAGTGTGTTTGTGTTGAATGTGTGTGTGGAGATTTTCGAGCATTTGTCTTGTTGAATGTGTGTGTGTGTGTGTGTGTGTGTGTATCTGAGAGTGTGTGTGACAGTTGGTAGGCTTGTGGAGTGTGTGTGTGTGTTTATTTGTTGTTTGTACAGGGCTTCGCCTGCATGTTTGAGAACAGTTGAGGACTGTTGGATTTTGAACCCAGGGTGACGCCTGTGTCTGTGTGTGTGTGTGTGTGTGTGTGTGTGTGCGTCGGGGTCGTACGGAGTGTGAGCTGGGGTCTTGGCGTCAGTTGGCCCCCGTAAACAAGCCGACTGGTATTCTGAGCGAGGGAACGAGAGAAAAGAGGAGTGCCGCGAAGAGAGGGAGAGAGCAAGCCTGTAGCTAATCTCTTTCACCTCAGGACACACACACACACACACACACACACACACACACAAGGCCATACACACCACAGCCCTGATTACACGCCTGCCATCTTCAGTGACCCCCGTGACACACACACACCCCCCGTGACACACACACACACACAGGGCCGTGCTAAACTAACCTTTAATCTCGGTCTCCAACCAAACCTCCATGTCCCACCTGCTAACTTTTACCTTCTTCTTCACTCTTTTCTCCCTCTACCGTCACAAACATGATCACTATGAGCATTTCCTGGTGCGTCACGGGTTCGGTTGAGATTCGGCTCAAAAAACCCATCAGTGGAATATTTCGGTGATGGTGTCAAAATTGTCAAAATCTTCCACAAATAACACGATAATATTGTTTCGGTGAATTATTTTGGCCAAACACGACCATGTGGTGAAAATCAGATATTGTTACGATCCACTTTTTCTCCTCTTGACCAGTTTTGTTTCTTACTTTAAAGTGCACGTTCACATGCGCTACCAGTGAGAACATGGTGTCATATTCATTGTCATGTTTTGTCACCTCAGTCTTGTATCAGTTCCTCCTCGTCTGATTCCCCCCCGTGGTCGGATCCATTTCATCTGTACCTCCTTTTCTTTTCATCCGACACAATCCTAAAATTCCTCTTTTTATTTAATCTCTAATTCCTCTCTCTTGTGCTCCCCGTCACTTCCTTCCTTTCACCCTTTAATCCCTCCTCTCATCCATGTTTTGCCCTCTCCTCTGCCCTTGCTTCCTTCTGTACTTGTGCTTTTCTTCTACTTCTCTTTTTTTTATTCCACACCTCTTTCATTTAATCCCATTTTCTCTGCCCTCTTGTTCCTCAACCTCTTTGATCCATTCGACTCCATCCTTCTACATTACCCTCTTTTATCATTTAATCCCTTCTCACTTTTAACACTCCAACAGAATACATTTGCTTCTCCTTCATTGAATAATGTTCTCTTATATCAGACATTTTTTCTTGATACATTTTCAATTTGATTTGGTTTATTCCTTCTTACATCCATTTGTTCATGAACTCATTGCTCTTCTTCTGTCAAATACTCCCTCTCTTGCTGTACTGTCTCTTACCTTCCATTTTTCATTTCACCCCCTTAAATTGAATCCATCGCTCTCATTCTTCTGCTTCTTCCCTCATCAGACTCCATTCTTCATTTCGTCTTTATAAATGTAGTGTAACGGCCCCTTATTCTCCCCCTTTATGCTCATAGCCTCCCATTTCTCCCCCTTAATCTATCCATCCACCTTGCACTTTTAACTTCACCCCCCCTATTTTTTTACTAATCCCTTGTTCTTTTCCTCTCTCTCTCACCTCTCTGTGCTTCCTCTTTCAAGCTCTTTCTATCATTCATCCATCCTTTTTAAATGTAATCCCTCTTTCCCACCGTCTTGTGGTTTCTTTCTCCTTTTTGAATTATTCACATCCCTCAAATTTTTAGCTTATTTTCCTTTTCACCCGTCCCTCTACTGTACCCTCGTCTCACTCCGTCCTCCCCGATTGTCTTCCCTCCGTCTGGCCTGAATAAGTAACTCCGTAACCTCCTAACCCCTCGGCAGCCCTGCACGCATGTCACTGCTCATCACATCACACACACACACACACACACACACACACCGTGCGACCCGCCCTGTGACTCTAAGAACCTTGATCATGTAAAAACTGAGCCAACGACGCCTCGCACCCTTTCATTCCTCCCCCCTTCTTTATCTGCAAGCGCCCTGCATCTTTAAGTCTCAGAAAACAAGGCGAGAGGGGAGGGAGGTGAAGGAAGAGAGGGAGGAAGAAGAGAAAAGCAGCGAGGATAGGATGGGAAGGAGAGAGGAGGTAGAGATGATGAGAGAGGGGAAGGGGGGGAAGGAGAGAGGAGAAAAGATGGAGGAAAGAGTGGGCGGGAGGATGTGAGGAAAGAAGCAAAGAGGGAGGACAAAGACGAACGGGGGGAAAAGAGAAGATGAGAGAAGAGAAAGTGACATGTAAAGACTTTTAGAGAAGATGCCCACCCCCTCTAACTGTAACCAGTTGATGCATAGCGCCCCCTGCGCTTTTAAATGAAAACTGCACACACGGCACCACTCGAGTTCGCTTTAACAGAAGCCACTGATGGGGAGGTGCTCAGTTCAGGCACGTTTAGACTTGCTACTTTCCATCCGAGATGAATAAAAGGCCGAAATATGTGAGGAAAGAAGACAGACGTCGGTGAATTAAAGAAGGACAGAAGGACAGAAGCACGGAAGAAGGGGAGGCGACAAAGGGAACATGGAAAGGACAAAACAAAGGAAATAAGTGAAGATACAGTAAATTAAATACTGATGGGTCTGACATGAAGGACGGAGGGAGGGTAAATATTATTAACTTTCCGAACCCCAAAACCCACCAGCGGGATTGAAAAGCATGTTTTCTTTAAACAATAATTTATATGAGCCAGAAGCCAAAACTAAGTTTTAATTTTGATGTTTAATTAAAAACTCCCCCCAGAATAAAGTATTAAAGAAACTTGATTTATGGCAGATGGTTTCATATCTTCTGGCTATGATACAGTGTTTGTTATTGTCCTGCCGGCGTGTTTTGGGGTTCAGAGGGTCAACGCCAAGTGTGCTTATTTCGAAACTAGACGACGACACTCACCCTCGCACTCCTTGACGTCAGTGTTGAGCTGGTGCAGAGCTCCCATGGAGATCTGTCTGACCTCCGGGTCGAGCGGGAGCTGCGTCAGGGAGGTGGAGATGTGTTTACAGGCAGACATGCAGGCCGTCTGGGCCACTTTACCCTGAGAGGGAGAGAGGGGGAGGCAGAGAGAGAGGGGTGAGGTCTCGGTGACAACGCTTCTTCTTCTCTTTAATCTAAACAAACCACAAATAAACCACTTCCTGTGTACATCCGAGCATTATTTTCCAGACATACTTTATCAGTTGAGAACAGCAAAAGCTTTCATGAACTGCACATAAACACTGAATGAAAGTGACGAACCAAACATGCATACATGCACGCACATTGGTAATCAGAAGGAGTCCCCCCCCCCCCCCCCCACACACACACACACACACACAGTGAGCATTAATCAAGTGTGCTGCGTTCAGGTGCAGTCAGAATGATGAAGTAGCATAATAGGAATAAAAGCAGCGGATGAGGAAGTACATGACAACGCATTAATACAGAAACCCAAACATGTGTTTGTGTGGGTTTGATTGAGTGTGTGTGTGTGTGTGTGTGTGTGTGTGTGTGAAGTCTGGGTGACCAGCCGTGGCCTTGACCTCGACGTCTGCATTCCAACAGAATGAAGCAAAGAGATGAAAATGAGGTAAAAGGAGAGAGAGAGAGAGAGAGAGAACACACACAAACACACCTACATGTGATTAACAAACACCGGAGCCTTCATTACTCACACAAACCCACCGTGTGCAAATGTACACACAATCAGACACAAAGATAATCGTGTAATTGTGCTCTAATCACATATATGAGACTCTGTTTCTTGTGTTTGTAAATGTTGTCACTGTGAATGTATTTTACCCAGAAATCTGTGCTTTGACTTTAACTCTTTTGACTCAAATTAAAAAGCTCCATTATTTGTTTTAAACTCCAACATTTCTAAGTTAAAATATGGGATTTGTTTTCTGATTGAGCAACAGCAAGCAGTCTCGATAGTGCCGCCGTTTCAGAGAGCAAGAGGGTTCAGAATGGATGAAGCTATCCTATTAGCTTATTAGCTGTGACGCACCATCCAGTTGTTGTTAAGCCTCCTCTGTATAAACGCCACATCGTGCTGCATTCACATGGGATCAGCCTGTAGACGGACAACAACTTGCTATGATGATGGAATCAAATATATTAAATACACTTATTTCCCGTCTACTATTTTATGGAATTATTATAGTAAAGCCTGTAGCTATAAAAGGCAGCTTTATCTTATTATTCAAACTTAAACAACCCTTTCCGGTGTTAAGGAAGCTACATAACATCCGGTTGTACATCCCGTTGCATCGGACAACAATGCCGTTACCATCACTCTCTGAAAACCACCAGCTAATGCAAAGAGATTAACAAATAAAGCAAGATGTGCGACACACTAATATTCCTGTGAAGTGATCCAGTCGTTAGAATTCTGAGAAGCGGTCAAACTGTTCCTGGAATACAACGTAACAATAAAGAAGTGCAATTCAATTAAGTGATCATTTCAGTGACATACTTTCATACAATTTCCTCTGTTTGTTCTCCAGACAGCAGCTCAGCCCGCCCGCCGCTGTAATAAACCGGTTTCCCCTCCGAGATCCATTAAATGAATCTTATCTTATTTAACAAACCCGACAGCGGCAGAAAAGATCCCATTGTAGCCGGGAGTGAAACCTCAGGAAAGAGTCTGGAGCGCAGTTCATTCAGGAGGCAGCGCTCACCTCAAAGGGAAATCAAATTACATACACACACGGCGCACACGTGCGAGCACACATGTTGGAGAAACACACACCTACGACTGGCCGGATATCCTCCAATGCGATGCTGGCCTCTGAACTCTGTCTCCACACACACACGCCCCAGGGGTCAGTTATCATAGGGCGAGATTGAGCGTGAAATAGGCTAATTCTATTTACATGTCCCGAACCTGACTGGTTGGCTGACACACACACACACACACACACACACACACACACAGGTGGGTCTGTCTGACAGAAACGGTGTTGTCTCAGAGTTCAATACAGACAACTGGGAACCATTAGCCTGAGGCACAAAGGAGGGAGGAAAGAGGAGCGAACACAGGAGAAGGAAGGAAAGGAAAATAAAAAAGGAAAGGAAAAGGGAGGGAAGGTGAGAAAAGGAGAAGAAAGGAAAGAAAAACATCGTTGAAGAAAGGTGAGGAGAAAGAAAGTTGAGCAAAGGACAAGGAAAGCAATGGAACGGAGAAGGAAGGAAAGGAATTGAATGGAAAGGAAATGCGTAGAAAGGAAAGGAAAGAAGTGAAAGGGGCAGGTAAGGAGAGGAATGGAAACAAAAGACAAGGTGAGGAAATGAGTGGACAGGTGTGGAAGGGAAAGATGAGAAAAGCAAAGAAAGGAAAGAGAGATTAGGCGAGAAAGGGAGAGTAAAGCAAAAGATGAGGAAACTAAAGGAAATGAGGAACGGAAGTGAAATGAAAAGAGAGAAAAGGAAAATGAAGATAAGAAAAAGACAGGTAAGAAAAGAAAAGGAAGGGAAATGGGAGGCAAGGTGAGGAAAGGAGAAGGCAGGGAAGGGAAGGAAAGAAAAACGAGGGAAGGTAACTAAAGGACAGGTGAAGAAAGGTGAGGAAAGAAAGAGGAAAAGTGAATGAAAAAGGGGAATGAAAGAAAAGAAGATGACAGGAAAGGAAAGGAGGGCAAGGAAAGGGAAAAAATATAAACAACAACAAAAGCAAAGGCAACGAAATGAAAGGTTAGGAAAGGAAAGCGATATGTTCAAGAACAGATAAAAACATGAGGGGGAGGACAGCAGCAAAGACTGATGGAAGGAAAGGAAGTGAAGATGAGTAGAGGACAGAACGAGCAGAGAAGTGAGGTAGGAAAGGAAAGAAGTAGAGGGAACGAAGGTGAAAAGGACAAAAGGCCAGAGGAAGGGAAGGAGAGACAGATAGGGAGGACCCAGAATCAAGTGATGCTCCTTCTCCATTCCTCACTCCCTCGGTCCCTGAATCCTTCCCTCCGTCCTTCCAGCAAACGAGGGACGTTCATCAAAGCGCTCATTAAAAGCTACTCAGCAGCTAACGGCTGAACAAACACGACGAGAGAGAGAGAAAGAAAAGCAGGCGAGGTGGAGAGAGGCGAGGAGGAAAGGATGGGCGACGAGGACGGAGGGGTCAGGCAGAGAAATAGGACTGAACGAGGGAAGAGGAAGGAAAAGGAGGAGTAAGGAAAGGAATGCAGACAGATGAGAATGACAGTAAAATATGCTACTCAACACAAACGTATCTCCGTCTGTCTCAGCGTTTAGGAGCTGAAAATGGACCGTTTCTATTCATATTACTATTAAACAGTAGCTCCACAAAACCTTTTATCCAACTGTTCTTCATTTACTTTTATTTTTCAGGGAAAGTTACATCAATCAACTAAAGACACGGCAGTTGGTGGAGACCAAAGCAGAGCTCAATAGAGAATGAATATTGGACTTATTATTATAAATGGACGTGAGCACTGAACTGAAACTGGATGCTAATGTTGCTCTGTGTCTGCTGGAGTTTTTCAGCTCTTTGGATAAAAAGCTTTAGCTAAATAAAAGTATTATTTGGGGGGGTCCTTAGTCGATGAACACACTGTCCAGTTGTTGGTACAGAAGCTTTGATTCGTGCAGCTTTAAGATTTTTAAAGTTTTTACAAGCTTGAAACAAGTTGAATGAAGCTTCCAACTGATCCTGACCATCTTTGTTCCAACAAGAGAAAAATGTGATTGTGGTTAAAAAAAAAAAAAAAAAAAGAATGCGGTCTCTCATACTCAAACACATGGTATTTTCAGAGTAAAATAATCCGCCTGTGTGTGGTCAAACGCACAGCAGCAGGCCGTCCTGTTCACTTAGCTGTAGCGGCGACCGCCATCGATAATGACACGTTATTTACAAATGCTGCAGCAGAAGGTACTGCACACGTGGAGCAAACACGATGAGGGATCAGTTTTACGTGTTTTGCTGAAAAAAATGTAATCAAGAAGTTCAAATTAAAAGACTCAAAGGACTGCGGGCAAATTTGTTAGAACAACCAGAACCTCATATGTGAAAGTGTTCAGTGTAATAACAGATTGATTGTGCATCTCCGCCATTTTTTTGTGGGACACAGCTTGTTTTGAAGCACTCCCATCTGAATTGAGCTTCAGGCCTCATAATGCCAGAAGCAGGTTCGAGTTAGAAGCACAGCGGCGAGGCGAAGTCGCCGCTTCAGAACGCACTGATTCACGACTCCTGGAAGGGATTCGACACGGCGTATAATGTGCTCTCCGTCCATCCAGAAAGCTGTCAGTCAAATGAAACGGCGAGTCCGGGCAGCCAAAAGTCAAGAGGTGGGATCACAGCAAAAAAAAATTGAAATGTGCAACACGGCGACACGGCGACACCGCAGAGCTCCGCGCTGCTTTCGACCACATCTGTGACAGAAGATGACGTAATCTTCAGAGTGAATCTGAAGGGGTCTGCCTTCTGATTCACGACGTGGGGAAAAAAAAATGGGAATCTACTCGTGAGTGAGACTTTAATTCACACGGTGGACCAACAAATCACCTCCGAAGCGGAAACTGATCCAGGCTCAGTCTTGCGGAACAATCGCCGTCCGCTGCGTTATGGAAGGTGTTTGTTCATGTCACTCAAGAAACGCCACAAAAATGACTTTTTCGGTGCATTTTTTTGTCTTTGAACGTAACCTTGACACACACACACACACACACACACACACACACACACACACACACACACACACACACACACACACACACACACACACACACACACACACACACACACACACACACACACACACACACACACACACACACACACACACACACACACACACACACAACGTTGTGGTCTGACAGACACCAGGGTTGGAAATTTGATTTAGTGCGATGTACGGAAGCCCTGAGAGGCAAAAGAGAGAGAAAAAAAATCTGGCAATCCAGTTTCTGGATTGTTTTTAGTTTTAATTCCTCCTCGCACTCTAAACATAGGGTGCAAATATTGTGCGTTAGCAAGTTGTATGAATTAAAACCTCACCTGGTATAAAACATGACTGCCTTTTAGTCCTGTTTAGAACATGTAGTGGTGCACTTCAGCCTCTTGTGACCATGAGTATTAAAACATCAAAGACTTTAAAAATAGATTGTTTTATTGTCAGGATCATTTTACTATCTTAAAAAAATGATTCTGGCAAAACCTTTTCCTCCACCGGTTTCACATTCACAGAAGTAAAAAAATGAATTACGGATAACTTAACTTAATTAACTTTAGATAAGTTAACTTTAATATAAATAATTAAGTTAAAGATTATCCAAGTAAAACCTGTTTTTTTTTACATTTTCTTTAGACTTCCTCTCTCAGGGCTTCCGTAGAACGAGCGGTAAAACACATTTTTCCGTGACTGTTTCATGACTATAAATGTGTTCAACGACACCAGACACGCTGTCGTCTTCTCCAGTCAAGACTGGGGATCAAATACAAGTCTCAACTATCGTCTGTCTGTACATTTAAATAAAGTTATCCAAATGATGTCGTAACCTGCCAAAGTTTCTGGTACGTTATCGCAAACACAGACAAATAACGGCACCGCTGGCAGGTGGCTGGTTAGGGTTTCCCTCCCTGGTTGGGACAGAGATTTGGGCACATGAACACAGATTCAGGCAAACGTGCATCACTCCCTCGTCATCTCGCATGCTGGTTTTCGTAAAACACTCAAGTGGGAGATTTTTAGGGGCCAAAGTTGAGGGTTTAACACGGTCAGTCAGGGATCGGCACACAACAACCCAGATACTCACCGGTAAGGTAGCGTGTTCTACCGGCGATCCCTACGGTGAGAAACATAAACCGGGAATTTTAGCTGAATGGCAAAAACAGGAAAAACTGGTGTGTTATTGTTGGGAGACAATAAGGAGTGTGACGGCTGCGTGGAAGGAAAACTCCTCGATCAAAATCCCTTTTTCCACCTCTAAGTATTCATTACACATGGGCTCTCGAGATGTTGCCGTTCTGGCTTTATCGGAGGCGCTGAAGCACCGTGGAGGACTCGGTAAGTCCTGAACACACAGAGGCAGAGCGGGGCCGCCAGAAAACCTGCTCGGTGCACATCAAGAAAAACTGATCGAGCAGCTTATGAGCCATGAAATTGCAGCACTACGGTCAGAGGAGAGTCCAACGTTTACTTTATAACTTTCACATGATCATCCTCACTCCAGGGGGCCTTTTCCCCCCCGTCCCATCTTTAAAATCCGAGCTCAATTCAATGATGAGTCTTTAGCTAGCGCTAAACTGTGAGCGGTATTATTAGCTCCCCTCTGAGAGCTGGGACGATGAAGCCCTCCGTGAAGAAATGTGAGCCCGGCGAGCTTCCGACCGGTTACATTTAAAAGCCGTTAAAACCGCCACGTAAGCCCAAACACACAGACACTTCAGCAGGAATGTTGCTGCGTCACGGTGAGCCGTCACTTAACAAATCGGCGTGTTGGGTTTCAGCGTGCCGACTGTTGGTTGCATAACGTCTCCGAGTGTATTTTTTTACAGCCATAAAAACGTAGATATGTTCCTCTCTCTCAAAGCTTCTCTGACCTCGACGCCCTCTGAGGATGCTGGTCCTCTATTCTCTTCTACTGGAGTTCTACTGAAACATAACGGATTCTTTTACCTTTAAGTTTAACTTCTCTGGGTGTCGTTTTACACATCAAATGATTATTTTATCTCTATTAGTTGGATAGTTGTTTATGAGTTGTATATATATGATCAATATAAAGTTAAGAGGGGTTGGACGTTGTAAGTGTTCTCTCTTCTTCCTCCTTTTCAGACATGTAATATGTATTTATGTTGTTTATTGATCTTGTTTATGAACCTATATTATTATTATTGTTTGTATTAGTAATAAAAGCTCTGAACTTAAATCAATCGATTAGTCGGCTGAGAAAACAATAATCAGCAAGTTTTGGTCCTTGAGGACGGCTTTTTAGAGTTCTACGAACACCAAAAACACAACTAATACGAGCTTCTACTATTAGTACTGCTGTTCTTTACGTCCAGGAATGCACTCCTCATTAATCGCTGGTGCACTGTTCTAGTTCATCGTAAACGTACTAGTTCATCGTACACGTTCTAGTTCATCGTACACGTACTAGTTCATCGTACACGTTCTAGTTCATCGTACACGTTCTAGTTCATCGTCCACGTACTAGTTCATCGTACTACTTCATCGTACACGTTCTACTTCATCGTACACGTTCTACTTCATCGTACACGTACTAGTTCATCGTACTAGTTCATCGTACACGTTCTACTTCATCGTACACGTTCTACTTCATCGTACACGTTCTAGTTCATCGTACACGTTCTAGTTCATCGTACACGTTCTAGTTCATCGTACACGTTCTAGTTCATCGTACACGTTCTAGTTCATCGTACACGTACTAGTTCATCGTACACGTTCTAGTTCATCGTACACGTTCTAGTTCATCGTACACGTTCTAGTTCATCGTACACGTACTAGTTCATCGTACACGTTCTAGTTCATCGTACACGTTCTACTTCATCGTACACGTTCTACTTCATCGTACACGTACTAGTTCATCGTACACGTTCTACTTCATCGTACACGTACTAGTTCATCGTACACGTACTAGTTCATCGTACACGTACTAGTTCATCGTACATATACTAGTAGCAGCAGAACTAGAAGCTATTGTTAAAGTATTTCTTTATTCTTGCTTCTCCCTTCATCAGTATCCAATTCATCTGTGCGCCACACTACTTTTATATGATCAGCTCTTATTTCAGAGGGTCATACCACCCAGCTCTTTAGATCCATAGCATCTGATCTACTTAGGAGGCCCCACACTGAGTGTGTGTGTGTTAAAGTGTGTGTGACAGGGTCATGTCCGGGGCTCGCGGGGGTGGAGGAAAAGCTTCTTAGAAGTGCTGGAAAACACTTAGTCGACCACCTTGTGTGCGTGGCCTTGTGGCCCTGTGACCTGCTTTGACCAAATCTGTGTGCGCAATCATCTTAAAACTAACCCTTTTGTTTGTGTGTGTGTGTGTGTGTGTGTGTGTGTGTGTGTGTGTGTGTGTGTGTGTGTTGTAAGTTTAATGAGAACTTGCCATATGCTTTAAACTGCAGAGAGGGAACTTGGATCACGTGTGCTTTGGAAAGTGTAAATTAGGACTTAAGGAAAGAAATAGTTCCATAGTTCATGGCAGAAAGATCCAAATAAAAGACGGGGTTAGAGCTTTGTAGAGCACGTTCGATAGCTTGAATCAAAAACACTTCATTTGATGAGTTCCAAGTTTACAAATTAACTTTAAAAAGGCAGATTTTTGGTGAGAGAAGTACATCAGGAACTTCAGGCCACGGCTATTATAGCAGAAAAACGCTTAAGATGATTACTGAAATAAATGAAAGTTGATAAAATCCTAATAATGAATTCACACTGCATCAGTAATGAGTGTGTGTTGCAGTCGGGCTGAGGAGTCAATGGCCTGAGCCGCGGTGTAATCCGGTGCTGCTGACCCGGCTCACCCTTTAATGAGCTTACCGGGCCCCATGTTAACGATCTAACCCGTAACAAGCCCATACTCTAACGAACTAAAGCAGATTGTCCTGCCCTGTGATGCCTCACGCTAACAGGCAGCGAGACTGGTGAGGGAGCTTATATAACACACACACACACACACACACACACACACACACTATGTGTATGTAGCCACAACACATGAAAACACACACATTCCAGGTATGCAATTTGTGCTGAATAGTTTTATCTTAACTTTTTCCCATTTTTTTTACCATTATAATGTGCTTTGTGTGTGTTTGTGTGTACTAACAGGCAGGTTGGTGAAGACACTGAAGGTGCTCTTCAGGAAAGCGATCAGGTCGATCAGGTAGTCGCTGGCTTCCAGAGTCCCGCCTCCCGGCACCGCCGCCATCCAATCGTAGTCGGCCAGCTGCAGGAACTGGTCGATCTTGGCGTTGAGGTTGGTGTAGATCTCGGCCTCGGCCGCGTGGCGAGCGTCCTGCGAGGAGGCAGAGAGCAGAATATTCAGCGCGTTACCTTGGTACCACGACTGCTATTGTAAAGAGAAAATGACAAAGGAAAGATAAAAGTATGGAAACAATAAAAGACAGAAAGAGTCCCGGTGTACCTTGAAGGTGGAGGTCCCGTACAGCTTGGTAGCGTTCGCCGAGTCGGGCGGGACATTTGTGATGTTTGATATGAACTCCTCCAGGAAGTGGCAGCTCTGCTCCAGGTGGGTGGTGTTTATGATCACCTGCACCAACTGGACACAGACGACACAGATATGAAACATGGCGTCTTTAGGTCTGTTTCACACAAACATGCTCCTGCAGAGAAACAGCTGAAGCAGGCTGGCTTATAACAAAAAGAGAAAACATGTTTTATTTCTCAGTTTGGGCATTTGTCTTTATGCTCCGCACATTATTTTGAAATTCAACACACAGACACACGCACACACAGTACCTCTGCCAGCCCGACATTCTTCTTCTTAATGGCGTAGTGCAGGCAGTGGCTGAGGGTTCTGGTCAACAACAGATTTGTCGACTTGCGGATCATGTCGTCTACCTCCGTGGAGCTGAGGACACGTAAACACAGAGGCGGGCAGACAATGAGTGGCTGTGCAGACGGGACTTCTGCGTCTCAAAGCCAGCACAAACACTTTAAGCCAATTTCTCAGTCTGCGAGAAAACTCTCCATTTGGAAAAAGTCTAAATGTCAGCCAATTGAAATGAGTACATTACCACGTTATGAGCTGTCAGCCTCATTAGAAAGTCAAACTTCGCCTTAAATCTCCACTGCAGCTTCAAAAATAATCAAGCTAAATGGCGATTTAAGACTTAAAAATAGTCCCCAAATCAATAAAACATCCAAAGACTGATCCAGAAATATGTTTTTCCTCTTTGCCTCATGTCCTTATACATATATTTACCATCCCCCGACCTCCACAGACTTTAAACAGTCATAAAATTACCACCTCTGCACAGCCAGCGAGGCAGAAAGACAGCCAGCAGGCCGTTAAATCCCAAACGAGCTCAAATTTCCTGTTAAAGCGAAATGTTTGACGGCGCTAATCAGACCCACTTACATAACAATTGTTTTCGTTACGTTTGAAATGTGGGTGATGTTTGGAGAAGAAACCCAGAAGGTTTTTCATGGCAGCGAGCGCCGCCCTCCTGCCTTAATAACCGTTTTTTCCTGGAAGAGAAGCTGAACTGGGGCCTGTGAGAGCGAAGGCATGAGGGAGGGGACGAGTGTTCGTCAGGGTGGGCGTCAGAAAGGACAGCGAGGAAAAGGTAAGAGGAAGCACTTGAAGGGCACGAATACACAAAACCCAGTTTATAATATAACACACACACACGCAGAGAGAAAGGTCAGAGGAGGACACACAACACTCAGGAGATAATCGGCGGAAACAAAAGCCATCGCTTTCCTCCCGCTGCGAGACGATGAAGAGGAATCTGTGTTTTTAGCGCACATGTTCGATTCCAGAGCGCTGTGGGTAACAAACACATTCCAACCAAATCACTCAATTATCTGTGCCTGGAATTCAACCTACACACACACACACACACACGCGCAGAGTGTCGCTTGAGGGAGAGCGAGCGCTGGAATTCCAAACTCACTTTGTTTCCAAAAAAGCAGAGGAATCCTAAAAACGTTCCGACGATTTGGAGCAAGTGGGGGTGGGAGGGGGGGAGAGAAATTCCTCTGCAGAAGTGCGGAGTGGACAAAAATGGTGTGTGGAGAGAGTGGCAAATAGTCAATGTATGCTAGTGAACTCTGCAAGCACACACACACACACACACACAAATATATAGACACACCGCAGAATTTGGATTGAATTTCATCATATTTATGCTGCCATCAGTCGCAATAAATACACGCGGCGGTTGATGCAGTCAAAGGGAAGCCATAAAGCCTTCGGTGCGGGCATGTTTACAGCGCACTGAGGAATGGACGAAGAGGTTTGTCCTAAAAATACACAGAGAGCGACGACCACAACAACAACAGCGGTCAGTCAGCAGGGAAAACAGTGAGAGGTCAGAGTGCACAGAGCCAGGAAGCCACAGGTATGAACCACCGAACACACTCTGGAGAGCGTGTCAGCAACATGCAAACACAATAAACACACAGTGTTTTATTATTGGAGGCTGGGAGCAGTGACCGTGCTACGTACTGCAGCTACGTCCCCACATGTAATAGAGATCAACTGTGGCCCTGCAAGTACGCTCTGCTTTCTCTATGCTGGTGTTTGGGAGATGGACAGCTTGAGTGAGTATGTAAGTGCGTGCGTGTGTGTGTACGATGGCAGGCAAATAAGAGTTCCACTCATATTTTATATAATTTTAAAAAGCTAATAAATAAATAGCTGCAGCCCTTTCAACATGATGGGAAAACGAGACAGCATCGTATAATCACAAGATGAGTGTTCATGCGTGTTGGGTTGCATTTCTGTGATCGGTTAAACGTTGGAACCAACTGCAAAACAAGCCGTGACACCTGTGACTCACGGGAACTGGGAGCCAGGCTGCAACAAACCAGCTTCAGATGCTCTCTGGCAGGAGCTCCACCGTGGCTGGATCTCTCTGCTGGTGTTTGTGATCAAACGTCCAGATCGACACATGCAATTTGATTTTGAATCGGCCGATTGTCTTCGCTTCGGTGGAAAAATCGTGGAGAAAGAAGCGTCGCCAGTTTCATTTCCAGCATTTCAAAACATGCTGGCTCAGCGTGCATGCTCTCTCTCAGGAACACCCCTGCTTCGATTTTTCACAACTCGACACGTTCACACACGTCTTCTAATGCCGGAGAGCAGTTCAGGGTCCAGTGTGTGGCTCATGGGCAGCTATGCGGGCAACTGTCCGGGAGTCAAACCGGCGAACGTTTGGCTACAAGCCCAGTTTTTCTACCTCGAGGCTGCTGATGTCTTTCCCCACAAATGTAATTTACGTCTGGAAACAAAATGGAGAAAGGATCGACCAACAGACACACAAACATACATACAGACACTCCCTTTCCGCTCAAAATCAGAATTGAGAACAGAGGTTAAGGTCAGAGTTCAGAGGGATCAATGACCACAATCCTGCTCCATCATGCCGTCTGCTTCCGGACCTGTGCGTCCGTTTGAAGCGGGCAGGAAGGCGTGCCGGTAACCAGATAGCAGCGTGTGCAGCGCCGGAGAAATCAAGCCAGGTCAAATAGTGGAGTCATTACCCTGATTGAGGAGAGCGATTAGTGCTGTCTGGTCAGCGAGAGACCGGAGAGAAACCGTCTGGACACTTTTGTCCGTTGGGGGAAAGATGATTTCACTGAGCAGACGGCCTTTTGGATGATGACGTGCGTATCTACGGTGGCTCTGAGTGGTCAAACAACACGACCGGACGCAGAAAATCAAACCTGTTCCGACAAATTTACGGACGAAAAAGTTCGGAGTCTGTGTGTAAATGTTTTTAACACAACGTGACGAAAACTACGGACTTGATGTGTAAAGGCCTGAAGTGAACTGAATACACAGTTTGAATTAGTTTCTTTTCATCCCTTCTCTTTTCTCCTATTATACTAATTCCTTCCCTTTGATCAGACACTCCTCCTCCTGCCTCCGTCTCTCTCTCTTCCGCCGGTCACGGATCAATGGTACCTCCCTGGTTCACAGCCCCCACCGGGGAATCAACACACACACACACACACACACACACACACAGATGGACTGACACAAAACGCTCACAAACACGTGAGCCTCTTGCACAGACGGAGCAACACTATCGAACATGCGGTCAGTGGATACAAATAGGCTCACTTAAAACAAAAAAGCCACAAGAGCTTCAGGGATATGAGCATGAATAAAAAAAAAGTGCTATTTAGTTTAAAAAAACCACAAACCAAATCAGAGTTTGACACTAATAATACGAATCAAACTGAAGCTCACAGAGTGCGTTTTGTTGTATAATATGCATGAAAGCTTCTTTGTTCGCTGTGCAGTTCAAGTTTCAGGCGTGTGTTTATGTGAATGTATACAAGCATGTGTCTCCATGTATGTTGATCCGTGTGTGTGTGTGTGTGTCTGGCTGAATCCCAGCCCTGTGGAATCCTTCTGGACGGCGGAAGTCTTTTTCCTGATTGCTCGTCTCCTCGGTAGAAAAGCGGCTGCATTGTTTTAGTTAATTCTTCCATCAACCGTAACCAATACACACATCACACACACACACACACACACCAGAGGGTCACTGTTTAACCTCGACAGAACATGGAACAGAAGCTGGACTTGATTGCCGAGCTGTGGTCGAGCGGGCCAAATCTAATGAGCCAAAGATCCCCGGTCAGAGTGGAAAGAATCGACGAAGGAAAGTCTGCCGAATGCGCGCGTGTGCGTGAGGGAGAAAAAGAGAGAAAGGGGGAGAGAGACAACGGCAGAAAGTGATGGAGAAAAAAGGCTGTTTTGGGCAAATATGTATTATGGTGCTCAGGGGCAAAACACTTGCCCGCTGCAGCGACCAAGAGTTGGATTCCTGGCAGGGGCAACCCCGGATTGGCACGCTGTTATTCAAAATTCAAAAAAAAGATACCGGTTTGAATTGAGCAGAAAGGGACAGACTGAACCAACCAGAATCTGGACGCTCTGTTCAGTTAAACTCCCGTGGCTTCAGTTCCTGTCGTAGATGCCATCGCTAGAGCCGCTACAAGTTAGCCGGAGCCAGCTAGCCATGTGCAGCCACAACGTTCCCCATAAACTGTGCAGCCATTCCCGTCACAGTTTATGGAGAACTTGAAGTCAGCCATCATCTACTGTCTGTTTCTTTTACGATGAACATAGAACCTGGTGACTCCAGGTGTGTCGGAGGAGGCACCAGGTTGTCTACACTCTCCTCCGATCAACACGGGAGTGTTGGCGCAAAAAAACGTCAAAGGTTTAGCGTGCGAGTGTACCTGAGGTGCAGGTCTTCAGAGTATTTCAGACAGGCGTAGATGAACTCTTTGAGCTGACAGTAGACTTTTGGCACAAACTCGGAGAAGGGAAGCTTCTTGGGGAAGGGAAGCTGGAGGACAAAAAAAAAAAGATGAAGTGAGATTTGATTACATTTTTTTGCTTCACATTTAGTACACAAGCAACCCCACATGAGTCTAGATTTCACTTCTGGTGAGATTCTACATGAAAGATGTGTTTTCTGTGGACGATATGACCCTGAAGCCTGTTTATTTGCTTGTTTGTTCATTCTGAAGCATCCTGATCTGCTCTCTCTCTCTCTCTCTCTCCCTCTCTCCATCTCTACCTTGTCCAGTTCGGGGTCCTCCATGGGAAACTGGGAAGTGTAGTGTTTGTACTCCTCTTCTGTTGAGACTGGGATCGGACTGAAGTTGTCCTGGTCCAACACCTGCCTGGAGAGGAGAAGGAAAGAAATAAATAATCTTCTATTTTCACAGTTTAAAACAGGAATGATGGAGATGCCATCAGTCTCTCTCTCACACACACACACACACACACACAAAATCGTCCCATTGGGGGTCATTGTAATGCTTGAGGTTTTCTTACCACCCTCCCCTCCTTCACCACCCCGCCCCCCCCCCCCCCACTTCTTGTTGGCGCTCCAGAGTTCGGACGTTCCAACGTTCCATGGAGAGGCCGTGAACCGGAGAGCGCTCCCTCTCCAACAATACAACACAACATTCCTGTGGCTTCCCCAGTGTGTGTGCGTGTGTGTGTGTGTGTGTGTGTGTGTGTGTGTGTGTGTGTGTGTGTGTGTGTGTGTGTGAGAGAGAGAGAGAGTGTGTTTGTTTGTCCGTTCTCGCTTCAAGTCCCTCTGGTGTCATTGGACAAAAGCGATGGTGAAACAATGGCATGTAAGCCCAAACACAAACACACACACACACACACACACACACACACACTCTCTTGTAAGGGTAGTACCCATTCTGAAGGGTAGAGAATGTTCCGGACGTTTGCTTTAAAACACTTCCTCCCTCTGGCTGGTCGTAAAACTTCAAAACCAGGACGCTTCCCACAAACCAACAGTGATGTGTGTGTGTGTGTTGCACCCTTATGACCCTACGACTAGAAAGGGGAAGGTCAGTGCAGCACGCACTCGGCTACTAACAAACAAACACCGAGCGCCTAAACATGCCCAAGGCACCACTTTTTCTCTGAAACGCTTCCGCCCTGCACACCAGCAGAGGTTGGTGATCTCTCGGCGCTCGGTACCTGAAGGTGACGTTCCATCTCTTGAGCAGGATCTCCCCGTACTGCTCCCTCATCTCCAGCAGCATGTCGAACAGCTGCGACACGGGGAAACCGTAACCCTGCAGGAGAAGGAAGACCAGAGCAACCAGTCAGTGTCCAGCTGCAGCTGAAACTACCTCTCATTACCTGCAAATAAATCACACCAAAACAAGGAAAACCTCTTAAAATAAAACAGTGGTGAATGCACATTCGGTGACGTTCTTGAGAACGGGTGGATTCAGCCGTTCAGCGGCACCTCATCACTTCCCGTGAAGGACTTTGGAGCATCGTCCCGTCCAGTCATCACTTCGTCCCCTCTCACTCATCTCAGACCGTTTCTCCCGTCCGGTTCTAACCCACATCCCCTCCATCTCCCCCCCCCCCCCCCTCCATCCTCTCATCCGTCACACCCAATCCATCCCGGTCAGTTCATCCAGCGGAGGATACATAGACGGGAGAGCAAACTGCCATCAGATGATAAACTTCTAAAATGCTCGACTTGAGAAAGAAAGTCTTTTTTCGTGATTGGCAGCAGTCCATATTTTTTAAAAACCCCAAAACTTGCTTTGAACAAGTTTCATGAGGCCCTGGGGTCAAATAGCTTTGCTGGCACAAGAACGAACCGTACAAGAACACCAAAGTGGAAAGAAAAACGTTGGTAATAAACTCTGCCTCTCACAGTTAATCACACACACGTACCTGCAGTGTATCAGCAAAAAGCACAATGAGGTTCTTCAGGTCCAGCACCAGGTCTGGGTTGTCACAGTACGACTGCGGAGACAGAGGAGTGCGTGCTGTTTATGCTGACAAAGTCTCGGCATTTCATTAGCGGGTATTTTTGGGGGTCGCTCGTGTCCTTACGGAGTGCGTCCTCAGGGCGGCGATGAGTTTGGACAGCGCCAACTCCCACAGCTCCTCCACGTACGCTCTGTTGACCAAACCCTGCGTGGTGTGAAGGACGTGGTCCTCCACCACGAAGAAGCTGGAGGAAGACAGACAACAAAGACGGAGCGTAAACACAATGAACTACAAAGATTTACTTATTGACGCAAAACCCGTAAAAACATTTAGTTTTATGTTGCAGGCAGATATAAAACAATAGTGGAAACATGTTTTAATGATAGTTGTATTATTATTTTGTTTGTTAATGTTTGTGTCTGCCTGCCTTGTGTAAATAAAGGTTGAATGAATGACAAAAAGACAACTTCAGTTGTCTCAGAACAATGGTAGAGAAATAGAGAAATGGGATGGCATTTTCCAAAACGTCAAATGGGAAAAACAGACCTGGGGGTGTGTGCGCCATTGTGTGTGTGTGTGTGTGTGTGTGTGTGTGTGTGTGTGTGTGTGTGTGTGTGTGTGTATGTGTGTGTGTGTGTTTAGCCCAGGCGGTGTTTATAAAAGCATCTGCTCCAGTCAGACAGTCAGAAGGAATAACAGCAATAAGCCAACCACCATCACACACACTCTATCAACCGTCATATGTGTGTGTGTGTGTGTGTGTGTGTGAATGTAATGGGAGGAATTGGATGGAGTGATAGATGAGAGGAAAAGCATAAGGAGGGAAGGGCTAAGTGAGTGTGGCCAGAGAGAGAGATGAAAAGATGTCAAATGGTCAGAAGTCACTGAAACAAAATGAGATGAGGTGTCGCTAAACGCTGAATGTTTGCTTTCACTCAAAGTCTCCCTCTCTCTCTCTCTCTCTCTCTCTCTCTCTCCCCCCCGTCTTCTGCCAAGTTACACAGAAGGCCGAGCTGGAGAGATGGAGAGACGGAGAGGTAAAGGGATGACATGTGGATGCGAGGATGGAGAGATTTGTGGTTTGGGTGGATGAACGTCTGGAGAGAAGGTTGATGGCTGACGGATGGATGGAAGGAAAGATGGATGATAAATGGATGACTTGACAGAAGAAGTGGATCTATAAATCATTTGGAACTACAGTTCCCATATTTGGGGGCATTTGGGATGTAAACAGGAAGTAGACTGTTCATTAAAATAGTCATTATGGAAGAAAACATGTTTCTATTTTGTCTTAAATTAAATTTTCAATTCAGCTAAAATCTCAAAATCTGAAGATATTCAAACCCGTGAAGACTGATGAAGAGGTTGATTAAAGATGGAGGGGGAGAGACTTACCCGACAATCTGATTGAAGTAGCGCCTGTATCCCTCCAGAGTTTCATGCTAGAAATGTAAAAGAACAAAAACAACACGTACGGAGGGACGAGAGAGAAACAGAGTCTGTACAGAGAGATAAAAACAATCGGCACCAAAGAGTATAGGATATGATTTTTAAGCATAAAACCGTCCGTTTGTTCAATATTCCCATTTACGGTAACAGTTAACAGAAGTTATCGATTAAGGAGTGTGTGTGTAGGTGGGGGAGGGGGGAGGGTGTTGTTAGGAGTGTGTGGGCATAAAGGTGCATTCACACACACACACACACAGTGACGGTGCAGGGTCATACCATGTTAGAGTGGGGCTGCAGCACAAGGCGAGCCTGTTTCCTCCTCTGCTTTCTGTAGTAGTTCTCAAACACATCACGCAAACCCTAAAACACAAAGTAGAGATCAGGACGGACGGACGGACGACACGAGGTATTCCAGTGTTTGAGGAGCGTCTCACCGTTACAGTAGAGCAGTTTGAAGCTATAAAACAAAGCTGGCAAAACCTTATGTTCTGACATGAACAGCAGCCAATAACGTATTGAACAATAACTAACTGTAGCTAGTTAAAGAAAACGTGTCTGGATATTCTCAATCCGTGAGGTTCTTTTTCGTCCCATTTTCCATTATTCATTTATTTATTTTGTTCGCCATTTTCAGCAACTTGCAATTCTTCCTTCCTTGGAGACCACGACAGGACGCTGGCACTGAAAAAGTGATCATCAATCATCTATACTAACGTCACACAATCTTCCCTCCGTTTTAACGACTCAAACTAATAATAAATCATAGAAAGTTATTCAAAAGTTAGGATTTCACAGAATTTTTGTCCATTTTACATTTAAAATGTGACAATCCTCTGTTATTCACATTACTAGGCAAGACATTTTATGTCTCATACGTCTATGTAATACCGTTTCAGCTGTCTGGATCACCGCTTCACGCTCTTTAAAGTGAACTGGAAAACATGTGGGCCAAACTGTGAAGCTTTCAGGGAAGGATGAATTTGACGAGGTATGAAAAACCCAAAAGGTTAGAACCACTGAATGATGGGAAAGTTTAGATAAGGTCATGTGTGTGAGTGAGTGAGTGAGTGAGTGAGTGAGTGAGTAAGAAAGGGAGATAGAGAAAGTGTCTTTGATGACCGGCACTGGTTCAGTTTCGGATGGCGTCGCTGGTCAGACATCAAAACTAACACACAGAAGCAGCTTTCTGAACTTGTCCAGCTCGTATCTTTTCCTTCCATTACGCAGACGCTCTCTCGCTCTCTCTTTTATCTCCCTCTCTGCTGTGTGGGAGAAACGTGGCCTATCTAGGAACCCAGACCAGGACCCGGAGTCCTCGGTGAGCTCAGAGATAAGGAGGCAGATAACAGGCTCCCTTAGCTCCTGACCAGCAGCGCATGCATGTCTACACTGCTGACCAGCGGGCTCTGAGTGACTCTACATGTAGATGTGTGTGGTGACCAACACCTGCTATCACCAAGATGAGAGGTAGAAAGATACGGGAATAATCACAGAGACTTGGGGTCATTTAACAAACACATCTTTGTGTTTTACTAACTCCCTAAAGACTCTCTTAGTGCCATTGAACCAAAGTAAACTAGAGCTAACCGCCAACTTGTTCTGCTGTTTGTCTATAAGGTAATTTAAAGAGAACAAACAAGTCAGATTCCTTGCATGCGTTTGCACGCTTGCAGCAGATTCATTGACAGTAGACGATGCTTTGAATGTGGATGATGCTGCGAAAATGTCATCACATCATTATTTTATCCTATTAAGACATCCGTGTGAAACTAGAGCATAAATCTATGAGTTAAGGCTAAAACAACCTAAAACAATCGCTATTCAAAGAAGTTATGCGGATCCAAATGCAGAATAATAAAACTAAAGATCCAGAGGGGAGTTCTGCACTGAAGCCGGGTTACGTTCTTTAATCCTTTAGACTGACCCTCGGCTCAACAATGTCCATTGAAAACAAATTCAAAGTTAAAAACAAAACACTAAAGTGGACGGAATAAAGTTTCACTGGTTGTAATCCAGAGAAGTGTTTTGGAACTGTTGAGTTTGATGTCGAGAGGTGACTAAACCGCATTCTGCAATTCCCAGACTGACCCTCGGCTGAACAATGTGTATTCAACCAGCGAGCGGCATCAAACGGCCGTGAACTCCTCGCTATACTGAGCTCAGAGGTGTGTGTGGGTGTGTGTGTGAGCGTAACAAAGCAGTATTGTTCCGGAGGGCTACGACCACTGGAAAACTCATGGACTTTAAAAAACATGGAAACCAAAAGGAGAGATGGAGGCCGAGAGAAGAAAGAGAAGAACGGATGAAGATGGAAAATGTGGAGAAAGTGGTGGTCTTGATTGCAAAATCCAAATTTACTAGAAAAATAAATGAAAGCGTTACACGCACGTGCCTGTGTGAGTACAAGTCGTTCTCATTTAACAATCAAACTGTGTGTGTGTGTGTGTGTGTGTGTGTGGCCAGGATTTTCCAGTCGAACCTCCTGGCCGGTACCGGCTAACTCTTTCTTTTCTAATGGTAAGTCCACGTCTGTGCCCAATGGCCTGTCACTCAAAGTGTGTGTGTGTGTGTGTGTGTGTGTGTGTGTGTGTGTGTGTGTGTGTGTGTGTGTGTTGAGCGACAGAGGGAGGCTGACCTCCGAGGTGAAGAGGTCAGACCTTTCAACACCTTGCCGAGACTAAACACACTTCTTCCCAATCTCTCATCCTTCACTCTCTCTTTCCTTATCCATGTTTTCTTCCTCCCCTCTCTCTCTCACCCCGTGGTCACCCCTCTCTCTAACCTCCCTCCCTCCCTCCCTCTCTGTGTTTTCACCCTTGTCTTCCTGTTTTTGCCCTCTTTAACCTCCTCGTGACCTCCCTCCTTTCCTCCCTCCCTCCCCTCACTGCCTTATCGCTCGGTAGCCGGTTCACTCTCTCTTTTCTCCTTCCTGTAAACGTCGGGAGTCACTCCTCCGCTGACCTCCCTCCTCCTTTTGTACCACGACCACTTGTTCAACATCTAAGCTGTAGTTATGCAGAAAAGCCTTAATCATCTATTACATCTACCTCCTCTGTTCCTCCCCCCTTCCCTCTCTCTCACCACCATGACATCATGTGTTCTCACCCCTTTAAACTTCCTCTCTTCCCTCATCTCCTCCTCCTCTATCATCTAACCTTGCTCACCCAATCTCTCCCCCTTTTACCCTTTCTCTAACCTCACTCTCCCTTTTGTTTTTGTTGCTCCCTCCCTCCATCGCTCTCTTACCCGTTCATTTCTGTCAAAGTTCATACACTTCCTGTCCCCCTGCCAGACAAACACACACACACACACACACAAACAGACCTCAAATGTGCAGCTAACCCAGTCGTGGCCCAGTCAACACCTCCACCCATGTCGCTTTCGCTCTAACTGAGATGAGACACACACACACACACACACACACTCAGTGCAGCAGCCTGGTTGGAGTGAAGCCAGGCCTCATCATATACGTCTCTGGACAGAAACTTTTAGGGCAACACTAACTTTAGAAAGTTGGTGCCAAACATCAGCTTTTTGTTGCCGAAACTGAAAACACGGTTGTCCTTTTCAGTCACATTTATCTTTTGAGTAGTTAAGATACTATTCAGTTACACGTCAGTGTATGCATGTCATGCGTGTGTGTTGTACGTGCTTTGTAGGATCATTTCGGCCTCGGCGCTGAAGACTTCACACATTTCCTTGTTGTGTAAAGGTTCATCTGGTCCGTCGGGCTGGACAGTTCAGCACCGCGGACAGCGCTGAGTTTTCTATGGTCTTCTCTTCCTCATCCGACCATTCATCATAAAACTAAGTCCTCCACACAAATCAATATGACCACTTGGTGAATACATGATGTGCGACGCACAACGTTGTGACGAAAAGTGTTAGATAAAGATATTAGAAGTGGTTTGTAACAGGAATTAATCGTAGTTAGAGCTCACCATCATCAGATCAGGCTGCGCTACAAACAGCAGGAGCGAGATGAACGGATGAAGGTTATCGAGATGAGAAAGAACCAGTGGATGAACTCACCAGCACAGTGTAGATATGCAGACAGCGGTAAACCGGGGAGAAATCCACCAAGTCCTGAGCTCCCGGGACCTACGGAGAGAAAGACCACTCGCTGTTCAGAACTCCTCTCATACACAGTAACGTTTGTATTGTTACTGCCGTTGTTTTGACAACACGCATGTATTTACATGTCATGCAAATAAAGCAAGTTGAACCGGAAATTTCAACGTGAGCAAAAAGTAACTTCAGAGGAAAATGTGGAGACAGAAGTCCATTTTGTTTTGTAAGTGAAAAGTAGAAGAGTGTGAGAGAGAGAGAAAGAGAGACAGACGGAAAGAGAGACAGAGAGAGAGCGAGAGAAAGAAAGAGAGAGAGAGAGAGAGAGACAAAGAGAGAGAACGACAGAAAGAGAGAGACACACGGGGGAGGGGGGGGCAAACATTCTGCATCATGTCATTATTTTGTCAGTGTCACCTCCTCTTCTTCTCTCCATCTATCTAACCCCCCCCCCCCCCCTCCTACATCCTCCGTCTCCCGGAGAACAACACGGTGGCAGTTTACCCATTTTAACACACAAAGCAAAAGAGGATGTGCCCTCCTGCCCTCTGGAAAAAGTTTGCTTTCTGTAAAATTTCACACACAATGCCAGCTTTGATGTGACTGCACACACAGAGAGTCCTGAGACAAGGCGAACAAGGCAAAGACAGAGGTGTGTGTGTGTGTGTGGGGGGGGGGGGGGGAGACGGACTAGAATTAGGGCTGGACCCGAATGTGATTTGTTCGTCGGGTAGCCTTTCATACAACACTAAAGATTAACTTAATTGTTAAAAAAAAAGCCTTTAATTAAACCGTAAGACACGTGTTGAAGCGTTATGGCGTCCATCTCAGCAGAGAACGGACAAATGTCTCGCTGACTCGTCCTCGTCTGGTGTGATGGAGACGAGCCGAGCGGCCGTTGTTTGTGCCGAAAAAGCTCAAAAACGCCACCGTGTAAAGAGTCCGTCTTCACTCAAACAGAGGAGGCATAAAAAAAGGACAAGAAAAGAAGAACAAAGGGAGCAAATAAAAATAGGATGGCACAGGGGGACGACTGTAAATGAAGGGAAGGGGAGAGACATGGCGTGAGGAGACGAGATGCCGACGGGTTGGCATCGCCGCAGCCAATCGGCGCCAACGCGGTCGTAACCCGAGGCGGCCGCGGGGTCAGGCCTTTGTTCGAGCCAAGGTCTTCCCGTGAAGAAGGTTGAGTCAAGTTTACAGGACGTAAATAAGCCGAGGGGGGACGACAGGGACCTGAAAACAGAATGGCAGCACTGGGGGTGACAAGTTCAGCCCCATTCTCCTCCACTTCATTGTACTTTGCTTTCCTCGAGCGTGAGCAACAAAGCACTTCTGATCCCGCGCGGGGCGACTCCAAGAGTTCAGCGCCGAAAACGCTTTGTGCCCACAAGATTACTACAAGTCCGTCTGTAAACACGCTACCGAAGCACTTAAACATCCTACAGCGCCTCGATGTGGTGCGTGCTTCGTAGGATAATTTGATACAGTACGTGGACTCATGTTGTCCTTTTATCCGTGTCCACTGGGTCGGATTACGCTCTCACTGCAATCTAACCGCACCAGGGTTTGTTTTGGTCCGAACCAGAGTAGATTACTGCGATTACAACGGCCCAAACCAAGCTTTATGTGCTTCTATAGATCTAATATTCACTGTGATGTCCTCCAACGCTGATGACATCTGACTGCTGTTGGAGTGGAAGATGTTGACGAGGAAAGGAGATAGGAGATGAGGAAAGCTAGGGCGAGAAGGGTTACGAGGAAGACATGAAAGAAGACAGAAGGACATGGAGGAGACAACAAAGAGCCTGCGACATGAAGCAAGTAAATGTGAATGGGACGGACACATTTGGATGAGATTCATGTCGGAGATTAGAGGACGTGACGTCTAATCCCTTCTTTATCGTCTAGCTTGAGAGGACGGAGACAGAAGGACAAGTTAAAATACTTTGTGTGTGCGAGTGGTTGCAGTTCTCTCACTTCATCGTCCTCTTCATCCTCCACATCCAGAATGCCAGAGTCCTGTTCCGACACTGGACTGCCGCCCGCCACGCCGCTGTCCGTCCCCGCCGCTCCTCCCGCCGCCGCCGCCTCCTTCCTGCCGCGTCGGCCAATCAGGGTCCTCGGCTGTGTGTCCAACGAGCGCTGCAGCTGGGCCTGAAGCACAACACGGGAATAAACATCAGCCGAGCCATGCGGGTCACATCCAAAAGATTATTTTGTTTTCTCCTTCAGTTATTTCCTACATTTCCCAGAACACCTTTTCAAAAAAGCCAAAAGGAGGAGGAAGGGGAGCTTGTTGCGTTTAGCTTTTTTGGCGAAACTTCAGAGCAGCTCTTTGATTTTGAGGGTCTGACACCAAAACCAGATGTTTACCGAGAACAATTACACACCGTCTGCAACCAAACTCCACTGTAGCGGTGCAGATGTGTGCTACAACCACACTTTATAGGAGAGAGGAATAACAAAACGCCAGCTAACAAAAGAGGCATTTAGCCGATTTCAAAGACGTTGAAAAGCTTAGAAATTGCGGATGAGGAGATCACTGGTCGAGACCTTTGGGGGGAAAAAACCTGCCACTCCTTGTCCTATAAAAACACTCGTGGAAACAACCTTTACAAAGTGATTTACCAAAGCACCTAAGAATACACCAGAGGGAGAAGGGCAGGAAGGGAAGAACAGGAAGGATGAAGAGTCTATGAATCCGAAGACAAAGCACATAAAATTAGCGCTGAGGACTTGAAAAGGGAGGCGGGGTCATCTTCCATGTTTGATTTATGCTTTTGAGTGCCAAAAAATGTAATTCAAATTTGGGTGCGCTAATAAGCTAAGAATCTAAAAAGAGTTAAGTTTACGTGTTGAATTATATCACAAAATGTGTCCATTTCAAAATAAGTTAATATGGCAAAAATTTAGATAATGCAGCAATGATCCTATTGGTGAAGTTTCACAAATTAAACTAACAAAAAAAGGGGTGTGGCAAAGACAAAAGGGAATGGAAATGCAGCCCAAAATATCGCAGAACAATGCAATATCTAAGACTGTGTCACTGTTTGGGGAACACAAGGTATCATGGGAAATGCATCCTTTTCTATTGTTGTACACTATATAGATATTATAGATAGTTTCCTCCATTCTGTTCTATTTTGCAGCTTTCTTAACACTTATTGGATTTGTTCATCAAACAGCGCCAACTCTTCAGGTCCTTTTGAACTCATTCCCGGCTTGGCGACCATTACATTTCTGTGGGAAAACCCGAAGCTAAGTGCGTCTTTCCATCCACACCCAGATCGATGTGAATTCTGCTTCCTGTGAACGCCCTCGCCAGCACGTAGGCTAGCTTGCGCGCTTGAATCGGTCGATGTAAGACATCTATAAATACATCAGAGGCTTCGATTTGTGCCTTTAATGACGGAGTTAATGAGAAAAACTGGTGTGGATGTGAACAAAGCCGGACAAACACAATATCGGTGATGTTGGAAGAATACAATGCCATCTTTGATCTAATGCCCACACACATGGCAGACTAATGAGTCATATCAGACAACAAGTACAAACAGAATGGGTGGAAAGTCTCATTTGTCAGGATAAAAAGGTTCGGGGGGGTGAGTAGGTGGGGACAAACAGGAATATGCCAAACTGTGGCCTCTCCTCTGAAGGCCAGAATAGGTAACAGAAAAACTCGAAATACGCTCAGCAACGAGTCTTCTCAGCAAATCTTCCAGAATAAATGGCGAAACACCGAATGAATGGCAGAAAGAGAAATGGCACAGACCTCAAAAACACAAAGTGAAGAGTCTTGTCTTGGGTTTTTGTTCCCCGCACGGCGTTCCTTTCTAATCCCTCAAAAGCTCGTTCTCTTTCTCCCCCACACAGAAGTGAACATAGCTAGACCTCAAAAGACGGCGACCCGCGAAAGACGGAGAGAACGACATAAGAAAAGCATCTCTCTCCGGCAGTACGCGACGCCGCAGATACGGACGTCAGCACCTGCGTCAGAGGATTCCACTCAGCGGCCGAATTTGGCTTTTTTAAGCGTTCGTCAACAGGTGGATGTGAGGCGAGTCCTGAGGAATCCACCGGTTACACCGAGCTCTGTGGCACAACAGAACCCTTTTTAAGCCCGGCCTTTTGTCGCGTTTCTCTTCAGGGGCGGCACTCGAAGCTCGAGTGCGGGAATGTGCGTCATCTCTTGAGCAAGAGAGCGAGCAAAGGAGGCAAACATGGAGAGGGGGATGAAGAGGATGGAGAATGAAGTGCAGGACGAAGAAGGGAAAGGAGGAGGAGAGAAGAGTGGGGGGAAAGGTGGTGAGGAGGTGAAGAGGAGGCATGAGGAGAGTGAGAACGAGCTGCCGGGGATGAGGAGCAGAATCCAAGCCACACTATAATCCATTTAGAGCTAAATGTTCCCTAAATGATCCGATATTACACTGTGGCAACACCACGAGGCAGATGTGTGCTCCGCTGACTAACTTCAAGGCGATTTACTGTCCTCTGTGTGGCATTTGCGGCCACCAGCGCGGAAATTGACAAACATTGCAAGCGAGGGGAGCAAAGTGGCAGTGATCGCCGTGTTGACGGGTGGTTTCTACTGGCTGCTTATTGTGGGAATGAAATAGTTGCGTCCACGCTATTCTCTGACAATAGAACAGAGGCTCGTGGAGTGACGTCGTACGTACTTATTTTGGAAAAATAGATAAATGTAATTACCGTTTTCTTCAAAAAAAACTAAACTCTTGCCAGCTGTTTAGTCGTTTTCCAAAACAAAGACGGCAAAATATACTGAAAAACAAGATTTGAAATATAAACCGATGGCTCAACGATAAGACTTCATATCGAACCTGAATCCTTTTTGACACGTGCAAAACTCGTACTATTTGACGAGTTGGGAGTGAACACGTGTTGGATGTTTACTCGAGTGTTGAAAAGCCATCCGAGATGTACTCAAAGTACACCGCACAGTTGTATTATGTAGTAAAACATATAAATTAATGTGCCGTGAAAAGACTTTGTATATTAAATGACTCGGACCTGACGGGAACATCCCGGCTATAGATCACGTTTTGGCAGGCCGACCCCGAGCCAGAAAAATGGTGTCCGATGGCAGTGAACTGTGGAGCATTATTCGGCAGATAACACACACACACACACACACACACAGCGACCTGTAACAGTCCGTTTTGGTTTTCCCTGCGATGGCTGAACACAACGACGCAGCGCGTGCCCTCCGCCACCCTCGCTGCACGCACACGCATGTGTGTGTTCAGTAACTAGATACAGGTAATCAATCTTCCTCCACTTCACAGGCCCAGCAGTCTGTTTCCCATTAGTGTGTGTGTGTGTGTGTGTGTGTAGAACTACCGAATGCACAGCAGAAGCTCTGAACTCGTCTGTTGCTGAAAGTGAAAAGAAAAAAGGGAAAGGGAGAAAGAGGGAGGGAAGGAGATGGAAAGATGAGGAGATGGAAAGAGTGGAAGAGAGAGAAAGACGGAGAGAGACATCTTGAGAGAGAGGAGGAAATGTGACGTGACAGAGTTAAAGAGAAAGAGGGAAATGACAAATAATAAAAGAATGATAAAGACATTTGAAGAGGATTCCTCTGCCGTTTGTTTGTGTTATCGTGTGACTTTGGTGAATCAAAACTTACCCTTTAAAAACACCAAAGTCACACAAAAACACAAACAAACCGATGAAGGCAGAGGTAGAACAGCAACTCCCGTCGCTCTGCGAGGTAAAATGACTGTTTTTCTCCCCCAATGGAGTCTCGTGGCTTCGACGAGAACATAACTGTTTCGGTTCAGACTGATATCGATTGTTTTCGGTGTCTGAAATACGTCCGCAGCAGGTCATAGCGTTCCTCCTCATCCTCCATTCACTCTAACTGTTTCTGATCCTCTTCTTCAACATGATATCCTTATCTTCCCTCTTCTCCTCCATCCTCGTTTCCTCCTCACCATCTTCCATCCCCCTCTTTACATATTCTTTCCTCTCTCCTTCTTTTCCTCCGCTTCTATCATTTTCTTTGACTTGTTCCTCCCTTTCCCTGCTGTACTCTTCCTCCATCTCTTCCTCTTCCTCTCTCTCAACCCTCTTTTCTCCCCCTCTCCTCTTCCTCCTCCCCCTCTTCCTCCTCTTCTATGGGCATGTGGCAGCAGACAATAGCTCCATTGTAAGCCCTGTGCTCTCCTCCGTCTCCTCCCTCCATCCCCTCCTCCTCCTCCTTCCCCAGATCTATTTATTTTCACATCCTCGGTCGAGGGAGCTGTAACGACGGCCGGGTACAGAGAGTTGGGGCTAATTTGGAACAGAGCACACCAGAGAGACACGCTGTCTGAGAGAGAAAGAGATGGAGAGAACGAAAAAAGAAGGGACAAAAGGAGAGGAAGGAAAGAAGAAGAAAGTCTAATTTGTTCCTCCACACACACATAAACACACTTCCTTCTGATTGAGTGCGAGTGCTCCGAGCCAAACATCTGATACTACAACATAATCCCAGTATCAGTGTCAGGACTGCCGGACCACTGGGGTTTCCATAATCTCCCTTGTAATTAGTGGTTAGAGGAGTTAGCGGTTAGTTTCCTCGGCGACTGCAAGTGGATTTTCTACGCCTGCGATTCCCAAAAGTGCGGTCCCAGGACCCCCCACCTAAGGGTCACCGAAGGGTTCGGAGTGCACGGGTGCGGAGTGATACGTGGGGACTACTTGTGCTGCGTATGCGGCGACTAACTCCTCTGCGTCTACTGCTCGGTGTTTATGACTTGGATAAAAGATTGTGTCATCATTTGATCTTTATAAAACTCCTTGCTTGGAGTTAAAACGAATGTTTTAACCTACAGATGGGTGACGAATTAAACGTTAAAGGGGCTTCTTAAACGCCTCCAGGACATCTTAAAGTTTCAGGTAGAGGCATCCGGTTAGTGAAGCATGTGCTGCGTTTCTCTAACTGAAGTGAATAAGAGTGAGGACCTTCTATCACAGGTCAACCAGAGGCAGCAACGTTTTAGATTAAGAGTGAGAAGTGATCCTCTAGTGACACCTAGAGGACAAAACACTCTTCTTCATGGCCTGAAATGCAGTAGTATGTCTGTTGTTGTAGTTCTTAATGGGTCAAATTGTGTGGGCTGTTAACGCTGTCCAACGCCGACAGATCATTGTAATATCACGTTGATATTTTAGACTTCCCTACAGAATTATCCACCATTTCCTCCGATATTTCCTGCCAGAAGTTTCTTGATATTTTTGATTGCATGCCACAGTTGGGAGCCAAAAATAATGTGACACTTAACAAACTCTTAGAGTGAAACAGTGCAGAACAGGAGGACCTTATGACTGACAGACATTCGAGTGCACTGCAAACCAAACATTCATATTTTTAGAAGCAACTACTATTACGTTTTCAAATTGCTTGTTCGACCAACAGTCCAAAATCTAGAGTCATAGAGAAAAGAAAAGCTGAAAAATCCTAAATAAACGATCTTATCTGAAATCTTTAATACGTGGCTGCTATGTAGCGCTTTTTGGATATTCCAAATGATCTGATTAAGACACGTGGGATATGCCGATACAGGTTTTAGGAGCACTCTGTGGACAGTGCAGTCAGAATATGTGTCTCAATTGTGGTTTTTTAGCACAGTTTGCGACACACGGAGGAGCTGGGCATCGAACCTCTTTACCTCCTGAGCCACAGAAGCCCCGACTTTGATCCTGCAGGAGAGAAACGGGCAGAAAGAGTGGGACAAAGTGCACCAAAAGGTCCCGGGGCCAACCGGCGTCCAAGTCCACCAGGTCAATGTGCCGATTCAGTATTCAACAGAGGAAGTCGTGATTAGAATATATATGTACGACACAACAGCCCCTTTTCTCCGAGTCTCCATCCGCTCATCCGTCTGTCGTCGAGCGCTCCTTCCTCGTTCCCTTCATCCTGAAATCCCACGGAGCAACATTCCCCAAATAATGGAGGCACACAAATAAACAAGGAGGCCTCACTTTGAGCTATCGGATACCGCAAGAGAGCACAAAACACACAAACGGACACGCTCGAATAGAACTTCCTTGGCCTCGGAAAACAGAAAAACAATTAGGTAAGTGCTGAAAAGCAAGGTCTCTGCGCACTGTGTGTGTGTGTGTGTGTGTGTGTGTGTGTGTGTGTGTGTGTGTGTGTATTGACAGGCCATGGCGTCTCCTGCAGCGCCTACATGCTTTTTTACTGGCAGCGGAACCACAGAGCAACACACACACACACACACACTAACAGGCTGCTTCTGATTAACAGACAGAAAGAGAAAGACATGATGGAGAACAAAAAACACTTGTGGTAAGAGAGCAGAAAGACACGCTCGTAAAACAGCGCTGTGCAGTCCTTATCCGCAAATACACACACACGCATAAGTGCAATGATGTTGGTACACACAGGTAGCAACTACAACATGTATCAGGCTGACACACACACACACACACACACTAATTTAAAAGATAACTATGAACATCAAAATAACTGAGAAAAAACATCAAGCATCTTCAGCTTTGAACAGTTGCATTATGGGTAGTGTAGGATTGAATGGACTCGATGGAAACAGCACAACCATGGCAAGAAGTAGAGAGAACTCAAATGTGTATTTTGTGCAGAATAACACAGTTACCATTCCACAAGTCGAAATATCAGTGAATTGTTGTAACGTGACAGTTGTTCTCAGCCGAGTCGTTCCCGGCTTATCGGTTGCGCAGAGGAGCTCACAATTTTTCTATTTTTACAGGATGTAACTTGTGCAAACGGTTTATTTTTAAAGTTTTAAATGAAACATGTAAGACAATTTTAGGCCTCGATTTGGTTGCTTTTCCGGACGGAAGTGTACGTCACACACAAAGACTGTTGGAAATTCGTCAATAATGTCTCTTTTTACAGCTTCTGGCTACGATAAATACTGCAATTCTGGTTTACCTATAAATCCGTCATACGTGTGCGTTTGTCTACCTGTCTGATGGCGGTCTCTCCTATCTTGTCCGAGTGTTTCCGGATGCTCTCCAGGAAGTCTCTCAGCTGCGTCATCCCCGTGTCCCGGATCTGCGTCCTCAGCTTGGGGATGTTTTCCGCCATAATGGAGCAGAACCGGTACTGACCGGCCCGGGGAAGACACGTGTGCTCCAGCTGCTCCAACGTCCGCAGCGCTGGGTAGTACCTAACGCACACACACACACACACACACACACACACATTTATTCAATCAAACAGTCTATTGATTCCTTATGAACTTTATTTAAACTTCAGGTTCAGATCAAACTTGTCAAATCTGATTTAGTTTGGCCTCCCTGTCCTCACACATGTAGCTTTGTGGGTTTTGTGCAGATGCCGATTAAACCTGCGAGTTTCTGGTTACAGGAGGAGACACGAAACTAACAAACACACAGCAATAAAACAACGTATCAGACAAGCAGAAACACACCAACAAGAAATAAATACACGCGGATACACCTCAGGGACCTTCAGCAACACAACATCCCCCAAACGCGTCACTTCACACTGCAGCTCTCGAGGAGCAGTCGTTGCTGGCTGACCTCTCCCTGCTCTCAGCCGCAGGACACACAGGGAAGTTAGAAAAACACACAAACAAACGACTAATTTATGAGCAGCCAGACTCCTATCTACAGGTCAGGCCGAGGGCAGGGAGGGAAGAAGAAGAAGAAAGAGCGTCACTGTACCAAATGCTCTGGCTCCATCTAGTGGCTGGAAACAATAGTCAAACTGGTCAAAGAGCACCGCTTACTAATGACCCAGTCCACTTCCTATCTGAGTGGGGTCCAGAGCCGATGCTCCGGCTCCTTCCCCACCATTCAACCCCCCAAAGAGACAGTTTTATAGTCAAGAGGGGGCACCCCAAGACCCCCCTCCTTCACCTCCTCTACGAATGAGCCCAACCCTCAAACCTAACCCTTGTCCACTTGATTTATAAACCTTTATCTGCAAAAAAAACGTCAGCTACATACCCATGATTTTGATACTATAATTAAAATATGTGCGAACGCAGAAAATAAAACGTGAGATGTAACCCGAAGAACAGAATCGTTAACACACCTTTTGGTTCTCATCTGCTCCTGAAGTCTGCTGTACATCTCCAGGACTGGGGAAAGCAAAGAGGGACGCAGGTTAAAACACGTCGAAGCGTCATACGAGCAGAGCTGCAGATCCGTCTCAAACACATTTTAAGCCCAAAAGTACACTCTCACGTCTAGTTTGCGTTACCTGGTAAGCAGTGCGACAGCTTGTCGATGGTGGAGGCGATGTTTCTCTGCTGCACTCGACACTTTTGCAGCTCCTCCATAGCGCTCATGAGCTGAGGAGAAAAGAGGAGGCGAAGGAAGCAGCGTTACTTAAGAAGTCTACAGAAAACAAGTCCTGAACGGACAGTTTTGAGATTTCCGACACTTGCCTCTTTGCCGTCACCCTGAAGACGCCTGTTGGTCTCAGTCACCTGACTCTGAGAGAGAAAAACAAGAATTAAAGTAGTCCGTCTGACGAAAATTGAGCTCACAACCTCCTGAGCTCTTTAAATCTTGGAGCGTTCCTCCATCTGCTGCTCCGTCCACTCCCCCGCCCCCTCCTCACCTTCAGCTTCTGCGCCTCCCCCCGTACTTTGAGCAGCTCCGTGATGGAGTCGACGAACCCCTGGAAGTGGTGGTTGCACATCTTCTCGATCTCGCGGTCGTGGTTCCTGATCCGCACGTCCAGCTTCTCCATGAAGAGGCCATGCTCCTGACCATCGTACACCGACCTGGGCACAAAGAAAAAGAGAAGACAGCGGGTAAGAAGGGGCAAGATGTTGGAGATCTTTTTAAATCCTCTGAGGTCGAAGATCACTTTTATCATTAGCATAATCTCAAGAGACAGGAAAGAAAGCGATTTCTTGAAAGAGGAAAGGAGGAACAAGAACTAAAGGGTTCGGGACTCTAGTTGTGGACTGGTTGCTTCTACACAATGTGTCCATTAGGGGGCGCTACTGCACCACTCTTCCTGCTCCATGTTTCCACACATTCACCAACCGCTGCCTGGTTTTATCATGAGCGAGTCCACTGGGGCAGTTTCCACTTTAATGCCTTGCTTAAGGGTACGTCAACAGTGAGGGGAATACACAGCGGTGCCTTATTGTACACAGTGTGTCCTTTATGTCATAGAATAACAAGAAATCTACGTACTTTATTCAGACTAATTATGGAAAACTTTAATAAGTAAATTTAGATTCGTAAGAGGTTCAAAATGTCGATAAATTCACGTCATCATTCTGTCAATTTGTCAGTTAATTTGTCAATGTCTGCATTGTCTCTGTTTGCTTTGGTAGATCTGCACTCAATGCACTTATTTAAAATGTAAAAAAAAAACGTTGTAAAAATGGTCTCATATGTGCACAGATGTAGAAAAAATAAAATTATTTGTATTATTTTTGTTTACAAGACTTCTCTGTAAAAGCGATCACAGTTCTTCCTGTGTTCTTTCCCTTCCACCCACACACACACACACACACACACGCACACCTGTGTATGTCTTGAACCCCCCACCCTTCCTCCTGTTGACCAGGAAATGCCCGACTTGTACAATAGAGAGCAGGTCTGACGCCACCGAGTGCTTTCTTTAGACACACAGTGTGAGTGCGTGTGTGTGTGTGTGTGTTGACATCAAACAAAGACATTCATAGTATTGAGGAAAAAGGCTGCCATAAATCTGAAATGAACACAATGAGCTGAGATAGTGTGTGTGTTTGTACACATGTTCACTAAAGGTCCATAGTCTGTGCAGCCACGGCCCTCGACAAACATGAAGACACCGTCACATTCATCCTCATCCGTTCACTTCAAACTCTATGAATGAATGAATGAAAGACAAGAGAAGGGAGAGCAAGTATAGTCTCCTCAATGTTGGGATGATGTTTTGCTTTTGGACTTCTCTCTCCCGTGAAGTCTCCAAACAATAGCTGGTTTCCTGACAGCGTGGACCGGTGTGTGTGTGTGAGTGAGCTCGTGTGTTAGCGGTGACTGGTTCTGTCTGCCTCCCAGACAAGAGGAGCACGCTTTGTACATGTTTACTGCTTTCCAACCACAGAATGCGACAAGTTAGATGTTTCAATTAAATGGGATGGGAGTAAATAGATAACGACCACCTAAAGACGAGTTATGTAGAAGTTCAGCACTTGTTGTCCACTACAAAAACCTTTAAGTGTAAAATATTTATATATTATATATTTTTTTAGAGGAGGAAGAGGAGGTTAAGACAGATTTGGGAAGTTTGACACGAAAAAGTTCAAGAAAGCTGCTCTCTTTTATGACATCACTGTACACAGATGTGTGTGTGTGTGTGTGTGTGTGTGTGTGAGAGCTCGACAGCTGGCTAAATAGGATCTTAACCCACTTAAGAGTGTGCATGCATGAGTGTGTGTGTCTTCCCCAGAGTACAGACTGATGACTCAGCAGGGTGTGTGTGTGTGTGTGTGTGTGTGTGTGTGTGTGTGTGTGTGTGTGTGTGTGGGCTGTAACAAGCTTGTGGCAGGTCACTCCCTTCACAACGACTCGGAACATGCTGAATGTCTGAGATGTGAGAATATTTTCCTCCCAGAGCTGAAATTAAAAATCCTAATGCTTTTAAATACAACATATAAGGCAATGGCCTTAAAATCAAAAGCACTCAGCGCTAACCACAAACTCTCCATCTACACCGTCACATCTCTGCTGCTGTACCCTAAAGACAGGAAGTCAGAAAAGTGACGCCGATGCTGAAGTGCGTTCAACAATTCTTCTCTCTGATGGCCAGCAGGGGGCGACTGCTCTGGTGGCAAAAGGAAGTCAGATGGTATAGAAGTCTATGGGGAAACATGATGCGACTGTTTAGTAAAAATGAGCATCGGGCCAAGGTAAATTATAACATAATGTGTTTAAACGTAATAAATTGTAAAATGTAGTTTTTGGTGAGAGACTTTCATAAATGAGAACCTGCCAACCAATCAGAAACGAGCATTTCCCACGACTATCAAGTAGAAAACCACACACATAAAGGCCCCCTGTCATTAATGGCTAAATGTGAAGAAACTAACCAGCACACAGGGTGGAGCGCGCGCTCACACACACACTCACACACACACACACACACACACACACACCAACAGGGGTTCTCCTTTCTGACTACAGTTGACCGATTAGATTAGCCGACGCGACAAAAAGCACACCCGACACAGATAAGGCGGTGACACATTTGGCTATTTGTGAAGCAGCGACGGGCAGAAAACTACTCACACACAGGGTTCAAATTCACGACAACATCTCATTAAAATAAATAAAAGCTTCTGACAGTATTTGGATGAAGCGACAACAGTCCAAAACCACAATTGAAATAGTGGCGGTGGAACAAATCACGATTCATACGTCTCCCTACACCAATCCTGTATTGTGGTTTTAAATAGACGCCTGTAAATAAATGCTGATAACCCAGAGCAGCCATTTATGTTTTGGGTGACTGCTCTTGTGATGATGTAACTTATATTTGATACCGATATGACCTGACAGAGATGCAGAAGAATCAGGCATGTGCACACAGTGACAGAGAGATGTGTGTGACGATGTATAGTTTATAATAAGTACGGTGAGAGTGATTACTGAGCTACGTCTATCTGAACCTATTGATTATTAATTGAATTTAGAGGATCACGTCGTAGACGGACTGGGGCGTTTCCCGTCTTTTTAGGTGAATGTCTGTAACCTGAGGGAGTTGGCTGACTCCTGGAGGAATGCTGCAGCCGGCCTCGACCTGCACACTGCAGGAGAACACACACACTAAAACACACACACACACACACAACTCTCACTGCCAACCTGTTTATCCGTTTGAAGAGTCTTGATCTTGGGAAAGTTACTACTGAGTAACGTAATAGATAAAGGCTCCTCCCCTTCTGGTGGGACCTTATTTCAGGAGACAAATTACTTTTTGATCCCCTTAGAATTGTGCCATGAGTTACACACGTTTGTCAATTTAGAATATAATTTAGCACGGAAAGAAAATTGCAGTTTGTCGAAGGTCTGTCGTAGTAACATGTAGTTTTGTGTAAAAACGTTTTTTATCAGCTGGGAAGCAAAAGAAGACAACGAAGGATAAATGAACACACGTCCTCCTCTCCGGGTCCGTCCTCTCTCTCCATAGGTGCTTCAGCCTTCCCTTCATCCAGAGCCATTCCTCCACCTTGAGCAGACATATTTACTCGTGCTGATATTCTGTATTAAAGCAACCAGACGCAACCAAAGCGTAAAGGAGCCAGCTGCCTTTTCATAATTCAAAGCTACTATTTAAGTCAAGAAAAGATATTTATTGTTTCGCTGTTTCCTATCAATCTGACAAACAAAAGGAAAAGGCAGAGCGATTATTAGTCTTTATCTCTGTAGAACATGTGCTTAACATAACAGGAATTACAGAAGTCTTTTGGGATAAGAGAATAAAAACAGCACCAGAGAGGAAACAGTTGCATCCTTCATCACCCGATATATTTGCCTATCAAAACCATCTCTTTTAAACTTCACCCTGGGACAAATATAGCCAACGGTGAAGCTGACAAGCTCCAAACATAGACGGTGGTATTATTTTAAGTGTGTGACTGAGCAGTGGAAATACTGAGGCCGAGTCTGACAGAAACAGGAAGCTGGAGGAGATGAAACGTCACACGGCGTCACGGTGCGTGTCGGCACAGAAAATAATATCCTCGCCGAACGGACACACTCGAGAGCAGAATGTGGCAGCTAGAGGTGTCACACAAAGGTGTCAAGTGGAATGACAGACGGATCTTAAAGAAACAACACTTCTCTGGGCTCGCTCTCTGGGATCTATGTCTTTCCGTCTTATCTTACAGTAATAGCTCAGTTCCTCTGGTGCATTTCCCTGTTCATTCACTACCTATTTCCACTTCAGACAATCGGTTCAGAGACAGCTGGTTTACTCTGAGACGTCACGAAAAAGATGCTGAAACGAATCTCTTTTCATTTAAAGTGACATTTTTAAATGACACGCAGTATACAAAGCCAGACTGCCTCCTCTCTGTATATATGGAACAACAAGTCGTCCGCTCTCCTGTTCCTGGCTGCAGCTCTTGTCTAGTTGTCGTCATCATTTTTATTATCATAATGAACATGTATTTTTCCATCACACATTCAAATACTTTGGAATTTACCAGCCATGTACGAGAGTTTTTTTGTGTGTTAAACTTACTTTGTTATGGAAATATTTATATTTATTTATATATATATATATATATATATATATATATAGAAAAAAATAATATATAGAAAAATATATAGAAAAAAAAAGATATATATATATATAAATAGATAGAAATATGTATAGAAATATGGGGAAAATATATATATATTAAAAAAAAGAATTAAAAAAAAAAGAAAATATATATATATATATTTCAGGTCCAAACACAGATGAAGCAATGCAGCATCCTCCCAGACTAATAATAGGATGTGAAACCATGTAGCCTGGCACAAACCCACCCAACAAAAAAGAACAGAAAAGTCATTCAGCCTTTAAGTGCATTCAGTTTCCACTAAATTATTGAGCAACACTCATAAGTATTTAAAACACATGACAAACACACCAGCCAGTGGCTCTCTGTGCGATGTATAAACACTCCAAATGACCCCAGAAGCTGTAGTACCCATTCATTGAGTACAGAACATATAACGTTAGAAACTAACAACCTCCACTCTCATGTGTAAGCTCCAACACCAGTGAGCAGAATGTCAATTAAGTTAGCAAAGTTAGCTTGTGCTAGCTTGAGTTGCTCAAAAGCTTTCTGGACAAGTTGACAACAGTTTGGCGATAAAGCTCAAAAAAAGGATAGTGTCGGGTTACAAAAAAACAGTAAACAGTTACGACTCACTGTGTAAGTTCACACACACACCAGTGTTGATTATGTAAATTAGCTTAGCTTTTTGTGTTTTGCTAAAGTTAGCCGGCGGCTAGCTGTCCGATAATGGACACATGCCCATTAAAGTTTTGAAGCAAAGCTCCCTGGCAGTCTCGAGAGAGAAACCCGGGGACAAACCGCCGCTGGGAGGATTTACTCACCGGAGGGTCGGCCCGATACAGTTGGTGTCAGTGCTCTCGATCTCCCGCAGGATGCGTTCGTGTTCGGCGGCTGTCTCCACACTCGCCATCCTGCATGTTGCTGCTCCCCGGACGGTTCCTTGAGCTGAGCTTGTTGAGTCGAGGCGGACACTGCTGCCTGGCGGAGTTGACGGGCTCCAGTGCGTCATGCAGGAGGAACCAGAGGCTTGGCTCGATTGTTTCACAGGGGCAGCCCGGGTGAGCGGAGTTTAGATAGATGGATAGATAGATAGATAGATAGATAGATAGATACTTTATTAAAATAACAAGAATAAAAAATATTAAATGTAAAAAATGCACAATATATACAATAAAAATAACAAGAGTAAATAATATGTAATATTAAAAATGCACAATATATACAATAAAAATAACAAGAGTAAAACATATTAAATATAAAAATGCACAATATATACAATGAAATAGAACAATATTACATTTCTAAAAGTTGTTAAAAATAATTATTTATTAAAGGTTATTAAGTTCCACACAGTGACTTTAAGCCTTTCGCTCACATTGTACTATAGAGTTTGTTTTAATTGTTATTATTAGATAATTTAGACGCTTTTATTTTGTAAGCAAAGTCGCATTACTTCCGGTGTCATTCCTGCAAAATCTGACTGATCCATCTCTTGTGTTTACCTGCAGTCGGAAGGGAAAAGAAGCAAGAGAAGTCCAAATGGAGGTAAAAAGATAGATTGTCGAAGGTATTGTGAAGAGATGACTGAGCAGTGACTCTTTGTGATTGTGAATATTGGCTGACGTGAAGAATCAGAGGAGGGTTTTCTTTCAGTTTAGCTGCATTACTTTGCACGCGTTGCACTCCAAAGGATCAGAGTCCATGCAGTGATAACGGAAGTGCAGGAAAAGCTGTAATTGTTACTTTCTATACTCTGTTTTTGCAGATAAAACTTTATTGTGCAGCTTCTGTAAACTTGGATTTTACTGTGTTTGTGTTTGTGTGTGGAATGAGGACTCGTATCACCTCTGACCTCATTATAGAAGATGTAGGTTTAACTTACACAGTGCAAAAATACTCCCGAATTTTAATTAAGTTAACATTACATTTGCGTGAAAAGTAGAAAATGTGAATAAGCATAAACGTGCCCTTTAGTACAAAACATGCTTAATATACTTTTGGCCAGTTTGAAATATCAAAATACATCATATGTATTAATTAATTTAGGTATTTATTTATATTTAGGGACAGGGAATTAATATTCAAAGGATGAAATTGAATCAACAATGGTGGAAGTGATGCTATCCTCAAAACAATGCATACTATGAACAATAGAGGTACCATTTATCAAGAGAGAAAAAAAAGATTATTAAAAATTAAAAGAAGCAAAAAGGTAAACGGAAATAGCAACATTATAGATGAACATGGTAAAAGAGGGAGTACTGCCTCTCCACTTATAAGAATGAATATGATATTTACCAAAAATAATCCCAAGATTAACAGTACAATACATCATATTTTGTGAGCTTATTATAAACTTTGTACGTGTATTCTTTTTTTATCTCTCTCAGCCCAAAAAGAAGTTGATAAACTCAGTGGACAGCTGTGTGGACGAGGCTCTGTGTGGCCTTGTGAGGGCCAGTGGGAGCCTGTCTCTGCTGAAGGGCCACAGAGTTGTGCTTCGGTCCGACCTGAACAACCTGAGGGGCAAAGTTGCCCTGCTGTCTGGTGGGGGGTCGGGACACGAGCCGGCACACGGGGGTAGGACTTTTTATTAAATAACAGCCTCATCCTGAGTTGACTTTTAAGATACAGCTACCTTCTGGGGCTTTTCTTTTTAACAATTAGGCCCATCCCTGGTGGCCTGTTGACATACAGTGATAGTTGGGGGCTTTTGTTTTGAAAAACAGCCTCATCCTCAGCATCCTGTTAAGATAAAGCTACTCTATGGGGGTTTTATTTAGAAAAACGGCCTTGTCCTGAGTTGCCTGTAAAGATACAGTTACCTTCTGGAGGTTATATTTTTGAAAAACCAGGTTCCTCCCTAGTTGTCTGTTAACATGCAGTGAGAGTTGGGGGCTTTTGTTTTGAAAAACAAGCCTCATCCTGAGATTCCTGTTAAAATACATTTACGCTATGGGGCTTTTATTTTGAAGGGATTGGGGGGAAATCAGATGAAGTTATCCCATAAGAAGCTGCTGTAAAAAGGGTATTTACGTTAAGTTTCTCATTATTTTGAGAAACTAGCTCATTTTCTTGAGCTAGTTTGTCATTTTAATGACATACAAAACCTTTTATTTTCATCACAGTGGCAGAAATTGCCTTCCATACATCTCTGTCTGTCTCCAGGTTATCTGGGTGCAGGTATGCTGTCCGCTGCTGTTGCCGGTGGAGTGTTTGCTTCTCCACCTCCTGCCAGCATCCTGGCTGCTATTCTCAGCTTGCACACTGCAGGTAATGCACAACATTGTGAATGTTAATTTAAAGAATGATTAGATTAAATGGCAATAATTGAGGTATAACAGCTCTCCTCCCTCCACAGGAGCCTCCGGAGTTCTTCTCATTGTGAAGAACTACACCGGCGACCGCCTCAACTTCGGATTGGCCGCCGAGCAGGCCCGTAATCACGGCATCGCTGTTGACATGGTGGTAGTTGCAGAGGACTGCGCCTTTGACCAACCCAGCAAGGCCGGGCGGAGAGGCCTGTGTGGCACCATCTTCATACACAAGGTAAACAACAACGACAACAACGTTCTTTACCTTCAAAATAATAGTCCGACAAAAAAAGTCTGAACTCAAGAGAGCTGTACCAAAGCTACACCTTTTATACTGTCTTGCAGATCAAGTTGCAGCTAAAATAATAAGTCAATGGGCCTTTTTGAATTGATGAACAGATGATCAATCAACCGTATTTTGCCATTTTGATATTTTTTATTGCAGTAAACATCAGCAACACGTCTTTTTCTCTCAGTTTCCCCTCGTGTGGGTTAAGTTTTGTCACCTCAATGGGCCAAGCACTCACGCAATTTATAATTCCATAAATCTGGTTATTAGTGAAGCTCTAGAGGCCGACATATCCTGATTTTGATTTCCTAGTCTGCATCAAGCTCCAAAAACACTAGATCCTACACTTCCCATCATGCAGCTGGACAACACAAACAATGTTTTGTTTGTGATAAATTAAAAGTCTGGTCGCACTTTCTGTCAGCTGGCAGGCGCCTTAGCAGAAGAAGGCTTCTCATTGGACCAGATTGTTTCCAAGGTGACAGAGGTCTTAAAGGGCATCGGTGAGTCTCTCTCCCCCTTCTTACTTAAAGCTTGGTAGAAATACTGTGATTCTTCTTCTGATACATTTTGTTTGGCGTTTGTGTTCCAGGCACCCTGGGGGTGAGTCTGTCGCCGTGCAGCGTTCCAGGCTGCCTGCCTTCTTTTGACCTGCCGCCAGGAGACATGGAGCTGGGACTGGGTGAGGGACGATGGGGAGAGGGAGGAGGAGATATTTACATAAATTCACATTCCTGAACTGATTAAAGTATAAGCCAGGCTTTAAGCCAGAAACGTCACTCCTTTGCTTCTCTGTATTACTTTGCAAACTCAGGCTACGTTTGTTCTCACTGTGAATCGCTCGCTCGGCGTTAAAACGATGTTGGTGTTTTTTTTTTCGTCTTCTTCAAGGAATCCACGGCGAACCTGGAATCAAAAGGTCAAAGGTGACTCAGCCTCAATATGCTGTTTTCTATGAGGCTTTTTACCCTCAACCCGCATATATTTTCACTTATTTGTCTTCTCTTATCCTGTTGAATCAGGTGGCGTCCGCAGATGAGGTGGTGAGGACCATGCTAGATCACATGACCAACCCCGACAGCCAATCACATCTGCCTCTTAAATCAGGTCCTCGAAGTGCAATGTGTTAGCTCTCGAATTGTATCTGATTTCAATGCATGCAGACATTTTCTTAAATATGTGCTTCTTCTTTCGTACAGGAGACTCTGTGGTTGTGTGTGTGAACAACCTCGGAGCTCTGTCCTGTCTGGAGATTGCGGTGGTTACGAAAGCAGCCATCATCTGTCTGGGTACCACATTAAAATGACCTACTCCCGACCTGTAGAGCAAGGCATTAACGCAACCGGCACTCTCTTAAATGGGATGCATCTCTTGAGGATGTTGTTCTGTGGTTACAGAGGGTCGCGGCGTGGTGGTGGCCAGGGTGATGTCGGGGTCGTTCATGACATCGCTGGAGATGGCGGGAGTGTCGCTGACCCTGATGAGGGCCGACCAGGAAACACTGAGGCTGTTTGGTGAGCATACACACACGACACGCACATGTATTGCTATACTCGTGAGGACCCTAACCCTGTTCTTAAAGGGATAGTTCAACGTTTTGGAAAATTTGACCTGTCAATCACAGTAAGCCCCGCCCTAAAGCATCCCCTGCTTTATGGTCTGTTTGACTCTAAATGGACCATAATGTACTAAATGAACATCATGCTGTATTGAAGAAGACTTGAAACTAGAGATTGAGACCATAAACTCATGTTTACAATGTTTACTGAGGTAATAAATCAAGAGAGAAGTAGAGTCATTTTCTCATAGACTTCTATACAACCAGAGGAGTCGCCCCCTGCTGGACAGTAGAGAGAATGCAAGTTTAAGACACTTAAACCGCATTCGCTTCACTTGTCAGACCCGGAGCTTGCTGCCTGCTACCGGCACCTATAAAGCTCAATAATCAACATATTGTAAGTCATTTCTTTAATCAGTTCATTAACTCGTATGTAAAAATGACAACTGGTGGATTTAGGGGAAACTACGTGCTAAATGTGTGCTCTAACTTAATACTAACCGTAACCCTAAAACCTAGTATTTACCCTCAGACGGCCCTTTTAAGAAGAGAAAAGATAATGTCCTCACAATGTTAAAACTCAAATGGTCCTCATAAAGATAGAAGCACACACACACACGTTTAACATCCTGTATCCCATACAGATGCTAAGACTAGCGCCCCCGCCTGGCCAAACCTCAGTAGTGTGTGTGTAAGCGGACGCAACTACATCACAGACCCTCAGCCCGCGAGCGCACGGCCACAAGACGACACGTACTCTGACGGTTAGTATCAAAGTTCTTCAGTGTGTACATGAAGTATATTTCATGTGTATTAAGTGAGGAATTTGTGTGACATGATTATGTTTCCACCACGACTCCTGAGTACGATAAACTGTCATAATACTTTTTAAAACTCAATGCCTCCATAAAACAATTATTTTAGTTTAAATCATGGTGTGATTTAAAAATGTATTCTGCAACCAAGACTGTGTGACCTGTGAACATATTTGTTAACTTTGTATTTTTGTATTTTATTGTTCAATACTGCCATCTTGTGGCCATTAGTGAAACTGCAGCTCAATCAAGTTCAATCAAGTAAATGATATATAGATGGACTGTTTTGTTGTCTCTGCCAGGGCTACTGAGTCCTGTGATGCGTAAAGCGCTAGAGAGGGTTTGTTCCACGCTGTTGGAGAAGCAGGAGGAACTCAACGCTCTGGACCGCGCTGCGGGGGACGGAGACTGTGGGAACACTCATGCACAGGCTGCTAAAGGTAGGACACAGTGATTCATATCAACAGCTGCACGATGACATGCTGGTGCATGTGTAAAATAAAATCAGAACAATTATCGTGCAAATGCTCATTCAGCCATTCAGGAGTGGCTCCAGGATCATGTGGTCCCTGGCTGCCCCGGACAACTGCTGTCAGTCCTCGCTGGATTGGTGCAGGAGAAGATGGGCGGGTCTTCGGGAGCGGTAGGTTTCGACACACTTTGACATAAAGTGGTAGTTGACCTCTCACGCTCACACACACACACACACACACTCACCTACGTGTGTCTGTCAGTTGTACAGTCTGTTCCTGACGGCAGCGGCTGGTCATGTGACTGAGGGGCAGAGCAACGCTGCAGCCTGGGCTAGTGCAATGCATGCTGGGACACAGGCCATGAGGAGGTGCGGGGCTGTGTGTGTCTGTCTTTTTGATATGCCTACATGTGTATGTGCAAAAAAAATTAAATAATAAAAAGTTGAGAAACGATCTGTATTGTGAACTGTCTTCAGGTACGGCGGTGCTGACCCTGGAGACAGAACAATGGTGAGTTATTCTCTCATTTGTCTGCTACTTCTCATGCATCTTGTCTATTTTGAAAAGCATTTCCTGATTAACATATTATATGACCTCTCCTCGGCACAGAGATTATTATTAAAAAAGCCTTTTTGTCTTTATACCTCTCTAGTTGGATGCTTTGTGTCCCGCTGTGGACGAGCTGATGAAGCTGACAGCAGCACCACCTGGTGGACAGATGGCTGTACTTCAGACTGCCGTGCAGGTGCAGTAACATACGTACTGATTCTCTACATGTTGACTCGTGAGTTCATCTAGTGGCCTCATCTTTCGGCCTTCCCCCGTCTCTCTGCCTAGAAAGCGGCCTTGGGGGCGGAGTCGACCCGTGACCTCACAGCAAGGGCGGGGCGAGCCAGCTACATCGCAGCCGAGCGGGTCACCCTGCCCGACCCCGGCGCCGTGGCTGTCGCCGCCATCCTGAGAGCCGTGCTGGAGGCGCTGGAGGGGCGGAAGTAATCTAGTAAAGCAGATCATGGCTAATACAACACAGGGCAACACTATTATGGCTCATTAACAGAGAAAAAAACAGATTTTGACCTCTTTTGAAGCACATTTTCATACCATACATACAGTAAAGGAATAGAAACTGGGGAATTTGATGCTTGAAAGACAGAAAATATGTGAAAATGAACTGTGTGCTTCAGAAAAGTATCAGCAGTGATGTGAAGTGTTCTCTAGAATTATGAAATTGTCAAAAATGTGAAAAAGATTTACTGACAATCCAGGTAAAGTTTAGCAAGACTTGAATTAATTTCTGTTATTGATTTTAATAATTATTCAAACGCTTGAACAGTAGCAGAAGAGTTTTGTATAAGTATTTAAGTCATGAATTTAACATTCCTTGTTACGACTAACAACTAGACATCACATCACATAATCAACACTTGATGATTTGACACATTTTTTAAAATAATGGTCAGAACTGAAGCGTGAGGAGCAAACTGATCTCTGTCTGTAAAATAGTCGCAGTGTTTATTTATTAATAATAATAATACATTCTGATTCTTCATTTGTTTTTAACTCTTTCATGTTCGAACAAATGCTGTACATGAATTAAATGCACTTTCTTGATGCAACACAAATAAACTGTACATATGATACAGTACATGATGAAGTGTGTGTTTTTACAGAACACCAGACACACGCATGCATGCGTGTGTCTGGTTAGGATTAAAGCGTCCGTAGATACAAATCTTTTTCTTCTCTCTTTCAACTCTTCTTCTCTTCCTTTTTTATCTTTCGTTTCTCTCTCTCTCGACCAGCAACCAAGTGTCAACTTCCTGACACACAAGTCTCACCGCACGGCGTTGCTCTTTAGACTGAACACGCCCCCCCACACACACACACGTTCATAGTATTAACCTGCTGCGTTTCAAACGCTGGCTTTCAGTTTCAGCGACACCGCTGTGCTCTGACAACGGCAAAGGTAATTATGTTCTTCTTGTAATGAGTTTGTGTTGCCAGTGAGAGGATGAAAGTTAAGGGTCCCAACTGCCATGCTGGGTTTGAGGAAAGTCAGTTGAGCTTTCATTTTTGTAAGACTCAATAATTCAGTGTGTGTGTGTGTGTGTGTGTGACAACAGATGGGACATTTACCAGAACTGTTGAGCGTGTGGCATCCCCCTGCTGCTCTAGAAATGACTGATCAGTTGGTTTACAGCACAGTGTAAGTGCTTGAGTGTAGTGGGTTTGTGCACTTGTTTTAAGATGGACAGCGTATGAATATATGCTATTTTAAGCGACTTTAAACAAATGTTAAGAAAAGTGCATTGAGCCAAAGTTATCTGCTTTCTTAGATGAGAAGATTGATGCCACTCTCGTGTCTGTGTGGTGAACATGAAGCAGCAACCAGTCATTTATATATTTCTTTACCTGCATTGGCCTTAATACTCTTTCATAGTTAAGCTGGTGTCTGAAAACAATAATAGTGTTAATTCACTTACATTAAAACAATTATATTTTGTATTTCTTCTGAAATTATATTTAAATATGCAAATGAGTCATTATCTAACAGTAACTTTGGATTAATTTAGGAGAAATCTACAGATGCAAATAGACAAAGTAGTAGAATAAACACCTAAATGTGTATTTTGGATGTTTGACTAGTCTGACAGAAGACGTGTTGACCACTGCATGGAAGAAATATGGTGGGGTTTTTTTTAAACATAACTGGAACATTTTTCCGTCACGCAATCACTCAAATGTTGGTATCATTCATAAACATAAACTGATCCGGAGACACAATGAAGAGCACATTGTAGCTATTATTTTTAGTTTTTAACACTTTCTTCATTAGATTGTTAAGAAACAATATTAACAATACATTTCTATGTCTGTATGTGAACCACCAGAAGACATACAATTGTGAAAAAAAGAAATAACATATACAACAAATTAAAAGATGATAAAATATATAAAAAATAAATATTAAATAAATATTTTTCAACAGCTACTAATCACCAATGTTTAATTTTAACCCCCCAAACAGTGAGCATAGAGTACAAGGCTTCCATCCTGCTCCTAACACGAGAGCATATGAATCATCTCTTTACGTTCCATAAAAACACCCCGTACTTAGTTTTTTGTTTCTAAGGATATACTTGCACACATTTCAATACTGCAGCTCTTTTAGTGTGAAATACACAAACAGGTTTCTAGGATTTGAGGACATTTGGGGCTTAACTCGGACCAATGTCGGAGCTTTTTTTATACATAACGAGCTCTATTAGTTTATCTTTTCTATGCATTCTGGCACCTTATTAATATTTAAAGCATAAACGAAAACATTCCATCGTGAATCAACTTATTTTCATTGTGAGTTAGAACACCGGTGCAGTAAATGAAGTATCACTGCACTATATTAAACTCTTGTACTACATTATATACAGTACACATACCCTGTGTGCTTATGTTTAACCCTTACCCGGCTATTTCTCCCCATGTTGTTCCCTTTTCCGTCACAGTTGTTCAAACAGGAAATGTTTGCTTTCATGGTTTTACTAAGCCACCTGTTCACTAGAACAATAACCAAATCAAGGCGGTAACGACGTGTGATCCACGACGCCAGGAAGCTGATCTGCTGTCGCCTTATTGCTGATCTGTCAGATTTCTGCATCCTACACTCACGCTTCTCTCTTTCTCGAAGCTCACGCTAACCCGACCGCACGTTGAGTTCATAGGAAAGTCTTTTGAATGACTCATTATATCAACTTTCTGTGCCTTTATGCGTCCCAGATGGAGTTTGCCTGCAGTCATGTTGTGTGTAATTGGAGGCCTGGTGGAGCAGGTGAGTGCTGAGAAATCCACTTTTTATCTGCTGTCTTTGCCCCGAAACTTTGGAATAGTTTTCCTTTATGGCTCAGAAGCATTGTGGGTGGATACGATCATTTGCTCCATTTAATTTAGTCTTAATTTCATTATTTGCTAATGAACTCATTTTCCCAGCAGCCACAGGTGTTTCTCTTGTCAAGCAGCAGTATGACAACAGAGTGGCCGTTAAACAACAAGAAGGTGATTCTCTCTCTTTCACACACGTTTGCACAAAAACATTCATTCGTAAAGGTCAACGTGTCTGAGCTGTTGTTTTTCTGTTCATCTCATTCTCAAGAGTATTGCAGGGAAATAACAGGAAAGCATGTTCAACAGTAGCGTCTAATTGTGGGTTTGTGTGTGTGTGTGTGTGTGTGTGTGTGTGTGTGTGTGTGTGTGTGTGTGGGCAAGCTTGCAAGAGACAGAGAAGCATAGATGTGCTGATAGCAATTCAACGAGGGAAAGTCCACAAAATTCTCTTTTAAGTATTAAAAAGCGTGACAGTAATGTAGAAAAATTCATGTATTCTGCATATTTGAGTGATTCTCACCATCAAAATGAGGCCCAAGTGGACAAAACGCCACTTTCACCCCGTAGTGTAGGCGATGAAATGTGTTAACCACAGCGGTGGAAGAAGTACATAGATCTTTACTTGGGTAAGAATAGAAGCACCTCTAGTACGTATCAGTATCAGTACAGAAGTACTATCAGCAAAATCAAGTACTCGTTATGCAGAGTGGCTCCTTTCAAAGTATTAGTATTATAGAATATTCTAATATTCCGTTTTAAAGGGGACATATCATGGAAAAACTTGCTAACATACTTTTGGGTATCTGGAGTTGTGAAATAAGAAAAACCTAGTCAGAAAACATGTGATTCAACAAGCCGTTCAGGTTTTGGCTCCCCTTCTTCTGTCACATGCAGACTTATTAGAACAGGACGGGGTTCAATGAGTGGTTGATTTCATTGGTGTGGTCTTGGGGGAGCGTGGACCCTTGTTACAGGACCATCAACAGCGGTGGGATGTAACGAAGTACATTTACTCAAGTACTAGTACAAATTTGAGCACGTGTCCCCTTTAATCAAAAATGAATACACGTAAGAATGTGGAGCCGATTTAGTGTAGTTTGTGCTGCATCATATCGTATAAACCAGCCCGCTCTCACCAAATGGCGTGTGAATGACACAACAGTTTGTAAGTCATTTAGCGTGAAATAATAACGCCGTTCTTGCTTTTTGCATATACGCCTTCTCATGAGATCACGGTGTATCACGGTGAGTGAGAATACTCAAGTAAAGTACAACTATGCCTTCAGGTCCAGTTCCTCCACCGCTGCCTCCTCGTCGCTTCCGAAAACCTCGGCCCACATCTCTGCCTCTCCCCCCTCTTCCCTCCTCCCTGCCTCCGGTCGCGCCTCGTTCCCTCCCTCCTCCCATCCCTCCTCCCGTCCCTCCTCCCGTCCCACCCAGAGGTGAGGTCTGTTTGCTGAATCGTGAGTGTTTCAAAGTTACATTCACTGCTTGCCTTTTTCATTCCTCTGCCGTGTTTCCATCAGCGGACAAGGACAGAGAAAGCCGGCTGAAAGCCAACGTCAACGTCATCTCAATAAACATTGGGAAACTGGTCGACATCGGCCAAGGTCAGAGGGCACGAACACAAACACACCTGTTGCAATGTTTGTTTTCTATAACTCTTCTCTTTTTCTAACCAGCCTCAGGCATTCAGAGTTTCCAAAGCCCAGTGATTTGTGGGAAATGTAGTGCTGCCTTGTCATGTCTGAGCTCCATACAGAGGAAGGTGAGTGGAACATGATTGCACAGGTTCTTTCCTGCAGTCGTATAGTTTCTCTAAATCCAAACTTCAGTGTTGTGCATTTCTTTTCTCTTCACTAACTTCTGTTTCTTTCTCTTGAAATATAATACATATCTCAAATCAGTGCACCAAAGGCAGTAAAAACAAGATGAAAGATCCGTTTCCTCCCCGTCTCCTCCTTGTCTCCTCCTTGTCTCCTCCTCGTCTCCTCCCCGTCTCCTCCTCGTCTCCTCCTCCGCTTCAGGTTTGGATGTGCGAGTTCTGCGGATGCGAAAACGCCGTAAACGACAGCGTGAAGAGAGAGTGTGTCGGCCAACGCGCAGGCGTACACGGCGACGACCTTTACCTGCCCAATCAGAGCGACGACGACTACCAGAACTTGGAGGACACACTGGTGGTCTTCTGTGTGGACATTTCTGGCAGTATGAGTGTCACTGCAGAGGTGTGTGTGTGTGTGTAAAAGACATATTCAGCCCATTTACCTTAGCAAAAGTACCAATGCATTAATGTAAACATTGCTCCATTCAAAGTAAAATTCCTGCATTTCATATTTAAGTGAAAATATCTCCATAAATCTTTATGTGAAGAGACGTATCATGCAAATCCTCTTCCTAACAGGTGACATCAAGCAGTGGCTCTCCAGTTTACATATCCAGATTAGAGGTGAGATTTAAATTAGTTGTTTCTTTGCTCCACTCCTAAATCACCCCGGGAGTCTCTTTACTCCTTTACTCTCTTTCTGGGTGTTTTGTTTCTCTCTCGCAGGGTATCCAGGACGCCCTCCAGAGGGCGCTGTCATCCCTGCTGCAGCTGTCCCCCCACAGGAGAGTGGCGCTGGTCACCTTCAATGATGAGGTAGGAGACGTCATTTCCTCCATTTCAAACGTTATTTAGGAAGTAAGAACAAGGGTTGAGAGAGAATCAATTCAAAATTGGCTATTGTGGTTTTATTTTGAGAATTTACTGCATCGTATAAATTCAAACTATGTATTATTTTATTAAATTAACTAAATGCTGAAAAGGCCAATAGTATCTATTCATTAATTGAATTTGTTTTTCTTATTTTTTCAGCACAATGCATCTTTTTGAAGTATAATAGCATATTTAAACACACATTTGTTGTTTCCAGGTTGTGATATATGGCGATGGTACTGGTACTCCTCTCACTCTCAGGGACTGGGCGTTGGTTGACTACGACCATATATGGCAGAAGGGTGTGGCTTATAGCATCCCACACTGTATTGCTGAGACGTACGACCAACTAGTACAGAGAGTCAAAGAGTGAGTGAATGCGGAGTTAAATACTATTTAGATTACTCTATACAGTCAAATACTTCTCTGTGGTACATAACTTGAATCTTTGTGTTTAATACTTCTGTGTATCCAGCCTCAGGGAACATGGCGCTACGTGTCTCGGTCCTGCAGCGTTAGCCTCGGTAGCGATGGCGTCGAGGTACCGCGGGTCAAAGGTGAGGCTAAACAACTTTAAAGGAATACTACAACATCTTGGCTTGTAAAAGTGTTGTATATTGGCAAAAAAAGTGGGTAATGGAGTTTCCGATCTTCTGTGTTCCGCAGGTGATTCTGTGTACTGACGGCAGGGCCAACATTGGACTGGGTGAGATGGAGCAAACTCCCTCTCTGTCCTCCTCTCCACTCACTCCATATTTCTACAGACAACTGGCTCTTCAGGCTGTGGGGAGTGGGTGAGGATCGCCGCTGTTACTGTGCAAATGAATCCCATTAAATCAAATGTTAGAATACCAATGAAATATACTCTCTTTCTTCTCCCAGAGTCATAATATCAGTAATGAGTTTTGAAGGGACAGACTGTCGCCTGGCAGACGTTGGGAGACTCTCAGACACGACTGGAGGAAGGGTGAGACATAAAGCCTCATAACTGCTGGCACTGAGGAACATGTGTAATGTAAATGAATGTCCCGGGAGAAAGGTGTGGGGGGGAGGGTGTTTCTTAAGCTATTCAATCATTACTGATCATCACTTCTGATGACAACAAGGAAGTTGGCATCACACTGTTTCCCTCGACAAAAAGACAATGATTTTTGGAGAATTAATGCAATCAAAAGAAGTAAAAAAATCTAATTATAGGCTATAAACAAACTTCATCACGGTCACATGAGGGCGAGTAAACACAACAAGGAAGTTAAGGCCGACTTGTGATGGCGCTTTGTCATCTCATTTAGCCACTTGTTAGCAACCGCCTTTTAAGACATGGGTATGCTATAGTGCATAAAAATGATCTAAGTATGTGTACAAATGTTACGAATAAATAAACTTGACTTTGTTCCCTCTCCTGCACAGGTGAACATTGTAAGCATCGGTACGGTTGCAACAGAGATCCAGTCGGCCTCCGTGGACAACATACTTGCAACCGGAGTCACAGCAACCGTGTTTGCTCCTGACGGAGTGTGAGTGGTGACTGACACCAAAAAAAAAAAGTGCAATCAGATCATAGTATTATTTTAATATTACTTGTAATATTGTTACTTGACTACATTTTGGATTACGTCTTGCTAAATATGTTCCACTCTATATCAAATTGATTTATTTCTCTCAGGTTGCCAGTTTTGTAAAATGTGACTTAAGTAGTATTTGTTTTAGTTTTTTATTGGGGATTTATGTACAATGTTGTAAAGTTTTTACAAGATTGAACATTTGGACAAATGTTCCTCTTGCGTAACGAGAGCAAAGTCCTCCATGTGGCCTTTGATTTAACAACACAGCAGCAACACTGTTTGCATTAGTTTCATTTGATTCGACCAACTTTCATTGATTGAAAATGCTTTCAGACGTATAATGAAAAAAATTAATATTTGTGGAACTCTGAATATTCAGTGGCTGCGTCCATTTTCTTTCTGTATACGGCGCAATATTTTTTAATGACTGATTTTGAAGTAGTCCAAAAGTATTCAGATTACATTACATTTTTTTTATAATCCAATGCATCATATTAATAATTACAAAAAAATTGTGTTCAGTAATTTACTTAATTTCAAAGTAATCTGACCCAGCCCTACTTAAAAAATGTAGCTCATTCATGGTGATTTTTTTACTTTCTCCTCTCTTTATCTGCAGGTATTTTCCCTATGAGGATGAAAACAATCACAAACTGGTGAGAGAAATAGGGAATGTGACCAAGGGGCTAGAGATCACCATCCAGTTTGCTGTAAAACCAGAATTCATGGAAGGTAAGACAAACATTTACCATGTTCTGTTAGCTGGTTTACATGACATTGTGGGGACTCGCACCCAGTAATGTCAATGTGTGTGACAGTTTTCCTTCAGAGGGACACACTTCCATTCCAACTCCAGCTCAGCTTCAAGACCAGAGACAGAGAAAAAGTCACTCGAGTTATTACTGAACAGCGACCCATTACCACCGCCAGGTGAATACTGTAGGGTTGAATACTGAACTTGCGGTACTTGTGTGGTATTGACTTTAATGTCCATAGTGTCAAAAACTGTCATAGTTAACACCACAGTCTATGTCAGATTTTTCAGTCGTATTTACATTTTCTTTGATCAGATATTGAAGTTTGAAAAGTTTTTTTGTAAAAATCGAAGAAATGCATTGCAATAATATAATTTTAATGATAATAAACTTTTATTTACATAGCACTTTTCCAAACAAAGTGCTTTAGAAAATAGAAATGGCAGACAACTTAAAATGATCTACATATGAAAAATAGTACAGTAAGTAAAATACAAGAGAATGCCTGTGTATACAAATACAAGTGATATTTTCAGGCCTCAAACCTGTGAAAAGCACTTGTAGAAATGTGTTATTAAGAGTGTTTTTCTCGTCTCCTCCGTCTGAAGTCGTATTTGGCCTGGTAGCCTCAACATGGCGGTGCTCGGCGTTCACTGTGCTCAACTCTGTGCCAGTTTAACAATGGAGGGTCGAGTGCAGGAAGCGCAGAGGCAACTAAAAGCACAGCAAGACCTGCACAAACAAATCAGGTATGACTCTCTGGCCTCTGAAGTTCCTTTGACCTCCGATCTAAATAGGACATTTATATTTGGTTATATAAGATTTAACATGTTTGATTTACACACGTTCTGTGTATGATTATCTTTGGTTTACATCACATTGTGGGGACCTATAACCCCACCCACATTATGGGGACTCTGGCCCAGTTTCCCTGTTTTTGGGGTATCATCTCCAATGTCCACCTCACCACTTTGGATTTTGGATTTAGACTTGGTTTTAATGTTAAGATTAGACTTGGGTTTAAGTTAGGCTAAGGGTTGAGGCTCGGCGAGCAGGTCTGATGGTAAAGGGAGGTGTGTGTGTGTGTGTGTGTGTGCGCCCCCATAGTAAGCAGAGGCCTATCCAAGAGGAAGAGAGTATCTATGGCAACTGGATGGACACCATGACGGCAATCTGTGATGACATCACCACGGAATCCCAGGTAATGTTGCACTTAATTTATCAATGAAGCCAATTAATTAATATTTGATAATTTCATTATAAAGAGGCTCCAAAATAAAAAAGCCAGGATCTCTTACACATTGACAAGATTTCCTACATACTGATTTGTCATCGCTTTCCCCCTGCAGACTCTCTCTGATGAAGCAGCCAAGGTAATGTACCAGATGAAGAGAGCCCGCAGTGTCGGCAAAAACAACAACAACACAAGTTAGATCCAGAAGAAGACAAGGAGGAAGAAGAATGTTCCCATGAATGGAATGTAAATAAATCAGTCATCCACATATATATGGAGACTTTATTTCATAGTAAGCCATGTTGGTGTATAGCTAAAGAAGTTTGTCAGAGATATAAATGACTTAAAGCAAAGATGAACACAAACAAATAAGACAGACTGTGCCAGAAAGCAAATGAATTTCTCTCATGAGAAACTAATCTGTACTATATTTATTTTGTTTTAATTTGATTTGATAAGAAATATACTTAATAAACAAGGAGCAGATATGATTGTTTCATGTCAAATAAGATCATTATTGTACTGCATACTCAGTAAAAATATGCTCACCTCAAATAACCCTTCTGTATATTTGTTTGTCAAACATACATACCGACACACAGGAATAGTTGGCTAGTCGGGTGTATCTCTGAATGCGTCCTTATCTAACGTTTTGATGACGTGATTTGTGGGTTTCATGGAATGTTTTTCCTTTGTGTTGTGGTGTGAGTTGACATCGACATGCTTACGTAGGATGATTTATTACGTTTTAGTATTCAGGAGCATGCGTGTTATGTTTCATGCTCTTTGTTTGTTGGGTGTGTTTTATTGGTGGAGTCTGACCCGGCACAGTGACCTAGAAAGATTACATTTCATAATGTGCATTTTGGCTGTTGCTGAAGGCTTTATTAGTAGTTAATGGCATTCAGTCATATGTCTTGTCATGCGTGTTTTCTTGAAGGATGCAAAGGATGCCCCTAGACCAACTAATGGTGTGTTCAGACGACACTCAGAAAGTTGCAAATTTAGTTTAGCACCACACAGTTGCTGTTAAAACAGGTTGTTCGGGAGGGACACACTGTTCTACATGCTTGGAGGTGAAGCTCAGCTCATTGTGTTACTGTCCAAGCCACAACTTTACTGTTTTGGTTCACTTTCACTGCTCTCAATGCGTCCTTTGTGCCCAAAGCTTGCAGCTGCTTTCAGAGAAAATGTTGTAAAAACCCACTGTACACTACCTGCTCAGCAGCAAACAACAGACAGACACAGTGACTGGTGAACAAAGTGGAGCATTTAGCAGTTAAAAAGACAGACATTTCCCTCAAGGGTTGGTGGTGACCAAAAACAGAGCTAAAAGAGAGTGAATTTTGGACTTACATTCAACAGGTGGACATAAACAGAACCCCAAATGAATGCTTATGTTGTTCCGTAACTGCTGGATGTGTGACTAAGCCATTGACTCGCTAAGTTGTCAGTTGTTTTTGCACCCAAGTGACCAAAAACAACCCAAACATGTATTACAGTTGTTGCAAGTTTAACTGTACAGCCTCCATTTACTAATTCACAAAACTTCATGTACCATTCAATAACAGCTTGATGTCATCTGAGACACTAGAGAAAACATTCCTGTCATCTGCCGCTGTGTGTCAGTCAAACGTGTGATAAGTATACAGTCTTCATTCCGCAGCTGTGGTGCAACTGCTCTTTCTGTGAAACAACATAGAAGTGTCAGTGCAGAATGTACAAAAGGAAAAGCACTGATGGTACTGCTGATTAATAGTCACAGTGAAGGAAATGTACCTGAAGTTAAATCTTCTATGTGAGGCACATCATCACACAGATTGAAACGGATAGTTTCTACAAGTGATAGAAATACATATACTTAAAAAAGCACTGCAGTGAAGTGCAATTATCAGGTACTTGTTCTTGAGTATTTACGTTTATGCTAATGTTCATGCATACACTGTCTTTTCAAAACAAACGTTAATTTTCACAGGAAACAACTAAATTAGGTTTAGACAACACAACTTCTTGGTTAGGTTTCGGAAAAGATTTTGGTTTGGGTTAAAATAAGTATGTTTGTCACGTAGTTAAGTATCCTACGTTGCATACGTGACGTCACAAAACTTAAAATAAGTGAACATTAACTTTTGGTCTCACACGGGACACAAACCAGAGTCTCCTGGATAAAAAACCCTGCGTTTTTGGACCCATCAATTCACCCTGACATCCTGCCAATGCGGACTTAATTGCTCTTTGTACTACGTAACATCACTTCCTCCTATATTCCTGCCATGACCACGGCCACATAGAGCGTCATAGGTTGACTTGTAGGCCACTGACTGTATTTCTTGCCATTTTTGACGAGTTGGGAGTGAGAACGGGCTGCATAATTACAGGTCAATCGCACATCTGTCAATCAATTAACAAAGAAAGTTTTATTAAAACTATTTTTGAGATTTATTGAGTTAGAATTTTTCATATAAACTACATGATTAAGAGTTTCTTTACATGCTGATAAAATGATGCTACCTCAAATGCTACATAAATCATTTAGACTGCATGGCAGTGACAACGCTGACCTTTGTCACTACTTTTCTTGCAAGGGCAATTTTGTCAACAATACAACTTTGTCAAAGCCGTTTGCATGTGCCAGATGTTGTGATTACTTAGAAGCTGAATCATTTGCATGACAAATGATTCACACAATGTTTTGTTAAAAAAACAAACAGCATCGTCTTCAGAGACACGCTGTCTGAGAATTGAGCTTATCTCTCTTTGGACAGAGCGCATCATTTGCTGAAAGGAATGTGAGATGCCTGACTGGTCAAAACACACGTATGCATGGCGAAAGCAAACAAACGACTTGACAGAAAAGCACACACAAGACCGTGATTCAAAAGGAAGCTAGGATTCCCCTGATATGAAGAGCTCATTTTATTCATTACATCACCGAGCAGCGGCTACGCAGAGCTGTACACAGCGTTCGGACTGTAGTGAAGATATTGTTATAAAGGTTAATGTCAGTAATTAACTTCAGGGTGGAGCAAATACAGGGCATTGTTGCTTTAGGGTTAGGGTTCTTGGCCTGCCAGAGCTACGCCACTGAGTAACATGTCCGCTGTGTCTGTCGTTGGGTTAAGTGACAAGCATACTTATTTAAAGCCAAACCATGATGTTTTTTCCCAATCTTGCAACCCATCAGCTATCGGTTTGAAGACAGATAAGCCCCTGAGGGCAAAGGGCTATATTTCTAGGGTTCCAGTGTTGCCGGTGGATATCCGGGCCAAGACTTTCCTTTTTCTTTTTCTGAGTTAACAACAGTAAAGTTGTGGCCCGTAAAACCAAAACAATGAGCTGAAAGATGCTAAAAAGCCCTGTAGAGCTGAGAGACAATGCAGAGTTTGAAACATTTGAAAATACTAATTAGATCACCTTTAATGCAGTGTTTTGTGAATAGAAAAATAATCCAGAAATTGCGATATTGAACATTTTATTCCTCATATCAAGTCTCAAAAAAATTGTTTATGTACAAAAGTAGGTGTAGGTGGAATTGTTTTCATTGCTAAAGAAAGTATTTTTAAAGAGAAACATAAATAAAGGAAATAAGGTTGAGGGCAGAAACGTGTACCATAACCGGTCCTGCCACATTTACCTGCCAAACATAGACAGGTGAATGGGCGTGGTGTTATTTTCCTTTCCCTCACAGACACACACTCACACACACATAAACACACACACACCTTTTTATATGTCACAGTGTGAGAAGGAAACGCACTTTGTAAGTGACATTGTGAGCGATCAAGATACGACCTGTAAAGATCAAGAAACAACGGCCAGGACAAAAAGAGTTTCTGGAGTGTTTTGGATCTATTTTGAAATCAGACCGACCAACAGGAAAGGTATCAACCTTTACTCTTTGATTTCACGTTGAATGCTTAGAGCTCAAGAAACAGCGTTTATTCACAAGGGACGGAGACCGATCTGATCTCTTGGAAAAATAATATAAATTTCCCGTAGAATCTTTTGGAGAAAGGTGGGAAAACATAAAATCAAGAGTTTAATAGATTAAACAGTGAGAGAAAGTGTTGTTTTTAGAACACCGTTCAAAGTAAGAGTCTGTAACAACCTACTGTGTTTACACGTGTACTTCAGTCAAATAATTTGTTCTTGAATTGAATAACATCTTGGCTGTAATTGTTGCTTGTAGTCAGTTGGCAGGAATGCACTGACGTTTATGTTATGTGCGATGTAATCTTTTAATAGCTGGTTACTTTTTCTTTGTGATGTTTTGGCTGCAAACCAACTTCCTTAAAGGTAATAAAGTGCAAAGCCACAAGTTGCGATGTTACAGAAGGGCTTAGAGGCAAGGTGGTTTGGGAAAGTGCCATGTGGTTTTCCTCTATCACCAGGAAACTTTTTTAAGTGCAGCAGAGGTCATGCTTGAGGCCGGTTTGTGTTAAAGTCTGTCATGTTAATCTAAGACCGACATTTTGACAAAGTTAAAAAGCATGACGTCAAAATAGCTTATAACACACTTTTATGGTTATTTAATCACACCTATTGCTTATGGATTGTTCTATATTTTTGAATGCAACCTGCTTTGGTGCTTTTTGACAAATTAACTCCAGATAGATCGATCCATATCGGGGATGGGGGGGGGAGTTCACTCCAGCGTGGCGTACTTTTTGTCGGGAAAACGGTTGCTCCCCCTCCCCCGCGATCACAACAACAAGCGATTGTGAAAGCTCACAATAGCTAACGTTCGTTTAAATTATAATTGTACATATCTGCAATATTGTATTGACTTTTGCTGTTACGTTTTCGACTGAGGATTAACCACTAACGTCAGCTGTTTGTTAGCTAACTATTTAACGGAAAGCCGTACGGGGTCTAATGCTCCCCGACATATGCCAAACTAACGTGGAGACATTGCGATTAGCATTAAATTAACGACACTGCAATGTAACTTAACTAGTTGTCCTGTCTCACCAAAATAATGCTCGGTAAATGTAAAAATATATTGTCAGAGCACAAAACTGCTCTGAAAGTTTTGTGACATAAACAAGCCAAGTATGTGCCTGGTTGTGCTAATAACATTACCACACAAATCCAAGTGTCTTGTTTTATATTATATACCAGTTAAAGGGGAACTCACATTACTCAAACTCCAACCGGATTGTCAACCAACAGACCCTGTTCCCCCAAGTCAAATCACAGTAATGTCTGATCCACCCATTTCACAATTGATAAAAACTAACAAATGTCATACCACTAAGTCATATAATATTGATATCTGGTGGTCTATGTAAACTTGTATGGGGATTTATGGGCAATCAGGGCGAGTTTTCAACAGTATCATCGTTGGCGCTGCCTCTGTTTTGCCCACCAGCAACAACGCGTCTTCATTCTGTGAAGTCAACTTGGTAACTCCTGTTGTGTTGCTTTTTGCAGCTTGCAGACAATCCAGCAGCTGGGTTGAAGTGACCCAGCCGTTGTGTAGGTACCACATGATAGTAGAGGAAGAGAGGAGGAGGACGGTTTTATCTGTATTGTTTCAGCCGTCACTGAGAATGAACCCAGCCACTAACCGAGCATCTGGGCCGCACAACAACTACTCAGCACCGTGGAAATAATCCAACAAAATGATCCAGCGGGCTTAAACCAGATAGATAAAACAACCCCGCGTTATTTTTGTCTGCTTTTACAAGTAATTATTACTCCAACATTTCAAATGTGTTGCCTCATATGATTAAACTTAAAATAAAATGCTTTCAGTACAAAAGAAAAGTGTCGCTGGAACATTAAAAGGAGTATGTGAGTGTTTTTATGTACTGAATGTGAAGAAGCAGGACAGAATCTTGCCCCACTTCATTCCTAAAGTCTTTTGACCGTCCTAATCTGATTTATGACGACAGGTGATTTGTGTTTGTGTTACATAATGTCTCCATTTATCTCTCAGAATTGAAGCTTTCCCTCCGCCTTCCTTTTAATGTAAAACACACAAATTTCTCTACATTTTAACATTGCTTTGATTGCATTGCTTGTTCCACATTACAATAGATACACTGCTTGTTATGTAACCGTTTCCACCTAAAGGATCAAACAGCTGTCACGTTACCAAGACTGTTGGACAAACGGGACACAAGTTGTCTGTATTTAAAGACTTACCAGTAGTGTGGCAAAAAGTGTGACGCTCGTCCCGAGGTTAATGCTCGAGAGAAGTTTCACTGCAATCTGCTCGTTCTGAAGTTCGACATTTTGTCCGTCGCCATCTTGGTTTTTACAATTAATTTTCATGAAGTGAAAGCACACTGTGAAAGGGTTAAAGTTGTAAGATGAAATCACGGACAACTCCCAGACCAGACAATGCTACTAAATGAACATCATGCTGTATTGAAGAAGACTTGTTTACTGAGGTAATAAATCAAGAGAGAAGTCATTTTCTCGTAGACTTCTCTACAATCTGACTTCTTTTTGTAACCAGAGGAGTTTGATGGCCATTAGAAAGAATGCAAGTTTAAGGCACTTCATCCCTTTGGGGCCATGTGTATGCTCCCCCCTTGTTCCCCCCATGTTCGAACAAACAGCAGCAAAAGTGTCCTCTTAGATGCCCTTCCAGTGGAGAAAAGGTGATGAAGTGCCGAGGAACTTAGTCTTCAGCCTCTTAAGGCCAACAGCAGGGGATGACGGTAACAAGGGGAAGCAATATCAGAGTAACATTTAAAACTCTATCAAAGATTGTTTCTTCAAAGGGCCTTTCTGAAAACCCAACTTGCTTTTGTTCTGACTTCTGTCTGACTGGTCTGTATTGATTCGACTGTATATTACCCTCTCGCTGTCCGCAGGATGTCCTTATGTGGCAGCTTTCTGTCAGACGAGCAGTTCCTGTGCTCGATCTGCCTCGATGTCTTCACCAACCCTTCGTCCACGCCGTGCGGACACAGCTTCTGCATGGCCTGCATCAGCAGATACTGGGACGGATCGAAGGTCCGTGAGTGTGTGACGCATGGAAGTCATTCAAGATATGTATGAAGGTTAAATTTATTAATCTTCCATCTGTCCTTCTGTCTTTCCTTACCCATTGTTTTCCTTACTTTCATTCCTCCTTCTGAGTTTGTACCTTCTTCTTCTTCCCTTCTTTTGTTTCGTCCGTTGTCGTTCTTGTGTGCATTGTCTTTGTGTTGCTTGTATATTTCCTGTGTGTAGTAAGTGTGTGGTGTGACTTCATGTAACCAGAGTAGCCTCGATTTGTGCCGATCGTGTACTAGCATACATTCTGGGTCACAGCGGTCACCATCCTTTTCTTTGCGATATAATTAGCCGGCGATGTTTGGGGGAAAAATGACTCCTCTTTGAAGATTCTGAAAAGCCGACAGCCCACCAGTTCCGGGCTGCCATCTTTGTTTTTATTTAGAAAGAGAGGCACTTGGAAACTTGGGAAAGTAAACTTGACTGGTTGACAAAGGCATCTAACTGTGAGGCAGTCATTCTAGTTTTCTGCCCTTGCTTCCATCTTTCCTCTGACTTTATTATCGTCTCTGGTTCGTTTTTTTCCTCTCCTCTCCTCTCATCCATCCATCCTCTCCCAGGTTTGCCAGTGTCCTCTATGTAAGAAGACCTTCCAGAAGCGACCAGAGCTCCAGATCAACAGGACGCTGCGAGAGATTACCGATCAGTTCAGATCCATGACAGCAGGGGGGAACGAGAAGAGAGGGGGAAGAGGAGGAGGAGGAGGAGGAGGAGGAGGCATACCAGATGATTTAATTGATGAATTGAAGAAGAAGCTGCCTCGACCTCCGCTACAACTATCACCAACGATGCCCTGTGAGACCCAAGGTAAGACAGGTGAAGTAGGTGTTAGCCTACAAGGGTTTTAGTTCATTTTAGATGAAGAGTCAGGCATTTGACGTGAAGCGAGGCTGCCTTCATGTTCTCCTCTTTGAACAAATGGTTATTTTGCCTTAAATAGTGAAATGACCATTGTGTCAAATTGCACTTCCAATATTTCCGAAAGAATATGAAGGTTAAGATTCTAAGAAAAGTAGAGGGATGTTGGAAAGATTTAACATGAGGCAAAGCAGAAGGAGGGACTGAAAACCTGCCATCGCCCCTGTTAGCAAAATGCATAATGATCGAAATGCATGCTAGTGGTTACCCAGCCATTCCCATCTCCATCGACTAGTAGCAGAGCGAATGCATGGGCAGAGGGGTTGTTAAGTTGAAAATGTTAGTCTGGCCTCGACCATGGCCCTGAAATATCCGTAGCCTAACTGTGTCGTGTATTGATAAATACACGGCGCTGTCCGTGGTGCTGAAGTGGCAGAAAGATGTTGTAATTGACCCTTCGCTAAGTCCCGTCCCTTCGAACGCAGACTGACCAATCACAACGCAGCATCAGCCAGCTCTTATCATTGTCTGACTACTATCCGGCAAGCGTTTCAGATTTACTTCATATTCAGGCTGGTTTTGAGGATTTTGAGCTCGTCACGGTTAAACGTTGTGTAGTAGTGATACTCGTTATCCAGAGAGGTTGGAAGGAGATGTACGTTTCTAAAATGTTACGTTTCTACGTAACCCAGAGTATGTTAGCACATCATTAGCATTAGCATTTATATGCTGCGCTGGCTACTGATGGTATACTAAATGTATACACTTGCTGCTTTTGCTTTTTAATGATTGTAACAGTGAATAAAGACCTGCCCGGCTTTACAGGAACAGTGTTGTTCCTTAATTTCATTGTCTTCTGCCTCGATCTCCAGGTGACGTGGTGGTTTTAGTTTTACACTTTGATCCGCAGACTTTAGGGTTTAAAAATGCATGGATCATTTATTGTCATTATGCAACGAAATGCAGTTGTAACGTTTTTCAGGAAGTGCAGTTAGTGACAGTGTGTGCTCCATGGTAACGTAGCTCTGACAGCTTGAGGGAGTTGCCCCGGGGGCGGGGCTTAGCCAAGGGTTAATTGCACCTTTTATCCTGTCCCACCTTTCTGTAACCTTCCTGCTAAACATAGTCTGTTTGCTATGCTCACCATTTTAGTTTAGTATGTTGTGTGTTGAGTGTTTCATCCTGACTAAAGTGGTCTAATAACTGGCTGACCGACCAACATTGCAAAAGAAATTGTTAAAGTATGAAGGAAGCTCAGAAGATAAAAAGGTACACAGCTTCCTTGATTTTATCACTTAATTCCTGTATCTTCTACCATGGAAGGTGTGTCCATCCTGACGCCGCCATGCACAACCTCACTGGCTTCTTCGGTACCAAACGACAGTCCGATCGCCGCCCTGACGAACCCCTCCGGACCTCCTCCTCCGCTGCCCCCTTACTCCAGAGGCCGGAGAAGGTTCACCATGAGTGGGGCTGCAACGAGCTCGAGGCTCCCTGTCTGTGAGATCCACCACAGAGGAATAGTGGTACGGTACCTTTACCTACATTATAAACCATCTGTCATTGATTTTCAGGCTTTCAGATAAAGTCAATTGTTGTTATCGAGGAGCAAGAAGAGAGGTCGAAAACATGCAGCGGTTTATATGTTCATGACAGATTTAAGGTTTGATGTTGCAACACTCTCTCACTGATTTCAGATTTACTGTCAGACTGATCGAGTATGTATCTGTCCTCAATGTGAGACCGAGGACCATCACGATCACGACACTGTGACTCTGGAAGCCGAATGGATGGAAACCAAGGTGGGAAAACCAGAATGACGTTTGAAGTGAATAGCGCAGACTTTTGGGCGTTTACTTCTTTAGTGTCTTGATATTTTAACCCGGAGAACAATGGCTAACAACAACAAAGCACAAGCTCTTCAAAGCAGGTTTTCTTCTACCATACTCTGTTATGCCACATACAAAAACACATTGTTGGAAAGCATTGTGTATAGTTCTGGACTTGTTAAACATCATCAAGACGTTTTTTTCCTAATTTAATAAGACCCACTGTGAAGTCTGTGACTGAATGTTTACTAAAGTGTCAGCCAGTCAGAATTTTTGGAAATCTGACTTCCTCAAGCTACGAGAACAGAGAATAGCGCCGCAACCGGGCTTGTTGTTGTTGTTGGTTACACAAATAACCTTAGCGCCAAGCTCTTTAGCTAAGCCTCACTGTTGCTGTATAGTTTAATACTGGAGCATCAGTTCAGACCTGCAATCAAATCCCAGATGTCTGTTTGTACTGTGCGGTTACTAAAAGTGAATCCACATCACATACCTGTTTTTATTAACTCAGCTTGCAAAATGTATTTTCTGTGTGTGTGTGTGCAGGACCAGCTGAGTGCGTCGGAGCAGGAGGTGCAGGGGATGATCAGACGGAGAATCAGGAAGATTGAGGAGATCAAACTGTCAGCGACTGAGCTGGAGGTGAAACAAACACACACAAACACATTCCTGTAAATACCCGAGCTGTGTGGCAAAACCTGTAAATCCTCCTGTCATCCCTTTATCAGCTTTGACTTGTTTTTTTGCTAAAGTTTGGTTTCCCCCCCCACAACGTTTCAGGGTTTCATCCTACTTGTTCTGTATTCATGTAAAGATTTAAGTGTATTTTTAACTTTTCATGGTTTTACCTGAAGTTTTGAAGCTCCACCCAAATTCACAATGTTTTACGTAAATTACGTTTACATTTTTCAGCTTCCTAATTCCTTTATTTGAGAGACTTTGTGTGCTCTATGCAGATTCATTTTTGCATTCACAACATTTGGGTATCGAAATTTTGTTTCTATTTCAACCCGTATAATCGCATGGTTCTTTTATTAAGTATATAGTTTAGTCTCAACGTTGTACTATACTTGTTTTTACCCTGTATGTGAAACACCTTGAGATTTCAGGGTGTTCCCGATCGTTTGAAGCCTAACAAAGGTGTTTGAAATCACAGACTCATTTTCTCCTCAGTTGGCGGTGGAGCGAGAGACGGCGGGCAGCGTCTGCCTCTTTTCTGAGCTGGTGTCGGCCATCGAGCGCTCCCAGGCGGAGCTGATGGAGGTGATGGAGATGAGCCGGAGGGCGGCCACGCACCAGGCCGACGCCATGGTACGACAGCTGGAGCTGGAGGTTGAGGAACTGCGGCGGAGGGAAAGCGCCCTCGCCGAGCTCGCCCAATCAGATGACTACATGCACTGTGTCAAGGTTGGTGAGGATCTAATGAGGATATACTGACTCATAGCAAACCGGTGTGGGTTATTTTAAATGCTTTTGTTTGTTCCAGACGTTCCCCGTCCTCTCCAGTCCTCCACCTGCCAAAGACTGGTCTGAGGTGTCGGTGAACTCTGACCTGGGAACAGGGACCATCTACAGGTCGCTGGCAGCTGTGGTGGAGAGGTTCCAGGAAGAGCTGTTGATAATCGCAGAGACAGGTGGGATGAATGCAAAACACAAGGCTTGATTCCAAAGATAAAAAAGCAATGAAGACAGTCAGGTTTTACTCTAAAGCATTGAAGTTCAGCTCCTTAATTGTTCCTCTCCAGGTTTTCCTGCCTCAGTACTGGCGCCCAGTCCGGTCCGATATCAGCCCAGTGAGTGTCCACTCCCGCTCCACCTTAAATAGCTTCAACATAAAGGCTTGTACAGTACACAAACCAGTGGATGATATTGGTCATCCACCTTAAAGCTTTTCAAATACAAACCACTGAGTGACTCTGTCCATCCTACCTTAAGAAGTTAAACATACACAGTATTGTCCACCTTAAACAGGCTAATAATATGAATCTATACAGCGCATTGTACGTTTATTTTAACTACATTTTGTCCTGTTTTTCTGCAGGGATGAGGAGGGTTGAGGAGTATGCAGGTACAAAGCAGCATCATGGACACGTCTCGCAGACACGATTACATAAATGAAGTTTATTCACAGTTTTCTTCTTCCTTCAACACAGTGGACGTGACGCTGGACGGCCACACTGCTCATGCCAGACTGATCCTGTCGGAGGACTTGAAGAGTGTGAGACGCCTGTTAAATAGTTACGATCAAGAGTTGATTCATTTTTTTTAGCATTACATTTATGAATTTCAATCCTGCAATCACAAACCCACAAGAAATGTCTTTACAATCTTGAAAATGTGTCTAAAACTGACTAAAATCTTGGTATGTTATTGATTTTTGGTTGGCTAAATTATCTATTCAGTTGCCTTTTTCCCATGTTTGCTAAAATCACTTGGGAGACTTATATTACAAGAATAATTATTTAAAAAAATGATATAGAAAACAGACGTCTTCTGTACCAGTAATTCTGTCGTGCCTATGAAGTTGGGCATTGATAAACTTTCTGTGTTTCTGCAGGTGAGGTGTGGAGATCGACACCAGACGCTTCCAGACAACCCAGAGAGGTTTGACAGAGTCGTCTGTGTCATCGGGAGGGAGGCCATCTCCTCTGGGAGACACTACTGGGAGGTGAGAGCATTATTGGGCACAGAAAGCCTCCCCATGTGGCTGCTAGTTTTCGAGGGAAATATACTGCACATTGACACAGAAATGCACATTTTTGCGGGGTATTTGCAGTTGTGTTTCTGCTGAAAGGCAGAGATGATATGGATTTAAGGGGAGACACTGCAGGTGAATAGGGTCAAAATGGAACTAATAGATACCACCATGTAACTTATTTTCTGGAATTTTATGTTTAAATATGTAAACTAGGTGTACACCCATGTCCTTCCAGCCTTTTATCTCTTTCTGTGTTTGGTATTAATGTCCTACTTCCTGTGATCAGGTGGAGGTGGGCGGGAAGACGGACTGGGATCTTGGAGTAGCCAGACAATCAATCAACAGGAAGGGGAAGATTGAAGTTACCCCGAGCAATGGATACTGGTTCCTCAGTCTGAGAGACAGGTGAGTTTTGTCAGTCACCAGTTTATTACCCACAACTCCACTTTCAGCAGCCTTGTTTCCAGCAAAAGAAAAGCCCCAAAAACCCCTCACTGCACACTACCTGTCCAGCACCAAACAGTAGACAGACAAAGTTAGTAGTTAGCTGGTGAACATAGTAGAGCATTTAGCAGCTAAAGAGCCAAATATTTCCCTCAGAAGTTGGTGGAGACCAAAAACAGAGCAAAAAGGGAGTTAATATGGGACTTACACTCATCAGGTGAACATAATCATGACTCCAAACGAATGCTAATCTTGTTCTGTAACTGCTGGATGTGTAAGTAATCAACTATTTGCTTACATGTTAGCAACAACATCTGTATCAGGCGGCGAACTCCGCGTCTGAAAAGTGAAGCCAGTGTTGAAGTGCGATAAACCTGCGTTCTCTCTAATGGCAATCAGGGGGCGGCGACTCTGGTTGAAAACAGTTCCGTTGTGTAGAAGTGAGAACCCGCAGTCCAAAACACCAGCAGGCGACTTCGCAGTGCCGACGTCCACTTCTTGTATACAACCTTTGATCTGTGTCACTGTGGAGTTTACGGTTTGTTCTGCTGCCCTCAAGTGGCCAAAAGGTTAACTAATGCAGCTTTAATCCTCCCAGCATCCTTCATTTCCTTGGAGTCAGTTTATCTTAATTCAAAATAAATACATCTTGGAATAAAATCCATTAGAATATTGTAGAAAGATCGATGGATAGATATTATACAGAAACATAAGGCAGTGTGTTAGAGAAAATGGTTTTAACACTCCACTTTCTCCTGCTTTTCACTTCATTTAATTGTCTTTTTCCTCGTCTTTGCTTTTCTGGTAATCGACTGTCCTCAGGAAGAAGTACGCCTTTCGCAGTGAACCCTCCACAGACGTCCATCTGAAGCTCCGACCACAAAGGATTGGGATATTTGTGGACTTTGAGAAAGGACAGGTGCAGAAAGAGAAACACTTTTAACATTGACTTATTTTGTCTTCTGCCAAGTGAAGTGTTTTAATACAGTGTCCTCTTGGCTCTGCAGGTGTCTTTCTACAATGTTGATGCTAAAATTCACATCTACACTTTCAAGGACACTTTCAGTGAATGCATCTTCCCGTTCTTCAGCCCCTGTACTAATAAATCTGGGAAGAACGACGGGCCGCTAATTATCACTCCGGTAAACTGGACAGAGTGACAGAACAACACCTGGAAGTTCAGAGTTTCTTCTTCTTCTTTTTGCTTTTAGTTGCACCGCAAAACTGTTCACATTTTTTGGATATAAATACTCTTAAAATGTTCTCTTGTTGTCCGACTGTGAATAGTTTATAAATACAGGTGAGACATTTGTATTTTAATTGATTTGCTTATCATGTATTAAAAACAATGGTATTATTCTTGTAGTGACTGTGTTCATTATTTCTATATTCAGCTTCAGAGGAAACTGTGACGGATATTTTTGACTATTTAAAGACATTTTCAAGCCTAAACTGTTCATTGATTCATCAGAAAAGAAGCAGGAGTTGCCCAATAAGATTTTACAGATACTAGATTAATAATATATATATATATAGACTCTTATCTCATATTCATGGACTACTTTATTGACTTTGTACCCCTGTAAAGAAAAATGTTCAGTAGTACATGCATTAGAAAGAAAAGGTTAAATTTCCTGTGAGTATAAAGTTTAAAGCTTACTTCATACTCACCGTACTCCCACTATTCTCGGGAGGCGAAGCCCTGCTGCACTAAATGATCAGTGGCCTGGACGCCGATCTAACATCATTAATAATTCCCTCTCACTAACTATTGCTTTCAGGGCCTGTGGGGACAAAAAAATAAACAAGGGGGTACAAAGAGCATGACAAGGACAAGATTTAATGTCAACATATAGAAAGAGCACAGAAAACATGATATATATATATAAGAACATTGAACTTCATATTTTGGTATCTATAACAACTGTATCTCTAATAAATCTTTATAATATAGTTTCATAACGTCATATCTTAAAATATTATGGAGAACTAATTTGGTAGAATTACAAAAAATAAATGTACCTGTAAGAACTCAAGTTCCAGGTACAATCTGTAAAAAGATTGGATAACTTCAGATTCTGTCGTAATAGTCACAGTACGACCAAAAATCCTTAATTTTCGTAAAACTTCTGAAGAGCATGCACACTAATCTCACTTTTTGTAGCAGAGAAGAGAGACTTGATTAGTTATATGTGCCTGAACTACACCCGGAGGCCTTTTCTATTGATTCACATTCAGAATTAAAAGTTTTTGCGGTCGATGCGCTGCTGCTCCATCTGCGACTTTGCTTTTTCTTTTTGCAGGAGAATGTGCTCCGCAAACTCCCTCACGGCTCCCATTCCCCCGGCACTGTGGCAGGTGTACTTTGCAGCATTGATGACGACCACCGGAGCGTCTCCAGGCACTGCACTTAAACCGGCCAGGTTCAGACATTCGACATCCTGTGTGTCGCTACCTGAGAGGAGGCAAGACGGAGAAATAAACATCACATGTGAATATAAAGACCGATTATGAATTAAGGCTTGTTGCATGAGGATCAAAATAAATCCACACCACGAGGTGGCACTGGTTTATGTTTGCAATCCAAGAAATTAAAGTTTCTGCTGAAATATTTTTGGATTACTAAACCATTTTCAGCTGCGGCGATGTATTAGAGCCACTGTAGGTTAAAAATAATGATTACAGAGCCGGGGGTTAGGGGCAATATTCAGAGCACTTAAGTAGTAAAGATATGACAATAAACTTGGATATTATCTGAGATTAAAGTGGTAAATGTACAAGAAAGAACGTGCTAATTTGGAAGATTATGAAGTCACAAATTTACTGTAAAACTTGACAATTTGTGAGATTATAAAGTTACAAATGTACAACATTATGAAGTCATAAATTTACACAATATTTTATCAGATATTCTTTCAGATTAAAGTGGCAAATTTACGAGAAAACGAAAACGAAAACGCATTTCGTTGCTCCAAAAATAGTGTCTTTATAGTATGGATGACCTCTGAGCGAGAGGACCTTTTTTTTCTCAGAATATTACCCCGCTTCCCCGGCCCCGTAATTATTTTAGTTTTACCTTCAATGGCCCTGTCGTTTTTAGCAGACTTGCAGAAGATAAAAAATGAAACATATCTTGTGTAAGAGCTTTTCTGACTTTGGTTTGTGTGCGGATTAAATGAACAATATACGACAATAATCTAAATGGTTGGGAGTGAGTTTTCTGTTGATGAACTGATTAATCTCGACATGGTTTGTCACGGATAGAGCGCAACACTACATTCTTAAAAATACTTAAAAAGGCTTTACCCATGTACGCCACATCCTTCCAACCCAGCTTCCTCTGCTCCACCATCGGCCTCAGAACATTCAGGGGCTCCTCTCCCACCGAGACGACCTTGCAGCCCGTCCTCTCGGCTAGTTTGTCAGCCAACGACTGGGTCACGGAGTCCAGCTTGGACGTCAACAGCACAACCTGGTGGAGCCAAGACAGAAGGTAGTGTGTGGCCACATGACATAAGCCAACTCACTGGTGCTTTTTAGAGTTTAGACTAGTTCCAACCTCCATTGCTTCTTTCTGCAGCATGCGGATGCCCGTGGTGTCTCTGGTATTAATAGACACCATCTCCTCTCCGGACTTGTACAATAAGATCCTTCCTTCCGTTAAACATCCGGAAACCTTGCAGAACATCAGACGAACCACCTCTGGCGTGGTCTGACCGAAGTAGCCATACCTGAAGAAAGAAGCACGGATTGGATAAAGAGTGGGAAGAGAAATGATCGACTCAGGTCTGACTTTTCGCTGAAAGACGAGATAGCAAATATACCTTGTAAAATCTATGCAAGAGCATGAATTAGCAAACAAAAAATGAGGGACTGTATGAAGATAACTGGGGTGTGGAGTACGGTCATCCCCGGAGTTCAGTTTCAGTTGTCATTTATGATTTGATTTTGTTTTACATAATAAATCTCACAATTGAAAGCTGAAATTAAAAATAAATCTTGGGGTAAGATGAAGTGAAAGTCGATCTCCTGCTCTCTCTAAAAAACAAAGACAATCCTTGCTTCATCAAAACAAAAAATGACAATACTTTTCCTGATCCTCGCTCCACCACTAATCCTTTTCTGTACAGTAAAGATGCTGTGTGCAACGTTTATTTTGATAGTTTCTATATGTGAGTTGCGCTTAAGAGGATAGTTATTTAGCGAGTTGAATTCCCAAAGAGGCAGACCATTAAATTGGCAAAAGACAAAAATCACTAAAAAAAAAAAAAAAACATTGATGGCCGATCGTCCGATCTCCCAACCCTACAGTGCGTCTCACCGGAGAACCCTCTGTTCCGCCACAGGCCAGTCGATGTCCACATCGATGTCCACGCTGAACTCTGGCAGCATCTCGTAGTACGCTACCTTACCGCCCTGGAGAGACCGAAACAGAAAGATATAACATAAACCCGTTGAAGCAAGTCATCGTCGGGAAATAGCTTAGACTTGTATTACTGGTATTAAATCCTAGTCAACATCGGTCACGTCAGTTACCTGCAGAAGTCCCTCATTCCCTAAGGAGTCTTTAACGGTGAAGTAAAACGAGCCGTTCTCACACAGCTCTCCATCCCAGTCCTGACGGCGTGGACGGTGGGCCGGGTCCAGATTGAGCGCCTTGGTGACCTCCCCAGCTAGAAGGGAGGCAGGGTAAGGGTTAAAAAAAAAAGGTCTGTTCGACAATACATGGGGATGTTAATATGTTGCAAAATGCAAAAGCAATGTGAGAACTCGTAGAATAGTTCTCTATAAAAATGATCCCAAATGCGTAGATTTATATTTACATAAATACAATGACAGCAGTTAAACAAAAAGGCAAAGAGAAGAAGAGAAAAGAGGAACACTCAAAACAAAGCCGCCGCAGTAAAATACAGGAACTGTTTCTCCATCACACAGAAACCCGATTCGTCCAGCCGCAGTTTTGGTCTGTTAACTGATAGTTACAGTTCCCAACCTTTCTCGCGGTGACTGATCTAACCACAACACTATTACAGCAGCATGGAACTCTGAAGTCCGTAAACATACACAATAACACGACACAGTACAGTAACTTAGAACAAAACAAAACAAGGTGACAAACACACTATGACCTATCTCTGCCCAGACACAAGCCTCTTACTCTGAGATGGCTTTGTAGCAGTCGATGTGTTACTGTGAATGGATTTTTTCTTCCTGACGACCTGCAAATGTCGACTTTAACAGGAAGAGAAGTACAAGTTATCTTCCTGTTAAAGTCGACATTTGCCTCTGAAGAATGGGCTTCTTCCTTCTGCAGGTTAAAGTGGTCCGCTTCTCTTTCGGGGTCCAAAACAGTCTATTGTTCGTCCAGCGAATGTAGAACTATTCTTAGGTTTTCTTAACAGCAACAACGTTCGAATCGCGTGGGATGGCACAGGGCCGGAGGTAACGCAGATTTTTATAATCTCAGTGATGCCACAGGGAGCCCCCTGTGGTGCTGTGGCCCTCGTCCAATGGGACTTCAGTGTTGAGTTTGAACCAAAAATCACACGTAGGTGAGATTTAACGTCTGGTGGGGCTTGGTGTGATTTTAACCCAAATCGGGCTGTTGAACCATATAAGCCCAACTCCCTTTGTTCCAACCACATGGTGAAGTCCCAACAATGGGTTTTACTGGTTAGGAGTTACCTTTTTATGTGTGTATTCAACTCAAGCTGACTATATTGTATTTGAAGCTCTTTTTTTTAACAGTTTACTTATTTATTATGCCTTTACTGTTTGATTATTTATTGTACTTTGTTTTCTCTTGGTCAAAGTCCCCGCTGAGGGACAAATGAAGGATTGTCTTATCTTATCTTGGAGACACGCCTGGTGTCTACAATTTTCTTTTAGACGTATCATGACGGTGAATCAAACAAGCAAAAGTTGAATAACAAGTTGGAGACATGCCACATATGAGTGACATGGTCAACGGATTGCTCCGTGACATAAAACTCCCTTCCACCACAGTGACAAGAATGTTTGTGGAGGTGCTGCTTCCAAAACACTGTCACTGTGAATAAAGAAAGAAAGACACTTCGACTCCGAAAGGTTGGTTTGTGGACTGTGAGTTCTGCGTTTTGGCCGTCGCCATCTTGGCTTTTTTGCAACCAATGAACGGAAGTGACCATATTTGGACGGCAGAGGAGTGACGTAGAGATACGGCTCTGGTAGCGACCTGTCAATCACTGTGTAGCCCCGCCCTAAAGCATCCCCTGCTTTATGGTCTGTTTGACTCTAAATGGACCATAATGTACTAAATGAACATCATGCTGTATTGAAGAAGACTTGAAACTAGAGATTGAGACCATAAACTCATGTTTACAATGTTTACTGAGGTAATAAATCAAGAGAGAAGTAGAGTCATTTTCTCAGACTTCTATACAACCAGAGGAGTCGCCCCCTGGTGGACACTAGAGAGAATGCACGTTTAAGACACTTCTGCATTGGCTTCATTCTTGAAAGCCGGAGGTTGCCGCCTGTTTTAATCCCATTCTAGGAACCAGGTATAGCCTGTGTTATGTTTGTACACTATTTTTGGTCCCTTACGCCTTTCTACGCCGTTGTAAAACTCTTTGGGACGTTTTGGATGCGTGGTATCCACCACAAGTATTTGTTTGTAAAAAAGAGGTAAAGTGAGTTTGCAGATGAAGTGTTGTGCTGTTGAAGAAATGTGGATATTGTTGTTGGCTTACATCCTTTCTTGACCTCCTGCCAGCGGAACTGGTGTCTCCTGACCACGGAGAAGACGGAATCAAAGCCCTGCTGCGTGATCATCTTCAGGGCCTCCGTCAAATGGAACGGGTGGAGACACGGGGAGGTAGCCTGGATGTTGCACATCACATCTATCTCTGTGAAAAACAAATTCACGTGCGCTATGATCACACAGCTGCTTTTTGTCCGCTCTGAGGGACCTTGTCACTGATCAAACACGTCGTGGCGGTATTATTACACCACCCGGGCCTGATGTGGCACAACAGGTTGCACATCCTGGTGTTGGGGGACATACCTGGGTTGAGCCTCATAAACTCTTGAATGGTTTCCAGGGACGAGGAAGAGTCTTTGGAGACTTCAAGGCTCCTGCGGTGCACCTGGGCGCCCCAGGATTTTGCCACCTGCTCGATCTCGTCATGGTCAGTCGAAACCCAAATACTGAGGAAATGAAAGTGTGCCGTCATTGTAATAATCTCTTCATATGTGATTACTTCAATATGTATTTTCTGTCTAACTCATGTTTTGACGCTTTGTCTTACTTGTTTTTCCTTCTCATCTTTAATCTTTTTCTTCTACAGATTAATTTAAGTCGTGAAGGAAAATAAAAGGTTCAACTCAAACTATTTTCTTGTAAAGTTTATCATTTAAGATGCAACACATTTAGTGTAGGTCGCCTTTATTAATGAGGCCATTATAAATAAAGTACAGAAGGAAAACAACATGAATCTATCTCAAATAATCATTCGGTTCATTAAATGTCAAAAAAGGTGAAAATTACTCCATCATAAACCTTAAATCCTCGTTAAATAAAAAGCTTATATTGTCCAAATAACATTCCATAACAAGAAAATTTACAAATACATACGCATATAAGTAAGTCATGTGCAGTGTTTAAAGGTCATTGTGTCAATATCATATCCTGCAATAATTGTATCTACCTGTCGAACATGTCGGAGTCCACAGCAGCCCTGAGCACCCATCCGAGGAGCGGGACCCCGGCTAACATTTTGATGTTTTTTAGGGGGATCCCTTTGCTTCCTCCCCTCGCCAGAATCAAGGCAGCTACGTGTCGCTTCCCGTCCGCTCTCAGGTGCTTGTGTTCGGGTTGCGATCCGTCCTTCTCGCCGTTTTCACCCGCTGGGCATCTTTTCCTGGAAGCCATAACGACTCAATTTCGCTAAACCGGAAGAAGCAGTTCGGTGTTTCGCTACATCAAGCGCCTCTTGCAGAGAACACATAGCTGTCCTCGTGAATGCCCAACTGCTTTTTTTATTTTTATTTCTATGTCAAAACAATTTATTTTGATGTATTTAATATGGTTAGATAATATATATATATATATATACTCGTCGTTGGAGCCTGTTTATGGGTTACGTGTGTACTAAACGTAAAAATAAAATAAAACATATGACACAAACTCGAATCATTTTGGTAAGAAAAATAAGAAGGCAACATTGTTTCTATTTTTAAAATGGCTGATAGTTCGCAAACGTTCTCTAAAAACCTAAAAAGGCCGATGAAGAAACTTTATTAGAAATAAACTTTTTGCTCTAAATGTAACCTTAAAATAAGCCTCCGTAGAATAATTAGGTATGTTTTACCCTTGTAATAAAAAAATACTAAACAATTAGGCGTTCACGAGGACAGCTACGCGTTCTTTTCATAATGTTCAACAGCTGTAGTAACTACGACAACCACAGACGCATTGGGCTGAAAGTCTGGACTTCTTCTTCTGGTCTTTAATTGTGGTTGCTACTTAGGAGCTCACTACCGCCACCTATTTCTCCGGAGAGAAGCCATTGTAATTTTATTATTATTTTATTCATAATACATTTTTTTTTTTTACTAATACTCACTGTTTATTCTACGAACAGTTAGTATTGTTGTAGAACATTTTAATTTTATTTTTTTACTTTAATTTCCAACACAATGAATATAAATATAATTCAATAAAGTCGTTTATTGTGCTTCATATTAATTGCATTATTATTCAACTATTAGCAAACTAATAGTCTTCTGTATGCTTCAGTTATGTTATTGTGCTATATCAATAATATCACAAGTATTATTAGTTGTGGTAGTATTGCTGTTGTTAATAATACATTAATAGAAATAATAATAATAATAATAAGAAGAAGAAGAAGAATAACAAGAATAACAAGAATAACAATACTACTACTATTACTACTACTACTACTTCAGATTTTAATTGGATGTGGATTGATTAACTAATTGATTATTGCAGACTGGTCACAGAAAATAGTATCCTCCACTTATTGTGACACTTCCTACACCTATTTTTAATGATGTGTTTTATTTTGAACACGTTATGATAGTTATAAATGAATAAATATATGTATATATGTACTCTGTGCAGTGACAATAAAGTTGAATCCAATCTAATGAGGTGACAGGGCACCAAAATATGCATTGTCACCTGAAGTTAACACGTCTTTTTGTTCCTTTAATATGGAGACATGGTGTGAGGGAGAGCGACAGATAAATAATAGTAATGTTGGAAGAGACCAGAGAAGAGATGAAGGTGTCCATCAGGTTGGACCGGTCTCTCTCTCTCTCTCTCTCTCTCTCTCTCTCTCTCTCTCTCTCTCTCTCTCTCTCTCTCTTAAATCTCTGCGTGCTGATTCATGGAGGAAACAAAAGTCACACATTGATGTTTGAGGCTTTCTCTCTCTCTCGCTTACAGATCTTTCTATGCAAATACAACATCCAAAACCTGTTTTAAACAAAAGAAAAGGCGGTTAAAGACGATGTAATGACAGTTAGGAAATGGGTTGTAAAAGAAAAGAGGAGGAAGGAAGGAGGAGGGTAGCTCATCTGCCTGAACTACTCCGACAGCCCTGGCGGAATACCGTTCATTCAGTCACCGTGCACCACTCCTGGATCTTCTTTTAAAATCTACATTGTCAAGTCAATTTTTTAAGACATTTTAAAGCCTAAACTGTTTATTGATTCATCAAATAATAAGCAGATCATGACAAACAATTGCAAACCCTGTTAAAGTAATAGTCACATTTTCATGGAGTATTCAACCCGTTGGTTTGTACAGAAGCAGAAGTTGCCCAATGAGATTTTACAGATACAAAATTAATAATATGGATAGATAGATAATTATCTCATATTCAGGGATTACTTTATTGACTTTGTACAAGTCCTGTAAAGAAAACTGTTCTTTTAAGGTAAAGGTATAATCTGTGAAATGTTTGGTTAAATTCATTTTCGTAAAACGTCTAAAGACCATGCATAATAATCTTACTTTTTGAAGCCAAGAAGAGAGCAAACCTTGATGTGGAAACAGGGTTAATTATTTGACTTCTAACTCTAAAATCAGAGTTGTATCTCAGATACTGAAATATTTTTATGTTTATGTTTGATTAGTTATATGTGCCTGAACTACACCCGGGGGCCTTTTCTATTGATTCACATTCAGAATTAAAAGTTTTTGCGGTCGATGCGCTGCTGCTCCATCTGCGACTTTGCTTTTTCTTTTTGCAGGAGAATGTGCTCCGCAAACTCCCTCACGGCTCCCATTCCCCCGGCACTGTGGCAGGTGTACTTTGCAGCATTGATGACGACCACCGGAGCGTCTCCAGGCACTGCACTTAAACCGGCCAGGTTCAGACAGCTGATATCCTGTGTGTCGCTACCTGAGAGGAGGCAAGACGGAGAAATAAACATCACATGTGAATATAAAGACCGATTATGAATTAAGGCTTGTTGCATGAGGATCAAAATAAATCCACACCACGAGGTGGCACTGGTTTATGTTTGCAATCCAAGAAATTAAAGTTTCTGCTGAAATATTTTTGGATTACTAAACCATTTTTAGCTACGACGATGTATTAGAGCCACTGTAGGTTAAAAATAATGATTACAGAGCCGGGGGTTAGGGGCAATATTCAGAGCACTTAAGTAGTAAAGATATGAAAATAAACTTGGATATTATCCGAGATTAAAGTGGTAAATGTACAAGAAAGAACGTGCTAATTTGGAAGATTATAAAGTCACAAATGTACAACATTATGAAGTCATAAATTTACAAAAAAAGCTGAGATATTCTTTGAGATTGAAGTGGCGTTTAATCTCGACATGGTTTGTCATGGATAGAGCGCAACACTACATTCTTAAAAATACTTTAAAAGGCTTTACCCATGTACGCCACATCCTTCCAACCCAGCTTCCTCTGCTCCACCATCGGCCTCAGATCATTCAGGGGCTCCTCTCCCACCGAGATGACCTTGCAGCCCGTCCTCTCGGCTAGTTTGTCAGCCAACGACTGGGTCACGGAGTCCAACTTGGACGTCAACAGCACAACCTGGTGGAGCCAAGACAGAAGGTAGTGTGTGGCCACATGACATAAGCCAACTCACTGGTGCTTTTTAGAGTTTAGACTAGTTCCAACCTCTATTTCTTCTTTCTGCAGCATGCGGATGCCCGTGGTGTCTCTGGTATTAATAGACACCATCTCCTCTCCGGACTTGGACAGGAAGATCCTTCCTTCCGTTAAACATCCGGAAACATTGCAGAACATCAGACGAACCACCTCTGGCGTGGTCCGACCGAAGTAGCCATACCTGAAGAAAGAAGCACGGATTGGATAAAGAGTGGGAAGACAAATGATCGACTCAGGTCTGACTTTTCGCTGAAAGACGACATAGCAAGTATACCTTGTAAAATCTATGCAAGACTGTATGAAGATAACTGGGGTGTGAAATTACAATATCCGTCCCCTTTTCCTGATCCTCCCTCCACCACTAATCCTTTTCTGTACAGTAAAGATGCTGTGTGCAACGTTTATTTTGATAGTTTCTATTTGTGAATTGCACTTAAGAGGATAGTTATTTAACAAGTTGAATTCTCAAAGAGGCAGACCATTAAATTGGCAAAATAAAAAGACCACAAACATTGATGACCAATATCATCGTCCAATCTGCCAACCCTCACCGGAGAACCCTCTGTTCCGCCACAGGCCAGTCGATGTCCACATCGATGTCCACGCTGAACTCTGGCAGCATCTCGTAGTACGCTACCTTACCGCCCTGGAGAGACCGAAACAGAAACTTGCAACATTAAACCGTATGAAATCAAATTGTGGAAGAAGGTAAGTTACAGCTTTTTCGCACAGCCTCACGGAAGAGATATTTTCCGTGGGCTGTATTACTGGTATTAAATCCAACATTGGTTACATGTCAGTTACCTGCACAAGTGCCGTATTCACCATGGCCTCTTTGAGGTAGATGTAAAACGAGCCGTTCTCACACAGCTCTCCATCCCAGTCCTGGCGGCGCGGACGGTGGGCCGGGTCCAGGTTGAACGCCTTGGTAACCTCCCCAGCTAGAAGGGAGGCAGGGTAAGGGTTAAAAAAAAGGTCTGTTCGACAATACATGGGGATGTTAATATGTTGCAAAATGCAAAAGCAATGTGAGAACTTGTAGAATAGTTCTCTATAAAAATGATCCCAAATGCGTAGATTTATATTTACATAAATACAATGACAGCAGTTAAACAAAAAGGCAAAGAGAAGAAGAGAAAAGAGGAACACTCAAAACAAAGCCGCCGCAGTAAAATACAGGAACTGTTTCTCCATCACACAGAAACCCGATTCGTCCAGCCGCAGTTTTGGTCTGTTAACTGATAGTTACAGTTCCCAACCTTTCTCGCGGTGACTGATCTAACCACAACACTATTACAGCAGCATGGAACTCTGAAGTCCGTAAACATACACAATAACACGACACAGTACAGTAACTTAGAACAAAACAAAACAAGGTGACAAACACACTATGACCTATCTCTGCCCAGACACAAGCCTCTTACTCTGAGATGGCTTTGTAGCAGTCGATGTGTTACTGTGAATGGATTTTTTCTTCCTGACGACCTGCAAATGTCGACTTTAACAGGAAGAGAAGTACAAGTTCTCTTCCTGTTAAAGTCGACATTTGCCTCTGAAGAATGGGCTTCTTCCTTCTGCAGGTTAAAGTGGTCCGCTTCTCTTTCGAGGTCCAAAACAGTCTATTGTTCGTCCAGCGAATGTAGAACTATTCCTAGGTTTTCTTAACAGCAACAACGTTGTGCGCGTCCCCTTTCATGCGAATCGAATTGCGTGGGATGGCACAGGGCCGGAGGTAACGCAGATTTTTATAATCTCAGTGATGCCACAGGGAGCCCCCTGTGGTGCTGTGGCCCTCGTCCAATGGGACTTTAGTGTTGAGTTTGAACCAAAAATCACACGTAGGTGAGATTTAACGTCTGGTGGGGCTTGGTGTGATTTTAACCCAAATCGGGCTGTTGAACCATATAAGCCCAACTCCCTTTGTTCCAACCACATGGTGAAGTCCCAACAATGGGTTTTACTGGTTAGGAGTTACCTTTTTATGTGTGTATTCAACTCAAGCTGACTATATTGTATTTGAAGTTCTTTTTTTTAACAGTTTACTTATTTATTATGCCTTTACTGTTTGATTATTTATTGTACTTTGTTTTCTACTGATGTCTCTTGGTGCACCGCTCACTTTGCTGCTGTGATCCAGCAAATGTCCCCGCTGAGGGACAAATGAAGGATTGTCTTATCTTATCTTGGAGACACGCCTGGTGTCTACAATTTTCTTTTAGACGTATCATGACGGTGAATCAAACAAGCAAAACTTGAATAACAAGTTGGAGACATGCCACATATGAGTGACATGGTCAACGGATTGCTCAGTGACATAAAACTCCCTTCCACCACAATGACAAGAATGTTTGTGGAGGTGCTGCTTCCAAAACACTGTCACTGTGAATAAAGAAAGAAAGACACTTCGACTCTGAAAGGTTGGTTTGTGGACTGTGAGTTCTGCGTTTTGGCCAGAGCGTTTTGCAAGAGCGATGTGAGAACTCGTAGAATACGATGAGTTTAAATTTTCACTTGTGTAGACGGATGTTAACATAAATACAATGACAGCTGCAAAAATTGTAATCCAACATTTACTTATATATATTTTTTCACTTCTTTTTCCCTTTCCAGTACAACCACAACTTCTCGAATCGTTCACTTCAACGTCTCTGGTATGCAAATATGAATGCAAATGAACATCAATTGAACAGCAAATGAACAACAACAGGGACAAATGAAGGATCATCTTATCTTGTAGACACGCCTGGTGTCGACAACTTTCTTTTAGACGTATCATGACGGTGAATCCAACAAGCAAAACTTGAATAACAAGTTGGAGACATGCCACATATGAGTGACATGGTCAACGGATTGCTCAGTGACATAAAACTCCCTTCCACCACAATGACAAGAATGTTTGTGGAGGTGCTGCTTCCAAAACACTGTCACTGTGAATAAAGAAAGAAATAACACACTTTGACTCTGAAAAGCATCCCCTGCTTTATGGTCTGTTTGACTCTAAATGGACCATCATTTACTAAATGAATATCATGCTGTATTGAAGAAGACTTGGAACTAGAGATTGAGACCATAAACTCATGTTTACAATGTTTACTGAGGTAATAAATCAAGAGAGAAGTAGAGTCATTTTCTCACAGACTTCTACACAATCAGACTTCTTTTTGCAACCACAAGAGTTTGCAGATGAAGTGTTGTGCTGTTGAAGAAATGTGGATATTGTTGTTGGCTTACATCCTTTCTTGACCTCCTGCCAGCGGAACTGGTGTCTCCTGACCACGGAGAAGATGGAATCAAAGCCCTGCTGCGTGATCATCTTCAGGGCCTCCGTCAAATGGAACGGGTGGAGACACGGGGAGGTAGCCTGGATGTTGCACACCACATCTATCTCTGTGAAAAACAAATTCACTATAATCACAAATTCACTATAATCACACAGCTGCTTTTTGTCCGCTCTGAGGGACCTTGTCACTGATCAAACACGTCGTGGCGGTATTATTACACCACCCGGGCCTGATGTGGCACAACAGGTTGCACATCCTGGTGTCTGGGGACATACCTGGGTTGAGCCTCATAAACTCTTGAATGGTTTCCAGGGACGAGGAAGAGTCTTTGGAGACTTCAAGGCTCCTGCGGTGCACCTGGGCGCCCCAGGATTTTGCCACCTGCTCGATCTCGTCATGGTCAGTCGAAACCCAAACACTGAGGAAATGAAAGTGTGCCGTCATTGTAATAATCTCTTCATATGTGATTACTTCAATATGTATTTTCTGTCTAACTCATGTTTTGACGCTTTGTCTTACTTGTTTTTCCTTCTCATCTTTAATCTTTTTCTTCTACAGATTAATTTAAGTCGTGAAGGAAAATAAAAGGTTCAACTCAAACTATTTTCTTGTAAAGTTTATCATTTAAGATGCAACACATTTAGTGTAGGTCGCCTTTATTAATGAGGCCATTATAAATAAAGTACAGAAGGAAAACAACATGAATCTATCTCAAATAATCATTCGGTTCATTAAATGTCAAAAAAGGTGAAAATTACTCCATCATAAACCTTAAATCCTCGTTAAATAAAAAGCTTATATTGTCCAAATAACATTCCATAACAAGAACATTTACAAATACATACGCATATAAGTAAGTCATGTGCAGTGTTTAAAGGTCATTGTGTCAATATCATATCCTGCAATAATTGTATCTACCTGTCGAACATGTCGGAGTCCACAGCAGCCCTGAGCACCCATCCGAGGAGCGGGACCCCGGCTAACATTTTGATGTTTTTTAGGGGGATCCCTTTGCTTCCTCCCCTCGCCAGAATCAAGGCAGCTACGTGTCGCTTCCCGTCCGCTCTCAGGTGCTTGCGTTCGGGTTGCGATCCGTCCTTCTCGCCGTTTTCACCCGCTGGGCATCTTTTCCTGGAAGCCATAACGACTCAATTTCACTTAAAAATAATGTTCGTGGAGCGCCACTCATACACGGTAGTATCTGACCTGACACGGTGAGTCCGTGAAACAGTAGTACAGACAGTTCTCTGAACCAGGCAAACCGGAAAAAGCAGTTGCGGTGTTTCGCTAAATGTAGCGCCTCCAAGAGAACACACAATATGTGTCATGATTAAAATGGAGCAGCAGATAAAGTTTGCTGAATCCACGTCTTCTTCTTTTTTAGTGATAAACATCGCCATCAGTGTCAGTGTCATTTGCTTTTTTTCGTATTCTGATCATTATGAAAGTTCATCACAATAAGTACAACCATGGTCAAAGAAGTTTCACATGAGACAGAATTCAGATTTTAATTGGATGTTGATTATTGCAGACTGGTCACAGAAAATAGTATCCTCCACTTATTGTGACACTTACATTACATTACAGTCATTAAGCAGACGCTTTTATCCAAAGCGACTTACAATTCAGATTCTATATTATTTCTACACCGTAGGCACAGCTACAGGAGCAATTTCCTACACTTCCTACACTTATTTTTAATGATATGTTTTACACGCTCCTGCAGGTTCCTGCTCTACAACATCAGGAGGATTCTCCCCTTCCTCTACTTCTCAAGTCTCTTAACTGCATCCCCGTTTCCCTCACTTGCGTCCTTTCCTTGCGTCTTAGTCCCGCCCACCAGGGATGCATGGAGGAAACCATGCGAGGAGAGAGGAACGAGGAGATATGTTTTAAGTAACATGAGACGTCCTTTCTTCAGTTGCGTCACGTGAAGCGACGTCTGTTTCTGATGACGGAGGATCAGCTGATCACAGCTGGATCAGCTGTCAGTCGGCTTTAACAGCTGGAGAGACTTTTGATAAGTTTGTGTCTGTTCACATGATCACTGTACTTAATAACAGTAACTAATAATACTAATAACTAATAAAGACACACAGTAATCACCACTGTAGAGGTGTTTCTCTCTGTAGTCTGTTAAACTGTGTTCTGTGTTCTGTTTATAAGCACAGGATCCATTTCTACCGGCGGAATGCGATCGTCTTATTTACGAATAATTTGTGTCTGTACGTTTTGAAATTGTGACTGTGGCGTCATTATTAAATAACCCAGAATATGATTATTGTTTCTCTTAAATGATAAAACTCATCAAACACTCAGGAATGATGTAAAAAGTGTTTCATCCCTCCAGCTCTCTCTGACTTTAATTGTATTCATAATAAAAGTTATTGAGGGAAATATCAGATCATGAAAACACAAATCTTTCTAATAAATGAAGAAAGTTGTTTGTGGTCGTTTTGTTGTTCAGACTACAATGAACATTTATTTAAACCAGATGTTGAATCAGAAACCTAATCAAATATAAAGCTTGAGTTTAATCTGTGATCCGTCTTCACTCTGGTGTTAAACTCCAGTCAGTCAGTCAATGAGGGGGCGTGTTGGCCGTTAAAAGACTTCCTGGAAGTCTGTTCTCCTGGTTCCTCGCTCGTGGCTCCTCCGAGGTCCCTCCTCCATCCTCGATCGAGGAGCGAGGAAACGACAATTAAGAGACTTGAGAAGTACCCACTGACGAGACGGCGCAGGTGCTCATCCAGGCTCTTGTCATCTCCCGCCTGGACTACTGCAACTCACTATACTTGCCGGAGCCCTGGCCACGGCTGTTATCTTATTTAGGTTCTGCGCCTGTTGAGAGAGGGAAGCTACCAATGTTGTTAGTGCATCATACTTTACCCTCTATACACGATAGCTCTACAGGCTCTTTCAGAGGGCCACTGGATGCCGGTCCTGGCATCCTTCTTCCTGTTACTAATTCATGGGGAGAGAAACCTGCCATCTTGTCCTTGAGAGTTCTGTTTGCTCTCTCCACCTTCCCCTGAGACTGTGGGTGATACACTGAACCGTAAGAGTGCCTTATGTTTAACGCAGCCTCTACCTTTTTTAGGTCCTTGCTTGAAAAATGTGTACCATTATCTGATCTTATCCTCATAGGGAGTCCATGCCTCGGGATATGTTGATTTATTAAATACTTTATTACTGATGCGGCGTCCTCTTTTTTAGTGGGGACTGCCTCCACCCACTTTGAGAAACAGTCGACTATTACTAACATGAACCTGTAACCCCCAACTCGTTGTTCTTGTCCCATGTCTCTAGGATCGATCAGTATCTCTTGCCATGGCGCTGTAGGAACTGGATAGCTGCCCATGGTTGGTTTTACTGTTGGTTTAGCATTATGTTCGTTACACTGTAGTACATTAGTACGTCTCTACCCCCCTCTTTTTTCTGAGATAAGGCGGCATTGACAATGCCTGCTTTTTCAGAAACATCCAAATAGAAAGGCAATGTGTAGTCTGGCACAGAGAGTGAGACAGCATCGGACAAGGAGTAACGGAGCTGTTCTGTCTGTGTATGCTGCGATGTAGTGTCTGCTGTAGCCTGTCAGGCCTAGAACAGTGAGCATGTCTTTTACTGTGGTAGGTTTTGAGTGGTGCAGGATTGATGTTTTATGAGCACTAGAGAGGCCAGAAGAGTTTTGAGCAACTTCTCGGCCTAAGAAGGCAACAACCTGTCTGCAGAGTTGAACCTTAGTTTTGCTTACTTTAAACCCGCAGGCAGCCAATCGTGCGAGCACCTGGTGGCTTGCACTCATGCATGTCTCTGCTGATGGAGCAGCAATCAGTAAGTCGTCCACATATTGAATTAACAATACGTCCTCAGGAAGTTCAAGAGTTGACAAGTCATGTTTCAAATGTCGGTTAAACAGTCCTGGCGAGAGAACCAAACCTTGTGTCAGTCTGGTGTACGTGTACTGCTGTCCCTGGAAAGTAAATGCAAATACCTCTTGTAAGGCTGGGTCAGGTGGAAGACAGAAAAATGCATTTGCGAGGTCAATGACAGTGAAATGTGACTGAGCAGGAGACAATGATGAGAGAGCAGTGTAAGGGTTGGGCACGGACATAGACTGTGTGGTGATCAGCCTTAAGTCATGAACCATTCTGTATTTATCAGTGTTAGGTTTTGGGACAGGGAGAATCGGTGTGTTCCACGGTGAATGGCAAGGAACCAAAACACCTGCTTTGAATAGGCCATCAATCGTGTCTTTAATACCTGCTTCCGCTTCAGGTTTGAGAGGATACTGTGTCCTCCAAATAGGCTGCATATTTGCCTCGAGTGCAAATGAAACCGATGAGTGTGTGCGGTGACCCACATCCGTAGGGGAGGTGGGTCAGGACAAGAGAATCAGGACGCGATGCAAACATGGTTTCAGTGAAACCATGACACCGATCCAATGTGGTTTGTGGCAAAACAACTGTGTCATGTGTGTGATGTGTTATTTTCCAGCTGTTATCTGAAGGTGAAAACATGATGGCAGGGCACTGAGTAGGCTGCTAATCTGTCAACTGAGACAGTCCTTTAGTCATTGGGCCCAATTGCCTGGCTTCATGCCTGGCTTCATGCAGAGCCAGAGAGACGTGAGGGGAGCTGTCTTCTGATAATTCATACCATTTTAGCTGTTCTTCTGTTAAGGTAACTGCAGTAACAACACCCTCTCTTCCCACAAACAAACAAGGTGATGCTATGTGCCAAACACCTCCTGCAAGTTCAGATTCAAAAGCCTCTGTGTACAAATCGTCAGGCGTAAGTAATTCAGGGTGACATGGAGGGGATCAGCTGGAGGAGCATATGGAGCACGCTGTGCAACCCAGGGCTTCCAAAGCTGGAAAAGGGAGAAAATGCCTTGTGAAAAGTCTGAGTGCCCACCTGGGTCAAGAGAGGCGATACTGCTGTAGTGGACATTGTCATTTTTGGCAAAGTCTTTGTCATCGTAGAGTATCTCGCCCCACAGTCAACCATCATGTCAACAGGTGTATGTAAAACAGTACACCTTAACATGGGGTCGCTCAACCCACTTTGTGGAGCGTTGGGGTTGCTTGGGCACCCCTAGTGGTTGCTCTGCCAGGCCTGAGTGGGCACCGCCCCTGTGAGGCAGGCTGGGCTGCTGTTGGGCTGGCGGTGGTGGACCTCCCCCTCTGGGCGGGGCCCAGTGTGGCACTGGGCCACACTGCTGTTGGGAGGGGCCCTGTGGGCAATCACGAACCCAATGGCCTGGGTCTCCACAGATGTAACACCCCTGACCTCCTGGGCCTCCTGGTCTTCCCCCTTGCTGATTTGACATATATCTTCCCCTGCCTTTCCCTCTAAAGCCCTGAGATGGTCTTTGATAGCCCCTCTGAGGCTGCCGCCATTGCTGTGTTTGTGCAGACGGTGGCTGATAATACTGTTGCTGTTGTGATTGTGGGAAGGGGAAAGTGTGTGGCTCAGCTTGCTGAACAGGCATTTGTTTAGCATTAGCTGATTTTTTTTCTTTTAATTTTGTGCTGAATCAGCATCACGGATCTGCGCCTTTAAGAGACGGACTTGAAATAGTTTAAGCTCCTCCTCTGTCTCTACATGATGTATACAACTAATGCAAATGAACCATAAACATGAAATATCAGATGAAATAATCAGCATTAAATACATCTGTATCAATAACCTAGATAATTAACGAAAGCACAGGTAAATATGACTAAATCTATGGTTTAAATACACTTATACTGCCATCTAGTGGTAGAACGGGTGAACACTTACTTTGCGTGTCCTTACCGGCTACACTCTGCGTTCACTAAATCAGCACAATACAGTGGACAAACAAATATCAGTGCGAACAGCAACATTTATGTGAACGCAAACATGACTTTGATTAAACTATATCACGAACTGTATTGCATCAAACAATGCAATCAATACAATTCATCTGACTGTGTACATGGATAAATGAATTTTAAACTGCATGTAGTCAACTACTGTTGCTAATGAGTGAGAGGGAAATTAAACTGAAGATGATCGAAAGTCAAATATTAATTTTAAAACACGGATACAAAGAGCGGTGATTTATGCCGTAGATCAGTGCTCTTTGTATCCGTGTCTTTACATCTGATCCGTGGTGTTTACACAGTATTCACGTCATACTTCCAGCTGTTTATTCAATCAGGATCGGCTTTATTGGCCATGTATGCGTAAGTCTACATGGAATTTGACTCCGGTTTACACATTGCTCTCAACTTACATACATGGAATATACAATAAACAAGAACAATATAAAAACAAGGACATTAAAGACAACAAAGGACAGAGGAACTAAGATAACATTTACCTATGTACCATATAAATATATATCGAAGAATATTTCATGAACATAAAGAACAATGACAGTGGATTTGGGATGTTAGTGTGGTGGTAATAGTGCGAATGGAGGTGCAGTGTGTCTGATGAGCTGTCCCTGTGTCTGGTGGTTTTGGTGTACAGAGCTCTGTAGCGCCTACCAGAGGGGAGGAGGTGGAACAGCTTGTGTCCAGGGTGTGATGGGTCTGCACTGATCTTTATATATTATCTCACTATATTTCCATTCTTGTACTTATACCTGCACTATATATTTAGTCATTTACTGCATACATCTTGTCCCCCTAACTGCTTACATATTACTCGTTATTCTGTGTATTTCTTTGCACTGCATGGTTAGATGCCAAACTGTATTGTCACTGTGCTTTGTGCAGTGACAATAAAGTTGAATTCAATCTAATGAGGATCTAAAATATGCATTGTCACCTGTAGTTAACGCATATGTTTGTTCCTTTAATATGGAGACATGGTGTGAGGGAGAGCGACAGATAAATAATAGTAATGTTGGAAGAGACCAGAGAAGAGATGAAGGTGTCCATCAGGTTGGACCGGTCTCTCTCTCTCTCTCTCTCTCTCTCTCTCTCTCTCTCTCTCTCGCTCTCTCTCTCTCTCTCTCTCTCTCTCTCTCTCTCTCTCTCTCTCTTAAATCTCTGCGTGCTGATTCATGGAGGAAACAAAAGTCACACATTGATGTTTGAGGCTTTCTCTCTCTCTCGCTTACAGATCTTTCTATGCAAATACAACATCCAAAACCTGTTTTAAACAAAAGAAAAGGCGGTTAAAGACGATGTAATGACAGTTAGGAAATGGGTTGTAAAAGAAAAGAGGAGGAAGGAAGGAGGAGGGTAGCTCATCTGCCTGAACTACTCCGACAGCCCTGGCGGAATACCGTTCATTCAGTCACCGTGCACCACTCCTGGATCTTCTTTTAAAATCAACATTGTCAAGTCAATTTTTTAAGACATTTTAAAGCCTAAACTGTTTATTGATTCATCAAATAATAAGCAGATCATGACAAACAATTGCAAACCCTGTTAAAGTAATAGTCACATTTTCATGGAGTATTCAACCCGTTGGTTTGTACAGAAGCAGAAGTTGCCCAATGAGATTTTACAGATACAAAATTAATAATATGGATAGATAGATAATTATCTCATATTCAGGGATTACTTTATTGACTTTGTACAAGTCCTGTAAAGAAAACTGTTCTTTTAAGGTAAAGGTATAATCTGTGAAATGTTTGGTTAAATTCATTTTCGTAAAACGTCTAAAGACCATGCATAATAATCTTACTTTTTGAAGCCAAGAAGAGAGCAAACCTTGATGTGGAAACAGGGTTAATTATTTGACTTCTAACTCTAAAATCAGAGTTGTATCTCAGATACTGAAATATTTTTATGTTTATGTTTGATTAGTTATATGTGCCTGAACTACACCCGGGGGCCTTTTCTATTGATTCACATTCAGAATTAAAAGTTTTTGCGGTCGATGCGCTGCTGCTCCATCTGCGACTTTGCTTTTTCTTTTTGCAGGAGAATGTGCTCCGCAAACTCCCTCACGGCTCCCATTCCCCCGGCACTGTGGCAGGTGTACTTTGCAGCATTGATGACGACCACCGGAGCGTCTCCAGGCACTGCACTTAAACCGGCCAGGTTCAGACAGCTGATATCCTGTGTGTCGCTACCTGAGAGGAGGCAAGACGGAGAAATAAACATCACATGTGAATATAAAGACCGATTATGAATTAAGGCTTGTTGCATGAGGATCAAAATAAATCCACACCACGAGGTGGCACTGGTTTATGTTTGCAATCCAAGAAATTAAAGTTTCTGCTGAAATATTTTTGGATTACTAAACCATTTTTAGCTACGACGATGTATTAGAGCCACTGTAGGTTAAAAATAATGATTACAGAGCCGGGGGTTAGGGGCAATATTCAGAGCACTTAAGTAGTAAAGATATGAAAATAAACTTGGATATTATCCGAGATTAAAGTGGTAAATGTACAATAAAGAACATGCCAATTTGGAAGATTATAAAGTCACAAATGTACAACATTATGAAGTCATAAATTTACAAAAAAAGCTGAGATATTCTTTGAGATTGAAGTGGCGTTTAATCTCGACATGGTTTGTCATGGATAGAGCGCAACACTACATTCTTAAAAATACTTTAAAAGGCTTTACCCATGTACGCCACATCCTTCCAACCCAGCTTCCTCTGCTCCACCATCGGCCTCAGATCATTCAGGGGCTCCTCTCCCACCGAGATGACCTTGCAGCCCGTCCTCTCGGCTAGTTTGTCAGCCAACGACTGGGTCACGGAGTCCAACTTGGACGTCAACAGCACAACCTGGTGGAGCCAAGACAGAAGGTAGTGTGTGGCCACATGACATAAGCCAACTCACTGGTGCTTTTTAGAGTTTAGACTAGTTCCAACCTCCATTGCTTCTTTCTGCAGCATGCGGATGCCCGTGGTGTCTCTGATATTAATAGACACCATCTCCTCTCCGGACTTGGACAGGAAGATCCTTCCTTCCGTTAAACATCCGGAAACATTGCAGAACATCAGACGAACCACCTCTGGCGTGGTCCGACCGAAGTAGCCATACCTGAAGAAAGAAGCACGGATTGGATAAAGAGTGGGAAGACAAATGATCGACTCAGGTCTGACTTTTCGCTGAAAGACGACATAGCAAGTATACCTTGTAAAATCTATGCAAGACTGTATGAAGATAACTGGGGTGTGAAATTACAATATCCGTCCCCTTTTTCTGATCCTCCCTCCACCACTAATCCTTTTCTGTACAGTAAAGATGCTGTGTGCAACGTTTATTTTGATAGTTTCTATTTGTGAATTGCACTTAAGAGGATAGTTATTTAACAAGTTGAATTCTCAAAGAGGCAGACCATTAAATTGGCAAAATAAAAAGACCACAAACATTGATGACCAATATCATCGTCCAATCTGCCAACCCTCACCGGAGAACCCTCTGTTCCGCCACAGGCCAGTCGATGTCCACATCGATGTCCACGCTGAACTCTGGCAGCATCTCGTAGTACGCTACCTTACCGCCCTGGAGAGACCGAAACAGAAACTTGCAACATTAAACCGTATGAAATCAAATTGTGGAAGAAGGTAAGTTACAGCTTTTTCGCACAGCCTCACGGAAGAGATATTTTCCGTGGGCTGTATTACTGGTATTAAATCCAACATTGGTTACATGTCAGTTACCTGCACAAGTGCCGTATTCACCATGGCCTCTTTGAGGTAGATGTAAAACGAGCCGTTCTCACACAGCTCTCCATCCCAGTCCTGACGGCGCGGACGGTGGGCCGGGTCCAGGTTGAACGCCTTGGTAACCTCCCCAGCTAGAAGGGAGGCAGGGTAAGGGTTAAAAAAAAGGTCTGTTCGACAATACATGGGGATGTTAATATGTTGCAAAATGCAAAAGCAATGTGAGAACTTGTAGAATAGTTCTCTATAAAAATGATCCCAAATGCGTAGATTTATATTTACATAAATACAATGACAGCAGTTAAACAAAAAGGCAAAGAGAAGAAGAGAAAAGAGGAACACTCAAAACAAAGCCGCCGCAGTAAAATACAGGAACTGTTTCTCCATCACACAGAAACCCGATTCGTCCAGCCGCAGTTTTGGTCTGTTAACTGATAGTTACAGTTCCCAACCTTTCTCGCGGTGACTGATCTAACCACAACACTATTACAGCAGCATGGAACTCTGAAGTCCGTAAACATACACAATAACACGACACAGTACAGTAACTTAGAACAAAACAAAACAAGGTGACAAACACACTATGACCTATCTCTGCCCAGACACAAGCCTCTTACTCTGAGATGGCTTTGTAGCAGTCGATGTGTTACTGTGAATGGATTTTTTCTTCCTGACGACCTGCAAATGTCGACTTTAACAGGAAGAGAAGTACAAGTTCTCTTCCTGTTAAAGTCGACATTTGCCTCTGAAGAATGGGCTTCTTCCTTCTGCAGGTTAAAGTGGTCCGCTTCTCTTTCGAGGTCCAAAACAGTCTATTGTTCGTCCAGCGAATGTAGAACTATTCCTAGGTTTTCTTAACAGCAACAACGTTGTGCGCGTCCCCTTTCATGCGAATCGAATTGCGTGGGATGGCACAGGGCCGGAGGTAACGCAGATTTTTATAATCTCAGTGATGCCACAGGGAGCCCCCTGTGGTGCTGTGGCCCTCGTCCAATGGGACTTTAGTGTTGAGTTTGAACCAAAAATCACACGTAGGTGAGATTTAACGTCTGGTGGGGCTTGGTGTGATTTTAACCCAAATCGGGCTGTTGAACCATATAAGCCCAACTCCCTTTGTTCCAACCACATGGTGAAGTCCCAACAATGGGTTTTACTGGTTAGGAGTTACCTTTTTATGTGTGTATTCAACTCAAGCTGACTATATTGTATTTGAAGTTCTTTTTTTTAACAGTTTACTTATTTATTATGCCTTTACTGTTTGATTATTTATTGTACTTTGTTTTCTACTGATGTCTCTTGGTGCACCGCTCACTTTGCTGCTGTGATCCAGCAAATGTCCCCGCTGAGGGACAAATGAAGGATTGTCTTATCTTATCTTGGAGACACGCCTGGTGTCTACAATTTTCTTTTAGACGTATCATGACGGTGAATCAAACAAGCAAAACTTGAATAACAAGTTGGAGACATGCCACATATGAGTGACATGGTCAACGGATTGCTCAGTGACATAAAACTCCCTTCCACCACAATGACAAGAATGTTTGTGGAGGTGCTGCTTCCAAAACACTGTCACTGTGAATAAAGAAAGAAATAACACACTTTGACTCTGAAAAGCATCCCCTGCTTTATGGTCTGTTTGACTCTAAATGGACCATCATTTACTAAATGAATATCATGCTGTATTGAAGAAGACTTGGAACTAGAGATTGAGACCATAAACTCATGTTTACAATGTTTACTGAGGTAATAAATCAAGAGAGAAGTAGAGTCATTTTCTCACAGACTTCTACACAATCAGACTTCTTTTTGCAACCACAAGAGTTTGCAGATGAAGTGTTGTGCTGTTGAAGAAATGTGGATATTGTTGTTGGCTTACATCCTTTCTTGACCTCCTGCCAGCGGAACTGGTGTCTCCTGACCACGGAGAAGATGGAATCAAAGCCCTGCTGCGTGATCATCTTCAGGGCCTCCGTCAAATGGAACGGGTGGAGACACGGGGAGGTAGCCTGGATGTTGCACACCACATCTATCTCTGTGAAAAACAAATTCACTATAATCACAAATTCACTATAATCACACAGCTGCTTTGTGTCCGCTCTGAGGGACCTTGTCACTGATCAAACACGTCGTGGCGGTATTATTACACCACCCGGGCCTGATGTGGCACAACAGGTTGCACATCCTGGTGTCTGGGGACATACCTGGGTTGAGCCTCATAAACTCTTGAATGGTTTCCAGGGACGAGGAAGAGTCTTTGGAGACTTCAAGGCTCCTGCGGTGCACCTGGGCGCCCCAGGATTTTGCCACCTGCTCGATCTCGTCATGGTCAGTCGAAACCCAAACACTGAGGAAATGAAAGTGTGCCGTCATTGTAATAATCTCTTCATATGTGATTACTTCAATATGTATTTTCTGTCTAACTCATGTTTTGACGCTTTGTCTTACTTGTTTTTCCTTCTCATCTTTAATCTTTTTCTTCTACAGATTAATTTAAGTCGTGAAGGAAAATAAAAGGTTCAACTCAAACTATTTTCTTGTAAAGTTTATCATTTAAGATGCAACACATTTAGTGTAGGTCGCCTTTATTAATGAGGCCATTATAAATAAAGTACAGAAGGAAAACAACATGAATCTATCTCAAATAATCATTCGGTTCATTAAATGTCAAAAAAGGTGAAAATTACTCCATCATAAACCTTAAATCCTCGTTAAATAAAAAGCTTATATTGTCCAAATAACATTCCATAACAAGAACATTTACAAATACATACGCATATAAGTAAGTCATGTGCAGTGTTTAAAGGTCATTGTGTCAATATCATATCCTGCAATAATTGTATCTACCTGTCGAACATGTCGGAGTCCACAGCAGCCCTGAGCACCCATCCGAGGAGCGGGACCCCGGCTAACATTTTGATGTTTTTTAGGGGGATCCCTTTGCTTCCTCCCCTCGCCAGAATCAAGGCAGCTACGTGTCGCTTCCCGTCCGCTCTCAGGTGCTTGCGTTCGGGTTGCGATCCGTCCTTCTCGCCGTTTTCACCCGCTGGGCATCTTTTCCTGGAAGCCATAACGACTCAATTTCACTTAAAAATAATGTTCGTGGAGCGCCACTCATACACGGTAGTATCTGACCTGACACGGTGAGTCCGTGAAACAGTAGTACAGACAGTTCTCTGAACCAGGCAAACCGGAAAAAGCAGTTGCGGTGTTTCGCTAAATGTAGCGCCTCCAAGAGAACACACAATATGTGTCATGATTAAAATGGAGCAGCAGATAAAGTTTGCTGAATCCACGTCTTCTTCTTTTTTAGTGATAAACATCGCCATCAGTGTCAGTGTCATTTGCTTTTTTTCGTATTCTGATCATTATGAAAGTTCATCACAATAAGTACAACCATGGTCAAAGAAGTTTCACATGAGACAGAATTCAGATTTTAATTGGATGTTGATTATTGCAGACTGGTCACAGAAAATAGTATCCTCCACTTATTGTGACACTTACATTACATTACAGTCATTAAGCAGACGCTTTTATCCAAAGCGACTTACAATTCAGATTCTATATTATTTCTACACCGTAGGCACAGCTACAGGAGCAATTTCCTACACTTCCTACACTTATTTTTAATGATATGTTTTACACGCTCCTGCAGGTTCCTGCTCTACAACATCAGGAGGATTCTCCCCTTCCTCTACTTCTCAAGTCTCTTAACTGCATCCCCGTTTCCCTCACTTGCGTCCTTTCCTTGCGTCTTAGTCCCGCCCACCAGGGATGCATGGAGGAAACCATGCGAGGAGAGAGGAACGAGGAGATATGTTTTAAGTAACATGAGACGTCCTTTCTTCAGTTGCGTCACGTGAAGCGACGTCTGTTTCTGATGACGGAGGATCAGCTGATCACAGCTGGATCAGCTGTCAGTCGGCTTTAACAGCTGGAGAGACTTTTGATAAGTTTGTGTCTGTTCACATGATCACTGTACTTAATAACAGTAACTAATAATACTAATAACTAATAAAGACACACAGTAATCACCACTGTAGAGGTGTTTCTCTCTGTAGTCTGTTAAACTGTGTTCTGTGTTCTGTTTATAAGCACAGGATCCATTTCTACCGGCGGAATGCGATCGTCTTATTTACGAATAATTTGTGTCTGTACGTTTTGAAATTGTGACTGTGGCGTCATTATTAAATAACCCAGAATATGATTATTGTTTCTCTTAAATGATAAAACTCATCACTCAGGAATGATGTAAAAAGTGTTTCATCCCTCCAGCTCTCTCTGACTTTAATTGTATTCATAATAAAAGTTATTGAGGGAAATATCAGATCATGAAAACACAAATCTTTCTAATAAATGAAGAAAGTTGTTTGTGGTCGTTTTGTTGTTCAGACTACAATGAACATTTATTTAAACCAGATGTTGAATCAGAAACCTAATCAAATATAAAGCTTGAGTTTAATCTGTGATCCGTCTTCACTCTGGTGTTAAACTCCAGTCAGTCAGTCAATGAGGGGGCGTGTTGGCCGTTAAAAGACTTCCTGGAAGTCTGTTCTCCTGGTTCCTCGCTCGTGGCTCCTCCGAGGTCCCTCCTCCATCCTCGATCGAGGAGCGAGGAAACGACAATTAAGAGACTTGAGAAGTACCCACTGACGAGACGGCGCAGGTGCTCATCCAGGCTCTTGTCATCTCCCGCCTGGACTACTGCAACTCACTATACTTGCCGGAGCCCTGGCCACGGCTGTTATCTTATTTAGGTTCTGCGCCTGTTGAGAGAGGGAAGCTACCAATGTTGTTAGTGCATCATACTTTACCCTCTATACACGATAGCTCTACAGGCTCTTTCAGAGGGCCACTGGATGCCGGTCCTGGCATCCTTCTTCCTGTTACTAATTCATGGGGAGAGAAACCTGCCATCTTGTCCTTGAGAGTTCTGTTTGCTCTCTCCACCTTCCCCTGAGACTGTGGGTGATACACTGAACCGTAAGAGTGCCTTATGTTTAACGCAGCCTCTACCTTTTTTAGGTCCTTGCTTGAAAAATGTGTACCATTATCTGATCTTATCCTCATAGGGAGTCCATGCCTCGGGATATGTTGATTTATTAAATACTTTATTACTGATGCGGCGTCCTCTTTTTTAGTGGGGACTGCCTCCACCCACTTTGAGAAACAGTCGACTATTACTAACATGAACCTGTAACCCCCAACTCGTTGTTCTTGTCCCATGTCTCTAGGATCGATCAGTATCTCTTGCCATGGCGCTGTAGGAACTGGATAGCTGCCCATGGTTGGTTTTACTGTTGGTTTAGCATTATGTTCGTTACACTGTAGTACATTAGTACGTCTCTACCCCCCTCTTTTTTCTGAGATAAGGCGGCATTGACAATGCCTGCTTTTTCAGAAACATCCAAATAGAAAGGCAATGTGTAGTCTGGCACAGAGAGTGAGACAGCATCGGACAAGGAGTAACGGAGCTGTTCTGTCTGTGTATGCTGCGATGTAGTGTCTGCTGTAGCCTGTCAGGCCTAGAACAGTGAGCATGTCTTTTACTGTGGTAGGTTTTGAGTGGTGCAGGATTGATGTTTTATGAGCACTAGAGAGGCCAGAAGAGTTTTGAGCAACTTCTCGGCCTAAGAAGGCAACAACCTGTCTGCAGAGTTGAACCTTGGTTTTGCTTACTTTAAACCCGCAGGCAGCCAATCGTGCGAGCACCTGGTGGCTTGCACTCATGCATGTCTCTGCTGATGGAGCAGCAATCAGTAAGTCGTCCACATATTGAATTAACAATACGTCCTCAGGAAGTTCAAGAGTTGACAAGTCATGTTTCAAATGTTGGTTAAACAGTCCTGGCGAGAGAACCAAGCCTTGTGGCCGTCTGGTGTACGTGTACTGCTGTCCCTGGAAAGTAAATGCAAATACCTCTTGTAAGGCTGGGTCAGGTGGAAGACAGAAAAACGCATTTGCGAGGTCAGTGACAGTGAAATGTGACTGAGCAGGAGACAATGATGAGAGAGCAGTGTAAGGGTTGGGCACGGACATAGACTGTGTGGTGATCAGCCTTAAGTCATGAACCATTCTGTATTTATCAGTGTTAGGTTTTGGGACAGGGAGAATCGGTGTGTTCCACGGTGAATGGCAAGGAACCAAAACACCTGCTTTGAATAGGCCATCAATCGTGTCTTTAATACCTGCTTCCGCTTCAGGTTTGAGAGGATACTGTGTCCTCCAAATAGGCTGCATATTCGCCTCGAGTGCAAATGAAACCGATGAGTGTGTGCGGTGACCCACATCCGTAGGGGAGGTGGGTCAGGACAAGAGAATCAGGACGCGATGCAAACATGGTTTCAGTGAAACCATGACACCGATCCAATGTGGTTTGTGGCAAAACAACTGTGTCACGTGTGTGATGTGTTATTTTCCAGCTGTTATCTGAAGGTGAAAACATGATGGCAGGGCACTGAGTAGGCTGCTAATCTGTCAACTGAGACAGTCCTTTAGTCATTGGGCCCAATTGCCTGGCTTCATGCCTGGCTTCATGCAGAGCCAGAGAGACGTGAGGGGAGCTGTCTTCTGATAATTCATACCATTTTAGCTGTTCTTCTGTTAAGGTAACTGCAGCAACAACACCCTCTCTTCCCACAAACAAACAAGGTGATGCTATGTGCCAAACACCTCCTGCAAGTTCAGATTCAAAAGCCTCTGTGTACAAATCGTCAGGCGTAAGTAATTCAGGGTGACATGGAGGGGATCAGCTGGAGGAGCATATGGAGCACGCTGTGCAACCCAGGGCTTCCAAAGCTGGAAAAGGGAGAAAATGCCTTGTGAAAAGTCTGAGTGCCCACCTGGGTCAAGAGAGGCGATACTGCTGTAGTGGACATTGTCATTTTTGGCAAAGTCTTTGTCATCGTAGAGTATCTCGCCCCACAGTCAACCATCATGTCAACAGGTGTATGTAAAACAGTACACCTTAACATGGGGTCGCTCAACCCACTTTGTGGAGCGTTGGGGTTGCTTGGGCACCCCTAGTGGTTGCTCTGCCAGGCCTGAGTGGGCACCGCCCCTTGAGGCAGGCTGGGCTGCTGTTGGGCTGGCGGTGGTGGACCTCCCCCTCTGGGCGGGGCCCAGTGTGGCACTGGGCCACACTGCTGTTGGGAGGGGCCCTGTGGGCAATCACGAACCCAATGGCCTGGGTCTCCACAGATGTAACACCCCTGACCTCCTGGGCCTCCTGGTCTTCCCCCTTGCTGATTTGACATATATCTTCCCCTGCCTTTCCCTCTAAAGCCCTGAGATGGTCTTTGATAGCCCCTCTGAGGCTGCCGCCATTGCTGTGTTTGTGCAGACGGTGGCTGATAATACTGTTGCTGTTGTGATTGTGGGAAGGGGAAAGTGTGTGGCTCAGCTTGCTGAACAGGCATTTGTTTAGCATTAGCTGATTTTTTTTCTTTTAATTTTGTGCTGAATCAGCATCACGGATCTGCGCCTTTAAGAGACGGACTTGAAATAGTTTAAGCTCCTCCTCTGTCTCTACATGATGTATACAACTAATGCAAATGAACCATAAACATGAAATATCAGATGAAATAATCAGCATTAAATACATCTGTATCAATAACCTAGATAATTAACGAAAGCACAGGTAAATATGACTAAATCTATGGTTTAAATACACTTATACTGCCATCTAGTGGTAGAACGGGTGAACACTTACTTTGCGTGTCCTTACCGGCTACACTCTGCGTTCACTAAATCAGCACAATACAGTGGACAAACAAATATCAGTGCGAACAGCAACATTTATGTGAACGCAAACATGACTTTGATTAAACTATATCACGAACTGTATTGCATCAAACAATGCAATCAATACAATTCATCTGACTGTGTACATGGATAAATGAATTTTAAACTGCATGTAGTCAACTACTGTTGCTAATGAGTGAGAGGGAAATTAAACTGAAGATGATCGAAAGTCAAATATTAATTTTAAAACACGGATACAAAGAGCGGTGATTTATGCCGTAGATCAGTGCTCTTTGTATCCGTGTCTTTACATCTGATCCGTGGTGTTTACACAGTATTCACGTCATACTTCCAGCTGTTTATTCAATCAGGATCGGCTTTATTGGCCATGTATGCGTAAGTCTACATGGAATTTGACTCCGGTTTACACATTGCTCTCAACTTACATACATGGAATATACAATAAACAAGAACAATATAAAAACAAGGACATTAAAGACAACAAAGGACAGAGGAACTAAGATAACATTTACCTATGTACCATATAAATATATATCGAAGAATATTTCATGAACATAAAGAACAATGACAGTGGATTTGGGATGTTAGTGTGGTGGTAATAGTGCGAATGGAGGTGCAGTGTGTCTGATGAGCTGTCCCTGTGTCTGGTGGTTTTGGTGTACAGAGCTCTGTAGCGCCTACCAGAGGGGAGGAGGTGGAACAGCTTGTGTCCAGGGTGTGATGGGTCTGCACTGATCTTTATATATTATCTCACTATATTTCCATTCTTGTACTTATACCTGCACTATATATTTAGTCATTTACTGCATACATCTTGTCCCCCTAACTGCTTACATATTACTCGTTATTCTGTGTATTTCTTTGCACTGCATGGTTAGATGCCAAACTGTATTGTCACTGTGCTTTGTGCAGTGACAATAAAGTTGAATTCAATCTAATGAGGATCTAAAATATGCATTGTCACCTGTAGTTAACGCATATGTTTGTTCCTTTAATATGGAGACATGGTGAGAGGGAGAGCGACAGATAACTAACAGTAATGTGGAAGAGACCAGAGAAGAGATGAAGGTGTCCATCAGGTTGAACCGGTGCTCCTCTTTTCTCTCATCTCTCTCTCTCTCTCTCTCTCTCTCTCTCTCTCTCTCTCTCTCTCTCCCTGACTTAAATCTCTGCGCGCTGATTCATGGAGGAAACAAAAGTCACACATTGATGTTTGAGGCTTTCTCTCTCTCTCGCTTACAGATCTCTCTAAGCAAATACAACATCCAAACCCTGTTTAAAACACAAGAAAAGGCGGTTAAAGACGATGTAATGACAGTTAGGAAATAGGTTGTAAAAAAAAAGAGGAGGAAAGAAGGAAGGAGGAGGGTAGCTCATCTGCCCAAACTACTCCGACAGCCCTGGCGGCATACCGTTCATTCAGTCACCGTGCACCACTCCTTCACAACTGCTCTGACCTCCGTTCAACTGGAGGAGTTAACAGCTGACAAATGCTGCTGCATAGGTTTTGGTTTCTAAGTCTATTTCAGATGCTGGATCTTGTTTTGTCTGCACACGCAAATGGGAAACTTTTGCAGGTGATGGCACACGGGAACTCCTTGAACGACTTTGAATACTAAACAAAGAGACAAATTTAAATCTGCAAAACCAACAATCTCTCAACAAAGTCTGCTGGAGCTAAAGGCCCTCGGAAAATGTTGGAGAAGGCAAAAGCAACCAGTGTTGCAAACACAACATCAACATGTTGTATATTGTACATACAACAGAATGGCAGAAAGAAATGTTTCGACAGTTAAAGTTAAGATTAGAGAAAAGTCCTAAAAAAGAAGGATAAGTATAAATAAAAATAAATAAAATGTTAGTATTTTGAGGCCAGGAAACATTTTTAATTCAACCCGTATCTTCTTTTTGGGGTCATCCTTAAAAGCAAAATAATAATAACGTGATTTTATGAGAATCACTGTTTTTTGAATTGATGCATGTTTTACAAGTAAATTCACTCTTAACATACTGTTATTTATTAGAAGTGGGGTCATTTTCTCATAGACTTCTATACAACCAGAGGAGTCGCCCCCTGGTGGACACTAGAGAGAATGCAGCTTTAAGGCACTTTCAGCTTTGGCTTCATTTTTCAGAAACAGAGGTTGTCGCCTTTTTTCTACATTTGTAATTATGTCAGAAAATAATCAATACAATCAATATTTGAAGGACAAATATTTGGTTAAAGTAAAAAATAGTTCTATTGCACATGATATGATTACTCTCTGTGTCGACAGAAAGTACTGGGCATGTGTACTTCTGTCTCCTGTGTGTTATCATTTTAAGGTTTCAGGTGTTTCGAGAGGCCAGTTAGGGGATCGGCATGTGTGTGTGTGTGTGTGTGCGTGTGTGTGTGTGTGTGTGTGCGTGTGTGTGTGTGTTGGGTTGATTACAAAGACAAGAGAACAGTGGAGAAGCAGGAGAGGGTTGTAAACACGCACAGCAGGGAGGCAAACACTGATCTCTAAATGAGTCATTTACATACTTACAGACCTTTATTTGTCTTTTTATTTCAAAATACTAAACAAAGTACTGACACTGCTTATCAATGACAGCATGACTGAAACACATTCATACACTGTGGCAATACTATCAGTAATCAGCAGATAACATGAGCTGTAGTTTACATAAGGAAGTAAGTAAACCGTTAATGTATACATTATATTCTTCATTGATTGATCTTATGCCACATTCATTTATTAGGATAAAACCCCTTGAGATGTACCACCTGGTTTCAGAGGGAGTCCCAAAATACATCACAATATGTGACAGAATAAATAAAAACATATAAATAAACAAAAAAACAGACAAGAAACAAACAACATACAGTATATTATTTAATGAAAACATTGAAAAACATTACAACAATACACACAAGTTGGCCGATAAACAGTAGAGGGTGAGAGGATCACCAAATACAATCAGGTGTAAAGAGAAGGTAACACCATAAGGTCTAAAGCCTAAGTGACACACAGTGACACAGTCTAAAAATATTCAGTTTTATATCTAAAACGTAAAAAAGTAAAGCAGCAAACCGTGTGACTTTTAGGCATTTAGGCTTGAAAAATGATTTCTGTCTGTCAACCAGCTGACCAGCTGTAATCTACACGCAGTGTTTTACTATTTATGCTAATTGTTGCGTTCTTGTGTGTCTCCAGTGGCGAATAGTCAGTGGTGTTAAGGTCATTGTTGGGGAAAAAAGTAATGAATTACAGAACTGCTCATCACTCTTTTTTTTAAATTCTCTTGTTATCACTCAAAAGAAAAGTTAAAAAAAAAGTTGTGAATACACAAGTTCTGTGTTTCATCCATTCGATCCTTGAGACTTTGAATATCTTAAACTAAAAGCTTATCAGGTGAATTCTGTATGAATATTTTGGATGTACCAACCTGTTGGCTCATTTACACACACTTCCCTCATGATTCTGATATTTCCTGCAGGACATAAAGGCAACACTGAGACAAGAAGTTTTTTTCAAAAGTTTGATATTCCAAATAAAGATATACTTTTTAAAAAGAGTGAAAATGTGTAACTCAAAGAACAAGCTGTACGCATTCGATCCTGGCCAGATTTCACTCCAAACCTGGAAAAGAAGTAGAGTGTAAGTAACTGTGAAGCAAAAGTTTTTAAGGTCTACAGTATCAGGAAAATCAGCTCACACAGTATCCACTGTGCATGTTTCAGTGCAAAAGCTAAGGAATTTAACATTTTAAATAAATGACAACGACCCGACAATAACAGTAAATTGTAAAGAGAGATTCATGATACTGATGATACATGTAAAACTACATTCCCATGAGCCATGGGTGATCATTTACTGTACAACAAAACACCCACATCAGCACAAAAAACAGCTTCTAATTACATGTATAAGCCCATGTGATGGAGCGTCCTCTCTGTCTGCGCAAACCTGCAATGAAGTTGTATTTGAATCATTGAAATGTTCATTTATATGGTGCATTAACCCCCAGAGAGAGAGGGGCCTCGTCCACACGATGTTAAACTGACGCTGGATACTGACACTTGTTTGAAGCCGAGTTGAAGAGATGCATTTCATTCCATCCGAGTGATTCATAGTTAGTAGCATGAAAACAAAAACAAAAGACAAGATGGTGAACTTCCGCTACCTACCTGTGTCTAAAAACAACAGATACGTCTATTTATATTCTCATCTCAGGCTGTTATTTACTGGATGAGGTTGTAAAACATAACGCAGGCCTTATCAGCCTTTTTTACTGCTGTGTTGATGCACCAGGGGGAATCTGTGTGCAGCTCCACTATGTCTTCTTGTTGTACAGGAGCTCTTCACCCCCCTCCCTAAACTATCTTTCTCCCTCAATAATTTGCACCGTTCTCCACACCTTGGAGCGGAATGGAGAAGAGGTGGGGAAAGAGAGGGGAAAGGCAGAGAGACAGAGCGCGAGAGAGTACGGAGGGAGGGGTAAACCGGTTCAGCAGGTATACAGAGAGGCCTGACCCAGTCTCTCCCCAGCCCTGTTGTCACCGTTATTTCTCACGCGCATGCGCGCTGGCGCCTGTTTCCTGCTTTTCAAATGAGTACCTGTGCTGCGTTTTTTTGGACCCACCTCTGACTGACTGTGTGTGTGTGTGATCAGGATATAATCCTCCGTTTTTTTTCTCTCCCCTCAACCCGCTCTCTCACCCACTCCCGTTATTTCAGAGCGCTGTAGGTGATATCCGTCTTTACCTGTCCGAGGTAGCACACCTGAGCGGACTCACCTGTCCACCGAAACACGTCTCTTTCCTTTTTTTATTGAGTGCTGCAAAGATAATCGGGTAAAGAGAAAGGTGTGTACGGACACAAAATAGCGGGACCAAGTTTGCGAAACGAGAAGAAAGGTGTAAGGAGGACGGAGAAGAAGGGACCGACACCTTCCATTTTCTTTCTCCTTCCAACTTTGGAGTTTCCTGCTTTTGTAACTTTTAGTTGACTTCACGTCGCGACAAGCGACTTCGCTACCAAACTCCAAATAAAAGGACCGAGTATTAATTAATCATGCCGAGGACCTTTCTGGTGAAAAAGTCGCATTTTTCGCCGGTGAAGCGAAACTGGAGCGAACTCCCCGATCATGAGCGAGGCGACGTCTACGTCCCAGGTGAGTCCACGCCGGTGCAATGAGCCATATTTGTTTTTTTTAAATAAAATATCAAACCACCAAAGCGCAGGCAGGTGGCGGGGTCCCGACGCGTCTTTGGATGCTTTTACGCACGGATTTGTGGATTTCATGCGGTTTTGGATCCACCAGGAATGTCAGTGGGGAGGGGGGGTCGGGTTGTGATTGTGATTGTAACGGGTCGGCTGCTGTCCGGGGCCACCGAATAACGGGAAACACAGCGGGCCGTGAAGAGAGAGTGTAGTTCCCGCATGAAGGGGGATGTTTTTCTTTTGGCTTATTCAACCTTCATTTTAATGTTTTGTTTTTGCGTTTCAACTTAGAAATCCGACTTAATTGAAAAAAATATAAATAAAGTTTTTTCAAACTTCACACAAAACACATTATATCGGAGCAAAAGCTGGTATGTTTGCTCTTCTATTTTTCATATCTGCCGTTGTGTTGCGGCCTAACAAACTATCACAAGGGCCCGTTGCTTTTCACATATCGACCTTCAACCCCCGATTACAGCGTTCTTCCTCATGCTTAGCACTTCATTGACTTACGTAGCCCAAATAAAGGCCTATTATGTATTATATGACGTTCAATTATGTATTCTTCTTTTTATTTATTTAGTTAAAATCTTTTGAGGCCTAGTGGGTTGTGATTTTGGTTGTTACAGTTATACCCAAGTTGTCCTCACATCCTTAAAAAATAACTCTTCTTCAGGCTTGTTGGATCAGTGGCCCACTCATATGATGACATTTCACAGCGGGCTGTCTCACAGGAAATACCGTTTTATTGAATTGGGTGCCCCAACTGAAAAAACGAACAAGATCCGACATGTTGTTAACTGTCAAATTTGATCTTCATGCTGTGTTTGGCCCCAACTTTGCATTTAAATGACACGCAAAGGGAGTCCACCCCTTCCCCAACAACTCCTCTTGAGAACAGTCTCCATTGTTGCCGTCGGCGGAGTTTTTATTGTAAGACCACGTCGGTATCAGATAACAAGTAACGGACTACACCCTAAACCTCTTTCTCGCTCTCTCTCCCCCTCCCCCTCTCCCTGTCTCCTATTCTCCACATCTCATCACCGTTAACTTTTAATCATTGACTTTTACATCCTCTCTGGTGTTTGAAACCGGAACATTTGGACGAACTGAACTGCAGGTCGTGTTGAGGTGGTTTTAAACAACTAATAATTCTGTCAAATAACAGTCAATAATCTTAATGGGAGCATGCAGGTGATTCTGGAATCATCAACTAATGTGATACGCTTTTGGAATCTAACTTTACGCATATAAAATAGACAATTACCGATTTCATAGAGCCACATCTACTTGTTTATCTCTGTTAACTCTGGCTTTTAACCACTGTTGATCTATCCAAAATGAGAATCAGTCATATAAAACTTGATTTTATTAATCAAAATATACAATTTTCCATGAGAATTTATCCGTAAGATAAAACAAAAACTGAGCGTCAGTGCGTAATTACGCGTAGTTAATACTCCTCACCGAACGCAGCAACTGTCTCAGCTCACGTGTTTGGTATGTGCCGTTACTTGACGTACCTGCCTGACGTGTGCTTCTATGTGCCGTGGACAGAAGGAGTCACACAAACAAACACGCACAGGTATGATAATTGCAGTCAGTGCAGTCAGAAACAGGCTTGTTGAATACCTTTGAGGTGCCAGATGCCATCAGATTGAAAAGTTTTGTGTGGGTGTGTGTGTATGTGGGTGTGCAGTGCGTAGGAGTTTATTTGTATCCCTTTATCCACAAACATGTGCCAGGGCCTGTTTCTGATGGATCATCAGTCCCTGATCCTCCTCTGACTTAGACACACGTAACAAGTGTATTTTATTATCACTCCCACCGGCTGCGTTATCTGAGATCTGGCACAACATTGCTCATAAATACAATAAGAGTTTAATATAGAATAAAAAAAAACTACAACAGGCGTAAAGAAGTCTCGCTGCTATAAGAATAATAATAATAATGATATGATTTACAAAAGAAATACTTAATAGTCCAAGATAAAGATGGTTCTACTCTACCATTTATTTAATTTACAAGTTAAACACAACTTTAGTACTCTAGGATCCAAGGGAAAGACAATGTGATCATTTTATATATATACGTATTCATATTATTTCACAGCTTGACCAATACTGGGCTTTTGAGGCCAATACCCTCATATTCAAGTTCAACAATTTGATTTTAATTTATAAATGCATAACATTTCAGTATGGATGCTGTAAATGTGGTTATTACATGACATTTTGTGTTTATTATCTTCTGTTGACGAGAGTCAGATGAGAAGATCGATACCGCTCACATAAACTAGAGGTATCGGTCTTCTCCTTTAACTTTTTGGCAACTACTCCGGGATGTCAGCCAATCGGTTTATCGGTCGGGCTCTAATTATGTTTTGTGAGATCATCGTATGACACTGATGGTCTATCCTGAGGCTGCTGCAAGGTTAATGTTTATTTAATTGGAGGAAATGTAACGGACCCTAAAGCCTACTGCGGCAGACCGTACGCCTTCAGCAAACACACACACACACACACACACACACACTGACAGACTCACACCTTGTGTTTGTTAAAGCTACCTACCGATTGTTGACTCTTTGTCTTTCTCCCAACTGAGGGACGTTAAATGGATATAGAAATAAATTCAAGAAGTGCGTTTGGAACAACACAACTCGTTCTCTCTTCGACTGAAAACTCACCCTTCCTCCCAAATGCACACACACACACACACACACACACACACACACACACACACACACACACACACACACACTTCATTTATTTCATTGGTGAGGGGGAAGGAGTGAACAAACAATACAAGATGAGATTAAATGTCCAGCCAGCAGCAGTCACCACAGAAACTATCAACACACAGGAATAAATTAGAAAGAGCTGAAATCACTTCAACAGTTTGTAACGTATAGAAACCATAAATGTGTTTTTATTAATGTTTTTTCCCACTAAATGTCCGCTGTGTGATGCATTTTACTGGGACACCGGGCGAGATAGAGCAGTAAACTGAATATCTTTGAGTTGTGGACAAAACAAGACATTTGAGGACTTCATCTATGGAAACAGCGACTGCCATTTCCCACCATTTTTTAACATTTTATATGCAAAACAACTAATCGATTAATCAACAGATTAATCGAGGATGATAACAACCGTTGCTTACTGCCCTACTTCCCTTCTTCGTTATTGATTGCCATTCAGAAGGCACTGCTTGTGTGTTGAATAGAAACACATGAAAATATGTTGTTTTCCAGAGGACGCTAGCGTCACCAGCACGGGGAAGATCAAAACAGCGTTGAAATACTTGAAGTGGCTTCAGCAGCAGTGTCCCTCTTTTATGTAGGAACATTATTATAGCAATAATATGCAGATTACTGCAATAAGGCAGTACAACATGTTGGCATTACCTGGTTTATGCTTTGGTCAGATTCATTTTCATTTTCATTTTGACTATATTTTGAGCTGTATTTTATTCAAACAATACCCAACTGAGTCACTGTAAAGTAAACTTATTATGGATATCCGTAGAGGCTGTGCGAGTGATATCTCTTTAAAAGGAGCCATCTTTTGCTGCGTGGCAGCGTACCGTTATACCTCTGTTGCTTTACAGGTCGCTTGTTGTGCCTTTTCATCTTTTGCAGCTCGCTGTGGGGCTTCATTTGCATCTACATTTGAGTTTTATCTGATTGACGCCCTGCAGAGTCAACTGATTCGTTGTCTTTGCTGAGCTGAACCACACCTGCCTCCGGGCTAACCAAACGCATGGCACAAAGACACGCACACACACCTGTCTGCTGCACTCTCAAAGGTTTCTATAACCCTACCTACATCTCTCTCCATCTCCCTCTTTGAGCTGTGTTTTGTTAGATTGTGCTCACACACTCACACTCCCACACACAAACACATAGAGAGGCATCCACCCCTGCGGAGGTGGATTGTTTGAGGAAGGTACAGAGCCGGTGCTGCAAGACCGTCTGGTCGGACAAGTCTAACTGTAATGGTAATGTGGTGAATGTGTGCGTGTGTGAGGGGGCGTGTGAGGAGGCATGTGAGGACGTGTATTATAAGTAGCACAAAACAAAAGGCCAAACATGTGCACACCCACACACGCAAATACATCTTTAACTCTGCATGTTTGCTAATTGAGAGATTGTGCAAATATAGCAACCGATGGCTGCACATTGTCAAATTCAGTAGTACAAGAAGAAACATCTACCTCGGTTTGCTTCTTTCTCTCCATGTCCCTCGTTCTCTTCCACTCTCTCCGCTGAAAGAGGGTTACATTTACAGCAATGCTTTATTTTCATGATATGTCCGTGCGTGGGATGTGATGTGTTTCCACAGTAGCTCCTTTTTTAGAATGATCAAATCACCAAAACAGTCTGTTTTAAAGGAGCAGTCGGGCAGTTTAGTTCTCCATAAAGCTGGTTGACTGGTTGGAAAATGGTAAAACTTGACTTTACCTTCAGTCCCTAGTAATCGGTCAATCTACAATAACACTGGATCCTACATTTTCCCATAATGCAACTCAATAATCACTTAGTCATGCTGAGTTTCCAGCCGCCTAAAGTTGGATTTCCGACTTGGAAAGTCGAAGGAACCCCACCAAGCATGCCCTCAAAATCCTAAATGGCTGCTCAACAGTAGATAAGCTGTAGTAATATGCTGTTTGTTAGCACTTCTATCATATTTGTGTCTCATTAAATCAGTCATACATACAGTACTGTCCGACTTCTATCTGTGGGCATGTTGTTAGGATGTTTGTACGCACAACATACCGACGTAATGCGTTGTTATCAACTGGTATTGCTAACAATGGAAACCGAAGGCTAACCTGTCTGGAGCAAAACCCATTAAGTTGTCCGACTTGTACTGGAAGGCAGTCAACTCGGGTGTGACTTCTGATTTCTGAGGTTAATCTTTCTTTAACTCCACACCCTGTTACTCTGAAATCACAAAACTTCTCTAACATGACGTAGTAAACTGAACTTGGCCTTCAACATTTTTTCGAATCCTTATTTTTCCAACGATCAAAATCGTACTCGCAATCATGATAAACGTTTTTCATTGACATCCACCATGTGTCCAAAAACATGACTCCAAACGTGTTTCCGCTGCTCCCAAGTGATCCCAAAAAAAAACCAAATTGCTGCAGGTTGAAGAAGAGACTTGAAAGGTGACACTGACTCTTCCCCTCTCTCCCTCCAGTCTGCATCTACCCTTCGCCCATCCTGATGATGGAAGCCGAAGCCAGCCCCGCCGAGATGACTCCGCTCTGCCTCACCAAACAGTCTCTCTCCGACACGCAAACACACGCCGAGCTGCCGTCCAGCACGATGCTGGGCCGGCCACAGAGCCTGGCGCCGTCATCGGAGGGGAGGTCAGATCTCAGGAGGAGGGCGCAGGGCGGCTCTACATACGTCCGGTCCAAAATGAAGGTGAGGAAACGAGCAGTGGCTGCATTTTAGGACCTTTATCACGAGATATTTTGACATATTTATGCTGGTTTCTTCTTTCCCAAAATGAACATTAATAGATAATATAATATGTACTTCCAAGGTGTGAACCATAGAAATAGAGTTGGAGTACGACGGACATTCACATTCAAATCAATGTGTGCCGTCACCATAACTAACAACTATTATGGTCACTAATTCATGACTGCTCCCCTGAAACTGGTGTGTTTTCTTTCTTATTGAACGGCTTGATTTGTATAATTTCAAATGCGACATTGTCAAATTCTGATTTCATATTTAAATTAAATGATTTGTGTTAGATTGCAGCTCAGTCTGTCACTTAAACTGGTGTATATTAAGTAAAACAAAGGCTTTATAATTGTTTTGTAACATAAATATCAATATTTTCTCTCCACCACAGATAACCACAGGCGATTTACGCCCCGACCCCTCTCCTCTCCCCCTCTACCTCCCTCCCATTCCCACCCTGACATCCCTAACGCCAAACACCACCGAGATGCCAGTTGCCTCGACGACAACCCCCGAACCCATGGAAGCGGTCTCCATGGTGACCAGATCAACAGGTCAAAGTCAGAGTTTGTCGACGGGGCCGACAGGGACCTACGTGTGCCAGGTACGTTTGTTCTTTATTTTTTAATTTAGAAAAACGTTTTTAAAATCGGAAATCAATGTAATGGAATATTGGGACGTTTAACGTGAAACATTTCCAATTACATAGTACTATGGTATACTATGGTATACTATACTTTTGGTGGGGAACACTGAATGTGAACAAACTTTGTTTGTGTCGTTGTTACAGGTTTGCCAGAAGACCTTCTCGTACCAGCGAATGTTGAACAGACATCTCAAGTGTCACAACGACACCAAGAGACACCTGTGCAGCTTCTGCGGCAAGGGCTTCAACGACACCTTTGACCTGAAGAGACACGTACGCACGCACACAGGTAGCTTACACGTTTTCTTTTCGCACGTGCGTAAACACAAATGTAATAGATGCAAGAATATGACATTTTTCCGTGTTTTCAAAACAGGCGTCCGTCCCTACAAGTGCACGCTCTGCGAAAAGGCCTTCACCCAGCGCTGCTCCCTGGAGTCCCACATGAAGAAGATCCACAGCGTCACCCAGAAGTACGCCTACAAGGAGCGACGCAACAAGCTGTACGTCTGCGAGGAGTGCGGCCTCACGGCGGGGACTCAGGATGAGCTGCTGATCCACCTCCACTCGCTTCACCCCGACAGCGCCCTGTTGAAGGCGAAGGCTGCAAGGAGAGCTGGAGGAGGACAAGAGGATGAAGGATCATCGCCAGGCTCTCCTCAAGGAGCGGATAGTGATGATACCAGTGGATCAGCGGGGCAGTAGAGGGGAGGGGAGCCTGAGGACATAAGGACCTATAAGTGAAGATACAATTCAGATTACATAGCAGTGGGGAAAGGAAATGTATATATGTGTATGAATGTACGTGTGTGTGGATTTGGGATTCTCTATATATCACAGACTGCCGCTTTAAATGAAATGCACTAAAAAAGGCCAAGTCTGACTTTGACCAGCATAGGCCGCATTCTTTTACATGGGATTGTAACGTGAGCTCATTAACATGTCCGACAATATCAACATTGTTTTCTTAATCTGTATTGAATGTAAATATTTCCTGTGGGCGTCTTTGTACAGCAAAAAAAGAGAAACGATTTTTTACTTTGTTCATTAAAAGGGAGTAATATATTACAAGATAATTCATTTTCTTATCTTTTTTTTTTTAAAGTTGTGCTTTCAATGTAAACTACAATACAGATACATTCTGGTTCAACGGCATTGGAAGTCAGCTGTGTGACCTGTGACTGGTTGATTCCTGGTGTGGTTAGAAAGAACAACGTTGCTGGATAATGAGGCCCGTAGAAATAGGAAGAGTAGAATAGGTTTCCCAATCAACTCAACGTAGCAGGATGGTCAGAGCGGCGGCCATTGTTCTGTGTACCGTTATTTTTTTTCTTTCCAGCACAATTCTCAAGTCTGTACAGTGAACATACAGCCACTACTTAGTCATTGGTTAGCTTAGCTTAGCACAAAGACCGGAAACAATGAAACGGCTAGCCTGGTCCCGTTCAAGAGTAGCAAAATACCGGCACCTGTAAGGCTCACTAATTAACACTTTTTTATCTTGTTTGTTAAATATGCACAAGAGCCTTCAGGAAGAGTCCTGCAGTATTTCTCTAAATATCCTAGAGCCAACCAATTAACCAATCTGTTGACTTATCACTGCAGTTTATTGGGGGGGATTTGATCCTATACCCTATATACCTGCCATAAGAAATAATACTCAAGTATCTCTATATAGATGCTTCTGTAGGTCATATAATCCTGTTAGTTAAAAATGCAACCGCTGTTGAACAAGCAGACCATGCATTCCAGTTGCATGTCCTAACAATAACAGGTGCATGCAACAGTGCATTGATATTCACACATGCGTGTGCATTGTCAAGACTTGATATATTAAAATGCATTGTGCTATAACAGTGGTAGTGTTAAGTGACACGCACTCAGTTAAATTCTGAAATTAGTGGGTGGTGGAAAGGTAATGAAGAACACAAGCATCACAAGCACAGCATCCGAGTGATGACCGAAAAGGTTGTTACAGGCACAAAAGGAATTCTTGGTATGACTGTTGGCGTATTGTTAGCTGTAAATCATGTGGTCACATGGGGAAATATGTTCTGTAATGAAAAATCAGAGGCATGTCATTCCATCCTCTGAACAAATCAGCCGAGTTTTTCAACATTAATGTGTCTTTACAGCCTCCGCAGCCATCTTTCATTTGAATACAAACGTGTGACTTACTTACGCTTTACACTGCCCCTTCAAACTCTTTGAGTGCATGAAAGATGGCTGTTGTTATGCATTAATTGTGCTACTCCCCCCCCAAAACTTCTGACTGTGTTTCAGTAAGAGAGCGGTTGTGGTTTGGAGGGCGAGGCTGGATTCTCGGTCTCTGTTGGGTCTTGTTGGAGGAATCCTGCAACCGCCCTTCAGCCTAAGGAAACAGGCTAGCGGATTAGATAACGGTCTTGGAAGTTAACTGACACTGATTGTATTAAAGAGGCCCAAAACTCACAGGGTCGGGTTCACCAGCACAATCCATACATTTTAACCGTGCTTCTGCTTTTGGTTGGTCCACCACTCAACAACTATTAGAGACAATCATTGTTCCCACAGGCCTGAATCCTGACTTTTGTGATCCCCTGACTTCTCTTCTCGCCCCACCACGACATTGACATTTGTGGTCTTTAGGGAAATGCCTCAGCGTCTATTGGATGAATTGTCATGAGCTCATTGAATTGCCAGAACCATCTGTGCATTGAGAGAGTAGAGAAGAAGAAAAAGTAGTGTTCCTTTACCCCACGAGCCACTCAAAGCAGTGGCCGTTCCTTGTACCCCAGAAGCCATCAGTCGTGGCTCCAATCAGACCGGTCTCTGAACCAGCAGGTTAAATCGGCTTCCGTCACGCCCACTCCAGTGAGCCAACTCCCACGATTCAACCAATGCAGTAAGTCTCCACGCCAGTAGAAACAGAAACAGTTCTTCTTGATCTTTCCCTTCAGCCTCCGCTGCTGCTGCTGCATTGTGGGAATCGAGGAATGTTGCAGGCGTTTCGTTTTGAAAGTGTATCCTTTTGTTGTTTGAACATTTAATTTGTTTTTGTTGAGCTGACTACCATTTTTATTCCAATGCCGAAACCGTTGCCAAAGGCCTCGGGCACCGGCACATAGGCCTTGGCAGAGTCTTCTCTCTCTGCTGGGCTTAACGGCGCATGTGCCTCATGAGCTTCACCTGTAACAATGAGTTGAAGCCTCAGAGTACGTTCAGCGTCTGGCCAATTAAAGGTATTCAAACAAACGTTGGGATCCTTTTTGACAACAATCTGAAATTGGTGCCGATGTGAGACCCAGAGTAAGATTCATTGGGTCCCACACTTTCCCCACTTGAACCCTCATCCAACTAGCTCCTTAATGAGGTGTAATGTGTGTAGTTCCAACTCTAATTTGCTCTGTTTTGAATTTCTGGCTTTGAAGTGAGACGCCACCCCGGTAGGCTTGGTATTTTATTAAAACTCTGTGGATTTACTAACGGTGTGTGTGTATACAGTATGTGGTAAGAACTATTTATTTGGTGTTTGTGCGTAAAGTTATGTTGCAAAAATAAAAAATTTAGAAAAGTTGATATAGTTTTGAATTAAGTTTGAGAGGGATCTAATATATTCTGTATTTTATGTATATGATTTATGTGAATAGTTTCGACAGTACAGTGCAGTACTGTAGATGTACAGCATCCTGACTCCATGCTGAATGTATAATAAAGTTCGTCATTAAAGTGCGCCCCGCCTTCTTTTCCGGTGACGTGACAGACGTCAACCCGGAAGTGCGCCGCGTCTTTGAATACAAGGCGCCAGCGCCCAGCTGCAAACCCCCGAGTTAAAGGTGAGCACAGACACGACATACTGTAATAATTATATGCAAAATCTCCCGACACGTGTTGCTTACTACTTTTGAATATGGTGGCGTATCAAGGACAACGTTGACATGGCTAACTAGGGTCTGCTAACGTTAGCATACGTTAGCTTACGTTGCAGGACCCGGTTGTTGTTATCACGTGGTGTGTTCGTATTCCACCAGTCCACCGTCTCGTTGCTCTCTTGTCAGACCCAAAGGGATGCCAGCTTCGGAGCCGGTCCGGTTGGGTCGGAAACGGAACCTGCCATCCTGTCCGAACCCGCTGTTCCTCGCGTGGCTCACTGAGCTCCGGGACCAGGCGAGAGAGAAGGGACTGAAGATCCAGTTCACGTACCAGAAGGTATTTATTGTATACTCTGTTCACTTCAGGGGCTGTTGTGTGTCTCTCTATATATATATATATATATATATATATATATATATATATATATATCATGCATAATGGTCCATTTCTTTAAAAATATATACAAGCTAAAAAGTAAAAAATAATACCATCATTTCTTTTCATGGACATCAGACATATTCAGTATGTTGTTATAGTCCAGTTAACGGTCATAATATTTAACTGTTTGTACAGAACGCATGACAAAACCTTTAAGTGCAGCCAATAATTGAACAACATGGAGGAAATCAATGGAAAACACACTTCATTTACGTGTGTTTTTGTCTGTTTTCAGGCCATCAGCTCTTTGAATAAGTATCCATTACCGCTTCAAAACGCCAAAGAGGCAAAGATCCTGCAGAACTTCGGAGACGGCATCTGTAAAATCCTGGATGAAAGACTGCAGCGGTACCGTAGAGAAAACGGTAAGACACCTGAACTGTTGTTTGACTCTCTTTTTTTTCGTAGGACTTTGTCACGAGACAAGCCCGTTGTGATTCTGTTAAACACGAGACAGAAAACTAGAAGTTGAAGTTATCAGTTTACACCAGCTGCTCTGTCTTTGTCCTCCTCTGCTGTAGGTCCAGACTCTCTCCCTGAAGGACTGCCCCCTCCTGGCAGACCGGACAACAACAGCCTGGCTCCCTCCAGAAAGGTAAATGGGGAGAGTGTGTTTGTCTCACTGTGTAAAGACACGATTACATACCAAAAATACAGCAATCGTAACATTTCCAAATGGACAAATTGTTGGAAATTTGTATATTCCTTGAATGTAAGTAGTTTGCGTTCTGATTAGAAACCGTTATTAGCTCCGGTGCTGCTGGTGAAAATGATCTGTTGAGGACCACATGTGATGAAACTGGTACGCCACCCACCCCTAGATTACTTCAGTGACTCGGTGTGATCGCTTACGTTTTAATGTGTTTTCTCTTTCCTTGTAGAAGAATGCAGCTGGGGATCAAGGGAAAGAAGAAGGAGGAGGAGGGAAGAAGAAGAAGAAGAAGAGGAGGGAGTACGTGCCCCAGAAGAGGTCTGGGGGTTATGCAGTACTGCTCACCCTCTACAGACAGTCACAGGTGCAACTTTCACCATCACAGTAGTTATTCAATTAGTAAAAGTATTGCATTGTGGCCTCAGTAATTAAAAACACAATGTGTCATCTCTCTCTCTCCAGATCGCAGGAAGCAAAGGTTATATGTTTAAGATGGAGCTGCAAGCCGAGGCTCAGCTTCTCTGTGATAAGTCTTTCACTGTTGTAAGTGAAATATTGTTTATAACACAACGTTCCCAATCCGCCCTTTTGCTCTTGTTAACCCCTGTTAAGTGGGTTTATTTTCAAATTAAGTCGTTTCCCTTCTTCCTTTTTGTTCGTGTGTGTGTGTGTGTGTAGCCAGATTTAGGCAGTAAGTACACCGCCTGGTCTTCAGTGAGCACTCTGATCCACAAGAACTTCATCACAAAGACCCACAACCCTGCAAGGTACACAGGAAGATATTTATATGTATTGCCATGACATTTGTCAGAGGCATTCATGTTCCCCTCAGGATGCTGATGTGGGCATTTAGTACATCCTTGTGTAGTTGCTGGCATACATGTCTATAGACTCTTAGTGTTGCTAATCATATGAATACAGTGAAGACAACTTGTTTGGTTAGCCGATGATGTTCCCTCTCCTTCCTCGCTCAGGTATTCTCTGACTGAAGAGGGTCTGGCTTTGGCGGAGCGACTTGAGTCGGTAGAAGAAGACACTAAAGACGGCTCTGAGGGGGACAGGGAGGAGGCTAGGAGTGAGGAAGAGGAATGTGGTGCTGGGCTTGTGGACCTCACTGCTAGTGATGACGAAGAAGAAGAAGACGGAACATCGTGAGTGTGCTTTAAATGAGTGACGTCTTCACTTTCCGCTCTTTTTCCTGCTGGAACAAAATAAATCATGGCCTCCTCACAGGCCTGCAGAGAGGCCGACGTGTGTCGCCCAGCAGAGGAGTGAGGTGGACGGGATGGGTTTTTCGGGAAAACCCCAGAACTCACAGGCAACGAGCAGAAAGCCGAATGCAGGATGTCTTCTGCCTGGAGCCTACGAAGTTATCCTCTGTGTGGACTTCATTGAGACAACCGGGTAAGAGAGCATGTCTGGATGCGTCCGTGTGAGTCAAAGACGTTCAAGTGTGTATTTCATGACTTGTTGACTTGTCCGTGCAGCGGGAGCAACCACCGCAAGGATGAGCTGGTCAAAGAGCTCCAGAGAAATGGAGTGAACTTCGATGTGAGGAAGCTGAACGTTGGAGACTTCCTGTGGGTTGCTCGAGAAAAGGTTGCACCTGTTCCAGGTAACGCAGACACACCCAGAAAGATCAAACTAAGGGAGTGATGTCAGAGAAAACAAGAGAGAACGGTTTTAAAACGGTGTTATTAAAAGTTTACACGCCTACTTGAGGCGTGAATATCACCATATGGTATTTGCATGTCGCCCATATATTCACATGAAATAAGAATGCATTATATAATCTTTCTCCAGGTCAGCTGCGTGCCCCTACAGGCAGGGAGCTCGTCCTTGATTACATCATCGAGAGGAAGAGGATGGACGACCTGTGTGGAAGCATCATTGACGGACGCTTCAGGGAACAGAAGGTCGGTTGCTGCTCGGTGCAAATTCTTCTAATTATTAATTTATTTATTCAAATTATTAGTAAGTTAAACTGTAAGTATGTCGGTTACCTGAGATCCTATTGATGCCGTAACATTGCTTGTTTTGTCTCAATAACAGCCAATAAATGCTTTAAAATATTGAATTAAATGTTATGTAAATTGTGTGGAGAGCAAAAGAAGCGATCCCATGGGCTCTTTAGCTTTAAATGAGCTGATGAACAATGACGTCTCCCTTGATCTCTTCCCTGCATCAGTTCCGGCTGAAGAGGTGTGGTCTCCGGAGGCCCTGCTATCTGGTGGAGGAGTGCGGGTCGGCGGCCTCCCACCTGAGTTTACCTGAGACCACCCTGCAGCAGGCCATAGTCAACACACAGGTGCGTGAACACACAGGCCTACACTTGGACTACAGCAGATCCAGACCAGTATGTGGGTCGATATTATTGTGTAATACTGGTTTAACACAAGTACGTTTAGGAGTATTTATATATATGCAATCGTTACAGGATTGTTGGTGTGTGTGTGTGTGTGTACGTACGTTGTGTGTCTGCACTACTCATATGTGTGTGTGTGTGTGTGTGTGTGTGTGTGTGTGTGTGTGTTAGGTAGTCGATGGCTTCTTTGTGAAGAGAGTCCAGGATGTGAGGGAGTCAGCTGCCTACCTCACCGTCATGACGCGGTACCTGATTAAACTCTATCAGGTAACACACACACAGTTCATTTTCTTAATACACACAATGCTTGTCAGTAGGATCGTCCCCAAGATGGAGTTTAGTGATTGTTTTCACAGTTACGTTGCTTTGTATACTATCTCCTAGATGACACTGAGCCATGCTTTACATTCGGTCTTGTTCATCTTTACTTCAGAACTGTACGCTGATCTGTCGCTCCAGAGAGCTGGAGGGTGATGGAGGGAGTGATGAGGAGGAGAGAGGAACGCCCTCCTGCTCTCTCATCTCTTTTGCAGAGTTCAACCACGGTGCAGTCAAAAACAAGGTGTGTGTTTGTGTGTGCACGGTTTCGACAAGCACTTTGAATTTGCAAATGAAGAAATACTGCAAAAACTGCTGCTCCTCAGCGAGAGAGTTATTCAGTGCCTTATTTTGGGCTTCAACAACGCACACGCGTGTTGTTTCTCTCTCTATATATACAGTGTGTGTATATACATACAGTGTTACATTGTGTGTTTGTGAATCCCTGTTTCCCTTCTAGTGTCAGACGGTGAGAGAAGTGTTTGCAAGACAGTTGATGCAAGTTAGCGGTTTGTCTGGAGACAAGGCAGCTGCCATACTGGAGCAATACAGCACTCCACACAGGTAACATCTCACCCACTCACCAAGAAGTCTTCCCCATTACCTCCCTTTTGTTCCTGGTGACATACTCGTGATGTCAAGCAGCACCAAGAAGCCTCTCTTTAGATTGAATGTGAACGTATCTGGTAGTGAGCACCAGCAGAGATGATATCGTGGATGCTGAAAGAGCAAATTAAGTTTCAGAAATGTAACATTTCTGCCAGTTATGCCTATTTCTACTTTTATTTGAATACAAATAAGTTTGCTTCCTCAACAAACACAAGTCTCTCTTTAATCTTCCTGCTTCTCTCTTCACGTCAGTCTTCTTACAGCTTATGAACGGTGTGCGAGTGAAGCACAGAAAGAAAAACTCCTCTCTTCCATCCGACACGGGAAGCTCAAACGGTTTGTAACTTGATTTTATGATTGGCGTGGTGTTTGTTGTTACCCAGTCAAGACAAAGAATCATACGACTGACTTCACTCAACTAGAAGTTAAGTTGAGCGTGACGTGTTAACTTAAATTCTAAAAGGACTTTGATTTGTGAAACCCTTTCTACACACATGGAAAGAACAAGAAATATATGCTAAATAAGATTAAATACATCAGAAGAGCTACTTAACGATGATACAAGGAGCGACTGATGGTTTTTTTTCTTTGTTTTGCAGAAACCTTGGTCCCGCTCTGAGCAGAACGGTTTATCAGCTGTACTGTACTCAAGGAGCTCTGTCATAGACGGTCACCGTGAACATCTGTCATTCACATCTGTCTCAGAGACAAACTCAGGCTCACTTACTGTGAATACATTGAAACTATTAGTTCCTACTTTACTATGTAAATACAAAGACGCTGCTATATTTCAATCTCTGTAACATGCCATTTGTATAAAGAATTTCACAATTGTATCCTCGTACTGCATCAATAAAGTTTTATTTTGAATAGTATTTTATTGCAAATGTGAAAGGACCAGTGTGCAGGTTTTAGTGGCCTCCAGCGGTGAGGCTGAATACTCTTCTAACCCTCTTCAAGCGCGTCAGAGAACTACGGTGGCCTGAAGGGAACGTAAAAGAAACGCGTTCCCAAGATTCCTTTCGTTTGTTAGCATGCTTAGATTTTAGCCTTTCGTTGGGTTGCTGGGCTGTTTGCAGAGGGAAGCTAATGCTAAAGGCACTGAACTCTGGGATTACGCCATCCGGGAAACCGTTAACCGGAGCGCTGTGTCTGGGAATGCCTAGGACTTTTTTCGACATGCTATACTGTGACTTTTCGAAAAAAGTGATAGTCATAGTATAGCATTTCGAAAAGTCATAAAATACTCATAGTATACAATGTCAAACGAGTAATGAAAGTTAAAGTATAGCTGCTATACTATATTCATCCTGATTAAGTGTATGTTGTAAAACAACGAGTTTATGACTTATTTCATGGCAAATGACCCAAGTTAAACAGTTTTTCTAAATTGATTGAACAAAATGACGACATGCCGTTTTCAGGGTAGATTTTTTTCCTTAGTTTAATTCTAAAATAAATATATAGACAAAGGAAGCGGAGATATCTGGTGATTCCACCAGAAGAAAACCAGGTTGCTCTACTGGCAGCATCACGGGAGAGTAATTGGTAAATCAGGCAAATTTAATGGAAAAATAAGCCATGTAGAAAACAAACACATCATGCTGGATGCTCCAGCAATCAGGTGGTTGAAAAGAATAAAAATACAATGTTTGCTGCTTTTGAGTAATTCAATAAATTGAGGAAATCTGTCAATGTGCACACCTACAGGGGATCTCAGGAGTTATACTCTCTACTCATTGAATAAGAAATGTACTTGCATGTTTCTGTACGAGCCGGGTGAAGCAGATATGTATGGAAGTTGGGAATGCGTGGCTTGGGTGCACCAAAGAAAAGCCACGGCACAGCGGTTACATTTTCTACGGTACGCCATTAGGACGATGTGAACGCTACTAAATCACATGAATAAGAGTCTGGATATAACTTAATAAAACAAAGTCAATTGAGAATCTAAATGTGTGGTAACTTGTTTAAGAATGTCTTGCTTTCATAGGTCGACTCAGATGGTATTACGTGTATAATTAAAATAAGTGGATGATTGTTTGCCTCAACCCTGCCATCTCCACTATGGTCCATAACTTGACAATTTATGATATTTACAAAAAATAGGAATACAAAAAAAAACAACCTGTTAATCTGTTCCAAGATGAGTCCCGTCTAACCCGACAAAGTGCCGTTTCGATTGCTCTCTCCTTCTCAAGGAAAGGTTCAAATGTGATTAGGTCTGCCTTAAAACAACCGCAGCACGGCTTATGTACATTGAAATCAGCTTCGTAAGCATTCCTCCTTCACATACTGGCTGCACTTTCTTAGTGCAAGGGTTCACTTCACAGCCAGTGTGAGCAGGAGGATATTTACAGAGACCACTTATTATTTCAGTGTACAGACGGGCACGCAAGTGTTGTATGAACACACGCCTGAAAGAAATCAGAAGCCTTTCTTTAACCCCACCTCCCTCATGGTACAATAAGAGCGCATTGTTCCCCGAGTTCAAGCTAGAGTCTCTCCAATGGTCCCCATCAAGACAAGCGCATCTTTGCTTTAGGTTTGAAGTGTGTCTGAATCAAAACGCTGCTGCTGTTACACAGTCAAATATTCAAGTCCACGCAGATCCAGCTCTTCTGTTTTGCCTCATCAGTCGTGTGAATCTGAGACGCTTGTGGTCGGGGTTCCCCCAAACTCCCTCGGAAGCAACAGAGTGAAACTTCACCTACAGGTGAAAAACATTCTTTTGGTTCCAGGACAGAGTTAGGCAGGGCAGTCTCTACGTTCAGATAAACAGCCGGTATCAGGATCCTGGATCCACTGATCATTCATTACCATGTTGGCTCTAATGTGTCCCTCTAGACAGCCATAGTGATGCAGGGTTTAGGCGAGGGGACCAAAACCTTCAGGAGAAACCAAAACCTTCAGGAGAAACCAAAGTCATGCGCTGTAACACGTACAGCAGTCCCCTTTGGCTCCGATACGCAGTTAGTCGGGCATGTCGATGCAGAGTTTAGGGGGCGGGACAAAGTATTTCCCGGGGCTCTGTGTGATCACCACGCCGGTCTTCTTGTGGAACATGGGGGCGATCTTTGGTGGCGGCTCGGGAACGGGCATGTCCTCGACCGCCTCGGGGTCCTCGCTGCGCTGGAGGTCGTAGGACACGTTACCGTACTCCCGGAGGAAGGGGAGGAGCTCCAACAGGAAGTGGCAGAAGTCCTTGCGGATGCCGAACCACCCTACAGATCAGAGGGGAATTTAAAGGGTAGCGTTGGTGTTTTTTCCCCCCCCATGTTTAGTGTCTAAATGATTAATAAAATGAATTCCTGCTCACGCACTGCAATTTGTTTTCCCCAATGGTGGTAAATACTCACAGTGGTTCCCCCCCTTCTGGCCAAACGTGGTGGCCATGAGTGTGAGCAGGGAGAGCCAGAGCGGGACGAACACGCACACGTAGCTCAGACTGTTGTGGCCGTCCAGCTTGTGCACCAGAAGGATCTGAGGAGACACGCGAATGTTAGGAGTCATTAGAAAGCCAACGTGCATGAAGCTGTGAGTGTGTATACGCACAAATACGCCTAAGATGGTGATGATCGAAGAAAGTAAACGCACATAAATAGCTTAAGAAATTGGTATTAAACTCTTTCTTTATGGTGTTAACTAAATATATGTATGTTTAAAGACTATACATATATTTGGCCAGCAGAGGGCAGGATAGGCACATTTTATGATTAAAGAACTTTTCTATAATATTTAGTGGTATGAACGATATCATTCTGATAATCTAATTGGTTTGTTTGGAGTTCATTAATATTTGTTCAAGGACTTGAAAAGGTGTAATTTGGGCCTGAAGACGTATATATGAAGAATAAACACAATATAACTCGCCTCAAAGGTGAGAAGGGGCACGACGATGGTCATCCAACTGATGGCCATGGTGATGTGAGTCCGCCGCTGCTCGGCGATGATGTCGATGGAGCGGAGGAAGAGGACCGACCAGATGATGTAGTAGAGAACGACCAGGCACAGGAAGGACATCAGGATCCACAGCGGGACACACACCACCTGCAACACACACACACACATCATTAAAGAAGAGGAAGGTAAGGGCAGCAGTGTCACCAGTGGCCTTACATCTGTGGTGGTTCTATTTAGTTATTCTTAATGCTTGTAATCTGTGCCACCGAGTCGGAATCAGATGAAATCATGCAGGTTCAGAAAGCCGTCCTCCACAAACAAAGGCTAATCTCTGCTCTACTTTGTGTGTTTGAGCGTCTCACCAGCCAGGGCCAGTTGATGATCCTGTCCAGCCTCAGAGCGATGAAGATGAACTGGAGGATGTTAACTGAACACAACACCTCCAGCTGAGGAGAGGAAGAGCGGAGGCAAAAGTTCAGCGCCAACACCATCAATTTCTCTCTCAAATAAAGTACCTTTCTACAGACAGGCAGGCAGACAGACTCCTTACCTCGAGGGAGCGGTCGTGTCTGAACCCCCAGACGCATGCTGCTACAGAGACGGGCGACACGAAGAAGAGCGGCATGAAGACGAGAAGCCAGAAGTAGTTTCCTCTCGCCACGCGGTCGCACACCAACACCTCGAACATCAGCAACAGGACGTGGAGCCCCACAGCGATCAGCATGGCTTTGAACTCCACACACGTCTCCCCTTCAGCCCTGAGAGAGGACACACAGATAGAATCTGAACGTTCCTAGTGTGAGCCTAAGCAATCTATTTCATGAGCTGGACTCCCTGCAGTATTGCATTTATAGCAGCATGTGTAGCCTTAATGGCAGCGGTCCCATTAATACCTGACCACTAAGCCAGGTGTCCATACACGTGAGAGAGCCTACCTGTACTGGGGGTTGTGCGCCCAGACTCCAGTGCCGACAGAGGCCCCGATGATGACCAACAGCTTCCACAGCCATATCGGGGTGAACACAGCCCAGTAGCTCCACTGGATGACTCCATCCAGCCTCAAGGACAGCAGCACAGAGAAGAGCAGCAGACACGAGTAGATCAGGAACTTACTGCACGCCGGCGACAGAGAGAAACACATTAGACAATGCAGAGACGATGGGATATGTGGAGTGTGTGTGTGAAGGGAAGCATGCAACTGGAAACTTGTGCAAATAAGAAAAAAAAGTAGGATAAGATAAAAAGTCAAATGTCACAGGATGTGATGCTATCAGTCATGGGTGCTCAATAAAAGGAGATACGTATCTTTGGCTATATCTAAGAAAGGGGAATTTAGATTAAATAGACTATAGTAGGATGGCGATAGTATAAGGAGAGTCAGAAACAGCTGGTACTGGTTATCCCTTACCCTTAAATAAGTCTAAGCCTGCAGCCATTGCTTTTGATGGCCTGTAAAGCTCATTAGGTCATAGGCTAGCTAACTGTATGTGCAACCTAAAATAAACTCGCTTTATTAAGTTCAACCTGATTCCTGGATGCATGAGTGAATAACTGACCAACGTTAGATAGAGATAATTAACGTATGAAGTTAAGTAACGTTACTTGTAGCAAACCTCTGGCGTTATCTTAGCTAGCGGGTTAGCCAGGCCTTGTTTAGCCAGCTAGCTACTTTAGCTACACAGTTAGCTACGGTGCTAGGTCGTAGCTTAGCTCAACGTACCTGGGATTGAAGTCCTGAAAGAGTCCTCTTAAATTCATGGTGTAAACAGGCTGGTTGACTGGCCAACATTAGCTCCCAGTGTCGTCAGCTGATTCACCGCCAAAGTTGAAGGCTACGCATGGTAATGTCGGTGTTAGTTGAGGTTTTCTGGTTCGGCTTCACTACAGCTCATTGCGTGTATTTTCTTTTTTTTTTAAACCCTCTGAAATCACGTGACTGTACTTCTTCTTCGTCTGTTCATTGGCGGCTGGCAAACAACGATTTACCGCCACCAGCTGGTAAGGAGTATGGCTCACAGCGGCTAGTTTTTTTTACAATATTCGAAATAGACACTCATTTTGTGAGTTATTTTGTTAGAATATCGATCGAGGAAATTAAACCAAGTCCAACAACTGAGGGTACTCCTCAAGTCTCTTAATTGTCGTTTCCTCGCTCCTCGATTGAACCGGAAGTTGTTTCTGTGCCGCCATATTGACGGCCGTCCCAAAGCTCTAATGTAGCTCGGAGGAGCGAGGATCGAGGATGGAGGAGGGACCTCGGAGGAGCCGTGAGCGAGGAACCACGAGAACAGACTTCCAGGAAGTCTTTTAACGGCCGACACGCCCCCTCATTGTTCATCAGTTATGTGATTGGACGCTGCAGCCGATCGGACTGACTGGAGTTTAACACCTGAGTGAAGACGGATCACAGAATAAACTCAAGCTTTATATTTGATTAGGTTTCTGATTCATCATCTGGTTTAAATATATGTTCATTGTAGTCTGAACAACAAAACGACCACAAACAACTTTCTTCATTTATTAGAAAGATTTGTGTTTTCATGATCTGATGTTTCCCTCAATAACTTTTATTATGAATACAATTAAAGTCAGAGAGAGCTGGAGGGACTAAACACTTTTTACATCATTCCTGAGTGTTTGATGAGTTGTATCATTTAAGAGAAACAATAATCATATTCTGGGTTATTTAATGGCGCCACAGTCACAATTTCAAAACGTACAGACGCAAATAATTCATAAATAAGACGATCGCATTCCGCCGGTAGAAATGGATCCTGCGCTTATAAACAGAACACAGAACAGTTTGTTAACAGACTACAGAGAGAAAACACCTCTATTTCCTAGTTCCTCTCTCCTCGCATGGTTTCCTCCATGCATCCCTGGTGGGAGGGACTAAGACGCAAGGAAAGGACGCAAGTGAGGGAAACGGGGATGCAATTAAGAGACTTGAGAAGTACCCTGAATCACACCCACTCAACACCTGTGGGGACTGTTGGGGAAACCGAAACTTCAACCAGCCAGATGTTATGCAGATGTTCCCACTGATGTCTGAATGTAATGTACATTTCTATACAGGTTTCCACAGAAACTCAGAGTTTCCATCAGTTCTGAATAACAAACATAATAAATCTACTGTTCTGTAGCAGAAAATGATTCAGTGGTGCTCCCCCTGAGAGATTTTTTAAAAAAAATACACCAGAAGGGAAAACGTTTAACCTTATATGGAAAAAAAAATTTTTGTTTTGTTTCTCACATTGACATGACAAGATGAAGGGAAGTTAAAAAGGTAACATGCAGACAAAAATACTGTGATAGAGATAATATGGAGTTTTCACATCTATAATAAGGAAAGCTGAACAGACGATGTTCTCTTTTGATGCAGCAGATAAGCCTTTGAGGCTCACCATTGTTGCTCTTAATAAAAGTTTTGATCCCCCCCAATATTCTCATCAGAACTTCATAAATGAGACACTAACTGGAGCCTTAAGTGGACACTTTGTCTCATGTAAGTACAGGTCCTTTTCCGCAATCAAGTCCAACCAAACAGCTGCTATTATGCAATCGGTTACCAAGGGCTCAAAGATGACCTGCTCCGTGGAGCAAATGACATGCTAATGTTTTATAAACCATAAAAATTGGGAACATGAGGTAGATGACATGGAAAATCAAATGCTGTAAAAGTCAGATAGTAGGTAAGCAGCTGGCGATATTGATTTTCCTTTGCTGTCAGATGTACGAGTAAACATTGAGCTTCCGCACAAATGACGCAAACACACCGTCATTTGAAAATGTGCTTTCTTTGGTATCTTTGTCAATTAAACAGCTTTTCAGTGTGCTGATCCCTCATTGGATTGACTTTGAATATAAAACAAACTTCAAGTAACATGAAAGTGCAACACAGAAAGATGCAAACATAAATGAATCTATAATTCAGCTTTGACTCACTTTTGCAAGAAAACTGCAGCTGCACCTCCAATGTGGCCTCATGGTAGTGCTTTGACTACAATCACTGATGTGAGCAGTATCAGTATCTGGTTCGGCGGTTTAATATGACTATATCCATGTGTTCAAATCTCGAGTCAGTAATCATTCAAACAGAAATAACCTTCAACATGTGCCACTAAAGGTGCCATCCTTTTCTGAATCACACTGCATTTTAATCCCACTGTTATGCATGATCAATATAAAAAAAAAAAAAAAAAAGCTTTTTGGTTTCTAAACAAAACAAATAAAAGATCCAATTTGACTTTTTCAGTGACATGCATGTCTCAATAGCTGTTCAATTGCATTTAAACTTCAGAAGAGAAAACCAGGTGTGCATTTAGGATCCAGATGGTCTCGGCCTGGGAAGTTCAAGGTATTCAAATTACTTCGTTTCCAATGCAAATATATGTAAATAGTGATGAAATGCATCTTTGTGTCCACCAACTAAAAGTCACATGCAAAGCTATTTGGACATAAAACGACAACGAGGTTGAAGTTCAGCAAAAGATCCGTTTCAGTCCGAACGCAAATGAACCTCTCTGGTCGTGTTCCGCTTCCTTTCACATCATGAACGCCTCCCTCCTGCAGATCCACCTTGTCCACTTGTGCCTGGATGGGTTGCTGGTTTGAATCCTTAAACTAATTGGCAATATCAAGGTGAGATAAGCGGGTAGTGCGCTAATCTCTGTGAGAGTCTACAAATGTTCCCTTGAGCAAGGCACCTAGACTGAAGAAGGTACCTTTAAAAGCTGGAGGGACAATAAAGAGGAAAAAAGGAAATTAATTAACCGTCTCTTATTTACATGTAGGAAGAAATTGTGTGTTTTGTTCGTCTTTATCAGCGCTTGACCATTCGGGAAAAACAAATATATTCAAAAATTAAATACGTACTTTCAACACTTCTGTCTTGTGACTCCAACACCCAGGATCATGAAGAAGAAGCAGAAAACCACAACAATGGTCCACCTGCTCCGACCTGATAAACCACCTGACAGGAACAATGAGTGTGAAATGAAATATCAATGAGATAAAGTTACGCTACATACATGCACGCATCGTTTCTTCTACACTTTTGTGTGTGTGAAGGCAATTTGAATGCAGTGCAGGAATGGTGGACTCCGCCACTAACAATGAAAACTACTTTAAAGACAGGTAATTGCAAAACGCAATACATTAACTGACTAATTAACCTTTTAACTGAAATGCAGTTGCACTTATTATAACTTCAAACATGAAACCTCTCTGCCAAACATAAAAAACAAAATGTTTCTGCTGACAAGGTTGAAAGGTTTACCGTTAACATCCGTCTCTCCCTTCAGACCAGGAGTTTGGTTACTTGTGGGTTGCAGTGGCGGCTCTGTTGTCCAGGTTTTAGCAGAATTTGTTTCTGGAAAAAAAAAAAAGATTTGTCTTGACTTACATCACAATATTTAAAGGAGACAATAGTAGTTTGTTATAGAGCGACAGCAACGTAGGAAGACATCATACGGTTGCATCAGGACACGTTGTTCAGCCACTGATCATATAGGTTTAATATTTGTTGGCGCCTTCTTGACAAGATAAAATGTTAATATAGTATATTAACTTTACTTTAAACAATAGAATGAATCTTTCGTTGCAACTTTAATCTGGATCCTGAACGACATTTGAACAGATGAACTCACCAACGACAAGGAGAACAATTGAAGACTTTACTGGGCTCTCTAACTTCGGGATGAAACATCGGAATCTTCCCTCGTCAGAAAGCGTCACATTCTTGATCTTGAGCGATATGTTGCCTCGTGTCAGGCCGTCCTTGAACAGCGTCGTCCTGTTGACAAACGACGAGATCTTCATGTTCGGGATGTCCTGCTCGTTCCGGTAGAAATGCACGTACTCGACCTGTTTCAGCCGATCTTTGGGGTCCGGCTTGAGGTCGGGCCTCGACCACACCAACGTCATTGCCGCCACGTTGAGCGGCGGCTTCACGTGACACGGCAGGATGACGTCATCGCCAGGAGCAGCAACGATCGGCTGAAGAGATCCGATCACCTGAGGCTGACCTGAGGAAACGGAGGAGAAATTAAAAACCTGCTGAAAAGCGAGTGAAGTCTGGAATCTTGTTGTATGTTGACGCTTAAATCATCTCCAGTGGTGTTTTCTCCACTATTACTTCCAAATAAGGCCATAAAGTCATACCAAGTTTCCAGAACTAATAACTTTAAAACAGTGTTGCTAAACAGAAAGCTTTCACGATACATCGATAGTGAAAAGAATCACCAGTTGTGCCCCCTCGCCTGATCTTTGTAGTTTTCACAGTAGTAACTCATAGTCCTCTTTGGCAGGTGTTTAATGACCTCTGTATATTGTGCATTAACTGTAGTTATGTCCCCTTTAATTCAAACGAAGGTTCAGAATAATTCAGGAACACCTGCAATATAATACAATCCAATCAAGCCAAACATTTTACTTTTATGATGCCTATAATGTTATTTTTGTTGACAGTCATAGAGGAGTTAATTATGTTTAGCATTGAGGTCATAGTTAGTTGTTTAGATATATTCACAGGCGTTTATAATAAACCTCATGATGGTAGTATGTATTATTTTTGTATTATCCTACTTCAGTTTATTGACACATATGTAGTCTACTGGAAAAGCACAGAGGATTTGCTCAAAAATAATCAGAATTTAAATTGTTACCAAAACAGAAAAACTACACATAACATCAGAATAACATGAAAATACTTAATTATGACATATTCATTGTCTACCCGCGTGAATTGAAAAGATGAATTGATTTCCACGTTAAACGTTATATTTTGAATGATCTTACCTTCAACAGGTGTGAAGCCGAAAAACAGCACGAGGACGAGGAGAGTGAAGCTTGAGATTAGAGGCGAGAGAGAAACTGTGTAACTGAACTCCTCCACGTCCATTTAATGTAACTTAACTCTCCTTTCACTGATCAGCAGACCCACAGAAGACTGAACTCGAGGGCGCTGACTGTTATACAGACAAGTCCACCCATTTATTTTATGACTCACTGAAACCGCGCATTTGACTGCAGAAACTAGGGAAATTCTAACATGCTGCCTCCGCGTGGCTCGAGGAGTCCCTTCCATGTCTGGTGCTGAATGTTAGAGGTAATGGTTTTTCAGAGATCCACCTGAGAGAGTCGGGAGGGCGAGTGTCCAACACGCTAAAGAGCTGGGGTACTTCTCAAGTCTCTTAATTGCATCCCCGTTTCCCTCACTTGCGTCCTTTCCTTGCGTCTTAGTCCCGCCCACCAGGGATGCATGGAGGAAACCATGCAAGGAGAGAGGAACTTTTGACTTTTGATAAGTTTGTGTCTGTTCACATGATCACTGTACTTAATAACAGCAACTAATAATACTAATAACTAATAAAGACACACAGTAATCACCACTGTAGAGGTGTTTCTCTCTGTAGTCTAACAAACTGTTCTGTGTTCTGTTTATAAGAGCAGGATCCATTTCTACCGGCGGAATGCGATCGTCTTATTCATGAATTATCTGTACGTTTTGAAATTGTGACTGTGGCGTCATTATTAAATAACCCAGAATATGATTATTGTTTCTCTTAAATGATAAAACTCATCAAACACTCAGGAATGATGTAAAAAGTGTTTAGTCCCTCAGCTCTCTCTGACTTTAATTGTATTCATAATAAAAGTTATTGAGGGAAATATCAGATCATGAAAACACAAATCTTTCTAATAAATGAAGAAAGTTGTTTGTGGTCGTTTTGTTGTTCAGACTACAATGAACATTTATTTAAACCAGACGGTGAATCAGAAACCTAATCAAATATAAACTAGAGTTTATTTTGTGATCCGTCTTCACTCTGGTGTTAAACTCCAGTCAGTCAGTCCGATCGGCTGCAGCGTCCAATCACATAACTGATGAAGTCTGTTCTCGTGGTTCCTCGCTCACGGCTCCTCAGAGGTCCTTCCTCCATCCTCGATCCTCGCTCCTCCGAGCTACATTAGAGCTTTGGGACGGCCGTCAATATGGCGGCACAGAAACAACTTCCGGTTCAAGCGAGGATCGAGGAGCGAGGAAACGACAATTAAGAGACTTGAGAAGTACCCTTGGTTGCATTGGTTCCCAACCCAATTCCAGTCTGACGTCTGCATCCCCTTAAAGCTCCAGATTTAAAACTGAGGGATCACGAGACAGATAACATGGTAGCAAAGAAGAAAAGAGAACCAATGAATCTGGTTTTTGCTCTTGTCTTGTGAGATTAGAAAACATTCTAGAGTCAAACTTCCTGTATCTCAATGGCAATAAAAACTGAAGTGCTTTTATTTGGACCACAGTATTTGACCAACATTATATCTTCTCATCTTGGCCCTTTGACCTCTTGTTTAACCATTACAATCAGGATTTAAGTGTGACAATTAAATCAATGAGGTAGGTAAATTATGTATAATGTTTAATAAGAATAAACCAAACATCTCTATATTTTTCACTTGTCTTTATTTATTGCCTCGTGATCAACACATGCTCACTCTTCCATGAATGTTTAGTTCTTAAATGGCACAAACATAAATGATGATACATGATGTGTACAACTAGGTTGCAAATGAACCATAAACATCAAATATCAGATGAATTAATCAGCATTAAATACATCTGTATCAATAACCTAGATAATTAACAAAGTCTCATGTAAATATGACTAAATCTTTGTTTTTTACACGTATACTGCTATCTAGTGGTAGAAAAGTTGAGCACTTACAGTCTGTGCTCTGCATTGACTAAAGCAACAGCACAATACGGTGGAGAAACATATCACTGCCAACAGCAACAACATTTTGATTGAATGGTTTGATATTTGTGTATTGTCTGGACATGTAGTCTTTTTGAGCTAAGTGTATGTTTTAATGACTGTGTAGAAAGGATGTTTTTTTTGTTCATGCTATTTATTCCTATTAAAGTAAAAAACATATATATATATATATATATATATACATACAGCATGATAACATCTCATGCTTATTTCAAACACAGTTTAAACACAAATAATTTTTTACTTTAACACTATGATTAATAGATTAAAATGTGCACTACACACCGTCCTTACCAAACAGTCGGCCATGCTTGCTGAAAAAGGGGGCGTGGCTATACTTGCAGTCCACTTTAGATGATGCAGAACACTGTGATTGGCTTAGAGACACCCAATGAAATGTGTTTGTGCATTTGGGTTGGAGTCAGATGACAGTGATCATATATGTAGACACACAAAAAGAGTTATGTCCATCGGAATGGTCAGGGAATCTGAACGGGTTATCGTCATAACCTTTCTGCAGTTTTTTACACTCTGCGTTATGTCACAAAACCTTTGCATAAAACTATTGTGTGAACTCAAATACAAATATGTGCTTAATTGGCTTAAACAAGCTGATATTATACTCTCGCAAATGATACGCTGCAGTCTGCCCTCGTCCTTGGCAGTGGCTGCAGCGTACCAGACGCTGATTGAGGAGCAGAGGATGGACTCAACGATGGCTGTGTAGAAATGCACCATCATTGTCTTTGGCAGGTTGAACTTCTTCAGCTGCCTCAGGAACTACATCCTCTGCTGAGCCTTCTTTGTGATGGAGCTGATGTTCAGCTCCCACTTGAGGTCCTGGGTTATGATGGAGCACAGGAAGAGGAAGGACTTCACAGCGTCGACGGGGGAGTCACACAGGGTGATAGGGGCTGGCATGGCTGCGTTCTTCCTGAAATCCAGAACCATCTCCACTGTCTTTAGAGCGTTGAGCTCTAGGTTGTTCAGACCGCACCAGGTCACCAGATGGTCAGTCTCCCACCTGTAGGCGGACTCATCCCCACCAGAGATGAGTCCAATGAGGGTGGTGTCATCCGCAGACTTCAGGAGCTTGACGGACTGGTGACTGGAGGTGCAGCTGTTGGTGTACAGGGAGAAGAGCAGAGGAGAAAGAACGCAGCCTTGGGGGGAACCGGTGCTGATGGTCCGGGAGGCGGAGACGTGCTTTCCCAGTTTCACGTGCTGCTTCCTGTCAGACAGGCAATGGGTGGTACAACAGGAACTAAAATATAAAACCTTTGACGTTTGTGGTTTTAACGTGTTCGACTGACACACATCCTGTACAAACAATGTCTATACACGACATGAAGTCAGATCAGGGGCGTGAAGCAGCCCCTCAGTCAGTCAAGCATGGAGTTCACAACACTCTGCACTATTGTCGGTGAGTACTATGAGTAATAACATTATGTGATTATAAGTGTGTGTCTGTGCACCTGGGTTTATGAGCATCTTTAATGTCGATAATATCGATTTGAAACTTTTTTCAATATACTTTGTGTTCTGATTCAACAAGCAGTTAGCCGATTAAATAATAAAACCTGGTCTGATGTTTAACACCATTTCAGAAAATGAGAGGAAGCATGTTACCGTTTACGGACATTTAAATTCTATTAAATGCCTGTACAAATTACTACAGTGGTGTTTTAGTAGGTTGTTTTGCAGAGTGTCCGCAGAGAGCGGCTTATAACTAGGGAGTTCACAAAGAAGCAACAAAATGCGACAAGAAGGTGTCAGGCAGCACGTTGCTGTTAACCTCTGCAGGAATTCAAAGGACTTCTGTTGCTCGCAGTGTGAACACATTTACAGTGAAAATCTCACTTTGTCATCATCTCTCTTTTTCTTTCAGCCTCTCTGAGACTCGTTCCCAACAGATCCCAGTTCTTTATGTACGAGTCTGTAACGCTGAGCTGTGTGGATTCAGGACACTTCTCTGAATGGAGAGTTAAGAGAAACACATCCACGCACAAAAACGAAGAGTGCTCCATGAATTGGGGTAAAAGAAATGAGTTCCAGTGTTTTATCAATGACCTTTACACATTAGACACTGGAGTGTACTGGTGTGAGTCTGGAGCCGGAGAGTGCAGCGATGCCGTCAACATCACTGTGACCGGTGGGTTCAACTAAACCACCAACACAAAAATATCACCACGGCACAAAATATCCAACATGCAAACCCTCAACTGCACACAGAGCGTGTCTAGTTCACCAAGGCCTCACCAGAAAATAAGCAGCATTGATATGAAACACTGTTACAGTCAGTGCAGACTATGTTGCAAAATGACACGGAAAAAGCAAGATTGGTGATGTTTTTGTACGCTAAATTACTTACAAATGGTCTTGTCACTCACAGGACGTTTGGTGAGACAAAGCTGGACAGACACGCCGTGACATAGAGGAAAGTTTGGCAAATACTCTTCTTCGCCTTTTTGCCGAGTAAGACTAGAAGCTAGACACCCCACTCGTGTCTGTACAATAAATGTGTAGCTACAGAAAGCGGCCAAGTTACCGTAGCTTAGCTTAGCACAAAGACTGGAAGCAGGCGGAAACAGTTAGCTATAGTTCTGTCTGAAAGTAACAAAATACCCAAACATTAAAGCTCACAATCTTCATTTAATCTGTACAAACAAACATAAAAAGCACAATTTGTCAAGTCACTGCTATACGTGATCTTTATTTGCAGCTTTAAAGCTACTTCACCTCTGAACCATTTTCTGACCTTTGTGCCGTTCTGTCATTCAGCAGGCTCTGTGATCCTGAAGAGTCCTGTCCATCCTGTGCAGGAGGGAGAATCTGTGACTCTTCACTGCATAAAGAAGAAGACGACGTCCTCCTCCAATCTCACAGCTGAATTTTATAAAGATGGCGTCCTCGTCGGCAGGAGCTCGACAGGAAACGTGACCATCCACAGTGTTTTAAAGTCTGATGAAGGTCTCTGCAAGTGTCACATCTCTGGAGCTGGAGAATCAGGAGAGAGCTGGCTGGCTGTCAGAGGTGAGACAATGAGAGAGATGCTTTACTGAATACCAGGAGATGAATGAGGAGGTAGATTGATCTGTGCACATAGCCACATAGAGCTGGTTTTGTGTTTTGCATTGACGTCAAACAGTTTTTTCTCATTTGTTGTGTTGAAGCCGGGCGTCCTGGATCTTCTCATCTCCCTCTTGCACACATTCTACTTCCTGTGGTGGTCGTCTGTCTCTTGCTGGCCTATGTGATGCTGCTGTGCCTCTGCAGGAACCACAAAGGTCAGCCTGTTTTCATTTTTGACTCAATGCTACACAATCCCTGCTTTCACAAACACTGTATACGGAGAGACAAATACATTTTGGATCCCATCTCATTTGTGCCATTAATTACACATGTAATGTTTGTCAATTTAAAAGATAATTTTAAAGGGTCAAGAAAGTCGTTTCCCAAATGGTCACATAGAGGGGACCGGAAGGGGAGGGTCTTCACTCTCTATTTTCTCCTGATTGAGTAACCTTTGATAAAAACTACAGTGCCCAGCTGTTTCAGGAAAGAGGTTTTTTTAAGAGTCAAACTATATATTAATGTTTTTAAGAATGTACGTCTTCAGTAGGAACTAATGGACTTGGGGTGCTGAGTCTTTTAAATGGATTTGTTGAGGTTGTGAAAATATAAAATACCGTATTCCTCATCCTTTAACATTTAGCGTTTTATATAGTAATTGACAAAAAAAAAAAGGTTACTTACTGGTGTTTCTTCTGGCACTTTCAGCAGCATTTCACTAACTTCCTCAACATTTTGATCTGATAGGAAGAAAATCACTATATATATACACAGTATATATATATATATACACAATATATACATATATATATATATATATGTATCAACTCCCTCGATGCTTAAATGTCAAAACAAGTGAAAGAAGAGAAAATCACACTCACAAAAATGGTGTTAAAGAATATTTTTTAGACTGCAACATTATCGGGTTTTGTTGAGACAAACACTACCTCCTCTGTGAATACATAAGATGAACATTGTCCATTAACATTAATTATGTGTGGATTGTTTCAAACCACAAATTGCTTCTTATGACAGTTTACCTTATGTTTACATGTTGACAGGTTGTCAGTTTATGTTGTCTTCAGGAAGTTGAAATAAAAAAATCTTCAGATAAACCAACTAATGATCATATACAATAACAACTTCTTATATATAAAAATAAATACATAAACAATCCTGATTCTGATTCATAGAAGAGTTTTTACAGTATTTCCAATCATATTTTCTAAATGAATTGTAATTTGCCTTAAAACACGTGAACCTAAATGTGTAACAGTGAGAAGTGTTGTGCTGCAGATAAAATTGACTCTGAAGTGTCGTACATGGACGTCACCATCACACAGGAAGTGCAACCACAGGAGGACAGAGGTAACGCACACACATACAAACACATTATAGACCACTGTCCAAAATAACTAGCAATGGTTGATATGATAAATGTAAAAAACATAAAAAATAACAGGACAAAAATGTGAAAACATTTTTGGACTACATACAAAATGGCCGTAAAGTTTACAGAACTACAACCACTCTTCTTCTCTTCGTGAGAAAGGCGTAGGGTTGTGCTGTGATGAGAGCCATCAGATCGATGATGGGTACCATCATTTATCATTTATCATTAATGTCCCAAAATCTCCCATCACAGTAGTGAACGAAGTGGTTGAAAGTAATTTAAAAAGTAATTATATTTACTCAAGTACTGAGTATTTGTATTTTACGGTACTCTAAACTTCTACTACATTCCAGAGTGAAATATTGCGCTTTGTAAAGATTTACTTACAAGTTACTTTGCTGATTCAGATTATTGCGACGAAATATAAATAAATAATCAAATAAACGATGTATTATTAAAGGTTAAAGTACAGTTATAGATGCTGTGTTTGCTTTTCTTCCAGTGAAAACTGTCCCTCCACATTATTTACAGCTTTTTTAACGGCTTAATAGTTTACATGTGTGTGTTTTCTCAGAAATGGATCTTTCATCAACCTTCTACTCAATAATCAAACCAGGAGCCACCTGAAGAGAACCAACAGAACCAGTGTTGAAGTTTTATACGTTCATGTATTCAACTGAAGATATGTTCAATATCTGTTTAATTACAGGGTTTTAGACTTTTTTTACCAACACTTTGCTGAAAATTGTAAGATACTCACCTGAGCTTTTTGTTTCCCCGCCGCCTCTCTCTTTCTCTCTCACAAGGAAGTTTATAGCAGCGGCAATGAAATATGTTTGTGCATTTGAGTTGAGTCAGATGACAGTGATCATAGATGTAGACGCACTAAAAGAGTTACGTCCATCTGAATGGTGAGGGAATCTGAACGGGTTAATTGAACTTTTGGCTTAAATGTCGTAACTTCCCTGCAGTTTTTTACACTCTACCCTATGGCACAGAACTGTTGCATAAAAGTAGGCATAAAACTATTGTGTGAACTTCAACTGTACCAGAACACATGCAACATTTAAACATTTTTCCAAATACAAATAAGTGCTTAACTGGCTTTAACAAGCTGATATTATAAGTTTCTCTATTTGAAAGACCCCGGTTGAATTGTCCTCTTTTTGCTTGAGTGGTAATCCAGACTTGATGTTACAGTATGTGCTGTGAAAAAAAGTACATATTAACATTAATGTTTTTACTCAACTGAATTAAAAGGCTAATACATTTTGGTACAAAACAACTCCAGTCCGCGTTGTTTAAACAACTACATTACAAACCAATTATTGCCAAATTTAGGTGACTTGCAAATTGGAATGGCCCTGCAAATTCATCAAAGGGTGGTGCAACAGCAACTGAAACATCTAAATGTCATAACACGTTGGTTATGAGTCAATTTCGTGTTCAGACGCAGATTAGAAATCGTGAAACACTTCCTATTTTCATAATAACTCATTTTAGGTCACCTGGTTAGAGAAAGTAAAACCTTTGACCTTTGTGGTTTTAACGTGTTCGGCTGACACACATCCTGCTCAAACAATGTCAAGATGACATAAAGTTAAGGGGCGTGAAGCAGCCCCTCAGTCAGTCAAGCATGGAGATCACAACACTCTGCACTATTGTCGGTGAGTACTATGAGTAATAAGATTATGTGATTATGAGTGTGTGTCTGTGTGTGTGGGTTTATGCGCATCTTTAATGTAAGCATCTGTTTTAGATTTTAAACCTTTTATTGAATCTACTTTGTGTTCTGATTCAACAAGCAGTTAGCCGATTAAAAAATACAACCCGGTCTGATGTTTGGATGTTTGACGTAATTTCAGAAAAAGCAGAGGAAGCATTTAAATTAGAATATGATTTACAAATGTATACAGTTCTACTAAATGCCTGCACATATTACGACAGTATTGTTTTGTAGGTTTTTATGAAAACCACAGAAATAATACTAGCAGTTAGATACATTTTTGTTTCATTTCAGGTCCCACAAGCAAATTGCTATCAACTGTGTTGAAATGGCAATTAAGTGTTGAATTGAGTTGAAGCAAATTCAAGTTAATTACAGTCACAGAGAAGCGCTGCAACAAAAGGAGACCATAGCATTGTTCAAAAGGCTGCAGATGAAACACTGTTTGCCTGCAAGAAGGACATGCAGCCTTATATTTCTGCAGTTACCTTTAATTCCTTTAGTTCTCACAGTTACAGTAGAGAGTTTGATTTGTGGGTGAAAAACATTGTGTCACATTGTGAAGCTGTGAACTTGTGAAGAGGCGGATGGTGTTGAATTTGGGACTTTGGTCCTATGTTGCATTGTAGTTAGGCATCAAATTATTAATGGCAAATAAGCTCAACAAAATTACAGCTTCTCATGAACCCCAACAATGGACGCAACCGTTCGCCAACCATTGTTTTGCAGAGAAGTCGCAGAGAGCGGCGGCGTTATTGTCCACATCACATCCGTTGTGAAACAAAGAAGCAACAAAATGCGACAAGACGTGTCAGGCAGCACGTTGCTGTTAACCTCGGCAGAGATTCAAAGGACTTCTGTTGCTCGCAGTGTGAACACATTTACAGTGAAAATCTCACTTTGTCATCATCTCTCTTTTTCTTTCAGCCTCTCTGAGACTCGTTCCCAACAGATCCCAGTTCTTTCTGTACGAGTCTGTAACGCTGAGCTGTGTGGACTCAGGACACTTCTCTGAGTGGAGAGTTAAGAGAAACACATCCACGCACAAAAACGAAGAGTGCTCCATGAATTGGGGTAAAAGAAATGAGTTCCAGTGTTTTATCAATGACCTTTACACATTAGACACTGGAGTGTACTGGTGTGAGTCTGGAGCCGGAGAGTGCAGCGATGCCGTCAACATCACTGTGACCGGTGGGTTCAACTAAACCACCAACACAAAAATATCACCACGGCACAAAATATCCAACATGCAAACCCTCAACTGCACACAGAGCGTGTCTAGTTCACCAAGGCCTCACCAGAAAATAAGCAGCATTGATATGAAACACTGTTACAGTCAGTGCAGACTATGTTGCAAAATGACACGGAAAAAGCAAGATTGGTGATGTTTTTGTACGCTAAATTACTTACAAATGGTCTTGTCACTCACAGGACGTTTGGTGAGACAAAGCTGGACAGACACGCCGTGACATAGAGGAAAGTTTGGCAAATACTCTTCTTCGCCTTTTTGCCGAGTAAGACTAGAAGCTAGACACCCCACTCGTGTCTGTACAATAAATGTGTAGCTATAGCAAGCGGCCAAGTTAGCTTAGCTTAGCACAAAGACTGGAAGCATATGGAAACAGTTAGCCTGGTTCTGTCAAAAAAAATAAAAAATACCGAAACACTTAAGCTCACAATCTTCATTTAATCTGTACAAAACATAAAAAGCACAATTTGTCAAGTCACTGCTATACGTGATCTTTATTTGCAGCTTTAAAGCTACTTCACCTCTGAACCATTTTCTGACCTTTGTGCCATTCTGTCATTCAGCAGGCTCTGTGATCCTGAAGAGTCCTGTCCATCCTGTGCAGGAGGGAGAATCTGTGACTCTTCACTGCATAACGAAGACGACGACGTCCTCCTCCAATCTCACAGCTGAATTTTATAAAGATGGCGTCCTCGTCGGCAGCAGCTCGACAGGAAACGTGACCATCCACAGTGTTTTAAAGTCTGATGAAGGCCTCTACAAGTGTCACATCTCTGGAGCTGGAGAATCAGGAGACAGCTGGCTGGTTGTCAGAGGTGAGACAATGAGAGAGATGCTTTACTGAATACCAGGAGATGAATGAGGAGGTAGATTGATCTGTGCACATAGCCACATAGAGCTTGTGTTTTGCATTGACGTCAAACTGTTTTTTCTCATTTGTTGTGTTGAAGCCGGGCGTCCTGGATCTTCTCATCTCCCTCTTGCACCCATTCTACTTCCTGTGGTGGTCGTCTGCCTCCTGTTGGCCTCTGTGATGCTGCTGTGCCTCTGGAGGAACCACAAAGGTCAGCCTGTCAACAAACATGGTGATATTATATTTCATGGTCAACAAAACCAACAATAAACGTATCCTACAGTATTCAAAATGATTTGCAAAGCCTGATGTACCTTCTTCCTCTGTGCCAAAGAGCTCCATTGTTTATTTTGACTCAATGCCACCCAATCCCTGCTGCCACAAACATCTAAATGTTCTGATAAACCAACTAATACTTTTCTAAATGAATTGTAATTTGCCTTAAAACACGTGAACCTAAATGTGTAACAGTGAGAAGTGTTGTGCTGCAGGTAAAAACGACTCTGAAGTGTCGTACACGGATGTCACCATCACACAGGAAGTGCAACCACAGGAGGACAGAGGTAACGCACACACATACAAACACATTATAGACCACTGTACAGATAACTAAAACAGCTCTTCTTCTCTTTGTGAGAAAGGCGTATGTACCCTCAGGTCATGAGTGATAGTTTTGACATGCTTGAAACAAACACATATCCTCTCACCTACATTTTGGCATCCAGCACACGGCAAAACAGAGTAGATGCAATTGGAGAATCAATAACATCTCCCATCACAGTAGTGAACAAAGTGGTGGAAAGTAATTTGGAAAGTAATTATATTTACTCAAGTACTGAGTATTTGTATTTTACGGTGCTTTAAACTTCTACTACATTCCAGAGTGAAATATTGCGCTTTGTAAAGATTTACTTACAAGTTACTTTGCTGATTCAGATTATTGAGACGAAATATAAAAGAAATAATCAAATAAACGATGTATTATTAAAGGTTAAAGTACAGTTATAGATGCTGTGTTTGCTTTTCTTCCAGTGAAAACTGTCCCTCCACATTATTTACAGCTTTTTAACAGCTTAATAGTTTACATGTGTGTGTTTTCTCAGAAATGGATCTTTCATCAACCTTCTACTCAATAATCAAACCAGGAGCCACCTGAAGAGAACCAACAGAACCAGTGTTGAAGTTTTATACGTTCATGTATTCAACTGAAGATATGTTCAATATCTGTTTAATTACAGGGTTTTAGACTTTTTTTACCAACACTTTGCTGAAAATTGTAAGATACTCACCTGAGCTTTTTGTTTCCCCGCCGCCTCTCTCTTTCTCTCTCACAAGGAAGTTTATAGCAGCGGCAATGAAATATGTTTGTGCATTTGAGTTGAGTCAGATGACAGTGATCATAGATGTAGACGCACTAAAAGAGTTACGTCCATCTGAATGGTGAGGGAATCTGAACGGGTTAATTGAACTTTTGGCTTAAATGTCGTAACTTCCCTGCAGTTTTTTACACTCTACCCTATGGCACAGAACTGTTGCATAAAAGTAGGCATAAAACTATTGTGTGAACTTCAACTGTACCAGAACACATGCAACATTTAAACATTTTTCCAAATACAAATAAGTGCTTAACTGGCTTTAACAAGCTGATATTATAAGTTTCTCTATTTGAAAGACCCCGGTTGAATTGTCCTCTTTTTGCTTGAGTGGTAATCCAGACTTGATGTTACAGTATGTGCTGTGAAAAAAAGTACATATTAACATTAATGTTTTTACTCAACTGAATTAAAAGGCTAATACATTTTGGTACAAAACAACTCCAGTCCGCGTTGTTTAAACAACTACATTACAAACCAATTATTGCCAAATTTAGGTGACTTGCAAATTGGAATGGCCCTGCAAATTCATCAAAGGGTGGTGCAACAGCAACTGAAACATCTAAATGTCATAACACGTTGGTTATGAGTCAATTTCGTGTTCAGACGCAGATTAGAAATCGTGAAACACTTCCTATTTTCATAATAACTCATTTTAGGTCACCTGGTTAGAGAAAGTAAAACCTTTGACCTTTGTGGTTTTAACGTGTTCGGCTGACACACATCCTGCTCAAACAATGTCAAGATGACATAAAGTTAAGGGGCGTGAAGCAGCCCCTCAGTCAGTCAAGCATGGAGATCACAACACTCTGCACTATTGTCGGTGAGTACTATGAGTAATAAGATTATGTGATTATGAGTGTGTGTCTGTGTGTGTGGGTTTATGCGCATCTTTAATGTAAGCATCTGTTTTAGATTTTAAACCTTTTATTGAATCTACTTTGTGTTCTGATTCAACAAGCAGTTAGCCGATTAAAAAATACAACCCGGTCTGATGTTTGGATGTTTGACGTAATTTCAGAAAAAGCAGAGGAAGCATTTAAATTAGAATATGATTTACAAATGTATACAGTTCTACTAAATGCCTGCACATATTACGACAGTATTGTTTTGTAGGTTTTTATGAAAACCACAGAAATAATACTAGCAGTTAGATACATTTTTGTTTCATTTCAGGTCCCACAAGCAAATTGCTATCAACTGTGTTGAAATGGCAATTAAGTGTTGAATTGAGTTGAAGCAAATTCAAGTTAATTACAGTCACAGAGAAGCGCTGCAACAAAAGGAGACCATAGCATTGTTCAAAAGGCTGCAGATGAAACACTGTTTGCCTGCAAGAAGGACATGCAGCCTTATATTTCTGCAGTTACCTTTAATTCCTTTAGTTCTCACAGTTACAGTAGAGAGTTTGATTTGTGGGTGAAAAACATTGTGTCACATTGTGAAGCTGTGAACTTGTGAAGAGGCGGATGGTGTTGAATTTGGGACTTTGGTCCTATGTTGCATTGTAGTTAGGCATCAAATTATTAATGGCAAATAAGCTCAACAAAATTACAGCTTCTCATGAACCCCAACAATGGACGCAACCGTTCGCCAACCATTGTTTTGCAGAGAAGTCGCAGAGAGCGGCGGCGTTATTGTCCACATCACATCCGTTGTGAAACAAAGAAGCAACAAAATGCGACAAGACGTGTCAGGCAGCACGTTGCTGTTAACCTCGGCAGAGATTCAAAGGACTTCTGTTGCTCGCAGTGTGAACACATTTACAGTGAAAATCTCACTTTGTCATCATCTCTCTTTTTCTTTCAGCCTCTCTGAGACTCGTTCCCAACAGATCCCAGTTCTTTCTGTACGAGTCTGTAACGCTGAGCTGTGTGGACTCAGGACACTTCTCTGAGTGGAGAGTTAAGAGAAACACATCCACGCACAAAAACGAAGAGTGCTCCATGAATTGGGGTAAAAGAAATGAGTTCCAGTGTTTTATCAATGACCTTTACACATTAGACACTGGAGTGTACTGGTGTGAGTCTGGAGCCGGAGAGTGCAGCGATGCCGTCAACATCACTGTGACCGGTGGGTTCAACTAAACCACCAACACAAAAATATCACCACGGCACAAAATATCCAACATGCAAACCCTCAACTGCACACAGAGCGTGTCTAGTTCACCAAGGCCTCACCAGAAAATAAGCAGCATTGATATGAAACACTGTTACAGTCAGTGCAGACTATGTTGCAAAATGACACGGAAAAAGCAAGATTGGTGATGTTTTTGTACGCTAAATTACTTACAAATGGTCTTGTCACTCACAGGACGTTTGGTGAGACAAAGCTGGACAGACACGCCGTGACATAGAGGAAAGTTTGGCAAATACTCTTCTTCGCCTTTTTGCCGAGTAAGACTAGAAGCTAGACACCCCACTCGTGTCTGTACAATAAATGTGTAGCTATAGCAAGCGGCCAAGTTAGCTTAGCTTAGCACAAAGACTGGAAGCATATGGAAACAGTTAGCCTGGTTCTGTCAAAAAAAATAAAAAATACCGAAACACTTAAGCTCACAATCTTCATTTAATCTGTACAAAACATAAAAAGCACAATTTGTCAAGTCACTGCTATACGTGATCTTTATTTGCAGCTTTAAAGCTACTTCACCTCTGAACCATTTTCTGACCTTTGTGCCATTCTGTCATTCAGCAGGCTCTGTGATCCTGAAGAGTCCTGTCCATCCTGTGCAGGAGGGAGAATCTGTGACTCTTCACTGCATAACGAAGACGACGACGTCCTCCTCCAATCTCACAGCTGAATTTTATAAAGATGGCGTCCTCGTCGGCAGCAGCTCGACAGGAAACGTGACCATCCACAGTGTTTTAAAGTCTGATGAAGGCCTCTACAAGTGTCACATCTCTGGAGCTGGAGAATCAGGAGACAGCTGGCTGGTTGTCAGAGGTGAGACAATGAGAGAGATGCTTTACTGAATACCAGGAGATGAATGAGGAGGTAGATTGATCTGTGCACATAGCCACATAGAGCTTGTGTTTTGCATTGACGTCAAACTGTTTTTTCTCATTTGTTGTGTTGAAGCCGGGCGTCCTGGATCTTCTCATCTCCCTCTTGCACCCATTCTACTTCCTGTGGTGGTCGTCTGCCTCCTGTTGGCCTCTGTGATGCTGCTGTGCCTCTGGAGGAACCACAAAGGTCAGCCTGTCAACAAACATGGTGATATTATATTTCATGGTCAACAAAACCAACAATAAACGTATCCTACAGTATTCAAAATGATTTGCAAAGCCTGATGTACCTTCTTCCTCTGTGCCAAAGAGCTCCATTGTTTATTTTGACTCAATGCCACCCAATCCCTGCTGCCACAAACATCTAAATGTTCTGATAAACCAACTAATACTTTTCTAAATGAATTGTAATTTGCCTTAAAACACGTGAACCTAAATGTGTAACAGTGAGAAGTGTTGTGCTGCAGGTAAAAACGACTCTGAAGTGTCGTACACGGATGTCACCATCACACAGGAAGTGCAACCACAGGAGGACAGAGGTAACGCACACACATACAAACACATTATAGACCACTGTACAGATAACTAAAACAGCTCTTCTTCTCTTTGTGAGAAAGGCGTATGTACCCTCAGGTCATGAGTGATAGTTTTGACATGCTTGAAACAAACACATATCCTCTCACCTACATTTTGGCATCCAGCACACGGCAAAACAGAGTAGATGCAATTGGAGAATCAATAACATCTCCCATCACAGTAGTGAACAAAGTGGTGGAAAGTAATTTGGAAAGTAATTATATTTACTCAAGTACTGAGTATTTGTATTTTACGGTGCTTTAAACTTCTACTACATTCCAGAGTGAAATATTGCGCTTTGTAAAGATTTACTTACAAGTTACTTTGCTGATTCAGATTATTGAGACGAAATATAAAAGAAATAATCAAATAAACGATGTATTATTAAAGGTTAAAGTACAGTTATAGATGCTGTGTTTGCTTTTCTTCCAGTGAAAACTGTCCCTCCACATTATTTACAGCTTTTTAACAGCTTAATAGTTTACATGTGTGTGTTTTCTCAGAAATGGATCTTTCATCAACCTTCTACTCAATAATCAAACCAGGAGCCACCTGAAGAGAACCAACAGAACCAGTGTTGAAGTTTTATACGTTCATGTATTCAACTGAAGATGTGTTCAATGTCTGTTTAATTACAGGTTTTTAGACTTTTTTTTACCAACACTTTGCTGAAAATTGTAAGATACTCACCTGAGCTTTTTGTTTTTTACTGTATTTTTATGTGTCCACTTTGTCTCACCTGCACAGCGTTAGTTTTGTATTTTCAGTGTCTCATTTCTTAATAATTCCACTAATGAACAAAACCTGATCCGGGTAACCAACACAGAAGTCTTGTAGTTAAACTAATGAAGCTCTAGCGTAAGTTCAGACAGGGAGACTATACTCTCGCATGCCTAAGCCCAGAGCTTATTTACCATACATCTGCATCACTCCTCATGCAGGCACACTCATTATTTCCATTATAGGCCTTGAGCAAGTATGTCGACTCATACAACTTTGGGAAAAACAAATAAACACAAGTCCCCATACTTTTCTGTCTAAAAAGCTTTGACTTTTTGTAAACCTAAATGTCTCGACTCGCAAATCACCAAATCAATGCTTCCCTTATTAATAAAATGTCGCTGACTCATCTGTGTGTTTGCTCTCTCATGTGAGACTAATGAATGCTAAACAGGAAATACACCAGTAATGTTCTCATATATCTTGTGACTCTCCTGGCATCAACAGCATCAAGGAAACACTGTACCGCTTCCTTGTAGAAAGAACTTTCTAATTCCCTCATCAGGGAGATTTTGTTTTCTCACCTGATCATCAGGTTTGTTGGATTTGTCACGATGCAGAAATGTACTTTGTGTGTCCAGTTTCCCCTCTACAGTGTAAACACAGGCTCTCTGTACCTGTGAGATTGAAGGTTGAGTCATCTGTGTGTGTGTGTGTGTGTGGCCTTATGCCAATGGGATTGGTTCCAGCTACAACAGAATGGGTTAGGAGATTATAAGGAGTAATATTTCTATTATTAAAACTTTAAATCTTTTAGATTTACTTTTACAATCTGGGATCCAAATATAAGCCAAGTGGTAGCCCCACCACATAAAAGACAGGGACCTGATATCACTGATTGATTAATGGATCATTTAATACAAATGTCAACAGTGGAGGACAAGTAAAGTCAATGCAGTAATGTTCTAAACCACAGGTCTTCAACGTTTTTCAGGCCAAGGACCCCCAAACTGATAGAGAGATGGAGCAGGGACCCCCGACTATATATATTGTATAAAATTGTGTTTTATATTAAATGGGCCTAGTACCGTGTATAAACATACCTCTTTATTGTGCATTCAATGCTAAGCTATTCAGATAATACACAGGTTCATATATTCATGTTTTTATTTTAAACATGTGCAAGGTACAGTGAGTAGGGAGGCCGTGCCACTGCCATTTACAAACACACCTTGTCAGCTGATACCAATGCCAATACCAACATTGTCAATTGCATGATAATCATGCATACAAGCTATTCAAACTGATGTTTTCGTTTTAAACATAAATGTGAAAACGACAATGAGTGATGTCCTATTAGTGCCACTGCCATGCATAAACATACCTGTTATCTTGCATACAATACTGAACTATTAAAATAATGGACAGATTCATGTTTAGAGAAAAAAAGAAAAAGAAAAAAGAAAAAAAAAACATTGTCTAATCAACCAAAGATTTCGCGGACCCCCTAGGGGTCGCAGGACCCCCTGTTGAAGACCTCTGTTCTAAAGTAGCAGCAAAACTTGAACTAAATACATAAATGTTACAATATTTTGTGATAGTTGGTTATTACCTTGTTCACAAATCACAGGACATCGAGCTAGTATTGATAAAAACAAAAGAACAACATCAAAAGGTAAAGAAGACAAAAGAGGTTTAAAGGGACAGTACAGCCCAAATTAAAAATAATAATAACCATAATAGAGAAATGCATATTTGTGTGGGACACAGGATGGAGGGATTTGAATGAGAACATAGACGGTAACACTTCGTTGGAGGGCTTGAGGTTTCAGAAGGAGCTGAAGAGGAAGGAGGGACTGTGAGTGGAGAAGATGTGATGAGCTGTTGCAGTAGCTGGAGAAGGTTTGGTAGAAAAGCTTTCATCAGAAATGTTAGCTGTTTGAGTCGTAGCTGTGGCTGCACCGACAGAGGCGGTTGATGCCACAGCAGAGTTCGCATGGATGGGTGTTGTTTGGGGCATTGTTGTTGTTGGACGCTTGGCCACGGTTGGTGAAATGGCAGATACTTGTTGTGTAGTAATTGCTGTAGTGAGAGGGGAAGATGTGGTACTCAGAGCAACAGATGTGGTAGTAAGAGTCAGATGTGGTAGTAAGAAGTGCAGATGTGGTACTAGGAGGGCCAGATGTGGAAGTGAGAGGGGCAGATGTGGTAGTAAGAAGTGCAGATGTGCTACTAATAGGTGAAGATGTGGTAGTAAGGGGGACAGATGTGATGCTGGTAGGGCCAGCTGTTGTAGTAAGAGGAGCAGATGTGGTAGTGAGAGGGGCAGATGTGGTAGAAACAGGGCCAGATGTGGTAGTAAGAAGTGCAGATGTGGTACTAGTTTGGGGCATTGTTGTTGTTGGACGCTTAGCCACGGTCGGTGAAATGGCAGATACTTGTTGGGTAGTAACTTGTTGGGCCTTTACTGGAATGGTAGTACTTTTGTGAGGACTTGTTGGTTCAACAAACTCACTGTCTGGAGGGCCGCTAGAGGTGGTAGAAGATACAGGAATGGCTGAAGGAGTAGCAATAACCTCAGGTGGAATTGCAGGAGTTCTAATAGAAGAAAGAGTTGTCGTAGTTTTAGGAACAGTAGTGGCACCAGGAAGCCCGTTGTTTGAATGAGCAGTAGTAGCTGTTGTAGGAGCAATGTTAACAGGAGTCAGAATGATCGGAGGGACATTTTTAACCACATTCCTTTTTCCTCCCAGTGATCCCAAAAATGTTACCATTCCTAAAAATGCAATACCTATTCCGGTAAATTTTCCTGTGAAAATTGTCGCGAGACCCCCAAGAAGCACTCCACTGCCTGGAATAGGTAATGGTGGTACTAGATCTCCTCCAACTGGGTTTCCTTGATTCTCTGTAGTTGTGCTGGTGGTTGTTGTTGGGACTGTGGTTGGTGTTGTCATGGTAGTAGTTTTGAGTTTAGTAGTTGTAGGAGGAGTCGTGGTTGGATTAGTTGCTGGGGTAGTAGACGTTGAAATTAGAGGGGTAGAGGTGATACTAGGAGGTCCAGATGTGATAGGGTAGCAATATGGTGGTCGGGTAGCAATATGGGTAGATTGTAATGGCTTTTTTAACCACAAATATGTTGCCAATGTTGAAAATATTCCTATTAACAACACTCCGAGAACCCCAAGAAGCCCTCCACTGCCTGGAATAAGTGGTACTGGATCTCCTCCTTCTGGGTTTCCTTCAATCTCCTGCTTATTTTCCTTTTCGTTTTTGTCCTCATCTTTCTTCTTTGTAGTTGTGCTGGTGGTTGTTGTTGGGACTGTGGTTGGTGTTGTCATGGTAGTAGTTATGAGTTTAGTAGTTGTAGGAGGAGTCGTGGTTGGATTAGTTGCTGGGGTAGTAGACGTTGAAATTAGAGGGGTAGAGGTGGTACTAGGAGGTCCAGATGTGATAGGGTAGCAATATGATGGCCAGGTAGCAATATGGGCAGATTGTAATGGCTTTTTTAACCACAAATATGTTGCCAATGCTGAAAATATTCCTATTAACAACACTCCGAGAACCCCAAGAAGCCCTCCACTGCCTGGAATAGGTGGTACTGGATCTCCTCCTTCTGGGTTTCCTTCAATCTCCTGCTTATTTTCCTTTTCGTTTTTGTCCTCATCTTTCTTCTTTGTAGTTGTGCTGGTGGTTGTGGTTATTGTAGCAGTTGCAGTTTTGGATTTTTTTAGTTTATTTTTTTTGGACATTTTAAGTTTTGAGTACAACTGAGTGACAGTTGTGTCGGGAGGACAATGTGTTCCAGGAAACACTTCAAATTTTGAGTTTGATGTTGACAGTTCTTTAGAGAGCTCTTCCAAGGTCTTTGCCTGAAGATTTAAATCTTTGCTGCTATCTGGCACATTTGTGCCCCAATGTGCGCTTGCTAGCCACTTGCCTCCATCCGTGTGACTGAAGCAGCAGAATGCTGACCAGAGCATGGAAGGAACATTAACCTTGTTATTGATATATGTGGTGCCGGGCTGTGCTCCAGTTACCACAAAGGCTTCAATGACACCGTTGCTGTTTGTACAGTACTCATCCAGAAAGCATTTGATGAATTGCTCCATTCTGTTCCAGCTTCCCTTGTTGAATGTTGGTTCTTGTGGAACAGCGTTGGTGAGGGTACAGGTAGATTCCTTATCCTCTGTGCTCGATGCATAAGAGCATGGAAATAAATGGCCTCTGTCGTACCCTTGGTTGGTGTAATCAGTATTTGCTGCCTGGTGGTTGTAACTAGATTTGGATGATTTCTTCATGTTCTTGTTGTTACGTATCTTCTCAAGCTGTAACAGTTGAAAGGCTGAGTTACTGATGTGTGCAGGATAGTGGTAAAGCAGATCAAATGTACAGTAACAGTAATGATACATAATAGACGCTGATTATTTCTATTTTACAAAACAAACTTGGATTGACAGAAGTTAAACGACTGTGATAACATCAGCTTTAAGCCAAACCCAGTCAGTACTGAAAGGATGTTGTCATGTCATGTGTCAAGCCTTACAAGTTACAGTATCATGAAATGTAAATCACTTGTAGAGCTCTCAGAAAATAATTAGGATAATTAGGATAAGTGTTAACAGATAATGGATGGGTTATGATTATTGTTAGCGGTAGCATCAGCCAGTATTCACAGTAGTGTATAAATATTTTTTGCATCTGTGTAGTATTGCAGTATTACTGTATCAGCTTGCATATATTTCCACTACTTAATGACTACTTTGCAAAACTTAACAATGCAGTAGTGATGTCATTGCTATGGATTTGGATCTGTAGGAGTCTCAGTCAGACATACAATATTATATTTGTGACTTAGTAACAAAAATAAAAAAACAAAAGAGCATACCTGTGGTTCTATTTTCCATTCTCTTCTGGTCCCAGTGCTCTGTATCGCTCCGTACTTGTAGGCAGAAAACACTGGGATCTTGTTCTTTGTGTCGTAGAGCGTCACAAAACCTCTCCTGTCATTAAAAGTCTGGCAAATGAGTTTGTATCTGTTCTGGTCCAGGATCTTCCCTCCCTCCAAGATACCCGGGATGTCTGGTGGAGTTTGCTGGAGGAAAAACTCTTCACAGTCTGCCATCGACGTCACCACTGTAGCTCCCGCTGGAGCGATGGATAGGAGGAGGAGGAGGAGGAGAGCGGCGAGGGGCCGGAGGAGATACATCTTCAGTAAAGTCAGCATCAAACACTGTGAGGTCACAGGAGAGAACAAAAAGAGTCAGGGTAAGGACACGACTTTTCTCCACTCATCCAGGTAAAAGTAGGTTGTTCACACTTTGTGTATGGACATTATACATTCTGCTGTAATGCAGCCCTGTCTACCCTTTACCTGTATGACATATCTGACTGTATGCATCATACAAATGGCGTAAAAACTGTATGTATGTGTATACATACTGTATATACAATATGCCTGCCAGCTTTTCCATTTTTTGTTTGTATTATATTTTAGATTATAATACAAGATTTTAATTGTATTATTCAATTTGATATAAATTGAACATTTGAAAAAAAAAAAATAATACAAAAAAACGTATCTCGCAATGTTGACATCATTCTACATCTGTTGTATTTAGTAAAAGTTTACAGTAGCAAGTAAAACATCCAACATTTGAAGCCACTTCCATGAGTTGTATTGATATTGTGGCATCAGATTAGAATGTGTGCACATGAATGCATACTTCATTCAGATAGGACCCTCTGAACCCAAAGCAGTTTATGCCATTTATTTTGGTCCTTTAAAACAGCGGTTGGGACAGTTGTTGTAAGCTGCAGTTCATTTGTATTCAAACATAGCAGGTGTGCTGTTTGTATTCACGAAAATTAAAAGAGAAACTCTTACCGCCCCTCAGGTTTTCTGGATATCAGCTCAACTGGTGTCCGTCGGTTCACTTGTGCCTCAAAACATTAACAAACGTGAACATCAAACATCAACTGAGCCTGAGGAGGAAGTCTGATCTTTATAGTCTGTGATGCATGAAAGTGGGTGTGCTCCTACCATCAGTAAGTCACTTTTGAAGATATGCGATACTTTTTAAGTTAAAAAAAGTACAGAACAACAAAAACAATACTAGCAGTCGCTAACAGCAGGAAGATGACAACAGGAGACACACAGGTAAAACCATCAAGACAGTGGTCACAAATTGAACTAAAAAAAAGAAAATACAGTTCAAGTATGTCAAAGTTATGTCAACACGTACCAACTTGAAATGACAGTCAAGACAATTTTCACTTTCAAGTTCAGTGATTAATTACGTATAGAGTTAAAAGTGAAGGCTTAACTCTGCAGTACATAAAGCATGTCTTTCATAAAAGTGTGTTTCTGTTTCAATAAGGAGACATTTTATGAAACCATAGGAATAAAATCAGTTACACATTATACCCGTTGTTACATAATAGAAAGTCCTTACCTTTGTATCTGCAGAGTGCCACTTCAAGTAATGTGGACAGAAAGAACGGTTCTTATTATATAAGTTATCCACTTACTTTCACTTTCAGGATGAAGCCAGTCATGTGACTTAAAAGAAGCCATAAAATGCACCATGGAAAGTACCAATGAAGGAAGGAGGTACAGTTGCTGCTGTCGAGTACACTTTTGTTCAAAATTCAAAGTTCGCTTTATTGTCAGTTCCACAATATGTACTGAACATGCTGAGGAGTAGAAAAAACGCTTCTGCAGTCCAACATATAAAGATATGAACATATAAAGTGAATACAGTGCAAATAGATAAAAAAAAAACATTTAGACAACATATAATATATAATTTAGCAGCAGTCGGACATAGAGTCTTAAAAGAGAGGAGGGAGAGAGTTCAGCTTCCTAACAGCCTGGTGGACGAAGCGGTTTGAGAGTCTGGTGGTGTGAGCGCGGAGGCTCCGGTATCTTCTCCCAGAGGGCAGGAGGCTGAAGAGACTGTGTGAGGGGTGGCTGGAGTCGCGCACAATCATGGTGACTTTGCGGGTGAGGCGGGTGTCCTTATGTCCTGCAGGGAGGGGAGTGAGGCACCAGTGATCCTTCCAGCTGTGTTCACTATGCGCTGCAGGGCTTTCCTGTTGTAGTCAGTGCAGCTTCAGCCCCACACAGTGATACAACTGTTGTAACTGTTCTTAAGTATTTACATGTATTGCTACTTTATACTATAAAGTATGCAGTATAATGTAACCAGCCAGTTTAAACTTACATTTGGCAGTAGAAGGAGAGTATGTACATGCTGTTAGCTGGCACAGCCTTGCAGTGGTTGACACTGTTATTTTCTAACCCGGTCTTATTTGTGTTTTGGGAGGATGAATAGAGAGTGAGAAAGAGATACCATGGCTGAACCAAACCATTGTTAACATGATTGTTGGTGATCACTGACTGCTGGCAGTGGGGGCACACAGTTTGTCCTGACTTCGGGCCTTTCTCAATACCCAAGTTCACAAGTACGGACTTGTGAACTTTTGGAGTATGGACTTGGAGTCTGGACTCCAAGTCCATACTCCAAAAGTTCACAAGTCCAGAGAACGCAGTATGGACAATTGGAACAGCAGCTTACTTGATGACATCACCACCTCAGCTGGTCTTACTAATGAGTTTAATCCGTTTTTTTACTGTAAAGTATTTTTACAATCAAACTAAATATGACAACCCTGCTGTTTTCGTTTTCATTTAAAATACTTTTTTTAAAATTATATTAAGTATATATTAAGTATTATATTATATACACATATATATATATATATATACACATACAAGTATATGTATTTATACATATGTATATAATTGTAATTGTATATAAAATTGTATGTATATACAGTATGTATGTGGATCAGATTCGGATTGCTGTACTCTTTGCCGACGAGGAAAACGCTACAGAGACGTCAATACCAGCGGCAAGTTTCAAAAAGACTCGCCGAGATCAGGCTGTTCTAGGCGGGCACCGTGAGCGCTGAGCCCCCGGTGCTGGTTTACTGCCGGTCCCGCGAGCAACACCTCACATCTCCGAAATCGTCGGAGCAGATTTTTAAATCGGCTGAATCTTGACAAACCGACCACAGATTTGATGCTTAAACAACTAACTTCTCACCTCAAAACATCCTAAAATGACTTTCTCTGACTTAACAACAGTAGTATTTCGAAAGTTTCAGCTTCCAGTTGTGTGATTTCTCCTCCGCTATTGTTTCCTGTTGCTGGTGCAAAATGCATTCTGGGATATTTGGCTGTCCCAAGTACAGACAAGTCACCACCGATGCATACCTGGTAAAATGGGCGGAGCGAGCCACATCCTGGCATTTGGTGCGTGCTTGGCTTGATGTGAACTTTGAATTGGAACAGTACTTGGGCTGAGCCTGATGACGTTTCAAAAGTCCACGAGTTCACAAGTACAGAGAAGTACGCATATTGAGAAAGGCCCTTCATGTAGTGCCGGTGTTACTACCAAGTGAGTCACCGAGGATGAGAAATGCACAGCACGTACAATTCAGGTTTTATCTCCATATTCTTTAGTCTCCATATTCACTTGTACAAGCTAACTGGAAGTTAGTAGTTCCCCTTTTTTTAGGTAATAACTAATGATTTTTTTTCTTAATGCATTATGTAATAATAACTGTTGTTATTTTAGACTTTTCAGTCTTAGATGTCATTACCAGAGTTGAGGATGAAACGTACTGACTGCACTGACTCAGCAAGACCAGCAGAGGCTGCCGATAGCACAGCAACTGTAACTTGATAATGACTTCCTGTTTTTGTCTTTGCAATTTCCCTTTCGTGTAATTTAAGTCACTGAGGCATCCAAAGATAGAGGGTTTTATGGTAAATGACAGATCAGATTGTTCTCATTGTGTAGTGTGAAACTGTCATTGATGGAAAGACAGTCATATAAAAAACACTTTAAAATGTATATCAATGTAGATGTGAGAATAGCAACACATCCTTCATGTGAGAAGCCTAAGCTCCTCGTCTTCTACAAGCAACACTCAAAATGTGAACGTGCATCAGAAGAAAAAGCAGTGAACAATATCTGCTCTCAGATGTGTGTCCATCGATGTGTGTTCACTGTTGTGTTTCCTGTGTGTGCAGGATGTGAACATGCATTCATGAACATTTTCTGAAAAATGGTGCATCTGGGAGCATAATTTACTAAATGAACATCATGCTGTGTTGAAGAAGACTTGACATTAGTGATTGAGAGCATGAACTCATGTTTACAATGTTTACTGAGGTAATAAATCAAGAGAGAAGTAGAGTCAGGTAGGTCGGGCCTTCTTTTTGCAACCAGATAAGTCGCCCTTTTTTGAAAGTTGAAAAGTTGAAGGCATTTCCACATATTGCTTCACTTTTCAAAAGAACAACATCAAAAGGTAAAGAAGACAAAAGATCATTTAATAACCTTGTTGTGAGCTGTTTTATGTAGGAACTATCTTATTCCAACCATAGCAACTCACACCAAATTAATAAATAACGCTACAGGTAAGAAGGAAAAAAATGTATTTTCAATTTTGGGTTGAACTCTCCCCTTAGGTATATATGTGAAAATAGTTTGCACTCAAGGTGATGAAAATGTAACAATTTAGGGGAAAACACAAGCAGCAAACACTGGTTAGAGGAGATTTTCAACCTCAATGCAGAGTGAAGACATTTACGCCACCTAGTGGGCATTGTGATCTAAACCACTTTAATTGTATAGAGACAAAACTGTCCAATTAATTAAACATGTCTGTTATCAACATATGTAACAAATATCACAGTTTTAAAAGGCAACTGATTCCTGTCAGAGTGTGTTGGTGTGTGTGTGTCTCTCACTGTGTCTGTGCGGATGTCAATAAATGTCATTAGTGGTGTTTTACTATTTAGTCGAATGACTCTCTATAATGAATTTTAAACTGTCGGTCAAACTGACACTCGATGTGACAACATGGGAGTCTTTGGGAGAGATTAAAAAAAAAGAAGAAAAGTCAACTATCAAACAACTGGGAATGGAAATCTGCAGCATCCACTGAAAGCAACACACTTTTAGAGCAGGGGATGTTATGCATTTTCCCAAGATGCTTGATCAAATGATGATTAAAACTAAAACTTTAGGTCATCCAGTAGAACTTGATGGGCTGTGTCTCTGTTTCTTCAATATGGTGCACCTTTATACTCGTCATGTAATGACTTCACCGGCTTTAAAGCAGTGTTTATGTGTGCAGGGTTTTGTGCATTTCTTTCTCTTAAATATTAATAATACTGTTTATTTGGTTGGAGGCAAGGCAAGTTTATTTTCATTGCACCATAAAATGCTGTTCACAAGGCAAATAAATGCATTTAAAAACACATTGAAGAGGGAAAAAAATTTTAATAAAATCAAAGAAAAAAATCATGTCATACAATCACGTTTTGGGAGTGAAAAGGTACACATTCTGTCTACAATCCATAGATTTTACACAACAATTTCTATTAGTGAAGAGACTGAAGTGCAACCGAATCTGGAGTGTGTTTTCTCTCTTTGTTAGTCATTTTATAAGAATACATGCAACATGATCAACTGAGAGTAAGAGCCATACATTTTTGATTGAGATTTAAAGCCAAGCAATTTAAAGCCAAGCAAAACATCTGCTAGTTGTTATTCTGGTAATGATATAACACTTGGTAGTACCCAAGAACATTCTGGTAATAGTGAGAAATATATATTTGTGTGGGACACAGGATGGAGGAATTTGAATGAGAAAACGGAGGGTAAAACATTGTTGGAGGGTTTGAGGTTTCAGAAAGAGCTGAAGAGGAAGGAGGACTATGAGTGGAGAAGATGCGATGAGCTGCTGCAGTAGCTGGAGAAGGTTTGGTAGAAAAGCCTTCATCAGAAATGTTAGCTGTTTGAGTCGTAGCTGTGGCTGCACCAACAGAGGCGGTTGATGCCGCAGCAGAGTTTGCATGGATGGGTGTTGTTTGGGGCATTGTTGTTGTTGGACGCTTGGCCACGGTCGGTGAAATGGCAGATACTTGTTGTGTAGTAATTGCTGTAGTGAGGGGGGATGATGTGGTACTCAGAGCACCAGATGTGGTAGTAAGAGAGTCAGATGTGGTAGTAAGAAGTGCAGATGTGGTACTAGGAGGGCCAGATGTGGAAGTGAGAGGGGCAGATGTGGTAGCAAGAAGTGCAGATGTGCTACTAATAGGTGAAGATGTGGTAGTAAGGGGGACAGATGTGATGCTGGTAGGGCCAGCTGTTGTAGTAAGAGGAGCAGATGTGGTAGTGAGAGGGGCAGATGTGGTAGAAACAGGGCCAGATGTGGTAGTAAGAAGTGCAGATGTGGTACTAGTTTGGGGCATTGTTGTTGTTGGACGCTTGGCCACGGTCGGTGAAATGGCAGATACTTGTTGGGTAGTAATTGCTGGATGAATAGTAATGGCCTTTACTGGAATGGTAGTACTTTTGTGAGGACTTGTTGGTTCAACAAACTCACTGTCTGGAGGGCCGCTAGAGGTGGTAGAAGATACAGAAATGGCTGAAGGAGTAGCAATAACCTCAGGTGGAATTGCAGGAGTTCTAATAGAAGAAAGAGTTGTCGTAGTTTTAGGAACAGTAGTGGCACCAGGAAGCCCGTTGTTTGAATGAGCAGTAGTAGCTGTTGTAGGAGCAATGTTAACAGCAGTCAGAATGATCGGAGGGAAAATTTTAACCACACTCCCTGCTCCTCCCAGTGATCCCAAAAATGTTGCCATTCCTGAAAATGCACTACCTATTCCGGTAAATATTCCTGTGAAAATTGTCGCGAGACCCCCAAGAAGCACTCCACTGCCTGGAATAGGTAATGGTGGTACTAGATCTCCTCCAACTGGGTTTCCTTCATTCTCCTGCTTATTTTCCTCTTTGTTTTTGTCCTCATCTTTCTTCTTTGTAGTTGTGCTGGTGGTTGTGGTTGTTGTTGTGGAAGTAGTTGTTCTAGCAGTTGTAGTTTTGGTGGTTGTTGTGGGGACTGTGGTTGTTGTTGTCATGGTAGTAGTTTTGAGTTTAGTAGTTGGAGGAGTCGTGGTTGGATTAGTTGCTGGGGTAGTTGATACAAATAGTGTGGTCTGAGGCAAGGTGGTTGTTAGAAGAATAGTAGTTGTTGGGCCAGATGTTGTACTAAGAGAGCCAGATGTGGTAGTGAGAGGGGCAGATGTGGTGCTGGCAGGGCCATATGTTGTAGTAAGAGGGCCAGATGTGGTACTAGGAGGTCCAGATGTGGTAGTGAGAGGGCCAGATGTGGTAGTAAGACGGCCAGATGTGGTAGAAACAGGGTCAGATGTGGTAGTAGGAGGGCCAGATGTGGTAGTGAGAGGGGCAGATGCGGTACTAATAGGGCCATATGTGGTAGTAAGAGGACCAGATGTGATGGTAAGAAGTCCAGATGTGGTAGAAACAGGGCCAGATGTGGTACTAAGAGAGCCAGATGAGGTTGTGAGGGGGCCAGATGTGGTACTATGAGGTCCAGATGTGGTACTAAGAGGACCAGATGTGGTTGTGAGGGGGACAGATGTGGTAGTAGGAGGGCCAGATGTGGTAGTGAGAGGACCAGATGTGGTACTAAGAGAGCCAGATGTGGTAGTAAGAGGGCCAGATGTGGTACTAAGAGGACCAGATGTGGTAGTGAGAGGGGCAGATGTGGTGCTGGCAGGGCCATATGTTGTAGTAAGAGGAGCAGATGTAGTGAGAGGGGCAGATGTGGTACTAATAGTGCCATATGTGGTAGTAAGAGGGCCAGATGTGGTACTAGGAGGTCCAGATGTGGTAGTGAGAGGGCCAGATGTGGTAGTAAGACGGCCAGATGTGGTAGAAACAGGGCCAGATGTGGTACTAAGAGGGCCATATGTGGTAGTGAGAGGGCCAGATGTGGTACTAATAGGGCCATATGTGGTAGTAAGAGGACCAGATGTGCTGGTAAGAAGTCCAGATGTGGTAGAAACAGGGCCAGATGTGGTACTAAGAGAGCCAGATGTGGTTGTGAGGGGGCCAGATGTGGTACTATGAGGTCCAGATGTGGTACTAAGAGGACCAGATGTGGTTGTGAGGGGGACAGATGTGGTAGTAGGAGGGCCAGATGTGGTAGTGAGAGGGGCAGATGTGGTACTAGGAGCGCCAGATGTGGTAGTGAGAGGACCAGATGTGGTACTAAGAGGACCAGATGTGGTAGTGAGAGGGGCAGATGTGGTGCTGGCAGGGCCATATGTTGTAGTAAGAGGAGCAGATGTAGTGAGAGGGGCAGATGTGGTACTAATAGTGCCATATGTGGTAGTAAGAGGGCCAGATGTGGTACTAGGAGGTCCAGATGTGGTAGTGAGAGGGGCAGATGTGGTGCTGGCAGGGCCATATGCTGTAGTAAGAGGAGCAGATGTGGTAGAGAGAGGGGCAGATGTTGAAATTAGAGGGGTAAAGGTGGTCGTAGATGGGGTAGAAGTAGTTAAAATGGGGGGTGGGCAATCGCAAGTTTTTTTAAGTTGTGGGTACAACTGAGTGACAGTTGTGTCGGGAGGACAATGTGTTCCAGGAAACACTTCAAATTTTGAGTTTGATGTTGTCAGTTCTTTAGAGAGCTCTTCCAAGGTCTTTGCCTGAAGATGTAAATCTTTGCTGCTATCTGGCACATTTGTGCCCCAATGTGCGCTTGCTAGCCACTTGCCTCCATCCTTCTCACTGAAGCAGCAGAATGCTGACCAGAGCATGGAAGGAACATTAACCTTGTTATTGATATATGTGGTGCCGGGCTGTGCTCCAGTTACCAAAAAGGCTTCAATGACACCGCTGCTGTTTGTACAGTACTCATCCAGAAAGCATTTGATGCAATGCTCCATTCTGTTCCAGCTTCCCTTGTTGAATGTTGGTTTTTGTGGAACAACGTTGGTGAGGGTACAGGTAGATTCCTTATCCTCTTTGCTCGATGCATAAGAGCATGGAAATAAATGGCCTCTGTCGTACCGTTGGTTGGTGTAATCAGTATTTGCTGCCTGGTGGTTGTAACTAGATTTGGATGATTTCTTCATGTTCTTGTTGTTACCTATGTTCTCAAGCTGTAACAATTGAAAGGCTGAGTTACTGATGTGTGCAGGATAGTGGTAAAGCAGATCAAATGTACAGTAACAGTAATGATACATAATAGACGCTGATTATTTCTATTTTACAAAACAAACTTGGATTGACAGAAGTTAAACGACTGTGATAACATCAGCTTTAAGCCAAACCCAGTCAGTACTGAAAGGATGTTGTCATGTCATGTGTCAAGCCTTACAAGTTACAGTATCATGAAATGTAAATCACTTGTAGAGCTCTCAGAAAATAATTAGGATAATTAGGATAAGTGTTAACAGATAATGGATGGATTATGATTATTGTTAGCGGTAGCATCAGCCAGTATTCACAGTAGTGTATAAATATTTTTTGCATCTGTGTAGTATTGCAGTATTACCGGATCAGCTTTGACTATTTTGCAAAATGTAACTTAAAAATGCAGTAGTGATGTAGTTGCTATGGATTTGGATCTGTAGGAGTCTCAGTCAGACATACAATATTATATTTGTGACTTAGTAACAAAAATAAAAAAACAAAAGAGCATACCTGTGGTTCTATTTTCCATTCTACATTGGGCCTACCAGTGTTCTTTATCGCTCTGTACTTGTCGGCAGAAAACACTGGGATCTTGTTATTTGTGTCGTAGAGCGTCACAAATCTTTTAATGTTTTTGAAAGTCTGGCAAATGAGTTTGTATCTGTTCTGGTATAGGATCTTCCCTCCCTCCAAGATACCCGGGATGTTTGGTGGAGTTTGCTGAAGGAAAAACTCTTCACAGTCTGCCATCGACGTCACCACTTCAGCTCCCGCTGGAGCGATGGATAGGAGGACGAGGAGGAGGAGGAGAGCGGCGAGGGGCCGGAGGAGATACATCTTCAGTAAAGTCAGCATCAAACACTGTGAGGTCACAGGAGAGAACAAAAAGAGTCAGGGTAAGGACACGACTTTTCTCCACTCATCCAGGTAAAAGTAGGTTGTTCACACTTTGTGTATGGACATTATACATTCTGCTGTAATGCAGCCCTGTCTACCCTTTACCTGTATGACATATCTGACTGTATGCATCATACAAATGGCGTAAAAACTGTATGTATGTGTATACATACTGTATATACAATATGCCTGCCAGCTTTTCCATTTTTTGTTTGTATTATATTTTAGATTATAATACAAGATTTTAATTGTATTATTCAATTTGATATAAATTGAACATTTGAAAAAAAAAAATACAAAAAAACGTATCTCGCAATGTTGACATCATTCTACATCTGTTGTATTTAGTAAAAGTTTACAGTAGCAAGTAAAACATCCAACATTTGAAGCCACTTCCATGAGTTGTATTGATATTGTGGCATCAGATTAGAATGTGTGCACATGAATGCATACTTCATTCAGATAGGACCCTCTGAACCCAAAGCAGTTTATGCCATTTATTTTGGTCCTTTAAAACAGCGGTTGGGACAGTTGTTGTAAGCTGCAGTTCATTTGTATACAAACATAGCAGGTGTGCTGTTTGTATTCACGAAAATTAAAAGAGAAACTCTTACCGCCCCTCAGGTTTTCTGGATATCAGCTCAACTGGTGTCCGTCGGTTCACTTGTGCCTCAAAACATTAACAAACGTGAACATCAAACATCAACTGAGCCTGAGGAGGAAGTCTGATCTTTATAGTCTGTGATGCATGAAAGTGGGTGTGCTCCTACCATCAGTATTATGCTGTTTATTGTCATTTTACATTCACACAGTCAAACTCACTGCACCACTTAATTGAGCACTTTTTAAGATATGCGATACTTTTTAAGTTAAATTAAGGAAAGAAAGCACAGAACAACAACAAAAACAATAAAATGACAAAACACCAAAACTGTAGCATTTGAGGTAAGAGCATGATGAACAGCTATGGGAGTGCTGGACATGAAATAAAACAGTATAATCAGCTTTGAAAGGTACGTTTTAAAGAAATATATATATAAGTGTGTAAAGAGCAGAAGGAAAGAAGAGGTTATAGGAGGTCACTGCTGTTGGACCAATCATGAAGACTTTGTCAGATTTCTGTTCTGAAAGTTTGTCAGAGTGTATTAAGTGAATAGAATAAATATACAAAGAGTCCCTTATCTTCATAACATTTTGTCATTAGTAAAAAGAAAAAACCTTTTTCGTGCATGTTTCGCATCTGTTGCAAACAAAGTACGCTTTTCATTACTAAACCATGAACATTTAAAAGGAGAATTCAGGTTTGTTAAAACTTATTAACTTTGTGCTCATCAAATCGTTGCTGAGAACTTTAAGCAACGATTGTAAGTAAGTTAAGTAAGTCTGTGATTTATTGAAACCCATTAAAAAAAACATGCAAAATACTGTTAAGATTCCTTAAAGGAAATGTTTTCTTCAGTGAGCGCGTCAGATGTTTCTGTTTCATTCATTTCTTAGAAATGTCTCTCGCACAAACCTCTTGTTCCTCTTTCACAAGATGGACAGTTCTTAAGGTCACTACGAACATTCAAGATCTCAGCACTGGCTGCTGTGCTCGCTGCTGCATTTGTGAGTGCAAAGTAACAGAGAACAAACTGAAAATAGTAAGAGAACAATGTTCAGAGACACTTTGGTGAGATCATCAACCAGAACAATCAAAGGGAGGAAAAATAAATGTATTTAAGTTGAATGCTTCTTCTCAGAATAACTATCAAAAAGGGGGAAGATTCCACCGAGTCACAGGGAAATTAAACTGTCGTATCTTTATTTAAGAGAAATGAAAGTATGTGCTTAGAAGTCAGATCCAGCACTGATTCATAGAATTGTTTTTAAGACGAGTGAAACATGCACAGACAGCTTTACAAAAACATGGGAAGAGTTTGAATAAGAGGGTTTTTTTGCGAATCATTAAAGTCATTTTGCACTAAAACTTTTCCTGTTTACAAATCTAAAATGTGAGGATTTGTTAATAACATCTTTAAATAATGTTGAGGTTTGGACTCCCTGCTGGGCGAAACACACATTGTGACATGTGTCACGTTGGGTAATTTTGATGCCATTTCTCACTATTTTCAGATTTTCTTTACAAACCAAACAATCGACTAATTGGGAAAATAATCAGCAGATGAATCCATAATGAAAATGAGCTCAAGCTCAACCAACTACAGTAAAATCCTGCTCTTACATTAATGCATGAGTAATTGAATGATTGCATATATAATATTCTAACAGTCACAGGGGACATTTCTATACTTTAGTACATTTTCCTGATGAGTACTTCCACTGAAGTAAAGTATCTGAATACTTTCTCCACCACTGAATAAAACAAAGTAACATGAACATATTACACTACACCCTTTCTACAGTTTCTGCAATGGTTATCAGTTATTAAAAAATAATAATACTGCTTTTTGAAATACTGCTACTGGGCTATGAATCACTCAAAGACCAAATTATATGTTGCTGAAAAGCTAAATGAAGGAATAAAATGTGAAATGTTGTTTAAATACTCAGAAGATTGTGCAGAGTTTGGTTTGTGGCAAGTTAACTTAAGTTCATTGTATCATACAAGAACACTGGCGATAGATTTATATTAATGTCCAATATAAATGGAGCTGTTAAGTTGTATAGTTAAGAATGTTTTACTTTTATGATTCCCGGAGGTGTTTAACTAACTTTCTGTGTATATTCACACAGACTATAACGATGACGACGTGGAGGACGACCAGCAGGACGACACACACCAGCCTGGGCACAGGCATGAGAGGAGGAGGCTCAGCGCTGACTGCTGACCAACGAACAAGGGAGGAGGAGAAAAGGCATTTAATTGGTTAAATCACAGACTATATATATATATATATATATATATATATATATAGGGTTAAATAGAACACTATCTAAGTTACTCCTCACCACCAGTGAGTGCACTTTAAACGTCAGAAAGGACACGAGGAGATTTGAATTTCTTGATGAAATTATCTGTAAATATTTGTATGCAATGATTGTCTTCTTTTCAAATTGTTACATTATTCTACAATATTCTATCATTCTGTTTTTGTTAATGCAGCCTCCACATACACACTGTGTGCAGAGAGAACATCATCATCACCTTTAACAGCCAGCCAGCTCTGTGGGGACTTTCCTTCTGTGGGGAGTTCACAATGGTAGAAACCCTCGTCAGACGTGGACACCTTCAAAAAGGTCACGTTTCCTGCAGGTCCAGTGCCGATGGAAACACCATCTTTGAAGAACTTTGCAGAGAAATTTTTTCTGTTTTCGCCTTCTTTGTTGGAACAGAGAAGTGTCACTTTATCGCCTTCTGTCACAGGAAGCGCAGGGCTCTTCAAGATCACATCCCCACCTGAAACCAAACCATGCTGTCATTGCGGTCGTGCACATTGTAGATCGTGTGGGTACCTGCACAGCATAAAGTCAGCCTCAAACATCAATACATAAAAGCTCCATGCACATGTTACCAGTCACGGTGACGTTGACGCTGTTGCTGCACTCCCCCAGCTCAGACTCGCACCAGTACACGCCGCTGTCCGATGAATAGACGTCCTCGATGACGCAGGAGGACCCGTTCGACACTCCCCAGTCAGAGTCGCACAGCTGAGACGCATGCGAGGAGGTGTTTCTCTTCAATATCCAACCGTCAGAGCTTCCTGCCTCTCCGCAGGTCAGAGTGACGGACTCATACAAGAAGAACTGTGATCTGTTGGGGTGGATCACCAACGTGGCTGAACACACAGGAAGGAACGTAAGAACCATCAGATTGAGGTTGTCCTTTGATGTGCAGATTGTAAAGATGTTTTCAGATCCTTTACTGAAGTCAGTGTTTTATTATAGATGATGTCGGGCAGTTTAATCTACATCAATGCCTCGTATTCTATAGATCCATGATGTGTTTGTAGCGTCGCTGTCCTGTGAGAACCACGTGTCTCTAACAAGAACAAACAGCTTAGTGACGATGCGTTTTCCAGCTGATTCAAGAGGCTTTTTAAAGAGTTTATTTAGCTGAAGAAGTAGGAGAACGTTCTCACCACATAAAGGAACACTTCACCCTTCAATTTATCATAAATAAGCAACAGCAACACATCTGGAGATACGTGGTTGTCACTGGACAGGAAGGGGACGAGAAGCTGTGAGCTGAGAAGAAACTAAAGCTTTCAGACTAATGGAGTAAAAAGTACAACATCCCTGTAACCTCTGAGACGGAGCGCAGGAGAAGTAGAAAGTCACATAAAATGGAAATATTCAAGAAAGTTACAAGTACCTCCAATTGGTACTCTAGTGCAATACTTGAGTAAATGTAGCTACATTACACCTCTGTCCAATAATATTTATTATCATTCTGCATAAGTACTTTGGTATTTTAAGTATATTTTGATGCCAATACTTTTTTGCTAACTCCTTGCTTCATACTACCTTTTTTAATTACACACACATATATATATATATATATATATATATATATAGACAGTAACACATATACACATATATGTTATGTATATATTATACTTGAAAGACACGACTTTTTAACCCTCGTATTGTGCTAGAAAGGTCGTCGCTCCTTTCTAGCACAATACGCGGGTTTAAAAGTCTGTCGGGTGATAAATAGGTGACGATAGAAAGCAGAAAGCGATATATTTTTTTAAAAAGTTGAATTTCTCACAGAGCATCAGGCAGAGTGATGTGATCCCCATCCTGTCTCAACGTTGTCCTTCTTCTTCTTCTTCTTCACCTCAGGTCGGTAGAACGTCAGCCCACATCCTTGCTTTACAGGAAATCATTAAAACACAGGAAGAGTCAAACTTTGTGGTGTGGAACGAAAACGCCTTTCGTCTTGTAAAAATAAATAGATACATGTTTACGTCATGATAGTTCAATAAATGAATGTGGAAACTCTGCATGGACCATGCTATGAGAATCAGTGCTGTAGAACTCATCTAACCGGATTTAATGAGACTTAAGGCCACAGAGAGTCCTAAATATATATGTAAAGATATGGTAAGGCAGATTCTAACTACAGCTTTAGTGAAAGATGAATATTTTATACTGCAGCAGATTATAAAGAGACAGAGGGAAAATCAAATCACATAATTCACATTCATGTTGGACCGATAAAAAGCAGCGGCTGTTGATTTAATGGAACGTGTGTTAGTTCTTTCTCACAGATTTTTCACCTCCACCAACTTCAACACGCACACGTTAACATGACACCAGGAGCATTCAGCTCATTCTCACCCACACAGGTTCACACCCGTCACCAGCCTCATGCAGACAAGCCAACAGGAAATGAAGCAGCCTGCACAAAAAAACGACCACAAACTACAAACTCTCATAGAAAATATCTCAAATCATTTAATTCAAATCTGCATGAATCACTATTCGGCCACCAGGGGACAGAAACACACCGGAGAGCATTTCTTCTTTGATAGAAGAGCAAAGAACGACACGGAAGGCTTTGCTCGATGGAAGAGATGTTTCAGCTCTTCTTCCGACTGGCTGGTGAGAGTTTGAGTGACAGATGGTTCATCCAACACTGTTAGCTGATGACTGTTCGCTGACCTGATGTGGTGAGAACATCCAAACCCTTGAGGCTCTGAGCTTGAGGCCCTGCAAGTCCAACCAAGACTTATCTGCTGACCTTTGGTGTCAAACATCCATCGTATTGCTTCCCTGTTTTATCCCTGTTTGTACTTTTTAGGTTCCACTTCAATCAATGAATTAATTATTTAGAAAACAATGTTTAAGTCAATGACAGAATCATGTTAAGGATCATTTTAATGACATTAATTCATAAGTACAAAACTAAGTGCAACTTGGTTTTCAAATATGTAAAAATATTAGTTTTGAATAAAACATTTAAAAAACATTTGACAGTAAATACATCCTGTCACATGGCAAAAATATTGATGCGTGACAATTCTGTAGCTGTTTGTTGGTCTGTTTTCACAAATTAAATGAATTTACTGACAAAAGAGAAGTTTGTGAATATAATCGTAGCGGCGTAAGAGACGGAAATAATCACATTCACAATTCACATCTAAAAACAGCTTCAAATGAAAGGAAATGGAAACCAGATGCATTTGTAGCTGAAAGATTACTTCTAAATCACTTTCTTTAAAGCTGAATGCTGAACCCTTCACCTGTGAAGCAAATAGATGAATGCCTCATTCACCAGGTTGCTGTTTATTTGTTGTTAAACAAATAAAAGCTCCCTTTTTAGTATTAACAGTACAAAAAGGTGCTTCGTCCTTTTCAACTAATTCAATCTACATAAAGTAACAGCTAAAACCACGAAAGGTCTGAAGACCAGAAACCTGAATACGTTTAAGTGTGTAGAGATTTAAATAAATCTAAACTTAAAACTCTTTCTCAGGAGACTTTTCTTTGGTTCACAGGATGTGTTTTTCAAATCTGCAGAATGAGCAGCAACTCCTGAGCGCTCAACGAGTGTCGATGGCTCGTGGGTACCCAGCATTTTGTAAACATCAGGAGGCAATCATTTGTTTCAAAGCCACCCGAACTGATCACAAAGTTCTACAGTGTGCTCCGTTCTCATTTACAGCAACGGCTCCGCATCATCTTCAGTTAAATTTGCCAGAACATTGTAGCGGTTACTGGACGGGGCTGAGATGGTGGATCTACGTGGGATCTTGGTGGCGTTTGAACGAGGCCGAGACTCGGACATGCTCCTCGAAAGGCCAACAAGCGGTCCTTCTGCAGGGAAGGCTGGAGAAGCAGCTGGAGAAGCAGCTGGAGAAGCAGCGATGGGCGACGCAGCACCGCTATTCGTCAAAAGATCAGGACCGCTGTTGTTGGTTGAGGCTGCTGGTTGTGGATCGATGACGTGGGGAAACTCTGGAGCGAGGTTCATGGGCTGACGGCACACAATAGGACTCTGCTGAGATCTGAGGAACTCAAGTTCTCCAGTTAGTCTGCGGATGATCTCATCTTTGGCAAGAAGGTTCGACTTCAATCCATCGTCTTTTCTCCGATGCTCGTTGGCGGCATTTTGGACGGAGTCTGCCTGGTTTCTCAGGTTTTGACGTTCTGCATTGCTGCGTGTTGAACTTTGGACTGATGATTGGTTGGAAAGCAATTTACGTCCTTCTGTGTGAGAACAAAAAGAAAAATGTTCTTTTAGCACTTGATGCCTCCTGTGTTTGGTTCACATAAAAAGCTCTGCGTCACCACTTTCATTTGCTTTACAATCATGCTCAGGAATCTTCTAACAGACAAAGCTTCTTCACGTTTCTTTAGGTTGATAAATGAAAATATCTTCGGTCGCACTTTGTGTTTATGGTTCAAGTGTTTGGATTCGATTTATCTGATGATCGGTTACCTTAAGGCGCTAAAAGACGTTTCTTTTGGTACAAATATACTGCTCTCCTTTTCTACAAACAAACTAATTCCATCAATTTAACCTCAAAAGATGCAATGATCACAAATATTACACACATATCTGTGTCCGTGTGGTATTTGGCTGAAGAAGCTGGTGTTGAATTTCGAGATTTGCCAGCTGCAAACTAAAACAAGCTTCCTTTAAACAAACAAAGTGTGATCGACTCACCACAGTTGCAATATCTCCCGCATAGCAATGCAATTATTGCACTTAGAGCTATGGATGCTAGAACAGCAATGCTGATATTTCGAGTGCAGGATCCCATGCAGTCATCTGAAATAATAATAAAGGTTACACAGACATAAGTATATTATAGGAAATTTAGAAAATAGGAAACACTAACGACAGTCACACTAAATGTCCAAGTCATTGGATTCTCCTCAATAAAATCCTCGGATAAGAAAAACTTAATTCTTTGACTGAGGATTCGGACACTCAAACACTAACAAATAGAAATGTTTGATTTACTTATCTTGGCCAGAAAAACCTCAGTATGTTAGTATCCTACAGATAAGATAAGAGTCAACGGTGTTACAACATGCACGAATGACCAAAATACATCAACATATCTTCATGTCTTCATCATATTTCTCTTAATTTATTGAAATTTGAAGAAGTAAAAAGCTCAAAGTTGTCTAAGCAGAAGGGAAACTTCCACTTAGAAAAAAACGATGACGCACGGACGAGCCACAACCTGTCGCAAGGAACCCCCGGCGAAGGGTTACGTCACTTTGCGTCACAATGCGGACAGCCATTTTAAAAACGGGTCCAGTATTGATGGAGAACGCTGCAGACAGCAGCCACTAAACGGTCCTTTATGGTGATGTGTAACCGCTCAGGGCAACTCCTCACCCCTAATGCTCGTCCACTAAGAGGACTTGTGGAAATCATCTAAATATTCAGCCATGATATTCAAAATACCGGCACTCCTCTCTCCAACTCTCGCTCACGTTTCCACTGATGGCAACGAGTCACATGACACTCTAACAAACACACCGGATCAAGAGAAAGGTTGAGTCAGTGGCAAAAACAAGCACTTTTAGTGGACCTACATTGACGGTGAGGAGTTACCAGAGAGAGAGAGAACACTGCAGCCGCAGAACTAGTTTCAGTATTGAGAGAGAACACTGCAATCTCTCAATACTGAAACTAGTTCAGTATTGAGAGTGAACACTGCGGTGTTCACTCTCAATACTGAACTAGTTTCAAAATGTGTTGTCTATAAGACACTTAGACACAGAAACATAGGGAACTAGGGTCCAGGTTGTTTTATAGCAAAACTCTATGCGGCTGACAAAAAGGCAAGAGACGGTTAAAGCATGAATGTGAATGTAGGTTTTAGTTGCAGGTGGAGTGTTAGAGCTCCAGCGTACCTGGTATGTAAATCTCCGTGTCCCTCGCCTGGTTTATGTCAGGCTGGCGAACTCTGCAGGTGAACCTGTAATGACAAGACATGAGTCCATTAAAGTTTGTTTTTGTAGAGTTTTGTGCCGGAAGGAATGGCAGCAGACAAAAACATCACGTGAGTGTGGATGATATGCAATATTTCCATCTAAGTTTCCACATCATTTGCGTTTGATTGGTGCTCTTTACAATGACGCCATGACGTTAACGTGAGGTATATAAAGCAAATGACAACATAGATTTAGAGATGGAACCAAATCTACGCATTAAATAACAAGTCAAAGTAGAATCTAACCTGTTGCCAGTCTGCACAGTCGCTCTCCTTGTGACGTTGAAACAGCCGCTCGTGGATTGATCCTTCTTCGGGTCTTCAGCACTGATGACGTTCCCCTGAGCATCGAGAAATGTAATCTCGGGCAGCGGGAACCAGCAGCTCGCTTCACACCGCAGAGTCACTCCAGCACCTCGAACCAGCGAGAGTTTGGGCTCAGACGCTGCACCTAAACGGGAAAAAAAAAAGAATCATACAAGGTATACTTTAAACATTATGTCAAAATCATATTCATTACCAATGTGGAAAATACTTCGTTGAGCAATAGTGTCCGGTCTTTGTAAGAAATCTTCAAGGTTGTATATTTGATCAAAGTAATTTAGGTGTGAGTGAAACAGGTGCAGAGAAGTCTGAGGTTTGACTTTCTCTTATTCACATTCTTCCCAAGAGTGAGATGAGAAGATAGAATTCACTCTCTCGTCTGTGTGGTGAATAAGTAGCTTCAGACAGTGGTGGAATGAAAATAAGTACAGTGTTAAGTACAATTCTGAGGTACTTGCACTTAATTTCCATTTTATGCTACTACTATACTTCTACTGTACTAAATCCCAGAGGAAAATATTGCACTTCTTACCCCACTAAATGTATTTTAAAGCTTCAGCTATATGGTATAGATTATTCATAGAAAATATATAAAAAAACACTATGATGCATTATTATGGATTCAGCCACTCTGCAGTATAAACATTAGTTGAAATGAGCTCTACCTTTAACATGCATCAATCATTTTAATCCAGCGTCATAAATATGATTCTGAAATGGTCCATGCTGTGTTACGCTGCGGCCGGTAGCTCCCATGAATTTCACTTAATTTTAATGTCTTGATTTGTTGTTTTTTCGTGTTTATTACTGGAACACATTCGGCCACATTATCTGCACAGATAACCGTTGTTGTTGCTGTTTATATTGCTTATAAAGCGCTGCAGGAATGCACTACTGTTTTTATTTTGTCTGTCATGTTTTTCTTGTGTTACAAATGGACAACAACTGCATTTCGTTGTCCATCCCTGTGTTGCTTAATGAGAATACATTTTCCTTGAATCCTTGAACTTGTACTTTTACTTTTGGTACTTTAAGTACTTTTTGATGCGAATGCTTTTGTACCTTTAGCGCCCACCCTCAGGTGAACACTACCGTTGTAAGCACTGTTGTCAATGTTTGCACTGTTAGCGCCGTTAGCACCGTTAGCTGCCAGCCACCGGCTCAGCCGTAGCCATGTTGAGAGCCGTGTGGAGGCAATCCCTCTGCTCGGAACATCCAATTCGTTTAAGATCTGAATAGACTTTGTCCACCACTGGTTACAGCCAGCAGCTGGTTAGCTTAGCATAGCAGAAAAACTGCAAACCTGGATTTGACCAAAGGTAACAAACATATAACGATAACAAGCAACTTTTGCATAGTAATTTACAATGAATAGAGTTTTCGGACATACCCACAGAGAGCTCTATTGTACTGGCGTCCTGGGGCTCCATAGGGATCCTCCTGCATTTGTATGTTCCTGCATCAGACAGCCGCACGTCGGAAAGCCTCAGCGACATGTTTCCCTTTTTCACTTCCTTCATGAAGAGGCTGGTCCGGTAATGGAAGAGCAGATTCTTCTCCTCGAAGGTCTCACAGCCATTCCGATACAGGAAGGTGATGTTGGGCTTCAGACCTTTCTTGGACCACTCTACTGACGGGACGTCTTCGTATTCACGGACTTTAATTTGGCAGGGAAGGATGACCGTTTGGCCAACAAAGGCCTGGATCTTCACTGGTCTGTCTGGCGATGCTTCTCCTACCAATTAAAAAAAAAGAAATCTTATTGTCAACAAACCCTATGAAAAGACTAACCAACAGGTAATGTGTGTAAAGCCTGATATATCTTCTTGCTATGTGTCATAGAGCTCCATTGTTGTCCAAAAAAAACGATTAAAAACACATCACTGTTGCCCTCTGTGACACCTCTCTTCATTACCATGAACACACACACACACACACACACACACACACACACACTTATACTCATCAAAAAAGCCAAAACCCCCCACTGACAATGACATACAGTCACACATCCCTGCTTAACTCTTCACCTAAATATACACGTGACACTTTGTAAGCGTGTGTATATGTATACGTACACGTGGGTGTATATATACTGTATATTTATTTATTTTTTATATCCTTTACATTTTTGTCTTGTTGTTGTTGATTTCCAATTCATTGCTTTAAAATAAATCACATTTTTTTTGTATCTGAATTTTGAACATGGCTTTATCTAATCTTCAGATTTATGTTCTGGAAATGCACATGCAAATGAGTGCATATCTAGTAAAGATATGGCGTCATATGCATGTTTAAACATACAATCTCAGAACACTTGTCATACAAAAAAGAGTTAGTGTCAGAAATTAACTGGGAAGTTTTGGAGATATCTATAATGGGTTTTTCACCCATTTACCTTTAGTTTCTCCCATACACACACACACAAACGCACGCACGCGCACGCACTAACACACACACACACGCTAAAAACTTTCTTCCCTTTTTCCTCCCCCAATTCGTTTTAGAAGAACCCACATAAAACGAGGTTATTCAGCTACACTAACAGCTTCTAGAACACACTCGTGTCTCAATAATAAAGTAACGCGTTCATAAATAAGACACAAACCTTTAACGCTCATAGGCTGCATTCCTGCGCAGCAAAGCAGGGCGGAAACCACCAGGAAGAGACGACGAGACATTACGACAACCAAAGACAATATCCAAACAAAACTCTTCACAAAGTGGAGCGAAAAAGAAAAAGAAAAGTCAGAGTGTGAAGCGGAGTTAAAAAGGTTCGTGTCCGCGGAGCGAGTCAGACTGATGTCGACCGCTCATACAAACGTTTTGGAGGGAGGCTGTCGGTAGTTTCGATACCGGCGGTGCGTCGATGACGGAAGATGATCCGTTCATAGGGGGGTGGGTGGGGGGGGGCAGCACCACAAACAGTCAGCATAACAAAACAGCCCCATCTAGTTTTTCCCAAAGGAATAAATACAAAAAAACTAAACAGATGCATTGCATAAGTAAAGAGGGGATCTAATGACAGTATTAAAAAGAAAGGAAAAAACCTGATTACAATAAGACACCAAACCTTAAAGTTCCTGCTTTAGTGAACGGACTAGATTGATTTGGCCTGGATGAATGGAGAGGTGATGGCACTATCCAAAGCCCCAAAAAAAGCTTCCTTTGTCAGGTGACAAGGAAGCATGCATCACCGGAGCAGGACTAAAAGCTGGCATCAAGGAGGCAAAGAGGAGGCGTCAAGACAGACTGGTGGTGAGAGACCTCCACACCAACAGCACTAAAGATATGTGCAGGCCATCCAAAATGACCAAAGGCTATAAAAGCAGGAGTGCCCCCATTATGAGAGATGTTAACATCACGTTAACAGATGAGTTGAACACCTTTTATGCTGGCTTTGATCTCCTCAACAAAGAGTCAGCTGTCAGGTCTGCCCCGCCTCCAGAGGACGGCCACTGTCAGCCTCCACAGAGGATGTGAGGAAAACCCTGATGACAGTGAATATGAGTAAAGCTGCTGGGTCTGATCACATCCCTGGTCCAGCTAACTGATGTCATCACTGACAGTTTCAACATATCACTGTCACAGGAGAGAGTTCCCACCTGCTTCAAGACAGCCACCATCGTCCCTGTATCCACAGAGGATGCTGTCTCCACTGACTCCACTCAGAATGTTGTTTGTGGAGAAGAGGAGCCTGTGAATATGAAAAGAAAAACACCCAGCCATGACCTGTTCACCCTGTTCACCCTGCTGCCGTCTGGAAAGAGATACTGAAGTATCAGCTGATGAACCACCACACCTCTTTACACTCCTGAACTCGTCCTCCACCCTCCATATATAATATTTTTTTGTAACTCAGTGGTTCACCAAACAGGAAAATAGCAAAGTCAAACATGCAATTGTTAGAATGATACATAAATGAGTTACAACATGAAAGCCTGCCTGGTAAGTTCAGGAGACCACAAACTCTTGAATTCACAGCTAACACGTAGTGACTCAGAATGAAACAAGAGAGCTGCCAGGATTTATGACGGAAGTCATATTTCGTAATAATTGTGTCTAATTTTAGAAATTATGCATGGCAGTAAGAAGGGGGAGGGGAGGGGTGACAACAAGCATTACAAGAAGAAAAAACAGTAAAATGATGATTTGCTGAGTAAGGTTTAGACAACCAGGAATCCACATACTGGCAGTTTGAAACCACACACATGCAGAATGTTTGCATCCGCTTTCACATATTTTTGACGATGTAAATAATGATGTTGGTTTCATAATTTGTTTCCTCAATTCTGCTGCAACCATTGTTGCTGATGATTAATTGTCAAAGGAAGCAAATGATTGGATTAACGATTCAATTGTATTCTTCAAGTACAAGTTCAATGTGTCTGTATGTTAAATGTGTCTTACTCTGTAACGATTTGACAACAAATATTGTTGAAATGATGAAATGTACATTGTTGATTTAATAGACGTAGGCTGTAGGTCGCCATTTAGAAATGATGCCTGAACCTCTGCTGGGAGGACATTTTAGCATCTGGACCTCTCTGAGTTTTCATTGGATAACTTATAAGTCACATGTCTGAAGCATAATTCAGATATAAGAAGGCTCACAAGGGGGCACTCCTTAACTGTTGTCAGGTCTGCTACTGTGTGAGTGAGCAGGTTGTGCCATAAAGTCCTCTGTACTTTAGCTGTAAGGACAACATGAATAATATACAAACGTCACTATATTGGTATCAGCTGAAATAAAGAATTCTCTCTTTGTCAACATTAGAAAGAAATTGGAAGAAGGAACATCATACAACACATCACATCAAATAGGACTACTGTGCAAAGTGGAGATTATTGTAATAAATATTATACTCCTCCTACTGGTCACGTGGTGTGTCATGCCGGCTTCTTCCCACCTTTCATTCAAACAGTTGGCTCTCTCGAGGAAAGCAGCTCGTGTGTACAGATGCTGGCTGAAGTTTAGCCCGTTCTTCTTTCTAGCGACGCGTGACAATGGCGCTAATTAGACTCTGTGCGCTCGTTGTCTTTTTTTCTGCCGGATGCCATTCGGGAGAAGCCGCTGTGGCAATAATAGGAGGCTCAGTAAACTTGACGGCGACTGAGAGCTGCACCGATGGCGGATTTAAACTGATGACAGACAACAACAGAGTGACCGTGGCGAAATTCGTTAACGGCACTTGGAAGTCAGAGGGACTTTACAAAAACCGGATTGTGCACAGCTCTTCATCCACTGTTGTCTTAACCGATGTGAGGTACAACGACAAACTTACGTACGAGTTCTTCTGCAAGGACACCGTTGTTACCATTATCCAGCTGGAGGTTATTATACCCGACGATGAATCTGTGACCGAGGGAGAGCAAGCCCAGCTGAAATGTTATTCCCAAACCAAGGACAGACCTGTGAAGTTCATCAGATGGGAGAAAGACGGAGAACTTGTGTTTGAACAGGAGCGAGTAGAAATCAGAAATGTGACCGGGTTTGGGGAGAGGAATGTATCCGTGTCATCGGACTGGTACGTGACTGGAGACTTGTCTCTGACTATGGAGAAGGTGAGGACGGAGGACCGGGGTGTCTACATGTGCTACACCGTAGAGGAACATGGACGGAAACGGAGGGGAAATCCTCCTGCTGTGAGGATGGAAGTCACGAAGAGAATCCTGGAGCAGAACACAGCACCGACTGAGTGTGTGAGTGCCCCTCTTCTTTTAAAAAAAAAAAGAAAGAACAAAAAAAGCTCGCTATAGGACTGTTACACCTGTTATCACGCAAATAAGTGTCACCATTCATTTGAATTAATTTTCTTTTTTCTCTTGTCCCCCTCTGTAGCCAACTCAGAAACCTCCTGGAGAGAACGTGATGTGCGTGGGGACCATTGTGGCCATAGCAGAAGCTGTGCTTATTGTTTTGAGTGGTCTGGGAGCCCTTTACTGGTTTATATCCCACAGATCAAATGTCTCTTCTGGACCCGGTGCTGAAAACTCAAATGTGGAGATGCAACCACTTAATGGGAGCGCTCCTCCAGGATCTCACGTTAATGGGAGGCCTTCTGGGTTCAACGCCAATCAATACTGGGGGGGGGGGGCTGATGAAACACTGTGTGACTAATATTTTATTCAATCATTAACTTAAGAATGCCTTTGCACTACTAACCTGTGTTTGTCTGCTTTGCCAATAAATATGATTCAATTATTTTTAAAACGTCATCTTTTGGTCATGTTTTTAGTGTGTGTGTGTATGTGTGTGTGTGAGTGTGTGTGTGTGTGTGTGTTGTGGAGGGGGGCTCACCTAATCGGCAAAGTTAATTAATTCAAAAATGTAATAAAACTAATAACATTGCAATTTAAAATATGAAGGCAGAATATGCCTAAATAATATGCACTTCCTGTTGATAAATTCGTTGCTGCATTACAAATACAGTTTATTTGTAATTCCTGATCATTTTGAAGATTGTTTACCAAGTTGCTGGTGTACAATTTATTTCAATAATAAATACCAATACAGTTAATGTATATCTGTGTATTTATGTGTTACATTCTGTTTTACAAACTTATAGAAATAATTGTTCAAATCAAGCTGTTGCCTTTAAATTATGATCCCAGTCACTTCGGCTTATAGCTTATTAATTAAACATGGTCTCTGATCGGTATCGATACTCAAAGCCCAGTTACCATGATCAAGAAAAGTTGTAAAAGAATATGAAATGTACTTGCCTCACATCTGTGGCCTCACTTGTTCGCAACTAAAAATGTAGGCCGCGCCCCCAAAACAGCGCAGCAACCTCAAAGAAAGACACATTAAATCCGTTTTATCAAAGGGATCTGATTTATTGTTTCCAAAAGGTGTACGACATAAAATTGAGCCAGATGATCTGTCATCTTAACGCAGATGAATCCACGATAGGTTCTGCAGTTTGCTTTGACAAACATGAATGCTGGCAAGTGTCAGTGTTTTGTTTGCCCAGGGAGGGCACGCGGGCTCAAATGTGTGTGTGGGCAATTATTGATTTGCATATATCCTTCATCATCTCTATTATTGAGGTAATCGCTCCGACATTATAAACAGTGTGACTTTTTTCACCTGCGTTTGAGAGAAGAAAATAAATATTCCCACAGCTCCAAATGTGAGGAAATGTTTGAGAATCTGCGGAGTATGTCAATCATTTTGATGAACACTGTTATATTTATTAATACTTAAAGACATTTTTTCTGTTGTCTCTCTCGCTCGTTTTACTGGATGGGGAATCATTTTAAAGCTGGTGACAGAACAACAAAGACAAGGCGTGACTCAATCTCATGAGCTCTGAAACGCAGCCAAGTTCTTCTGTCGTGTGAATCTGCAGAACATTTTTCACATGCTCTCAAATCTTACACACTCCTGAATAAACAAAGCTCCATGACTTCTCCTCAATAGATTTGATTTTTAACCAAACAGTTGAGGTTGTTTTTTTGTTTTATAAAATCATTTTATTCGCGTTGTTTAAGACAGCAGAGCTTGTGTTTCTAATGTGATGGGAACATTACTACGTGTTTTTATATCATTAAAAAACATTACAGAGCCTAAAAAAATCGGTGGGAGCAATTTCTTGACCAATTCATTCATTAATTAAATGTATTTTTTTGCCTTTAAAAATATAATTTCAGAAGTGATAAAGTTTTCCATTAAACATGCGCTGCATTATGATGCTGTTAAATGGGAATTATGGGATTATAGCAACACAGCTCAGAGAGTCAGGTTCCCTTAACTTCCTCTCTCCACTGCACAAAGGTTATGTAATATCACTTTTGGGTTTCTGCATGAGATAGTACCCCACATTCATTAAACTGCGGCCTAAGGAGAGATCACGTTAACAAGGAAATGTGAGATTACAGGTTCATATCAAATTATCGCCACGCATTCCGTTAAATCCAAACGTTGATTAAGGACAATGTGAAGTACAATGCATTTCAGAAAAAGAAAAATCTAAAACCAAGTTCCTTCTTTGTTTGTGTGAGGTAAGAAAGAGCAGCAGGTGTTTAGTGAAACAGCCTCTCTTCCCCTCTTTCTCACATGCAGACAGCGCGTGCACATCTCCATCTCGACCTTGCAGGACAGGAAAGTGAGTCATGATAATCTCAGCACAGATACCCTGAAAGCACTGCTCAACTGTTTATTTTGGACGACAGCTGTAACTGCTTTAACTAAACCCCTTACAGTTGTAGCTGTATTTTATGCATCTACTCTTTCCACTTCAGTTTTTAATTAATAAACTTTGGGCGTTGGAGACTCCTGCATGTTCAATGAGCCTATTGGTGTTTGTAAGGAAGGGAGCGCCTATCAGAGGTCCGTCTCTTCAAACAGTGAGAATAACGTTATGTTTACCCTCACGTGATACAGGCGGGAGGGAAAATCTCTGGCACACGCCCATGGGCCACTCAACATTTGAAGAGAGCTCTTCATAGAACACGGACGCCACTGCAGACTGACAATGGACGAGCTTATATTGCTCTTTCTCTTGTGTGTTGTCAACCATGTGTTTGGAGAAGGTGTCTATGTTAACAACGGAGATCAAGTCAAGTTTCCAGCAACTGAAAATTGCAAGAAAGAAGGAGCAACACTGATGCACCGGCGGAAAGATGGCAGCACGCAGCTGGTGGCTCAGTGGGTTGATGGGTGGAAGTCGGGACCAGGTTACGGAGACCGGATAAGTTCTAACAAGTCATCCGTCATCTTCAACAGTGCAAACACCAACGACGACGGGCTGTACGAGTTAAGGTACGGCTCCAAGGATGAGATCATCCACCTGCACGTGGTGTTATTCACCGACTCATCGGTCACTGAGGGTGACACGGTCAGGTTTCCGTTCTTCAGAGTGACGGCAGGAAAACGTGGGAAGTTCACGGTGAAACGAGACGGAGAGCTGGTGTTTCAGCTGGACTTTCTGTCCGGGATCGTGACCCGCGGGGCTGGATTTGAGGAGAGAGTTTCTGTATCACCTCTGTGGAAGTCGCAGGGTGACTTGACGGTGACGTTGAAGGAGGCTACGACTGGAGATCGAGGTGATTACCTTCTTTACGTTCAAGATAAAGACAATGAAGGACCGAGGGAGGATCTGTCTGCTGTGAGGCTGAGAGTCACCAAGAGAGTCCCGGACCAGACCACCAGCAGCCCGCCGCCTGTACCTGTGAGTACCCCCCCCCCCCCATCTCTAATGATCGTTGTCACATTATTTGACTACAATTCACACATTATAGAGCCTAACATTGTAACATGTTGTTACAATGCAACAACATGAATCTCTCTGTGTGCCTGTAGCAACATAATATATATCGATAGAATAATAATTGTGCTTTTTTATACAACTATAGCAACTTTTCTCGTATAAAGCAACTGCAAAGTACAAGGAGTAAATAGTCAAATCCTAAATGTTCGTGTTGGGAACGTAGAGGAGCGTGTTTGGTTATCAGCATCTAAGAAACTAAATTCTTGACATCAATAGAATTATTAATGTCAGTAACAATTATTAATGATTATTAATAATAACGGGGCACCACCCTGCGAACAGGGACCAATAACCAAACAATAAAACTAAGTCTCATAATTAGCGTTCACTCATAATGTCAATAGTCTGAGTACTATTACACATTCAGAGTGAAAGTGAAGGGTTAAGTTCGAGCACAGGCCACTACATCCAGTTATTATTACACACATATGCACAAGTAATCACAGACGACTGCTCTTTAAAATATAACAGAGTTTATTAAATCAAAATAATAAATGATCAAATCAAGTACTATCAAAATCAACAAACACTATCATACAATTATATATCTAATACCTAAAGTCAAATGAATAAAGTGGGGTAAGGATATGTATATCGATATATGTACATGTGTGTGTGTGTGTGAGGAAACGAAGGGGGGGGGCTACTCAAACAGTGATGGTAGTAACCTAAAAAGGGGCGTGTGAGCCTACAAGCCAAGATTAGCGACCACGTGTCTGAGAGGGCGTCACAAAAATAAAAAATAAAAAATAAAGAGAGAGAGAGAGATTTTTTTTTAGATTTTCAAATATCTTTATTTCTAAAAATAGAGAGGAGCTCTGAGCGCGGTGCTCAGCGCTGCAGTGAGAATGTGAGGAACAGCTGATCACTCGTGAACTCTGCGGTCGGATTGTGAACCAACCGGTCACGCTTGTACGGTGATAGTTGCGGTTCTCAATGTCACTCACAGAGCCGATTTAAAGAGAGAATAAAACCAAACAAAATAAAAAGTATCCCCAAAACAAAACAGATCTTTATCACTGCGGTGAGATGCGAGTATTGCTCTCGTATCACCCCGAAACTCGGTCGGTGTGATACGATCGGTGTGATACGATCGGATACTCGGTCGGTGGCTCCGCCACCGTGGTTTTGGTCTTTGAAGTGATAAAACCACAACCTCCACATCCACTAGCAGCGACGGATCTAATGCAAACAGTTACAGCAGGAAATACACAATATAACGGGACTCCGTGGTGCTGGCGCAGACTCGGCCTCCTCGCTGCAGAGAGGGGCTTTTTAACTTCGGCTGAGGGACGAGGTTTGGGTCGTCCTTCCCGGAAATCTTCGGCGAGGAAAGATTGTTACCTTCTGCCGGCGGTGTGTACACAAAAAGGGTGGGACGGGAACGGGGCATAGGAGTTATCCGTTCTCGCACTACAGGATCCAAAACTCAAAATAAAAAACACAGTCTGTTCGACCAGCGCATGTTACATGTGACCTGATAGGATTTGATGAGGCCGCGGTTCCTCGTGGATCTTCTTGTCCCCTGGACGAGTCCGGAGTGAAGAGGCCTTGTGGACCTCCTGACACCAGCGCGTGTCCGGGGTGAAGAGAGCCTTGTGGATCTCCTTACACCAGCGGGGTCTGGACGGAAGAGAAAGAATTCTAGCTGTGCTCAGGCTTATAAACCAGGTGGCACAACCAGTGGGGGGGCCCTTTCTTGGCCAATGAGGGACCAGCATCAGGTTTCTGCTGGAGCTGGGGGGTGTGGTCATCCGGCATGAGGTTTCTTGCAGACCCCATGTCAGGCGTTTTGGTGAAAGGAAGGAACATGGTTGCTCCTTTGTTTGAAAAGCACGTGTGAAGGTCTCAGCCAGCCAGGACAGCAGGGTCAGATCCCAACATTCGTATAGTACCAAAAGTTATACAGAATGTCCAGAATAATGTATCATATATTATATTATTGTATTATAATAAATAATGCTTCATCATCACTTGTATCAGCTGGTAAAGGTGGAGCACAGTTCAGCCTATTGTATTGTGTCCCTGGGATCAACATTAAGTCATAGTGTGCTGATTATATTTCGTATTACTAATATTAATTTGCAAAGTAGCTATAATGCTGCCGGATGAATGTAGTCGGCAAGTAGTACATAAGTAGGCCTATACAAGTGTACCTCGAAGTTGTAGTGGAGTAGAAATACAAAATGTACTTAACTACTTATGGACTACACTGTTACTGCCGTCACGTGCATTCAGTGCAGCGTGTCACGCATCATTTGACAAACATTGCATCACTGTACGTCTAACTTAAATCTTCTTTCCTCTCATTCTCCGGTTTGTAGCCGACTCAGAGCGTCACCAACGAGACACAGATGAGGACTCAGACCGCTGTCGGCATCACAGCAGCTGTGGTGTTTATCATCACAGCACCTGTATGTGTTCTGATCGGCTGGTGCATGAAGACCCGCTCCTCCAGAGGGACCCCTGGACCCGGTGTTGCTCGATGTTCAGATGTGGGTGCGGCGCTACTGAACGGTGGCACTCCTCGTGGCCCCCCTGAAGCCGATGAGGGCCCCTCTTTAGAAGGTTCTCACGCAGAGTCCAACGTCTAAAGACATCCAAACGTCTTTTCGACATTTCTCCTGCAGCACAGCTGTCTGTATTTTATGTGCACGGAGCATGAAGGAGGAGCAACTGACCAGTGTTTGGACAATTGAATGTTATTAATATATATATATATATATAATGTCAATATAGTATGTTGGTGCAATCCCAAAAAAAAAAAAATTAATTTCGAACCAAATGTCTTTTTATACATTTTTAACAAAATAAAAATAAAATGTATTTTAAAGAATGTTGACCATATTGTGTTACTGTGATGTACTACGTGTATTTTTTTCAAGCTTTCAGCATATTTTAAATACATTGCAGATCAAATCCGGTTGAATTTGTGTATGGCAGACTTTACAAACTATTTCAGCCTTTTTTGGGGGAAATAATAAATAAAGTGTTAAAGATTATCCATAAAAAGTTATGTTATGTTGAAGGAAATGATGGGGCAATAACGAGACGCAGTCAGATTTATGTGATGCTCTCCTCATCTCCCTCCGCGCACACAGGTCATGGTAGGTGACACTACCGCGTCATGACAGGTGACACGCGTTTCTTTCTTCCGGGATCTAGAGCCCGGAAGAAAGAAACGACCTGTCAGAAAACGATCAACAACACAACACACAACTAAATATTCTGTCACTCAGGACACGGTGCAACGTCACAATAGCGTCTCTTCTTACCGTGGGTGGCTTGAGATGATGCCATTTTACTTCAAGGTGCACGCGGCGTGGTGTGGAGTCGAACGTGGAGATGATTTAATCCAGTTATAATCCGCCAGCTCAGTGACAGGAGAGTTTAGTTGTTCATTGATGAACGGAGACGTCTTGTAGTTCATGTCTTCATTTAAGGCCTGAATACTGACTTGTTTCATGCACATTTTAATCACGTCCATCATTTTTTTAATTTCAACGCAAAATTTGAATATTTACAAACCTTGACTCATCCGGATATTTCACGAGAGCGAGCGCGCACAAACACTTCCTCACCTGTGGACAAATGTCAACAGTTAACCCCGCCCACACTGATATTCCAGACATGTAATTGGCCAGTAAACAGAGCTGGGCCTATCCGGGCCTTCTCTTGAGCACTTCATGGGTTTTACGCGCCTGACTTTAGGACGAGGATACAATAAAATAAAGAAAACACTGTCGGATGGTTTCTTATATATACAGAATAAGCTATAAGCCGAAGTGACTGGGATCATAATTTAAAGGCAACAGCTTGATTTAAACAGTTATTTCTATAAGTTTGTAAAACAGAATGTAACACATAAATACACAGATATACATTAACTGTATTGGTATTTATTATTGAAATAATAAATTGTACGACAGCAACTTAGTAAACAATCATCAAAATGATCTGGAATTACAAATAAACTGTAATTGTAATGCAGCAACGAATTTATCAACAGGAAGTGCATATTATTTAGGCATATTCTGCCTTCATATTTCAAATTGCAATGTTATTAGTTTTATTACATTTTTTAATTAATTAACTTTGCCGATTAGGTGAGCCTCCCTCCTCGACCCTCTCCACAACACACACACACACACACACACACCACAAACACACACTAAAAACTTGACCAAAAGATGACGTTTTAAAAAGAATTGAATCAAATTTATTGGCAAAGCAGACAAACACAGGTTAGTAGTGCAAAGGCATTCTTAAGTTAATGATTGAATAAAATATTAGTCACACAGTGTTTCAGAGAGCCGTCAGAGTGGTAACAGGTTAAAAAAACGATAATTCTCAGGCGAGTGAATGCTTTTGAACGCATAGGGGAGATGCTCCCTCCCCTATGCCTTTGTCTTGTATTGCCTGAGCACAAAAGAGACCGAATATTATCACGCTGTTTGCAGTGGCTTCTGCTGAAGCGGTGCACTTCATCTCAGTTGAATTATGGGCACATGTGTGTGACTCACCGCTGCCTGCCCATGGTCGAGATGGAGCATTAGGGATTGTGCACGCGCTGTCTGCATGGGAGAAAGAGGGGAAGAGAGGCTGTTTCACTAAACACCTGCTGCTCTTTCTTACCTCACACAAACAAAGAAGCCTAACACATAATTATCCGTTACAAAAAGCTATAAAATGTTAGCTACACTGGCTAAACGTGGATTCCTCAGATGTTTTTGTCACTTCGTCTTAAAGGACATTCAGGGCTGTTTCGGGCAGAGTTTATAATGTTATGTGTACGGGTAATGTTCTCTGTCAATAATGTAATATTCTGTATAGTTAGGTGGTAACTAATGTACAGTAATACATGACATTACTTAGCTAGAAGTGAAATACAATGCACAGTATTTCATCCACTTTAAGGTAGCAAAATGCACCGATAAATAAGGTCGCTGAATATAAGGCTAGTGTTACACAGACCACAAAGTGGTTGTTGGTCAAGTGTGTCCAGGCCCACTAAATAAGGTGAATACATTATTATTACTGCGTAGTATGCCAGTTTTGTGTTGGCAAGAAATGCCCGGATGTATATTCGCAATAATTCCTTCAACCGCTCATAATTAATAGACATGTAACCTGTGTGAGGCCTCACAAGTAGACATTGATTTCTATTCAGGGGTCACTAGGAAAAAATTAACATTTTAAAATTTAGATCAAACGTCACATCCTGCAGCATATATAATATATATCATCAATGTGTATAAGAACGTTTATGGTCTTTTTTTTAAAGATCTTTTCGATAGTTGCAGCGGACGCCTCAGGGAAACAAATCAATCATCAACACACACACACCCAGAGGGAGAGTGAGTTCATTCTCCTCTCAGGTAGACTTAACTGGACTTTATCGTGACACAGCAAATAGTTGTTTGCTGCTATATTAATGTTCTGAATATTGAATTCAACACCTGCTTCGGTTCACTCTCGCCACATGCTTTTGGCCACGTACTGTGTATCCAACATCCTGTGATCACCAACACGTCTGTACACGTCCTTGTTACACGGCTGTAAGAAGGACAAACACTGGAGTTTATGCCTCTCTTTTTATTTTAACTCCATTCATATCATGGCTGGAATTCCATCTAGTTTGTACATCTTGAATTAGTTTGTGCGCAGGAAGCGCTAGCTTAGTGTCGCGTTAGTGTAGTTGTTCTTCCGTGGTGGGCGTGTCAGAAAGCACGTTGTCTGTTACGTCGGGTGAGTTGCCTTGTTGAGCGCAGTGGCTCCACCGAGAGAACATTATATTTCACACAATTTAAGCTATATTTTATTTTTCAAATGCAACAGTATTATTCAAACGTATTGTTCGGTTCGTAATGCGTACCGAACGGTTCAATATGGATATGTGTATTGTTATGTCTACTATGCAGTGCTAATAATCGTCATTGACATTGACCCTGAAACACACGTCCTGTTTTTCCTCTTCGATCCTCAATGCAGGTACGCTGGAATTTTCTGACACCCACTCGGACATGTCCTATGTCTTCATCAACGACTCGTCGCAGACCAACGTGCCTCTGCTGCAGGCCTGCATCGATGGAGACCTGCCTTTCGCCAAGCGGCTCCTGGAGACGGGATGCGACCCCAACATCCGGGACAACCGGGGCCGCACCGGCCTGCACCTAGCCGCCGCCCGAGGGAACGTGGACATATGCCGCCTCCTGCACAAGTTCGGGGCAGATCTGTTGGCCACGGATTTTCAAGGAAATACGGCCCTCCATCTGTGTGGTCATGTGGATACCATACAGTTCCTGGTTTCCAACGGGCTGAAGATCGATATCTGGTAAGAAATGTGATGCTTAGGCGATGAAGATGATGTTGAAGTTTATGTTTCTTGTGGTTTTACCTTCCCGTCCCTGCAGCTTTCTATTCTCCTCTGTGGCTGTATTTGCAAGTTGTTTCATAATGATGCAGAAGGGTGCTAATGCTACACATAGCTCAGGCAACTTCCACCCCGGTGGTAGATAACAGAGAGGGTGGACACCACAATGCCCCGTCTTTTTCCCATACCACTCCGCCTACACAGTTGGCTATGTGCAGCAATTATTACACTGACTGTGACCTAGTCCGGATGCGTCCGGATGTGCATCCAGCCTGGTGCTGGCAGAGACAACGGTTTACTGTGTGTGTGTGTGTGTTTCAGCAGCACAGTCCTCTCAGGGGATTCACCTTGGATGTTGAAGTGTGTTGTATAGTGCTTTAAAGGGTACTCAAAGGCGCTTCACATGGTAAAAACAGAAACAATAAAAACAATTACAATATAAACAAGATAGATGACATAACAGTTAAGGAACAGCACAAAATACATACATAACTAACATCACAGGTTAAAAGCAGTTTTACATAGGTGAGTTTTAAGTGCAGTTTTGAAAGTGTCGAGAGACAGAGAATGTTTGAGGTGCTGGGGAAGAGAGTTCCAGAGGGGGGGGGGGCAGCAATGGAAAAGGTCCTGCCCCCCCAGGTCCGGTGCTTGGACAGAGTAGGGGGGGTAAGGATGTTGGCATCGGCGGATCTGAGGGTGCGGTTGGGAGTGTGTCAATGCAGGAGGTCCGAAAGGTAAGAAGGACCTACAGTTGTACTCAAAATGATTCAACCCCCATTGAAAATTAGGTTTATTGGCAAGATTTACAAACGTTCAGCTGTTTTCAATAAACAGCCCAAACAAGGACAATTTAAATAGCTCAACACAACTAATACTATAAGTGGTTTCTCCTAATTCAACACAAAATACCACTTTTAATGACTACTGCAGTCTCAAAATGATTCAACCCCTTCATGACAAGCATCTTTAGTACTTAGTAGAGAACCCTTTTGCTGTTATGATCTGATGCAAACGTGATGCATAGCCAGACACCAGTTCTGACAGCGTTCCTGAGGAATCTGAGCCCATTCCTTATGAGCAATGGCCTCCAGCTCTCTAATATATCCCACCAGAGATTTTCTGTGGGGTTCAAGTCAGACGACTGTGACGGACACTCTAGAATCTTTCAGGGCCTTTTCTGAAACCTGCTCTGGCTAATTGCGTCCAGATGTGTATCCAGCCTGGTGCTGGCAGAGGTTTAGGGTCACTGTGTGTGTGTGTTTCAGCAGCATAGTACTCTCAGGGACTTCACCTTGGATGTTGAAGTGACTGGAAGAGAGAGTGTGCGGGGGGGTGAGGTGGTGCTGAGTCACAGGAGCACCACCAGTGGTGGGGTGGGGATCCTCTTCTCAAAAGAGTTTTGCCAGAGTCTTTGGAGGTGGAGCAGGTGGTGGAGGGCAACTGGGATAGGGTGGTGGGAAACAGGCCTCACACACAGACTACAGGCCATCTTACAGGATTTCTTCTGGGACAGGCTGCACTGGGTCCCTCAGAGCGTACTGTTTTTACCTAAAGATAAAATGCACGGCCCGCCACTGAAAAAAATGTACCAGTCCGAACGGCAACTCCACCGTGTCCCAGCATTAGTCATAATAACCACAGCTGTGATCACAGAAAAAATGATTGTTGAGCCTTCTACTGCAAACCAAGTCTACCTACGGGTACAACTAAAAGTAACCTGAACCTGATGGTTCTTCTCAGATAACATCTTTACAACTCCAGTATCCAGCACTGTTTTTCCTTTAGAGTCTCCTAGTTACTTTATTGACACTACATTTCCCTGACATGGCATTTTGTTTCTAGCCAGTCATGCCAGCCACACCCTGTCAGGATGGTGCTGTCAGAGGCTACGGTTTGCTCTGTCTGTGTGTGTGTGTGTGTGTGTGTGTGTGTGTGTGTGTGTGTGTGTGTGTGTGTGTGTGTGTGTGTGTATGCTTGCTTGCTTGCAGGACAGCCACGTTGCCTGTCTTTTTCCCATACTTCCCTTAGCTTCTCACATTGTGTGTGTGTGTGCTTGTTTCAGCAGCACAGTCCTCTCAGGGGATTCACCTTGGATGTTGAAGTGTGTTGTAAAGTAACTCGCCTCTTTACTCAAGAGTGAATCTGCATTCTCCACTTGCTACAGTGGCCTTGTTGTGCCAATGACATGTCTGCACGCTCAGTGTGAAATGTATTGTCTCTACAGTGGGCTCATACTGTTTCCCTCAAGCCTGTCATTTTATTCAAAGGCTGAGGAGTTAAAGAAGTAGATCCCTCCTCACAACAGAGGAGGGTTGTGTGCTCAGAAGGCCTTAATAGCTCAATGAAAAGACAGCCATGGTGTTTATCCCTTAACATGGAGAAGCTGTATCACAGGAGCTCTGTCATCCAGTTTAATCATTTAAAGAGTCAGTTTAAGTCATGCTCAATCTGCTAAATACACACTGTGTGTGTGCTGTTACACAAAAGCTCTGACTGTTCAAACAAATCATCCTCTCCTTCAAGCTATTCAAACACTTCAACAGTTCATTAGGCCCTAAATAATAATGATTTACTGGAAAGTCAGCAGAAATTAAATGCGTAAGGGTGTAAAACAGTGTGTAGGATAGATACTAAAAGTGTACGTGCGCACAAAAGCTGACAATGGCGTATGCCAACACAAACAATCAGACTTGTAAAACCATGCATACGCCTGCCTCTGTGCAATTTCCTTTTAAAAATCAACCGGGCCGCACGGTCATGCGTTAAAAGGCAACCTAAGAGGCAAACATAAACCAACATGGTGTGTGAAGTCATTTCAGCAGTGTAGGCGTGTCCATGAGTGGAACGTGTGAGTGTAGAAACAAATGAGGTGAACTAAATACACATCAGGGAGGAGAGAGGGGACAGTTGAAGCTAAAGAGGTTTTTTAACAGAGTGCACTGGCACACAGGACCCATTGTTATCAGCTCAGGTGTTTACACTCTGCTGAGCCACGCTCACCTCAAATATCTTGTATGGAAAGCAGCCACACTAAAGGCAGACAGAGACGGTGTGAAATCTGAAACTTGAAGCGGTCCTTCTGATTGTGCGGTATCAATATATTTCAGACAACATACTGTCTGTGTGTTTTACTTTATAGACCGTTGTCACACAGTTAACACTCACCTGTAACTGTGAAAGCTGATCAGAAGTTATTCATGTGTGCTTGTGAAACGCTGATTAACATTTACAGCTTCCGATCTCCAAGCATTCCAAAAACAGACTGTGACAAACTGAAGTTTCTTTGTGTTACACACTGAACCCTCAACATTTCATGGCCCTTTTTAAGGTTTTACCAAACAACTGCTTCTGTGTGAAGTCGGACTAGTTAACAAGAACTCTGAATTTTGAGTAGCGTTTCATCGTACTTCTTCTCGTAGGAGCTCAGAGAGTTAGATGGTAAATGGTCTTTTATCAGTGGCCACTGTTGTAATCAGTGTGAGTTTGTGCCCTTTATAGCGCTACAGAAGAAAGCTTTGCAAAGTGACCACAAATCACCTTTTTAAGATGGTGTGTGTGGGGGTGGGGGGGGTGTAGCACTTGGCGAGATGACAGTTTTGAACTGTGCTTTCCTTTTATCCAGTAGTCGTGCTTGATACTTCCTCCAGCCTGTCCTTCGTTTCTAACAGTGTCTGTCGGTTGTTCTGCTCAACAGTAACCACAATGGCTCCACCCTTCTGGTGCTGGCGAAGAGACGCGGCGTCAACAAGGACGCCATCCGTCTGCTGGAAGGACTGGAGGAGCAGGAGGTGAAGGGCTTCAACAGGGGACCCCACTCCAAGCTGGAGACCATGCAGATGGCCGACAGCGAGAGGTGAACTACGAGTGTGAGAGTGTGAGGAAGGATGGAGTGTGGGTGGAGTGGGAGAGACCACACCTTTGTTGGTTATGCCTGGCTTTGAGGCAGTGATGAGGGTTAAACTGGAGCTTGTTCATGTGTGAACAAACCAACAGGGAGGAATCAGCTAGTCTGATAAAATGCCTTCACAAAAGCTCACTGAATGTTTACAGAGTAAACAGAGGGACACTCACACAAAGAGGACGTTTAGTCTTAAAAGCCTAAAACTTTGTTTCCATCCACACTTTCTTTTTTGTTCTTGTTTATTTGAACTTAGCGTGAACAAACAAAACAAAGGTTTATCTTGTGTTTGTGGAGGAACAGTTACAGCAGCCAGCATCTCTTTCCATACATAAACTGAAGTCAGGTGAATATTGTTTATGTTGAGACACTACAGGTGACACTTGAAAACCCCAAACCAGGATAAGAATGTGTAAAAATACACAAAACAACAAATATGTGTTCACTCTCTCCTTGTTAGCATGACTGCAGCCTACACACATAGAGCTAATGCTAATGCTAACTCACAACATACACTAAACTTGTGCCTCATCGGGGGGGTGCTACTACATTTAAATGTGTCTATTTGTGTTCTAAATCCACCAAACGTCTCCTGTCAAAACAAGAAACAAGTCAAATTAAGCTTACGGCTGTTAGAAAAATATGCAACAAAGACACTAAACTGATTGTCCACTCGGGTCATTTCCTGTCTAGAGCCAAAACACAAATTGGGTTGTAGACAGTGGAGGCAATAAAAGCTTATCTTGTCTTATCTTCTTCTGATTTTATTTAAATACAACATGGCGAGGCTGCAGAACCTCAGACACGCGTCACAGTGAAGCTGCGTGCTTGAGGCAGAAGGTGGAGTAGAGCTCCTGTTTGTAACGGTGATGTCCTCCGTCTGTCTGTCCCAGCGCGATGGAGAGCCACTCCTTACTCAACCCCAACCTGCAGAGCAGCGAGGGCGTCCTGTCCAGCTTCCGGACCACCTGGCAGGAGTTCGTGGAGGACCTGGGCTTCTGGAGGGTGCTGCTGCTGCTGGTGGTCATCGCCCTGCTCTCCCTGGGCATCGCCTACTACGTCAGCGGGGTGCTGCCGTTCTCCACCAGCCAGCTGGAGCTGGTGCACTGAGGGGAGGGGCGGTGAAGACGACGCATGGGGCAGGGAGGGAGTGGAGGAAGTTCTGCTTTCGGCTGTTTATACCAGAACAGAAATCCAGATCTTTGTTTGTATTGTTGGGAAAAAGTATTTCTAAAAAGAAGCAGCGATCCAAAAGAACAAAACTCTCTTTCTCTATTAATAAAACAACTTGCACGCTTGAGGTGGTGAGCAGGAGGAGCCAGGAGGAGTCTCACACTAACATGAGGTTGGTGTTGTTTAAATATTGTGTAACATATCCCCTTTAAAACGAGATGAGAAACAGCGAGGGAGAAACATACGATGCTCTTGTTTAGGTTTTAATGGCGTTTCCATGTACGACACCTTATTTCATTTCATTCATACTGTGTCTTCTGTTACAAAACATTGGCAATATACAGCTTGTATCTTTTACTTTCCTATTTGTCTGATCTTTCCGTTGTGTTATTTATCAGATATCTTCTCGTTACAGAAGCATGCGGCTCTGTTGCATTTAAATCATTTAACATCATATTTAAACTGTATATTGTAACAGCAGATTAACAATGATTTGCTCTATATTCACTTTATCTTAACCGACTTGTAACACATGTAGAATTTATCTGTTGTAGCTTTTCCCACCTGTTGATTTTTTGTGTGTACAATACAGCATTTGAACTGAATCCAAATTTAATGTGGAAAAAGAATAAAATCATGTGTATGTATGATTCTAATCAGCCATGTTGTCAGATTTCTGATTCATCTGCTGATCACTGCATTAATAAATATTTACACAATGTCTTTAATCCATCCAGTATGATTTAATTAATCAAAAACATGTCACCAGATATTAAAACTTGTCAAATGTATATGTGCAGAAATGAGAGCATGTTAAGTTTTGGAAAATAAGGTTCCTTCAGCCCAGTACTAGGGGATGTAAACAGGAAGTATAATATTGCGTAATTAATGGTGAGTTTTAGTTTTTTTTTATTTAGGCAAATTAGCACCTCTAGAATTATAGTTCCTGTTTGCAGTGTTCCCATTGGTACAGACAACTATCACTGCATTACTTTGATAGTCAAACAAACAAACGGCGGGCGGGCAGTCAGAGTGGTAACAGGTTAAAAAAACGGTAATTCTCAGGCGAGTTGAACGCTTTTATGATTTCTTGTCGGATTTAAGGACGTTCATTGGCGTCTGATATGATGTCATCCACTGAGTCACACTAAATCTACTAATATTTAAAATGTAAATACAAGCATATTTTACACACAAGAGGATATCACACGTGCCATGAATGTAAAATCTGAATATACAAAGTTAATCAGATATACTGCTGTAAATTCCTACAATTCAGAGCAGTATCTGTAACATTCCATCCGACCTCCTACCTCTTTTAAAAGGCCAATTTAAAGTGTTTCCATATAGTTAATGTCCGGAAAATCATTTTATTCGCGTTGTTTAAGACAGCAGAGCTTGTGTTTCTAATGTGATGTGAACATTACTACGTGTTTTTTATACCATTAAAAAACATTACAGAGCCTAGATAAAATCAGTGGGAGTAATTCCTTAACCAATTAAATCATTAATTAGTTAAATGTATTTTTTAGCCTTTATTTTGGTAAATGCATTTAAAAATATAATTTCAGAAGTGATAAAGTTTTCCATTAAACATGCGCTGCATTATGATGCTGTGAAATGGGAATTATGGGATTATAGCAACACAGCTCAGAGAGTCAGGTTCCCTTAACTTCCTCTCTCCACTGCACAAAGGTTATGTAATATCACTTTTGGGTTTCTGCATGAGATAGTACCCCACATTCATTAAACTGCGGCCTAAGGAGAGATCACGTTAACAAGGAAATGTGAGATTACAGGTTCATATCAAATTATCGCCACGCATTCCGTTAAATCCAAACGTTGATTAAGGACAATGTGAAGTACAATGCATTTCAGAAAAAGAAAAATCTAAAACCAAGTTCCTTCTTTGTTTGTGTGAGGTAAGAAAGAGCAGCAGGTGTTTAGTGAAACAGCCTCTCTTCCCCTCTTTCTCACATGCAGACAGCGCGTGCACATCTCCATCTCGACCTTGCAGGACAGGAAAGTGAGTCATGATAATCTCAGCACAGATACCCTGAAAGCACTGCTCAACTGTTTATTTTGGACGACAGCTGTAACTGCTTTAACTAAACCCCTTACAGTTGTAGCTGTATTTTATGCATCAACTCTTTCCACTTCAGTTTTTAATTAATAAACTTTGGGCGTTGGAGACTCCTGCATGTTCAATGAGCCTATTGGTGTTTGTAAGGAAGGGAGCGCCTATCAGAGGTCCGTCTCTTCAAACAGTGAGAATAACGTTATGTTTACCCTCACGTGATACAGGCGGGAGGGAAAATCTCTGGCACACGCCCATGGGCCACTCAACATTTGAAGAGAGCTCTTCATAGAACACGGACGCCACTGCAGACTGACAATGGACGAGCTTATATTGCTCTTTCTCTTGTGTGTTGTCAACCATGTGTTTGGAGAAGGTGTCTATGTTAACAACGGAGATCAAGTCAAGTTTCCAGCAACTGAAAATTGCAAGAAAGAAGGAGCAACACTGATGCACCGGCGGAAAGATGGCAGCACGCAGCTGGTGGCTCAGTGGGTTGATGGGTGGAAGTCGGGACCAGGTTACGGAGACCGGATAAGTTCTAACAAGTCATCCGTCATCTTCAACAGTGCAAACACCAACGACGACGGGCTGTACGAGTTAAGGTACGGCTCCAAGGATGAGATCATCCACCTGCACGTGGTGTTATTCACCGACTCATCGGTCACTGAGGGTGACACGGTCAGGTTTCCGTTCTTCAGAGTGACGGCAGGAAAACGTGGGAAGTTCACGGTGAAACGAGACGGAGAGCTGGTGTTTCAGCTGGACTTTCTGTCCGGGATCGTGACCCGCGGGGCTGGATTTGAGGAGAGAGTTTCTGTATCACCTCTGTGGAAGTCGCAGGGTGACTTGACGGTGACGTTGAAGGAGGCTACGACTGGAGATCGAGGTGATTACCTTCTTTACGTTCAAGATAAAGACAATGAAGGACCGAGGGAGGATCTGTCTGCTGTGAGGCTGAGAGTCACCAAGAGAGTCCCGGACCAGACCACCAGCAGCCCGCCGCCTGTACCTGTGAGTACCCCCCCCCCCCCCCATCTCTAATGATCGTTGTCACATTATTTGACTACAATTCACACATTATAGAGCCTAACATTGTAACATGTTGTTACAATGCAACAACATGAATCTCTCTGTGTGCCTGTAGCAACATAATATATATCGATAGAATAATAATTGTGCTTTTTTATACAACTATAGCAACTTTTCTCGTATAAAGCAACTGCAAAGTACAAGGAGTAAATAGTCAAATCCTAAATGTTCGTGTTGGGAACGTAGAGGAGCGTGTTTGGTTATCAGCATCTAAGAAACTAAATTCTTGACATCAATAGAATTATTAATGTCAGTAACAATTATTAATGATTATTAATAATAACGGGGCACCACCCTGCGAACAGGGACCAATAACCAAACAATAAAACTAAGTCTCATAATTAGCGTTCACTCATAATGTCAATAGTCTGAGTACTATTACACATTCAGAGTGAAAGTGAAGGGTTAAGTTCGAGCACAGGCCACTACATCCAGTTATTATTACACACATATGCACAAGTAATCACAGACGACTGCTCTTTAAAATATAACAGAGTTTATTAAATCAAAATAATAAATGATCAAATCAAGTACTATCAAAATCAACAAACACTATCATACAATTATATATCTAATACCTAAAGTCAAATGAATAAAGTGGGGTAAGGATATGTATATAGATATATGTACATGTGTGTGTGTGTGTGAGGAAACGAAGGGGGGGGGCTACTCAAACAGTGATGGTAGTAACCTAAAAAGGGGCGTGTGAGCCTACAAGCCAAGATTAGCGACCACGTGTCTGAGAGGGCGTCACAAAAATAAAAAATAAAAAATAAAGAGAGAGAGAGAGATTTTTTTTTAGATTTTCAAATATCTTTATTTCTAAAAATAGAGAGGAGCTCTGAGCGCGGTGCTCAGCGCTGCAGTGAGAATGTGAGGAACAGCTGATCACTCGTGAACTCTGCGGTCGGATTGTGAACCGACCGGTCACGCTTGTACGGTGATAGTTGCGGTTCTCAATGTCACTCACAGAGCCGATTTAAAGAGAGAATAAAACCAAACAAAATAAAAAGTATCCCCAAAACAAAACAGATCTTTATCACTGCGGTGAGATGCGAGTATTGCTCTCGTATCACCCCGAAACTCGGTCGGTGTGATACGATCGGTGTGATACGATCGGATACTCGGTCGGTGGCTCCGCCACCGTGGTTTTGGTCTTTGAAGTGATAAAACCACAACCTCCACATCCACTAGCAGCGACGGATCTAATGCAAACAGTTACAGCAGGAAATACACAATATAACGGGACTCCGTGGTGCTGGCGCAGACTCGGCCTCCTCGCTGCAGAGAGGGGCTTTTTAACTTCGGCTGAGGGACGAGGTTTGGGTCGTCCTTCCCGGAAATCTTCGGCGAGGAAAGATTGTTACCTTCTGCCGGCGGTGTGTACACAAAAAGGGTGGGACGGGAACGGGGCATAGGAGTTATCCGTTCTCGCACTACAGGATCCAAAACTCAAAATAAAAAACACAGTCTGTTCGACCAGCGCATGTTACATGTGACCTGATAGGATTTGATGAGGCCGCGGTTCCTCGTGGATCTTCTTGTCCCCTGGACGAGTCCGGAGTGAAGAGGCCTTGTGGACCTCCTGACACCAGCGCGTGTCCGGGGTGAAGAGAGCCTTGTGGATCTCCTTACACCAGCGGGGTCTGGACGGAAGAGAAAGAATTCTAGCTGTGCTCAGGCTTATAAACCAGGTGGCACAACCAGTGGGGGGGCCCTTTCTTGGCCAATGAGGGACCAGCATCAGGTTTCTGCTGGAGCTGGGGGGTGTGGTCATCCGGCATGAGGTTTCTTGCAGACCCCATGTCAGGCGTTTTGGTGAAAGGAAGGAACATGGTTGCTCCTTTGTTTGAAAAGCACGTGTGAAGGTCTCAGCCAGCCAGGACAGCAGGGTCAGATCCCAACATTCGTATAGTACCAAAAGTTATACAGAATGTCCAGAATAATGTATCATATATTATATTATTGTATTATAATAAATAATGCTTCATCATCACTTGTATCAGCTGGTAAAGGTGGAGCACAGTTCAGCCTATTGTATTGTGTCCCTGGGATCAACATTAAGTCATAGTGTGCTGATTATATTTCGTATTACTAATATTAATTTGCAAAGTAGCTATAATGCTGCCGGATGAATGTAGTCGGCAAGTAGTACATAAGTAGGCCTATACAAGTGTACCTCGAAGTTGTAGTGGAGTAGAAATACAAAATGTACTTAACTACTTATGGACTACACTGTTACTGCCGTCACGTGCATTCAGTGCAGCGTGTCACGCATCATTTGACAAACATTGCATCACTGTACGTCTAACTTAAATCTTCTTTCCTCTCATTCTCCGGTTTGTAGCCGACTCAGAGCGTCACCAACGAGACACAGATGAGGACTCAGACCGCTGTCGGCATCACAGCAGCTGTGGTGTTTATCATCACAGCACCTGTATGTGTTCTGATCGGCTGGTGCATGAAGACCCGCTCCTCCAGAGGGACCCCTGGACCCGGTGTTGCTCGATGTTCAGATGTGGGTGCGGCGCTACTGAACGGTGGCACTCCTCGTGGCCCCCCTGAAGCCGATGAGGGCCTCTCTTTAGAAGGTTCTCACGCAGAGTCCAACGTCTAAAGACATCCAAACGTCTTTTCGACATTTCTCCTGCAGCACAGCTGTCTGTATTTTATGTGCACGGAGCATGAAGGAGGAGCAACTGCACCAGTGTTTGGACAATTGAATGTTATTAATATATATATATATATATATATATATGTCAATATAGTATGTTGGTGCAATCCCAAAAAAATTAATTTCGAACCAAATGTCTTTTTATACATTTTTAACAAAATAAAAATAAAATGTATTTTAAAGAATGTTGACCATATTGTGTTAATGTGATGTACTACGTGTATTTTTTTCAAGCTTTCAGCATATTTTAAATACATTGCAGATCAAATCCGGTTGAATTTGTGTATGGCAGACTTTACAAACTATTTCAGCCTTTTTTGGGGGGAAATAATAAATAAAGTGTTAAAGATTATCCATAAAAAGTTATGTTATGTTGAAGGAAATGATGGGGCAATAACGAGACGCAGTCAGATTTATGTGATGCTCTCCTCATCTCCCTCCGCGCACACAGGTCATGGTAGGTGACACTACCGCGTCATGACAGGTGACACGCGTTTCTTTCTTCCGGGATCTAGAGCCCGGAAGAAAGAAACGACCTGTCAGAAAACGATCAACAACACAACACACAACTAAATATTCTGTCACTCAGGACACGGTGCAACGTCACAATAGCGTCTCTTCTTACCGTGGGTGGCTTGAGATGATGCCATTTTACGCCAAGGTGCACGCGGCGTGGTGTGGAGTCGAACGTGGAGATGATTTAATCCAGTTATAATCCGCCAGCTCAGTGACAGGAGAGTTTAGTTGTTCATTGATGACCGGAGACGTCTTGTAGCTCATGTCTTCATTTAAGGCCTGAATACTGACTTGTTTCATGCACATTTTAATCACGTCCATCATTTTTTAAATTTCAACGCAAAATTTGAATATTTACAAACCTTGACTCATCCGGATATTTCACGAGAGCGAGCGCGCACAAACACTTCCTCACCTGTGGACAAATGTCAACAGTTAACCCCGCCCACACTGATATTCCAGACATGTAATTGGCCAGTAAACAGAGCTGGGCCTATCCGGGCCTTCTCTTGAGCACTTCATGGGTTTTACGCGCCTGACTTTAGGACGAGGATACAATAAAATAAAGAAAACACTGTCGGAGGTTTTCTCATATGTCTATGTGTCGGACATTAACTAAATGGAAACACTTTAAATTGGCCTTTTAAAAGAGGTAGGAGGTCGGATGGAATGTTACAGATACTGCTCTGAATTGTAGGAATTTACAGCAGTATATCTGATTAACTTTGTATATTCAGATTTTACATTCATGGCACGTGTGATATCCTCTTGTGTGTAAAATATGCTTGTATTTACATTTTAAATATTAGTAGATTTAGTGTGACTCAGTGGATGACATCATATCAGACGCCAATGAACGTCCTTAAATCCGACAAGAAATCATAAAAGCGTTCAACTCGCCTGAGAATTACCGTTTTTTTAACCTGTTACCACTCTGACTGCCCGCCCGCCGTTTGTTTGTTTGACTATCAAAGTAATGCAGTGATAGTTGTCTGTACCAATGGGAACACTGCAAACAGGAACTATAATTCTAGAGGTGCTAATTTGCCTAAATAAAAAAAAACTAAAACTCACCATTAATTACGCAATATTATACTTCCTGTTTACATCCCCTAGTACTGGGCTGAAGGAACCTTATTTTCCAAAACTTAACATGCTCTCATTTCTACACATATACATTTGACAAGTTTTAATATCTGATGACATGTTTTTGATTAATTAAAATCATACTGGATGGATTAAAGACATTGTGTAAATATTTATTAATGCAGTGATCAGCAGATGAATCAGAAATCTGACAACATGGCTGATTAGAATCATACATACACATGATTTTATTCTTTTTCCACATTAAATTAGGATTCAGTTCAAATGCTGTATTGTACACACAAAAAATCAACAGGTGGGAAAAGCTACAACAGATAAATTCTACATGTGTTACAAGTCGGTTAAGATAAAGTGAATATAGAGCAAATCATTGTTAATCTGCTGTTACAATATACAGTTTAAATATGATGTTAAATGATTTAAATGCAACAGAGCCGCATGCTTCTGTAACGAGAAGATATCTGATAAATAACACAACGGAAAGATCAGACAAATAGGAAAGTAAAAGATACAAAACATTGGCAATATACAGCTTGTAACAGAAGACACAGTATTAATGAAATGAAATAAGGTGTCGTACATGGAAACGCCATTAAAACCTAAACAAGAGCATCGTATGTTTCTCCCTCGCTGTTTCTCATCTCGTTTTAAAGGGGATATGTTACACAATATTTAAACAACACCAACCTCATGTTAGTGTGAGACTCCTCCTGGCTCCTCCTGCTCACCACCTCAAGCGTGCAAGTTGTTTTATTAATAGAGAAAGAGAGTTTTGTTCTTTTGGATCGCTGCTTCTTTTTAGAAATACTTTTTCCCAACAATACAAACAAAGATCTGGATTTCTGTTCTGGTATAAACAGCCGAAAGCAGAACTTCCTCCACTCCCTCCCTGCCCCATGCGTCGTCTTCACCGCCCCTCCCCTCAGTGCACCAGCTCCAGCTGGCTGGTGGAGAACGGCAGCACCCCGCTGACGTAGTAGGCGATGCCCAGGGAGAGCAGGGCGATGACCACCAGCAGCAGCAGCACCCTCCAGAAGCCCAGGTCCTCCACGAACTCCTGCCAGGTGGTCCGGAAGCTGGACAGGACGCCCTCGCTGCTCTGCAGGTTGGGGTTGAGTAAGGAGTGGCTCTCCATCGCGCTGGGACAGACAGACGGAGGACATCACCGTTACAAACAGGAGCTCTACTCCACCTTACACACACACACACACACACACACACACACACACACACACACACACACACACACACACACACACACACACACACACACACACACACACACACACACGCACACACACACACACTCCATCCTTCCTCACACTCGTAGTTCACCTCTCGCTGTCGGCCATCTGCATGGTCTCCAGCTTGGAGTGGGGTCCCCTGTTGAAGCCCTTCACCTCCTGCTCCTCCAGTCCTTCCAGCAGACGGATGGCGTCCTTGTTGACGCCGCGTCTCTTCGCCAGCACCAGAGGGGTGGAGCCATTGTGGTTACTGTTGAGCAGAACAACCGACAGACACTGTTAGAAACGAAGGACAGGCTGGAGGAAGTATCAAGCACGACTACTGGATAAAAGGAAACCACCATTCAAAACTGTCATCTCACCGGCAAAGTGCTACACCCCCCCCACACACACACACACCATCTTAAAAAGGTGGTTTGTGGTCACTTTGCAAAGCTTTCTTCTGTAGCGCTATAAAGGGCACAAACTCACACTGATTACAACAGTGGCCACTGATAAAAGACCATTTACCATCTAACTCTCTGAGCTCCTACGATGAGGAAGTACGATGAAACGCTACTCAAAATTCAGAGTTCTTACTTGTTAACTAGTCCGACTTCACACAGAAGCAGTTGTTTGGTAAAATCTTAAAAAGGGCCATGAAATGTTGAGGGTTCAGTGTGTAACACAAAGAAACTTCAGTTTGTCACAGTCTGTTTTTGGAATGCTTGGAGATCGGAAGCTGTAAATGTTAATCAGCGTTTCACAAGCACACATGAATAACTTCTGATCAGCTTTCACAGTTACAGGTGAGTGTTAACTGTGTGACAACGGTCTATAAAGTAAAACACACAGACAGTATGTTGTCTGAAATATATTGATACCGCACAATCAGAAGGACCGCTTCAAGTTTCAGATTTCACACCGTCTCTGTCTGCCTTTAGTGTGGCTGCTTTCCATACAAGATATTTGAGGTGAGCGTGTATTTAGTTCACCTCATTTGTTTCTACACTCACACGTTCCACTCATGGACACGCCTACACTGCTGAAATGACTTCACACACCATGTTGGTTTATGTTTGCCTCTTAGGTTGCCTTTTAACGCATGACCGTGCGGCCCGGTTGATTTTTAAAAGGAAACTGCACAGAGGCAGGCGTATGCATGGTTTTACAAGTCTGATTGTTTGTGTTGGCATACGCCATTGTCAGCTATTGTGCACACGTACACTTTTAGTATCTATCCTACACACTGTTTTACACCCTTACGCATTTCCTTTCTGCTGATATTCCAGTAAATCATTATTATTTAGGGCCTAATGAACTGTTGAAGTGTTTGAATAGCTTGAAGGAGAGGATGATTTGTTTGAACAGTCAGAGCTTTTGTGTAACAGCACACACACAGTGTGTATTTAGCAGATTGAGCATGACTTAAACTGACTCTTTAAATGATTAAACTGGATGACAGAGCTCCTGTGATACAGCTTCTCCATGTTAAGGGATAAACACCGTGGCTGTCTTTTCATTGAGCTATTAAGGCCTTCTGAGCACACAACCCTCCTCTGTTGTGAGGAGGGATCTACTTCTTTAACTCCTCAGCCTTTGAATAAAATGACAGGCTTGAGGCAAATAGTATGAGCCCACTGTAGAGACAATACATTTCACACTGAGCGTGCAGACATGTCATTGGCACAACAAGGCCACTGTAGCAAGTGGAGAATGCAGATTCACTCTTGAGTAAAGAGGCGAGTTACTTTACAACACACTTCAACATCCAAGGTGAATCCCCTGAGAGGACTGTGCTGCTGAAACATACACACACACCCACACAGAGTAAACCGTTGTCTCTGCCAGCACATCCGGACGCAACTAGCTCACATACTGTAACTCAAAGTCACAGTCAGTGTAATAATTACTGCACATAGCCAGCTGTGTAGGGGGAGTGGTATGGGGAAAAGACGGGGCATTGTGGTTTCCAACCTCTCTGTTATCTACCACCAGGGTGGGAGTTTCCCAGCCAGCCAGCCAGCCAGCCAGCCAGCCAGCCAGCCAGCCAGCCAGCCAGCCAGCCAGCCAGCCAGCCAGCCAGCCAGCCAGCCACACACACACACCAGAGGGAGGAGGCTAATAAGAACCTCCAGGCGTCATTAAACCTGTTTCAGTTACCTCCTCCGGCTACGTCCACACTAATACTAACACTCTCCTTTAACATGTCATTGTTTCAAAGAGCTCATCTTTCACACTGTGATGTTTACATGACATATGAGAAACCTGGCGATTAGTATCCATGTGTACGAGATCATAACAGTACCGGTCACTTTGATAGTCTGCCTGCATGTTGCGACTGAGTAACCACATCAGTCAGAGAATGAACCCTGGATGACTAAACTCTGCTGCATTTCACCACACAATTTAGTTTCGTCGTTAAATCCCTGGTGGTGGAAAACAACAGTTTACTAATCTACTAGGAGTACTCCAGGATATCCAGGTTTTATCTTGAAATTGAGATAAGGGTTTATCCAGGTTACTGAACCTAGGATATAGTGTTTAAATGCACAAAACAGAAGCATTACACATCAAAACAATTGTGCATGTAAGCGCACATAGTGTGATTTTTCCTTCTAAGCACAGTATCTAAATACATCAGTCCTGGAATCTGCATCAGATGTAGCATTAGCATCCTTCTGCATCGGTCTACGTGTAGCATTAGCATCCTTCTGCATCGGTCTACATGTAGCATTAGCATCCTTCTGCATCGGTCTACATGTAGCATTAGCATCCTTCTGCATCGGTCTACGTGTTGCATTAGCATCCTTCTGCATGGGTCTACATGTAGCATTAGCATCCTTCTGCATCGGTCTACATGTAGCATTAGCTGCCGTTCTGATTGACTTGCTTACATGTTACGCACCAGTTAGTGCGCCAATGGTAATGTGATGGATTAAAAAGTCATCATTCAACATCATCTTCATCGCCTAAGCATCACATTTCTTACCAGATATCGATCTTCAGCCCGTTGGAAACCAGGAACTGTATGGTATCCACATGACCACACAGATGGAGGGCCGTATTTCCTTGAAAATCCGTGGCCAACAGATCTGCCCCGAACTTGTGCAGGAGGCGGCATATGTCCACGTTCCCTCGGGCGGCGGCTAGGTGCAGGCCGGTGCGGCCCCGGTTGTCCCGGATGTTGGGGTCGCATCCCGTCTCCAGGAGCCGCTTGGCGAAAGGCAGGTCTCCATCGATGCAGGCCTGCAGCAGAGGCACGTTGGTCTGCGACGAGTCGTTGATGAAGACATAGGACATGTCCGAGTGGGTGTCAGAAAATTCCAGCGTACCTGCATTGAGGATCGAAGAGGAAAAACAGGACGTGTGTTTCAGGGTCAATGTCAATGACGATTATTAGCACTGCATAGTAGACATAACAATACACACATTCATATTGAACCGTTCGGTACGCATTACGAACCGAACAATACGTTTGAATAATACTGTTGCATTTGAAAAATAAAATATAGCTTAAATTGTGTGAAGTATAATGTTCTCTCGGTGGAGCCACTGCGCTCAACAAGGCAACTCACCCGACGTAACAGACAACGTGCTTTCTGACACGCCCACCACGGAAGAACAACTACACTAACGCGACACTAAGCTAGCGCTTCCTGCGCACAAACTAATTCAAGATGTACAAACTAGATGGAGTTCCAGGCATGATATGATTGAAAGATATCTTGAGCAGCAGACTGCAGTGTAGACGTCTCTCCCTCAACATCACTCGCACCAGAGAAAAAGTTGGTAACGACTGAGCTGTTCGAAGAACTGTTCAGGACCCAGGAGGACCCAAGCAACAAGTCTGTAGCCAGAAGGGGAGAAGAAACACTCATTGAGGGCAGCAAACTGTGCTCCCCTGGATGGTGAATGGTGATCCACTGAGTGTAGGAAATTTGGGGTTTAGAAGTTCATTCATTCATTCATTATCCAAACCGCTTATCCTGTTCAGGGTCGCGGGGCGCTGGAGCCGATCCCAGCTAACATTGGGCGAAGGCAGGGTACACCCTGTACAGGTCGCCAGTTCATCGCAGGGCACATGGGTTTAGAAGTGTTTTAAGAAATTATAATAGAAGTGTTTAATGATTCATAATTAAGAAATCATAATTAGAAGTGTTTTGGAATACATAATTAGAAGATTCATAATTGTAAGTGTTTTAGAATTTGTAGTTAGAAGTGTTTTGTAGTTAGAAGTGTATCTTAGTAGAATTTGTAGCACCTTTATATTTGCTTGTGAAGGTTTTTGCCAAAAGTTGCAAATCTTTATCTTTATATATAATGTTTACCATAGAAGTGTTAAGCCATAAAAGACAGGCATTGAATGTTTTAAACTGTAAAGAATAGTATGTTGGGAGTAAGGGACAGATAGATTTCTAGACAGGCAATTACAGGTCATACCCGTGCGAGGGTCCTGCGAGGAGGAGGAGCCAGCTGGATTTAGCCAATCGGAACTACGGACATTATGGGATGTTTTTTGAACTATGTAAGGCGGGGAAGAAAGAAATTCCGGCCTCTTGCTCCTGTACCACTGGGTGGGTGGTAACGTTTTTTGGGGTGAGCAGGTCATATTTGGTGTAACTGTAAATAATGTACTCCACTATGCAATTGTTTTAGCATGAGAGGTATTAAATGCTTTGTTTATAATTGAAACCGGTTCTCTTTGTGTAAGAGGCTGGATTACATGCGGTTTCCCCACAGTCTAGAGGTTCCTTGAACCTAACAATTTGGCAACCACGAAGGGACCTCTTCGACTGGTTTCGTGCAAGCTTACGGTCATGAATCACGGAAATTTTTGGAGTGGCCACGAACAAAAGGTACGCAGAGCAGTTTACTGAAATCTGTTTAGGTAGAAATAGGAATTTTAGCCGGAAATGGCCGTGATTTGTGCCCAGAGGCTGACCACGAGGGGAGACGCATGAAGCTAAGTAGCATGTGTTGATGCTATGGGTAGCATTTCCAAACTGAGTAATGTATATTTACATTGTGAAACATACTGTAGAATGAATTAAGGGTACTGACTATAAGGGTGAATATTACGAGTGCTGTGATTAAGGGTTAATATTACGAGCACTGTAATAAAAAGGAAAATTGCCACATTGGGATTAAAAAGTGGTTAATCTGCTCGGCGGTACTAGTGTGCACGGACTGGGAGTCTCTCTGGCCTAGCTCGTGTACTACTGGGTCAGCAGGCTAACTGTTTAAAAACAGTTTGTTTTGAGATCGGCGTATCTGGGGATGTGTGGCCGGGAGAGTCTTTAAGTGGCAACTTTTAGTGGTCCGATTTTCGCGTTCCCGGGTCGAAATCGGCTTACTGTTTAGGAGTGCTAAGGCTAGCGGTGGTTAGCTTCTGAGGCCAGGGATCCATTGTTACATGGGACACCGACGCTCGGGGACTCTCTCGTCGGGCCTTTGCCGTGTATTAAAATAGACATCGTGTGGGCAATTAAGAGAAGTAGAATAACAAGCATTTAGTGGAGCTGGGCGGACTGAAGTAGTGATGCCTTAACTGGTCGAGTCAAACTCCCGTGGGTTTTCATGAATATCTTCGGGTCTGGTAAAGTTAAATAGCGTGTTAAACCAGAGGACTTAAGGTTGAATAAAACAGGACAATAAGTCCAATAATACGTGTCTAGTCTGCGTTCTAGCAGTGTTGAAATACGTTTAAAGGTTGAATGAGACTGTGCAATAAACTGTTTGTAAGTCACGTTAACTGTTATGGTAAAAATGTTCAGTTGAGAGTTCATTGAATACTCCTAGGCTGCATAAAGGGAGATAAAGGAGGTGCATAGACAGATAAGGGAAGTAGAAGAACTAGTAGGAGAACTAAAAGCTGAATTAAGATAACTAGAACGCACCAGAGAAAAAGTTGGTAACGACTGAGCTGTTCGAAGAACTGTTCAGGACCCAGGAGGACCCAAGCAACAAGTCTGTAGCCAGAAGGGGAGAAGAAACACTCATTGAGGGCAGCAAACTGTGCTCCCCTGGATGGTGAATGGTGATCCACTGAGTGTAGGAAATTTGGGGTTTAGAAGTGTGTTTTAAGAAATTATAATAGAAGTGTTTAATGATTCATAATTAAGAAATCATAATTAGAAGTGTTTTGGAATACATAATTAGAAGATTCATAATTGTAAGTGTTTTAGAATTTGTAGTTAGAAGTGTTTTGTAGTTAGAAGTGTATCTTAGTATAATTTGTAGCACCTTTATATTTGCTTGTGAAGGTTTTTGCCAAAAGTTGCAAATCCTTATCTTTATATATAATGTTTACCATAGAAGTGTTAAGCCATAAAAGACAGGCATTGAATGTTTTAAACTGTAAAGAATAGTATGTTGGGAGTAAGGGACAGATAGATTTCTAGACAGGCAATTACAGGTCATACCCGTGCGAGGGTCCTGCGAGGAGGAGGAGCCAACTGGATTTAGCCAATCGGAACTACGGACATTATGGGATGTTTTTTGAACTATGTAAGGCGGGGGAGAAAGAAATTCCGGCCTCTTGCTCCTGTACCACTGGGTGGGTGGTAACGTTTTTTGGGGTGAGCAGGTCATATTTGGTGTAACTGTAAATAATGTACTCCACTATGCAATTGTTTTAGCATGAGAGGTATTAAATGCTTTGTTTATAATTGAAACCGGTTCTCTTTGTGTAAGAGGCTGGATTACATGCGGTTTCCCCACAGTCTAGAGGTTCCTTGAACCTAACATGAGACAGTGGAAAAAGCCATGAGCCCTTTCACGGCGGTACTTGGCTTGGCTTAAATATATTTTAAAATCAAGGACATTTCTCTGGCATTTCTAGTTTTCTGCTGTATTCAAAACGTACCGAACCGTGGCACCACTGTGTCGCACCGAACCGAACCGTTACACCCCTAGTAGACATGTGTGAGGGGTTTAGCAGATCTATTTGTTAGAGTAGTTACAGCTAAAGCAATCCTTGTCAGGATCGACCAGCATTTCTATTGATAGAACAGTTAGACAATCACTTTATACGGAACTATAATTAATAAGAAATATGAACCAGAATATTTGAAAATATTTAGCAGTGTCTGTAGCAGCACAAAGATAGTTGCACTAAGTGGCATCGCTGGCTTAACACAGCAATATAACCTGTGATATAAGGGTTTGCTTGAATAAACATTTCAGAAATCAAGGCGATAGCCGACTCACACTTGATTTGCAAGAGCATGAAGCACATTTGCATTGTTGCAGAAATTAAATTAAAATACTGACGTCTAACTGGAGTTATGCAAAACAGAAAGTGGATTCTCTTAACTCCATTTCTAGACTGAGTACTTTTTATCAGGTGTTTGGTTCAGATGGTCATCTATCTATCACTTATAAATATGTCATATGAACTACCAGATCAATGAAAAAGACGCTGAAAGGAGTTAAAATAAAAAGAGAGGCATAAACTCCAGTGTTTGTCCTTGTTACAGCCTGCACGTGTTGGTGATCACAGGATGTTGGATACACAGTACGTGGCCAAAAGCATGTGGCGAGAGTGAACCGAAGCAGGTGCTGAATTCAATATTCAGAACATTAATATAGCAGCAAACAACTATTTGCTGTGTCACGATAAAGTCCAGTTAAGTCTACCTGAGAGGAGAATGAACTCACTCTCCCTCTGGGTGTGGGTGTTGATGATTGATTTGTTTCCCTGAGGTGTCCGCTGCAACTATCGAAAAGATCTTTAAAAAAAGACCATAAACGTTCTTATACACATTGATGATATATATTATATATGCTGCAGGATGTGACGTTTGATCTAAACTTTAAAATGTTAATTTTTTCCTAGTGACCCCTGAATAGAAATCAATGTCTACTTGTGAGGCCTCACACAGGTTACATGTCTATTAATTATGAGCGGTTGAAGGAATTATTGCGAATATACATCCGGGCATTTCTTGCCAACACAAAACTGGCATACTACGCAGTAATAATAATTTATTCACCTTATTTAGTGGGCCTGGACACACTTGACCAACAACCACTTTGTGGTCTGTGTAACACTAGCCTTATATTCAGCAACCATATTTATCGGTGCATTTTGTTACCTTAAAGTGGATGAAATACTGTGCATTGTATTTCACTTCTAGCTAAGTAATGTCATGTATTACTGTACATTAGTTACCACCTAACTATAGATAATATTACATTATTGACAGAGAACATTACCCGTACACATAACATTATAAACTCTGCCCGAAACAGCCCTGAATGTCCTTTAAGACGAAGTGACAAAAACATCTGAGGAATCCACGTTTAGCCAGTGTAGCTAACATTTTATAGCTTTTTGTAACGGATAATTATGTTAGCTAGCTAATGTAGCTTCAACTAGCATGCCGTGATGAAGCTGGCAGCAACGTTAAATCATAAATTTATTTTTATGACATACCCGACTCTTAGCACACAGCGACATTACAGACTGTAGCAGTTACCCAAAACAAACCTTTAGCAGGTGATAATATTGACAGCTAATGAAAAGAAGCTAGCGGAGCTAATGTTAGCTAGCAGGCTAACGTTTTACACACACCGGAAACAGATTAACGCGTAATTTAACAATCGTAGAAACGTGCACACAAGCTAAACAAGTATTTAAGAAGCTTTTGTGTCCGTCAGTTTCATTACTCACCTGTTAATATGTTCCCAATAAGCAGAAAAAAATACACTTCGCTCTTCTTTGAGCTAAGGTTACTAGCAGTGTTGTTGTGATGATGAGCTTCTTCTGTTTACCAAACCACAGCACGGCTTCTGTCGCCACCTACTTGCCTGGATGTGTCATGACAGGGATTATACGTTCATTTAATTTAAAAATATTAGTATATATGTATTAGTATATTTAGAGTATTTTTCTTCTCCAAATCAGGGTTTTAGCTAAAAAAAAAAAATGATCACACCGTATTTTATCAAATTTTCCTTTCTACATTTCAGTTTATATTTTATTATTTTTATCCCAGTCTACCTCAGTACTATATGTTTACTTGCAATATTGTCCCGTGTATTACTATTATTATAATCTTGGAAGTTCATTCCGATCAGGAAAGGAAAATAAAATTACTTTCTGTTTAAAACAGATATATTGCACACATTTTTATGCTTATTGTTGTTCAACAAGGCAGTCTTTTCAAGTCAATTTCGACCTGCACAACAAAACATGTTTCTACAAAACATTCAAACTGCTCCCATAAAACAATACTCACGTTTTATGTCAAATAATTCTGCGTTAGACATTCTCAGTTAGTTCAGAGACTTTATTTCAACGTGTGTGAGCACAGAAATACACATTACAGTAACAGACATGTTATTAATGTTGTTATAGATCCTCTTTGAGGAAAACTGCATTTCTTCTCTGTCCCTCCGGGCACTAACAGCACAAAACATTTCAACTCTTTCTGAAAACGGGCTAAAGTCCAAACAGACAATAAAAACGGTCGATGCGTCTGTTAAATCATCAGTGGCGAATATATTTTCCATATAAAAACAGAATCCTAAAGGCATTTGTTTTGTTTGTTCCATAATACTTAATGTACACATCGTTATCTGCCCATTCCCTCCCATCTCAGTAAATAAAGCCAGATGATAGTATCATGATTTAAGTAAAATAATTACAATCTAGAAAAAAAAATGAAGAGAAAAATGAAAGGAAAAAGAAGTAAAATGTGGCATAGTTATAGAATCAGGGCTACCAGCAGAGAGACAGAGCTATGTGCTAGACACAGTGGTCATAGTGGTTACAAGTCACCCAGTAGCTTTCACCGTCCAAGGATAAGGATACAAGGAAAGGAGGCGAGACGTTTGATTTACATCGAAAAGTCAACGCAAAAAACGCTAAATTCCGTCATAAATATGTCTGTAAAATCTACATTTATAGACAGAAGATAAGTGACGACTTCCTTATTCTTATCCAAGGACAGAGAAAAGACACATAGACTGTAAAAATAATATATATATAAAACAAAGAGCTAATAGCTTTATAGAGTTTTGCTCAAACATACTTTGGTGGGAAATACAGAAAGCATTATATACAGCAATAATTAACAATCTGTCAGAGTGTGTGTGTGTGTGTGTGTTTGGTTTCCTGTTGCCATCTGAGTAAAGTTTGGTCACAAAATAAAGATGAAAGCCTGTGAAGGTGGAGAGGAAATATGCCCCTTGATTTGGTTTATTGTTCTAACGCATGTGAGTTCACATCAGTGCAATATATATGTGTATGTATAGTCACTCCTTACTGCGGCTAGCTGTTGCAGGGATTCAGTTTTAGCAATTTAGAGGAAAAGAGCTGGGGGGGGGGAGGGTTCTCCTTTTCATCGCATGTTTAATATTTTAAAATATTGTCTTTCAAATCAGTGAGGGTTGTTGTAGCACCAGAGGGTCTTATTGTGAGATGTACAGAGATCACGGGCATACGAAACATGAAGCATGCGAACGTTTAAGGACTGCAAACTATTAAAATCAACTTGTGGAGAATTGCAACTTGCTTAAAAGAATAAAAATGAAGACAGTGGACCTTAAATTGGCTTTTTTTTTTTGATATTTCTCACCTGAAAATATATTTATGTTCTTAGAAAGTCAAATCAAATGAGCAAAGATGGAAATTATAAAGAGGATATTGGAAAAAGCTTATTGTTATTTTCTGCCCTAAAAGTTGCTGTTGGTCTGGTATCTGATTTAAAATGACAACAACAAGTTGTGTTCCACCACTAATTTGCTTGTAAATTTATCAACTCTCTCTATTCTTTACAATTTACTCTCGTGCGTCTGATGCTTTACATAGAAAACGAGGTGAATACTGTACATCAGCTTGACAAAAAGTTGCACGTAGCACACTGATAGCTCACTTAAATGCTTTTAAGCAGGTTATTTGATTTCCGTACCGTAATGAAATGATTAATTTCTGCAGCTTTTAACGTGACACAATCTGTGACATCACCGCAGTAAAAGTGGTCGTAGCCGGCAGTAAATGCAAAAAGAAGAAAAGCTTCATGGCGCCCGCTACGCTGAAAAATTCGTGTTTTGAACCCGAATCAGGTGATTCTGCTTCAGTTAGATCAGCTCACAAAAGTTAAGACCTTTAGATTCAACCAACTCTCAAACACACCAAAGCTGGACTCAACCGTCTGAGCCGATCACCTGAAGCAGACGTCCGGCCCTGATGTGTAAGCGATGCAGTGCCAAACCAGAAGGGGGCGCCACTCTCCGAGGTAGCCGAGAATGACTCTCGCCACAAACCGACACAAAATACAGAAGACAAGACACAAAATAAACACTTAAACAATAGCACCATTGTCAGTGATAATCTAGAGGAGAGCGATGGAGCTCTGCTCTTTCCATTTCGTCACTCAAACTCTCGTTTGTTTTTCTTTTTGTAACAAGCCATTCGTTCCTAAAAGGGATCAAAATCTCTAAAAAAACGGAGTCGATGTCGTTCGACTCGATTCTTGAGAGAAGCAGGAGCGGGGCTCGTTTTCAGTCAATGTTCTTTTTATAGATTTCTTTATAAATCATCTCATCCTCCGTCATCAGCACCTTTTCCTTTGAGGTGTTTATATGTCACCTCCATCCCTCCGCTCCTCCTCCTACTACAAGATCTTGCTGCAGACTTGGCAGCGGCTGACTCTCGAGCGCTCCTGGCCTCCCTTCAGGGTCTCCTGCGCCGGCGAGTAGACGAACTCCTGGCTGGGCTCCACGGTGGTGAGCCAGAAGCTGTACTCGTTGGCGAAGAAGTGGCAGCTGCCCTTGGCCCCGTTGCACTCGATGAACGGCGTCGCGCGGAAATCCTCCAGGCAGGAGCCGGGAGACTGCAGGGACTGGCCGCCGCCCTCAGCGCCGGCTGCCGTGTGCTGCACAGGAGAGGAGGAAGGTTACTTCTTTATTTGAGTCTGAGCTGAAGGATTTTCCGGTGAACCTGCTTGATTTCATCGGATTTTGCGCAGAACCCTACATTTTATTTGGAGGCCTTAAAACGAGAAATTGGTTTGTTAGTCTTGAGTTTACCATGAGGAAGGAGTATCCTATCCAGAGACTCCTCCAGCCGGGAGGACAGGTGGGGATGGCCATGTCCTGACTGTGGACCGCCACAGGTTGAGACGGAGCCTCACACACAGAACACCTGGATTGTTCATTGCAAGAGGAGAGAGAGATTCATGTAATATACACACAGGTGTGGTACATTTACTTGTGACGCGAGGGGTCCCAACCGGGTGCCAGTACCTGCTGATGTAAGGTTGTATCTGCTGCTCGACCACAGGCATCATGGGTATGGGTGCGGTTGTGGAGAGCCAGTAGGATTTGTCGTTGCGGCTGGCGTAGTAGCAGACCTCGTTGGGGGAGCAGTAGAGGAAGGGGATGGTGCTGAACCTGGGGAGGCAGGACCCTGGCTGACCTGGAGACACAAAGAGAGAGAGGGGGGTGACTCTAATATTCAGTTTTCGGGTAGAAGTATGGGCAAGAAAATCAAAAAATCTGGTTCTTTGCAACGGATTGGATCTGATACAACATGCTATCTTTAAAAACGTCTTACTCTTGATCTAAGCTCTGCCAGAGTTTTGTATCTTTGTCTCAGCAGGTCATAAATTAAGATAGATGAAGACTGAATAAAAAGTGTTTTTCCGTACCGAGGTCCTGGTTGTGTGCCTTCTCCTGTCCCTCCACGAACAGCAGGCTGTATCCGTCCCACAGCGTGGCCATGCCCTGAGGACACATGGGGACCTGGGCGTTCTGGCTGTGCTTCACCAGAGTGTAGCCGATGCTGGAACTGCGGCCGACGCCGCCGGGAGAGCCGGGACGACCGACTGCACCGGTGGGACCTGAAGGAGAGGAAACGAGGAGAAAATAGACCCAATATGTTTTATTTAATACTATTTTTTAATAATGTAATAGTAATGTCCCATTTCATATGAGGTGAGACGTAACAATGTAAGAAGTCTGATTACTTCTTCTATTCGTCACTATCATTATTACTACTATAAAATAATAGAGGATATAATATAAAACAGATGCTATTATGTTTTCTACCAACTTTGAAAGGAAACATTTGCCACATTTGTCATTTTCTGCTTCAGCATCTGAGACAAAACAGTTAGAAATAAGCTTCATCTCCGACAGACTGCTGACCTTGTTCTCCAGTGGATCCGGGGAAACCGGGGGGTCCGGCGTCGCCGATAGGTCCGGGAAAACCAGGAGATCCGGTCCTGCCAAGTTTACCCACAGGACCGAGACGACCTTTAGGACCTGCAGCAGGAGAGTCACAGACAGCCATTTAGTTTCATGTCTATTTTCATATTTGTTCATTTTCTGTCTCTGTGCTGTAAAACACATTAACTGTACTTTTGTCAATCACAACCTTTATATACATATATATATATATATATATGTATATATATATATATATATGAAATGAGAAGATCGATACAACTCTCATGTATGTCTCAAAGATGAAGCTAGAGCCACCAACTGGTTAGCTTAGCTTAGCATAAACACTGGAAACAGGGGGAAGAACTAGCCTGGCTCTGCACAAAGGTAACAAACAGCTCACTGATGAACACGTTACATCTTATTTGTAGATTTCTTTTAACCTTTCGACAGCTAATCTATTATGCCTGTTTTTAGCCTTTATGCTAAGCTAAGCTAACAGTCCTCATATTTAACGCTCGGACATGAGAGTAGAACTTTTGGCGCATTTCACACAATACCCCACCATTCCTTTAAATACCACCAATACTACTAAAACATATGTCTCCTTGAAGCAAAGGTACCGTGATTTAGATAAAAACAGATATTGGCATTAATGATAAAGAGCTATAATAGTAACCAACAGTGTCTTCAACATGCCAGAGATCATTTGAAATGTCACCGCTCACCTGGGCGTCCAGGCATTGCAGGCGGACCAGGTTCTCCGGGGCCACCAGAGCCGCCGGCTGCACCGGGGAAACCCATTTCTCCGTAGATTCTCGAGGGGGGGAGCACCGGTGGCCGCGCGACTCCTGGGATTCCCTTACGACCATGACGGCCTGGAGAGCAAGGCACGGAGAGAGACAAGGAGGGAGGACGGGGGAAAGGTGGAGGGAGAACACAGGATGGATGTGAGGGAATAAAGGGTACCATCACAATCTACTGCTACCTGTGGAATGACTAAAGTCCTCCTACCTCGTGTTCCCTTGGGTCCTTTGTTACCATAATAACCAGGGTCACCGGGGAAACCGGTGAGACCAGGACCTCCGCTGTAGCCGGTCTCACCTCGTCCTCCTGAAAAGCAAAGACACAAAGTTTTCCTTTATTTCTTAACACAAAGAAATACAACATTTGTTTGATTTCACACTGTCATAACTTTAGTTTAAAGGCGGTTTGGGGCCCCACTTCACCTTTGAAGTTGGAGCCGCCGGGGAGTCCGGGGCCTCCGGGGATGCCTGGGTCTCCTTTCCTGCCGGGGGAGCCAGGAAAGCCCGGGAGCCCAGAGTCTCCTCTGTCTCCCTGGGCTGTGCCTGGGCCAGGCGGGCCGGGGGGACCTGAAGGACCTTGGCGACCTGGAGGAGAGAGGAGGGGAGAGGGTTAGTAGGGGAGGAGAGGTAATAAGGAAAGGTAAGGAAACAGGAGAGGAAATTGTGTTAAGAGAAAGAAAGGAAATGACAGGATAGGAAATGAAAAGGGAAGGAAAGGAAAGTAAATTAGGTTGACGAAAAGGGAAAGTAACAGTAAGAAAAGGACATTGGACTGAGGAAATGTATTTACCATACTCTCCGTCCAGTCCAGGGAGACCGGGGTCTCCAGAAGGTCCGGGAAAATTTGACCCCACAGTGGGACCAGGAGGTCCAGGCAGACCAGGGAACCCTACTCGTCCAGGACCACCTGACACAAAAACAAACCCGCAGTCCTTACTTTGGTATCGTATCATTAAATATATACTCAGTGAGCATTTTCAAACTTCCTTCATCTCACCTGAATCTCCTCTCTCTCCCTTCGGTCCGGAGTAGCCTGGACCTCCTGGATAGGAGACGCCTCTCTCCCCCTTAAATCCTGGAGCACCGGGGGAACCTGGGCGACCTCCCGCATTCCCACCTGGATCCACAGACAACAAAACCTTCAACAGCTGCTCATCTTCCAACATCGTGGATGGTTAAATTGTGGATGTATAATCTTGAAATTAGAGTTTCCCAAACTTCTCAGACCATGTATCCCGATACCAAACCAAACCCTCAACTGCAGAGCCACTTGGTCTCTGTAAAGCTTTATGTTTTTGTGAGTTTGACTCTGTCTCAAGCTTCTTGAGGTCCGTCGCTGCAAACCTCATATTGTTTTAAAGATACTGTGGTCAGATAGGCTTGAGCAAGTGCATGTTCTACATCCTGGTCTCCAGAGTTGATCCATTTGTTTGAAATGGATCAACTCTCTTCTGACTCTGTCAAAGTTCCACATAAACTGCCCCGGACCACTAGAAGTATGACTCAGGTCCTTGCCTGGGGTTCCAGGGAGGCCTTTAGGTCCACCAAGGCCATTAAGTCCGTCCAAACCAGAGGATCCGGGCAAACCTGTAAAACCACAACAGAGTGTTTGTCTACAGAACCTGCTCGTATTCTTCCTTCGTCGTGTTAACTCGTCTCACGTGGAAACAAAAAGTTCATATTTCTCTCACCTTTGGCTCCAGGACCTCCAGAACCTGCAGGCAGACCAGGAGTCCCGTCTTCTCCTCTTCTTCCCAGGTAGCCGGGCTGGCCCTTGGGCCCGGGGAAACCATGGGAGCCTGCAGTGGAGACGGGTGCAAATGTGTTACTATCTGAGTCTGGCTCTCTCTGTCTGGTGTCTTTAAGGAGGTGAAGCGGCCTCTCTCACCCATTATTCCAGGCCGCCCTCCTTCACCAGGACCTCCCTTCGCTCCGGGGAAACCTGGACCTCCCGGAAAGCCGTTGTCACCAGGGGCGCCGTCGATGGCGCGGCCACCTGAAGAGAGATCAGATGTTGGATATCAGATGTTTTTAAAGTGGTGGGAAAAACGTCTGGTAGAACAGGGGATGAATAACACCAGACGTCAACACACAAGCGTGAATCAGTTTAAAATAACAAACAGAATCGGCCATTTTTTCTGTGTTATAAAGTAATAAAAATACATAACCGGTGTCTAAAGTTAAGAGCACTTTGAAGGAGCAACTGTTGGACGTTCCAGAGGAAAGGTACGGTGTGGTTGTGGTGAGTCTTACCTGGGAAACCTGACTCTCCTGGCTGGCCTTTAGCTCCTGGACCTCCAGGATAACCATAACTTTCTCCGGGTGCACCTGAACATGTGAGTCAAACGATGGATCTATGAATCATCAGATGTGATAGATATTTTTTTGGGGGTTCGCGTGATATTTACACTCACCTTTTCCACCGGAACGACCAAACTCTCCAGGGTTGCCAGGAAAACCAGGTCCACCGTCATCGCCCTGAAAGAAGGCGTCAGAACTTGAGTCTCGCTGGTTGAACTTGTTGCACGTTTACGTTTTGTGAGTGTGTTTTCTGTTGTGTTTTGTTACCCGTGGTCCTGACATGCCGGGGAATCCCATGATTCCACCTTCTCCCTTCGGCCCGGGGTAACCTGGACTTCCCGGCTGCCCGGGGAACCCAGGCTGTCCCGGCTGTCCTTTACTCTGCTCAGCGTATCCGGGAAGTCCAGGCAGACCCTGACGACCAGGCTGACCTGGCAGACCCTTGTCACCTGAAGATTTGATCAGATTATGTGCTTTGTTGGTTGTACTGATACAGTCTGCGTCTCGGTTGTGAATGCAGTAAACAGGAAGTAGTGTTACCTCTGGGTCCGGGGAAGCCAGGAAGGCCGCTGCCTCCAGGTGTTCCTGATTCACCTCTTTCCAAAAACTCTTGTCGATGAGGAGGAGCGGGAAAACCGGGGAGACCGGTGTATCCTCTCTCCCCTACAGAAGTAAAAACACATTGATGTTAGCGTCAACGAAAGAGCACCGTGTTGTCTTTAAAAAATCTAAAAATTCAGACGGTCCTTGGTCACATAATGCGTGACGAACGCTTCCGTCAAGAAAAACTAAGCTTAACATTTTGATGTTTCATCAACATCACTTCATGTCTCATTTAAAGTTTCGCCGCTCTGCATTCTCTACTTCTAGCCACGATGGTGCTGCTTTCACAGCAGCGAAGGATTCATATTCTGCAGAGAAGATCGACGCCCCAGTGAGTACAATGTGAGCATAAAACGCTCTGAAACTTGGGGTGCAGAGGGTTAATGGAGTCGGTGCCGGCTCGTCATCGCCTCGTCTTAGTCGCGGAAGAAAAGGTTGCTTAATTGCTCAGAGTTTTACTAAAGGAACACTGGTTGTGACTCTGCCCAGATCTCATCGTCCTGTTTCCTGTTCTGGACACTCTACCTTTCGGTCCGGGGAATCCGGGACCGCCGGGGAGTCCGTCTCTTCCGGGGCCTGCAGCCCCTCCTTTCGCTCCGGGAAACCCTGGGCTTCCTGGTCGACCCGGTAGTCCGGGGAAACCCGTCAGTCCTGGGAAACCTCGCTCGCCTGTGGAAAGAGACGCAGAATCAAAATGTTGCTGTCACAGCGAGGAGACGTTAGAACATTAACTGTGGTGAGAAACAGTAGCTCCGGCTTACCCTTCCTTCCTGGGATTCCTGGGATTCCGTCTCTAGTTCCTGGTCCTGGAGGTCCAGGGGGTCCCCTAGACCCTGGTGATCCAGGGGTGCCGGGCTGTCCTGGGGTTCCCTTCATTCCTGCCGGCCCCGGGAAACCCGGGTCTCCTCTTTCCCCTTTCCGACCGGGGAAACCTGGCGGAGGACGGATGATGACGGGACACGAGACGGACAAAAGAAAGACGGAGAGCTTTAGTGAGACACGGGTCCTGATCTACATTATAAATGGACACATCTGTCTAAAGAAAACTGGATCAATAACATAATAAAATGAAAACATAAACATAAATTCACTTATTCAGACACAAAACTCACTAAAAGCCAACAAATATAAACTTACCTTCTTTAAAAATAATAAATTAACTTACCTTCAACACAATTGTTACATTTATTAATAAATATAGCAATTTATAAATTATTTTTATTCTTAACACACACATGTTGCTCTTCATTGTTTCATTGCTTTGGTTAGGCTGCAATTGCACTTGAACAGATACGAGCACGTCGTGGCTACTTGCACAACATGCAGTGATTTAAATGTTTAAACGTGTGCCAGATCATATCTTTAATATACTGAAATATTACATCGGATATATTTTCAAACTCAAGTGCAATTCCAGACTGAATTAGCGAAGTTTAACCGCCTAAAAGTTTGTTTGTCCGACAGCATAGCGCACTACCACCACTGTTAAAAAGAGAACTCATTTTCATCACATCCATACAGCTACATTAGATTGTCATGACGTGTCACAAATCTGGGACAATGCAGAGATGAGTTGAAAATTAAAAGTCCTTTTTTTAAGGGTGAAGAACAAATGCCTCTAATATTGTTAGATAGCACTTTAGCCCAAATCTTTAGTAGCCACACGAGCCTATTGAAGCGGTAAACACAATCAGGTTACACTTCAAGGTGTACTTGAACTACGAGCGTTAGTGCTGGCTGCGAAAATAAAACAAAAAACATCAACTGTCACATTTCTTGAGAACTTTCTGATTCTGAATCTCTCACAGCTAAAATGTCCATCTGAACCCATTTATCTGACCACTAATCAAGCTGTGAAATTGCATTTTTTTGTCGAATCAGCTGTCCTTCAGTCGGGTGTGATACATTAATTTCAATGCAACGACAGCTAAAAAATAAAATAAAAGAATGAAGTTCATTTTTGAAGAAAACGTGGGAAAAAACAAGAAAAAAACAAGAAAAATATAGGTTATTATATAAATAAAAAAACTCCCTCCGCAAAAAGACAAATTGCATTGTGGTCACACCCCACTGACGCCAACATGAATCTACGGAGATGGACATTTTTTTGCTGCACAGGTGAGAAATGGAGAGCGAGCAGACACTGTGAGGAGCGTTGCAGTCAAAGCGTTTGGTCTAGTGCACGAACAGCAGGAGGACGGAGGGATGGAGAGCAAAGTGTGGACGGGTGGACGGGTGGTGGAGAGAGTGTCTCACCTTGGCAGCCTATAACCGAGTGACCCAACACCAAGAAAAGGATGGAGGGATGATGAGAGGATGGATGGAGATAATGGTGGTGGTGTGAAGAAAAGGAGGGAGGAAATGAGGAGGAAACAAAGAGAAGTACAAAACAGGAAGAGAGGACATTCTTTTGATGCAGAGTTTAAATAAACAACAGGAACAAAACAGGCAACTGGTGTGTGATTCGTCAACGGAGGATTGTGAAAGAAATACAGTGAAAAAGGGTAAAAGTGAAAAGAACGAGGAGTGAGAGACAACAGCCAAGATCTAAACTAAATATACGTTTTCTTCTATAAATCATGCTAGAAATGACTCTATTTAGACAGACAAGAATACAAGTCCTGCAAAGTTAAACAGAAGTCTGGTGAGACATGGACAGAGTTACTGGACCTTTCTCCCCTCACCTGGTGATCCGCTCAGTCCGCTGCCGCCAGGAGCTCCGGGCCGACCGGGGATGCCGAAAGTCGGCTCACCTGAAAGGCCGGGAAGGCCGGGGATACCGGGAAACCCGTCGACGCCGCGCTCTCCCTTCAGCCCAGGGACACCGAAGCGTCCGTCACCACCTGACGGAGGAGGAGAGACAATTACAGCTGCTGCTGTTTCTTCTTATCCTAGTACTACTTCTGCTGCCAGTACAACTACTAGTACTACTCCTAATACAGCTACAGCCTGTTAGCTACAGCTAGCTGTTACTAATACAACAGTCCTGCAATAAATCCTCCCTTTATGGAGATTATGATCTTCACTTTTAAGGGTGTTGATCAACTGTAACTGTACTTTTGGAGGATGTAGTTTCACTGATATAAATGGGGTGGACTAAAAGACAGAAACGCCTGATTTAACACTTGTGGTTCCCTCTAATTTTAACCCTTTAAATGCAAGATTGTCTCTGTCTGAGACCCACCAGGTGATCCAGGTCCTCCCGGTGTCCCGGGCGGGCCCTTGTCTCCAGGGGTTCCTGGTAAACCGTTCTGTCCGGGGCCACCGGGTGTGGCTCCCAGTACCTCTCCGGGCTGACCTTTGGCTCCAGGACGCCCTGGAACACCATCCTTCGCCCTGCCTCCGTCAAAACTCTGTCCTGGAGAACCTGGAAGTCCAGGATCCCCTCTGGGTCCGGGGAAACCTGCACGGAGGAGAGGGTGGAGGAAACGTTAGAGGTGATGGATTGAAGGCAGAATCCCTTTCATTCGACCTGGATGACAGATAGTACAGAGTCCACCACGCTGGTTCACCTTGTGGTCCAGGTCGGCCTCCAGAACCTGGGTCTCCACTCTCTCCTTTGCCACCGTCAAACCCGGGACGTCCCGTGTTTCCTGGGAAACCTGGCTCACCTTTAAGACCTGACGGGCGCAAACGGGTACGACTTCAATTATGAGGATGTTTTATTGAGTTTATTTATAAGAAATAGAAGTGAATTGAATTGTTAGCATGAAGTAAATCAACGCTTTTCACGTTACAATATGTTTCAAGTGGCATAAATTGACATTAATCTATTCTTAAGAACATGAAACATGAAATAAAAAAGCTTGGAGACCTCGTATTTTGACAAAAAGCTAATAAATCTTATTTTAGCAGAAAAACATTTGAAGCACAATGACATTCCTTCTTAAAATGAGACATACAAAGACAGAAGCACTTTGTTGAATCGTACCTGGTCGTCCAGGTCCACCGGGGTAACCGGGGTCTCCACCCTCGCCGGGTATGGAGCAAGGTAACACTGTGCCTGGTAGCATCACACGCAGGTTAGCAATCACACTTTAAACACTCTGACAGACACACACAGTGACTACAAACGGCTACATCTACGTGCTCCATTATGCTAAGCTAGAGCGGGCAAAACAACACTAAATGTAATACATGCTGAGGAACAATGAGAACGCTAAACACAATATCTCTTTAACATCATTTCTCAAACAGTAAATTCTTGTGAATATCTTGATTGTCTGTCGCCTCCATTCACCCCAAATGTTCATTTAGGTTAATCCAAGTTGAATCATGGGTATTATTGTTGTTGTTGTTATTGTGTGTGTTGTATTTTGAATGCAGTTAGTAGCAAAATTCATCACAATTAAGAGCTGTTAAAAAATAAATGAGAGCATGATGGATAAACAATTAAGAGTTCAAAGCTATGATTTAAATTTGGTGTTGTGGAATCAGTTCTATTATTTCCATATATTCTCCCCAAAAAAGCACGTAGCAGAGGCAGGGCTTGAAAACATGCGGCAGGTTTCAGCAGCTTTGATCGGAGGAAGAGGAGAGTAAACTGTCGCGTGTCTCTGCGAATATTCGGGTAAAACCTGAAACGTGACCGTCAACCGGCGGCTGACTCGGCCGGAGTGGAGTCCCTGAGGTTGCAAAGGACTACATTTCCCACAGTGGTCAGCTGAGCCTAAGTCAGTTCAAATAGTTGCCATCATCAGAGACTTCTCTATGAGTGACGTTCGCCAGGCATCATCTAATGGTAACGTTTGGTGAATTTAGGAGAAATCTACTAATTCTAATAAACAGAGCAGACGGTAAGTGCTTTGCTCTTTGGTTCAAAGTTATCAAAAGCAACATCTGCAGAGCAAAGGAGAGCTCGTCTGCACGTCTACCAAAAAGCTGTAAATTCTGTTCCCCCCGGACTCGTTACTCTGGCTGGTGGATGAAAAAGTTAGTTACCCACCCGTTCCCTCTCCGGCGTCATTAACCCCTGCACAGCTGTTTTCACCTGGACAGATACACATGCACAAGGAAGAGAGAGAGAGAGAGAGAGAGAGAGAGAGAGAGAGAGAGAGAGAGAGAGAGAGAGAGAGAGAGAGAGAGAGAGAGAGAGAGAGGAGATGGCAGCATACAAAGCCAGTCAGGGTCATTTGCATGCGCCAATAAAGCAATTAAATCTTTTTTTTTCATCAAACAGATATCAGCAAATCAGCAATAACTTCCATTCAATTAATTCAAGGCTCATTCAGTTAAGGCAAAAAGCATATTGAAATGCTTGCTTGAATGTAGAAATGCTTAAGAATAGGTTATTCCACTCAATGAGAAGAGAGAGAGAGAGAGAGAGAGAGAGACAGAGACAGAGAGAGAGAGAGAGTCTTCTCTCCGCTCATGTGAGTGACAATAACCTTCATATTATAAGAGCAAAATGAATGAGCTGCTGAGCATTAGCGTCATGGTATGAGAGCACCATGAGTGGCCCAGCTGCTGCTGAGGACTTTGTGTCGTTTGGTCTCAGAGGAGAAGAAGAAGCGGATTAAAGGAAGTCTAATGGAGGCTGCTGGTGTCATTCAGCGTTGTGAGCTAATCTAGGTCTAGTTTACATCGATCACAATCATTTTAGATGAAGTGTTATAGTTATTAATTCATCTTTGGGTCATTGATTCTTTTGTTTTGATGCTTGTTTTTACAGACTGTTGAACCCAGTTTGATTTTGACTTTTGTTCCAGTTAATAAAAATGTTAATCACATAAACCTGTCTGGCTCTACATGTCTCAAAGTAATAGCCCAAATCAGCCAGCTGTTGCAAACATTTATTTTAATGTTTGTCACTGATATTGTGTCTTTTAAACAACATTTAGCTTGGTGGGTTATTGCGGTCTTGTAATGACACCAGCATCATCCTTTCAAAGAGCAACCAAATCCAACTTATTTGAATTATTACCTGATTTGAGAATCACATTTTGACCGAGTGAATCAAATCCTCTGAGACTAAAGAAGCACAGGAGCTGTCGCGCAATCAGCAATTAAAAATCTCATCAGTGTGCGTCACTGAGTCAACAAAGGAAGCAGGTCACGGATTTGAGATTATTGGCTGCAGAAGAAGTGTACAAGCACATTAATGGAGAACCATTAATCAGGTAGTTAACTGCAGCAGCCGAGGCATGAAGGTGCGGGGAGAGAAAGTCTAACATGTCGTCCCTTCAGGTCCGTGTGGCTGCTTCAGCGAGGAGCCGTTTGTCCCCGAAAAACGTCCTCTACTGGTTTAGAGTGTTAGGATGAGGATGCTATGGTAACGACAGAACACTGATTGGATGGGATGGAGGTATGGTCGGGGGTTTTCACCCTGTGGGGAGAATAAGTCATTACATCCACCCACACACACACACGCTCCTCCTCGGCATCACTTACCTTTCGGTCCGGGTAAACCCGGTTGCCCCGGCAGCCCATAAATACCGGGGTCTCCAGGCTCTCCGCGAAAGCCGGGCGTGCCGGCGTAGCCGATACCGGGCTCGCCGGGGCCCCCGGGACGACCCTTTGTCCCAGGGAACCCTGGGAAACCTTTCTCTCCAATTGTGCCGTAGCCGCCGTCACCCTGCAGAGGAAAAGCAAAGAAGAAGGTTGTTTTAAAATCTTTATTTGTTTACCTTCTTTTAAGAACTTGCTCAAATCTTATAGATTGACGTGAATACTGTGTGTCGAAGCACTCACCGGGGGTCCGGGGGATCCGGGGAAGCCAGGCACTCCGTCTCTGCCGGGTGTTCCAGTTTCACCATTAGGTCCTCTGGGTCCAGTGCCGCCGAGCTCTCCTTTCACCCCGAAACCCTGGTTGGGGTAGTAAGACGTCCCCTTTTCTCCCTTACGACCAAAGTAGCCGCTGCCACCAGAACGACCCTGCAGGAGGATGGAAATGATGGACTCTCGTGGGACTTGGCTTTACAACAAATAATGTGTGGATGCAAAGTGGGACGGAAGCTGTCAACAAAAGAAAAATACTAAAAATACAAACTTACAGGAGGTCCCTGGACGCCATTGAAGCCAGGTGAGCCGCCGTCGCCAAGCTCCCCCTTTCGTCCAGCGAAGCCGGGGTTGCCGTTGACTCCTGGCACTCCAGCTAACCCGGGATACCCCGAGGTGCCTCCTCCGAGGCATTTACAGTCGCCGGGATCACCTGGAGGACGAGGGAAACGGGACAACGAGGTTTTGAAGTGGCTTGAAACGGCTAATTCACATTGGCAGGAAATGTCCCCGAACATTTCAGGGATGGACTGTGAAAGGGACTTAAATGCAAGACGTGTTTCTTCAGGGATTGGTCAAAGAATAGCAGCGATGCTTACCTCTGTAGCCATCCTGTCCTCTTTCACCCGGCTCTCCTCTGGAGCCAGGAGGTCCAGGCTCTCCAGGGAGAGTGGGGGCACCACCTGCAAGAACACACACACACACAAAGTTGAATCAATTAGAGGTTAAAATGGTAAATAAGCCACAAAGTATAGTCACAAACAAACATACACACGACATTGTTTTTAGATTTCACACTGTTTGAACTTGAGCTGCACTGCACTGACTGATATAAGATGTGAAAATAATGATATCTTATTATTACTTACTTATTTTTATATGCACTTAAACATTGAATGTGTTAGATTGAAACCAGCACAGTGCGAGTGCAGCTCGGTGTCAGTGTGGAATCAGGATTAGCGAGTAAAATGAAAGAGTTCAGCAGCTGTTGCAAGACGACAGATGCTTACGTAAAAAAATAAAAATAAAATAAAAAGCATTAACTTGTTTATATCGTACTAAAATATAAAACAGCATTGTACTTGAGCATATTCAGTGATTTCACATCGACTGTAATGGCCGTGAAGAGCTACTTGCCACAAGCAGCATGCATAGTGCGTTGCAGTTTAGCACCGACACAAACAAAGGAGACAAACTGCCAACAAATAAACATTTGTGATATTATCTGAGAGTGGAAGTTCACTCTGGAGTTTTGTGGTGAAGAGAATCTGAGGTCGAGGACGGAGGTAATAACCCTGTCTAGGTTTAAGGATGACGAATCATTGGTGCGTAAACCTTTGAGCTGAGACTCTCTCACCACCAAATACATGTAGTTATAGTTTATCAAGTGATTAAAGGAGTCTGTATGAGCTACTGATCCATGTTCAGTGTTTTAACTACAGTAGACAGGAGTACCAGCACGGGAGCAAAGCTATGACCTGCTGTGGACGTATTTTAGACACCTAAAAAAAATCACTGTCAGTCTAATTGTACGCTATATTTAGAATATGTTCAGCGCTTTATCGAAGCTGTTATCTACGCTCTGTTCAAAGCCACCAGACTCCACTGACAAAAACCTCGCAGAACAACGGGGTCGCAGGTCTACCGCTGCCTCAATCGGTTGGTTTGTTTGTGTTGTTGAGTGACTTTTGTGAATCCAAACTTACCATTTAAAACACAAAAAGTCAAACAACTACACAAACAAACTAAGCGATCGAGACACCTGTAACCCCCGTGTTCTGCGAGGCTTTGTCAATGGAGTCCTGTGGCTTTGACGAGAGCGTAGATGAATATAATAGCTTCAGTTCCAAGCGGTGAGAATACTATAAACATAGCGTACGCTTAAACCAATATGGATTTTCTTTTGGTGTCTTTTTGTTTCTCCAAACTCCATCTACTGTAGGACTTCAAAACATCCACACTGTCCCTTTAGACTATGTCCTAGAGATGAAATGTTCCCAACAAACAGCTCATCTTTCTTATTGCTATCATTTTCTTTCTGTTTGTGCCCCTCATCTTTTTTTTTGTCTTCCTTCGTTTGACCCGTTTGTGCCGATAAAATAAAATCCCTGTTTGCAAACAACGCTGCCGCCATGCATCGACGTCCATGTAAAATCAGTGAATTGCGCGGCAGCAGGGCGACACCTTCTGGCCAAAGAGGAGAAAAGCAGCTTGGAGTAGAGAGGCCCTCCCATCCAAGTCTGAAGAATGGCCTTCACTCTTCTCAACTACACTTACCACCGCACCCTCCACAGAGTATAGCGTTAAATCAAAATAATAAAAAAAGCTTTTTGGCAGTTAGATACTGCCGGCTGAAAGTTGTGTTTTGTTTGTTTTGACTTTTCCCTTTGGCGGGCTGAATATTGCCATGGTGGTGATGGCAATATGGCCGCGTTTAGGATACCTGCCTTTGGGCCCGGACCACTCAGGATAGATGATGCAGGGTTGAACGGCAGAGCCTTGGAGGACAGTTAAATCAGTCAGCCATGATGCTTTAAAGTCTCTTTCTATCTTGTCTTATACTTTAAGAGGTAAACTGGCTTTTATGGCTGGTAAAAAAACAAATTGAATTATTTTAGCTCCTTTCATGCGAGGAATCCACCTCACAGTGCTTTGTCACAGTCAAATAAACAGTAGACAACATAAACAGGATGTAAAATTAAAAAAAGGGAAATTTAAAATAGTTGATTTCATTGCGATTGGGAGTCTTCTCATCTCTCAAACAAGCCAATCCTTATCACGACCACCTGTGGAGGGAGAGCTTTGGTTAGTCGTTTGTGAACGTACTCGTAGGGCCCTGAGGTCCAGTAATGCCGGGGGGTCCGGGGGGTCCAGGGTTGCCGGGGCTTCCTTCGGAGCCGTAACCTGGTAAGCCTGGGTTACCTTTCTCTCCCTTTGGGCCGGAGGTCCCGGGAAATCCTGGGGATCCGGAACCACCTGCACGTGAGGACAGATTTGGGTTAATTTGAGCTATATTTTATAAAAATAAACCCATTGCATCTCTGCGTAGAAGAGCCTACCTGTGCCATAACCACCAACTCCTGGTTGGCCTGGTGGTCCTGCGTATCCTGGGAATCCCTGGTCACCGGGGGCTCCGGGTAGGCCATTGAGACCCGGGTCACCTGTTAGTCCTACAGCCAATCAGAGAAGAGACGCTCAACACGGGACACTTGCACATATTAAACAATAACTCACAGTAAACCTGTGGTTGATCTATTAAACTATTAGTTTAGGTTTGTGTGTTACCTTGAACAGCAGTGCCCTCACCACTAACGTAAGCAGGAGGTCCTGGTGCTCCGGGGTCTCCCTGGTCTCCCTGTTAGAGACAAGTTCAGGACAAAATAGCACATAAGCGGGATAAAAAAATATTTTGAGATACTATGACATTATTATGAGATACTATGACATTATTATGAGATAATAAGTCATTATTTAGAGATAATACGTCATTATTTAGAGATAATAAGTCATAATAAGTCGTTATTATGAGATAATAAGTCATTATTTTGAGATAATAAGTCATTATTTAGAGATAATACGTCATTATTTAGAGATAATAAGTCATAATAAGTCGTTATTATGAGATAATAAGTCATTATTATGAGATAATAAGTCATTATTTAGAGATAATAATATATCTCTTTATCACAAAGCTAAGTTTTCAGTTTTTTTTCTTCTCCTGACAGCTGACTGCTTCCCCAAATTAAAGTAGCCAAGGCAAAAATTTATTTAAGAAACGCTGACGCCATCTGCTGGTGAGAAAAAGGTATCGCAACGCTGTTGTCCCAAATCCATCAAACAAACGGTGTTTATTCTGAGCAGGTGTTCAGTAAGAAACACACACTCGTGTTACCTTTGCTCCTGTGTATCCTGAGGGCCCCGAGAAACCTGGAGTACCTCTGAATCCCTGTCAGGACAAAAAGAAAGAGGTTTAGATCATTTTACTGTCGTTGTTTATTTGATTTTAAGTTGATTTTAAGTTTGAGTTGTTGTCTTGTTGACATTGTACTGTTATTCGTTATTTAATGGCAATGTGTGTGTGTGTGTGTGTGTGTGTGTGTGTGTGTGTGTGTGTGTGTGTGTGTGTGTGTGTGTATAAAAATATAAAATATTACAAAATCTGGTTTAAATGTACTGGATGATGGTGTTTAATCTGCACTACAGGGAGCCTTAAATATCTACATGTTGAATGTGTCCTGATACAGGAACATAAAGGCTTTCTCCTCCTCCACCTCATCCATTATTTCATCTTTCAGGACACCAACAGATGTACATTTAGTGAGGTACTGTAGTTCAGAATAATTTTGAGGTACTTTCCCATATTCAGAGACTTTCTGCTTCTACTTGTCTCTAGTGAGTAACCCAGAAATACATGAGCTTCCTCTGTGATGTATCTGGTCCTGTAGAAATTTAAAATGACTTGTGTGATGATGAAGTGTCCTGTTACACGATGTGCAGTGACACCTGTTAGCCAATCAGAAATGAGTATTTTCTGTGTCTAAGGTAAAAGTATAACGGCTCATAATATTGAGGTCTCAGCGTTTGAATATTTCAAGGGATCAGTTAACAGAAGCCCACCTGTTGTCCTGGAGGTCCGGGAGGCCCGTTAAAACCAGGAGAACCCTGTTTGGTGGAATCAAAGACGACATCCACCACAGAAGAAGAGGGAATAAAGGTGCACATTTGATAACAGACGTCACTACGCGAGAATAACTAAGGACTCTCCAGTTGTGCGGAGGGATTATACAACAAAATGCACACAATTCTACTTCTAAGTGGTGTAACACCGTCAGCTGTTAGCTCTTACTCTGGCACCGGGGTATCCAAGAATGCCCTTCTCTCCAAGTTCACCACGAAAGCCGTAAGGTCCCTGGAATTTAGTAAAAAGAATGATATATAACATATTATAGGGGGAATATATTGATCTCTCAGCTGTTTCAACAACCTCTCTGATTCTTTCAAGAAGAGTTGTTGCATTCATTTTACAGAAATAGCATTAAAAATGGATGTTTCTGGGAGAAAAAACAACCACTTACAGGTCTGCCAGGACTGCCGGGGAACCCTCTGATCCCCTTTGGGCCAGGCGCACCCTTTGTGAGACAGACGGAGGGAGAACAAAGGTGAACATGAGACGAGCTTCACTTTGCAGTAAATGAACTCTTAAAACATTCTTTGGATTTAAACTCACCTTTGTACGTCCGTGCAAACTGTAAAAGCCTCACTCAAAAAAATAACAACCCGGCTAATACCAGAGTTAACTCTTGATGGGAACATATTGTGGATCAAACAGAATGTCTGAGGGGTCCGGCGCTCTTCAAGCCCCAGAGAGGGAGCTCTGTGTTGGGCTTAGAACGCGGAGGGACCCAGGGACGATGACTCAGAGTATTTTTGTCTCGATGGTTTTGCAACAAAAGGGATTTCTAATGTTGACAGTGGGCTTTGAACTAAACTGTAGTGACCTCCGTAACCTCTCAATCTTTACGTCTACTTTTCACCAATCCTGGATTTGATTCCCTGAAGGTTGTTGTCAACGTTGCATCATCATTGTGTGATATTAAGGATGCGTGTTGGTGCATTCAAGGATGCTTTTGTGTTGATAATTTGAGTGCTGGGAAAAAAGAACATTAAACAATCATGTCATGAAAAGGATAAACAAAGAGCTTGTAGTTTAATAGCAACACATTTAGATGTTGGAGTGTCTTTAAATGCAACAACAAAGACAGCGAGTCTGCTAACAGCTCCATTACATGATGCTGACTAAGAGTCATTTTTCTCTGCAAGTTAATTTGTATACTGTTTTGAACTGAGATGAATACTAATGGCTTTATTGGGAGTTATTGGGCAAAACCATACATGTTGTTCTACAAACGTATCTGGTATTGTTCTGACTTAATGACCAGGAGGAACTTGTAAAGTTTAGGTTGGACGTTGAAGGACACGTGTCTGTATTTGTCCGTCTTTGACACAGCGCAGCTCTTAAAAACGTCGACTAGGAGAAGAGTTGCGTTTTCCAACAAACCTGCATTCCTTTGTCTCCTTTGGGAAAACCCACAAACTCCACAACGCCATTGATCATTGGCTGGCCGGGGTCACCGGGCAAGCCCACGTCGCCCTGGATAGCGTGACCAAGGGAAGAGAGAGCCGTTTACGCTTATCACCATATCACCAGGGGGGGGCAGGTGGAAGCGGAGACGACGGGCAGAGATTTTGGGGCGTTTGGGGGAAGTCGAGGGGGAAAGGTGACTGTGGATGAAGCCACTGAAGGGGCTGCTGTGCACAGAGCGGGCGGAGGAGTGAGGAGATAGTGAGGTGATGATGTGAGGCTGGTCGGTACGAAGTTCGTTGCTTTAGTTAAACGTTTACCACAATCCAAGTGTCTCTGGAGGCAGAAAGGGAGGGGCCTATAGTTGTAGTTTTAGCCACAAAATTTGATAGAAATATGTTTTATTTTCATGTATTTCTGATGATGAAAGCCTTTATTTTGAAAGGTCAGAGGGTTATCTAAGAATCTGCATAAAGACTAGTTTGATTTTTTACCCCTTTGTATCTATAAATCTACATCACACGTTCCGACACCTGATTTAAAAATAAATGTACAACTTTAATTCAAATGTTTAGATTATTTCTGCCTCCAGATTACGGCAGGAAGTGTTATAACACAAAGTGGCAGAAAAAAGATGCTACACTGACACTCCATTGGACCAACCTCGTCCACTCCTCCTCCTCCTCTTCCTCCTCCGTGGCCGTAAAGTTTGCTGCAATCACTGCTCCTCTTCCTCTTATATTTACCCTTTGGTTTCAAACATCAAACAGCCTGCTGCCTGTTTTGTTATTGACCGTCTTTCTAACACTATTTTGGTGAAACCCCACCACATCTGTGTATGTGTGTGTGTCCTCTGCTCCTAGCCTTCCCTTGCTGTGTTACCTTATCTCCTTTGTAGATAGTGAGAGTTTGTTCGCTTCTTAGCGACCCGTCGCCGGGAGTACCACTGGGTCCGGGAAGACCCACGTCGCCCTGGAGTCCGAAATACACACAACACACCGTTAGCCAATCAGGATATTATAGGAGATGGAGGTGGAGGAGAAACAGGAAGAGGAAGGAGGACATGATGGGAGGTGAGAGGAAAATAAATAGATGAGAGGATGAGGACAAGAGCAGAAAGGAGCAGCAAAATATGAACAAAAAAAACAGAGGAGAGGAAAAAAAGAGCAGATCGAAAGAGACAAATGAACAAAAGTATGTGGACAGCCGAATATTCAAAGCTAAAGCAGACTGTGACGCTGTGTGAAGTCTCAAGTGTCTGTTTGAGAAGGAAAATACATCTGGTGATGTGGAGTTACAGAGAAGTGAGACATCTCTGCTGCAGGCTGGAGACACGAGGCTACGTCGGTTTCACACCTGAACCGCCGGGGTGCATTGTGGGTAATGTAGGCGCCACGTTTTGACAAGGAAGAAGAATGTGTGGAAGACAATATCTCTTGTTCTGCTGCTTCTATTTTTAATCCTTTTTTGTGACATTTAAAAAAAATGTATTATCACTCTTTTTATTATTATTATTATTTATTTATTTTGCTGCTCAGGAAAATGTAAACTAAAATACTTTGTTGTGAAATTACCTCAAACTAAAAGTGCCCAAAAAGCATATTTGTCCACACACTTCTGGCCACATAGATAGATGGATGGATAGATGGATGGATGGATAGTTGGATAGTTGGATAGATGGTTGGATGGATAGATGGCTGGATAGATGGATGGATGGATGGATGGATAGTTGGATAGTTGGATAGATGGTTGGATGGATAGATGGATGGATAGATGGATGGATGGATGGATAGATGAGAGAGGAAGAGTGAAAGAACAGGAGAAAAGAGAGCTCAGGGATACTTCATCTTGAGTTTCTTGGTGATCCATTTTAAGAATTGACAATTTGAATATCTCAGCAGACTCAACAGTGATCCCGGCTGTTTCCACATTCAGTTCAGCCCTGAACCTGTCTGAGTTGGTTTGGTTGAGCATACCGTGCCATGCAGTGTGTGAGGAAGTGGACTTGTTAGTACTCTTGGTGTGATTGCTGTGAGTGAGATGGATGGATGGATGGATGGATGTTGAGGAGTCAAAGAGCAGGCAAATGAACCGCAAATCCCAGAGTTCACCACCAGACGCCCAAAACGTGATTAAAAATGGGGGGAGGGGAAATAAAGTGCAACATGGGAAGTAGGAGCAAGTGATTCCAGCACCCAGGTACAGTCCACAGATCGTCCTCCAGAGTGACAGCTCAGACACTTCTGTGTTGAAGTTTATTATTTTACATTGAAGGCTTTGATTTAAGCAGAATTTTTTATATGAAATGCCAAAAAATGCAAGATTATTTAAAAATCTTTTTTTATTCAATTTGGGAGAAAAACTTCATCATGTAGAATCTCTGAACTGTCACACCCCAGTGAGGGAAACAAGTGTGTGATGCCACCGGTCAAGTCACAAACCATATTTGAATTAGATTTTTCTATTTCGGGGGGGGGGTTGAGATTTGATTATGATGCTGATTCCAGATCTTATTTAAATTTCTACAGTTTGCGACTTGTCTCAGCGGCAGCACGGATCATTTGAAAGAACAAAACCAGACAGAATCGAGTAGGTTCATGTGATCTTTTTATCATACAGGAGACGGATGCAACAAACAGTCTGGGTAGTCAGTCTGGGGATGGAGAGGAGGAGGAGGAGGAGGAGGAGGGAGGGAGGGAGGGATGCAGGGATGGGTGGGGTTAAAGGAGGGCAGCATAGATGGAGGGTGAATTAATGTGTTGGACGGAAGAAGAGCAGGTTGTCAAGCCACCACCAGTCAGATTTTAACATGCATTAAACAATTAATTTCACAAACACACATAAATGCACACACACACACACACACACACACACACACACACACACACACACACACACACACACACACACAGGACCCAGCCAGAGCACTCTAGCCTGCTGTTTCAATGTGTATCGCTGACGTTTACGGGATTAAAGTGTGTGTGAGTGTGTGTGTGTGATTGTGTGTGTGTGTGATTAAATCTCATGTCGTCAGTTAATAAAGCGTACCTTGTCTCCTTTCTCTCCTTCAAATCCGTCACTACGGCTCCCCTAAAAAACAACAGGGTTAATAAAACACACTTGGAGGAACAAAAGCAACAATCTTTAAATGATAAAAGCTTACATAATAGAACATAATAGAATATAATAGAATGAATCAAAGTGCTCTATTGTTTTACTTACCATTAGCCCTGGAGGACCGGGAGGACCAGGCGGGCCCTGGAGACAGACGACAAAACTAAAGTCAGCGACCAAAGTCAGAATTAATATTCACAAACGCTTCAACTGAAAGAAAATATTCTAGAAATATGAGTGTCTACAAAGATGTAATGGTGGTTAGAATAAGATTAATCACACAAAAAACATAACAAATCTGGAAACTGTAACTTTGAAATATGTTTGACTAACAACGTAATAATAGTATTACCTGATGATTGAATAGAAATGAATTAATTAATTACTATTTCTGAGGTGAGACAAAAGCTAGACTCCTAAATCAGTCTGATGAATTAGTTTACATACGGTGAATCCTTCAGGGCCGCTGGGACCAGGAAACCCAGGTTGACCATCAGGACCTCTGATACCCTGCAGAGAAACAGCACCGCCGGGTCAGAACTCTGCATTCAAAGTACTCAACATGTACAGAATATTTATTGTTGCACGGTGACAGAACAAGTAGGAATCTTACAGATGGACCGTCTCTTCCTCGCAAACCTGGTAAACTCTAAAAAAAGACAAAAAAAGAAAAACACATCAGCATCGATCCTCTTAATTTATTTTATTAATAAAAGACAACTTGACATGTTAATGTAGGATAAACTGGTTTAGGATTATTAGGGTTTTGTACACAGATGAGGTTTATGCAGGACGCCACCATGTTATTACTATCAGTTGTACTGTAGCACCACCTGGTGGCCACACACAGCACTGCAGGCTGGCTCAGTGCTGATCTATGCATGTACCATAACCCATACCATGCAACTGCAACCAAACTGTTTCTATAAATAAAAATAATCCAATACTTTAAAAAAAAAAACGTATTTTAGGGAGTAAATGTGGTGCAGATTATTCAGAGTGTTACAGTCTTGAAATCTTTGAATGGCAGAGCAAATCCACACCAAAGACAAGTTACTTTACACAAAGCTTTACATGTCTGACAAATACATACTCAGCTGGATTGATGACGATAACAAAACTAAACATTTGTCTCTCAGATCTTTGAGCTTGGATAACTTTAACAAAATAGTAAACTTTTTCCAAAGTCAACAGAGAGAATATTTTCTTAATTTTTTATATATTAGAAGTTCCCAAATTCAAAAGTCAAGAAAAGACTAAAGATCAAAGCCACACTTTGCTAATGAAGTCAGTAAAAAGCCCCAAATACATTCACTTGTTTTCTCCAAAGGACAAAAGTAAGAAACCAGTACGGTGGGAAAACAAGCTCAAACTACTCTAACTCTACATATGAAACATTTAATAACACCAGCAGGGATGTGAACGGCAGCATGGAAGAAGAAGAGGAACAACAACTCAACGAAAAAGAAGAAAAAGAAGATGGACTCAAAGAAGCGGAAGAACTCAAAGAAGAACACAACGAACAAGAAGAAGAAGATGGAAGTATGAACGCGACCGTACCGTGAGACCGTTATCAGAGATGAATCGAGGCTCTCCTTTCTGCCCTCTTGGCCCAGAAGGACCCTGTGTGAGTAAAAGGACACCACCACTATTAATGGATCTATTATAAGCAGCGACAATAATATTTATCTATATTCTCTTAATAAAGACTTCAAACATCCACAAATACATAAAGTAACACAAATAGAAATGGAAGTTTGTCCTCACAGCAAATCCAGGTGATCCGGGTCCTCCGGTCCCGTAGCCGGGCGCTCCAGGTTGTCCTCTGGTCCCGTTACATCCGTCCAGTCCTGATGGTCCTCGTCCACCGTCCTGACCAGGGTGACCCTACAGAGAGACGGACAGGGGGGGGGGCGCTTCAAGAACAAGCACTGATGACAGTTTCATCCTCACAACGTGGACTTAAACTCAAACAGACAGTTTCATTTGACATTTCTCTGTTCCTGAACTCTTTTATGATGTTACTTACAGGTACTCCATCTGTTCCTTGGAACCCCGGTACTCCCATCGGTCCCTGTGTCAGCAGATAAACCATCATTTATATTCAGTTATAATAGCGACACCTGGTGGTCAACACATGCTACTGTTTAACATGAACCTTTAGCTTTAGTCGTGAATTATAATGAATCAATATTTCAACACCCACCTTGTCTCCTTTGGGGCCAGATGGTCCTTTCAGTCCAACGTGGCCCTTCTCTCCTTTAGGCCCGTTGGGCCCCAGGCCCCCGCGTGGCCCCTCTGGTCCGCTCTGACCAACCTCGCCGAGAATCCCCGGACGACCCTGAGAGAAGAGAGGAGACGGCCGGTCACTTTTCAAGCCACGCAGGAAGAACAGACAATCGGTAAAAGGCACGAATATTAAACATACAAACATTTTTCATTCTATGTATTAGTTCATTATTCATAACCCCCTAATGTAACATTCATGAGCAGACGAGGGACTTTTTGGAACCCCGGAAACACTTAGGAAATGTATTCTTTGTGTTGTGGTTTTGTTTCAAGGTGGAAAACGCAGCTTTGGTCTTATTTTTTTTTTTTACTCATTGAGGGATGTTCACAGACCCAGATCTGAGAGGGACTGTGAGGTGTTTCATGTGGGCACGCAGCGGCGTGGGTGGTAGAAGATGGAGGTCTAGAAGAGAAACTGCTGCTGTGGGTTATTATTTGGTTTGAAATATCGTCAGGAAGAAGTGTTAGAATTTAACTTTTGATAACACAGTAAGGCATAAACCTTAAAAGAGGAGGAGACAGGAGGCACAGATGTCCGGGTCCGGGGTCAAAGCAAAGTCAGAGGATTCTAAGAGTGACTCGGGCTGAAGGCTTATTATTGTTGTCACTGAGTCAGTTCGATTAAAAAGAAACCGCTTCATTTGCACGCAAACAGGGGATTTCTTTGTGCTTATCACATAAACGTAAGCTCTTTTGTTTGCTCATGAATTCATTCATAAAGACACGACTGCATTAACTGGGGAAGTGAACCAGTGCTGCAGATGCACATTTAACATCAGTGAGCCATTTAAAGGGCTGAGATGAAAGTGAGTGCTTGAATGCATGCGCATCGGTTTTGTCCTTAACTTAAAGGAGTACAAAAAACACGTAATTACATTCACACACACTCCAGAGCACACACACACACACACACACACACATACATACTGTATATGCACATGCACAGAGGATGCAGACACCTTTCATTACACACAAGGTAAAGGTTCACACACCCCCCCATTACAAAAAGGAATGTAAATCTCTTCCCAACACCTGGTCCTATTCATATGTTACCGCTCTGCCTGCAGACACACAACTGTGAAATCAGTAATCCAACATCAGGGGACATCACAGAAAAATACCAAATACCAGTTATAAACCATCTTTAGTGAGTTTGTTTTAGCCTGCAGGGAGTACCAGCCGGGTGGAGTTTGTAGCATCCGGACCATTTTGTGTGACGTACAGTCACAAAAAAGTATAAATACCTTCTTGTGAGTGTCTAAACTTTACGTTGTATTCTGTATGGCAAAGCCCGGTGACAATAAGTGACAATGATCCTGGATCAGCCTTGACCACACTGTGTGAGGCCGCAGCTCTGCTTCTAATCCCACTTGGGGGGGGGGGGGGGGGGGCCGTAATGACAGGGCTGAACCAGGGAACGCTGTCTGGCTCGCAGCTCGCGCTCACACCTGGTTTCACCCGGGAGAGAAACTATGCGGGGATCCCGACACTTTCTCTCACGCCTCGCCTTCCTTCCATCTCCTCCTGCAACATGCTCGTGTTTTTATCTGTATTTGTTCCCTAACAGCTCCAGAAAAATCAAACACTTCACGTCATCTCTTTCTAGTCTTTCTAGTATCGGTTTTTCAGGTCACAGGGGTAACGTTCAAAGACTCGGCCGTGCGTCTGGTGTTACGTATAAGGTGAGAGGTGACGTGTGAGTTAAGGGGAATGAAGCTTTTGCTGCTCCTGTCCTCATCATCTTAACCGCGGGCGCATGGATACAAAGGGACTTTTGCCATTTGCGAAAAAAAAGCTAATAAATGTGAGAAACAGCTACTAAAATCTAATCTTCAGAGAGTCTCTTTCATGGTCAGCAGGAGGAGAGTGTCTCTGTTTATTCCCTAACATGGCATGGAATTCATGAATTCAGTCCGCAGAGGAAGAAGATCACAGAGTGGAGATAAAAGTAAAAGGATGAAAGGGAACCAAAAGAAGGGGAAACCAATAAAGACTAAAAAAAGAGAGCACTGTTAAATTGTGGAATTGAATTGTTAAATGAATGTGACGCGTACCAAAGACACATGAATGGTAGGGGCAGTATGCTGACAGATCATCTAGGATGGCACCACTGTGGCTTTTTCTGCCGTGACCTCAGAAATAAAGCAAGTGTGTAAAGAACTTTGTTCACGCTGCAGACGGGTTGTACGTGAGGTTAAAGAGCAAGTATATCTCCAGTTCTAGACGTGCAGTAGAACCACAACTGAGAGGGGCTAAAAAGCTCTGTGGGTCTGTCAAAGGGCAGTGTGTGGGATTTGGCGCCATCTAGTGGTGAGGTTGCAGGTTGCAACCGACTGAAACTTCTCCCGTGTGGCAGTATTTGGTTTGTCCATTCTGAGCTACTGTAGAAACAGAGGAGCCGCTCCTGTATGTAGATATAAACGGCTCATTCTAAGGTCATGAAAACACATATTCTTATTTTCAAGAGATTATTCACAAAACAAAGCATACTTATTAATATTATATTCCTTTTCTGCCAATAGATCCCTCTAAATGCCACACACTGGCCCTCTAAAGACACTAAATATTAATTGTTACTCCTAATTTGTTAAAGTTACAGTGGCTTTAGTCTTTTGGTTAAAGTTACAGAATAAAAAATGTCTTCTCTAGTCCACATGGTTCACATCTAGTTTGTACACATTATACAAATAAAGTGCTTTTTAAAGACACGGGGACACATTTTTACCAGAGATCCGTTTGCCAGCGCTCCCGCCCGCAGACACCCTCGCCAGTTGGCATCCCCGTCTGTTTTCATGCCAGCCCGGCGGGTCTCCGCCCCGGCTCTTCCAGACCTTCCATCCTCATCACCTTCCAGCAGACTGGTCAGTTTGTAGGCCCAAATCCCCTCCAGCACAAAGGGCACAATGGAGCCTATTCTGGGCCGCTAAGCTCTCTGGACTTACCGCTCCCACCGGGCCTACCTCACTTCCTGATAGGAGAGAGTGCTTGGACAGACAGATTCTAGCCGCCATGCGTGTGAAAACCATTGTGTGTGTGTGTTGTCCACCAACGCACGCGGCTACAAACCCGCGAACAAATACCCTCGGGCCCTCCGAGGGTTTATCGGAACGCATTGTTTTGAGCTACGAGTGTGCTAGGGGGGGAAGATTTTAGCTGTCACACCGCATGCTCACTGGGGGACGGTGATGGGTGCAACGCGGAGAGGAGGGAGGATGGCGGGGGCGGGCAAATGTTGGGTCTTTGGGTGCAAGTTGAATCAGCGGGGGCAGTTTGATAACCTGATTACAGGTCGGGCCACGTGAGTCGACAGAACCTCAAACAAGCACAGAAAGGCTACAAGAATGTGGTCGAAAGGACGGGACTTCTGATGCTGTTAAAGGTGAAACAAGTGAAAACACTAACTAGAAAGTCAGCAGCTCCCACACTCAATTACACACACACACACACACACACACACACACACACGAGAGAAAGAGGGGGAATCCTCTCTCGATGGGAATGTTTAGGTTGCGTCGTCTTTTTCCCTCTGGCGATCAGACCACGAACCCAAACACCTTTCGTTTATCTCAGACATGTTTGTCCTGCTCAGGCTGAGAGATGATACACCAACCAAAGACGGGGCGGACACACACACACACACACCCACACACACACACACACACACATCAACATCACACTGGGAGCAGTTGGGCGCTAAGGATGTAATCAAACCTGCATTCGGTTTTGTTTAATCTGCATTTTGGCCGTTTGTAAATAAAAGTCACAAAATATATTGCTTGTTTATTGGACAGTTTTGGTCATTCTGCCAGATTCAGTGAGATTTCTTTCATGCGATTCCTATTCTGATTTTTCCTGCCGTTGCTCCACGAAGCAACAGCTGAATTTGGACAGTTGATCCGTATTTAAGATGGTTATTGTTTTATTTTGTAACGCTAGATTTACTTCCTGTCTATCAGATTATAATTTGTCTTCTTAGACCCATTTAACGACTCCAGACAAGCGTCTCAGTTCGACCCGTTCAAATACCAAAAAACAGTCGACGCTCCAGATGTTGAATAATTTGCTCCGTGTCGACAACACTTCCTGCCATCTCGGTCAATCATGCAGACTTTTATAAAAGTGTTTGTTGCCGTGTGTTAACGCAAACAGATGGAAGGAAGGCGACGTGATAAAAAGCACTTTATGACTTTGGTTCTATACGAGGTTTATGAGGAATTCTTTTAAATGATTTCCTTTACATCAATATGAACTCTAAACATGTGCTCATGATGCAGGCCTCTCTTCAGACTGATTCCCACCCCTCCTCTGCACATCTGACTCATCTGTTTGTAGTAATCGCCGCCATTAAACAAACAACCTCTTTTCCATCCAGGTGCTTTCCCCCTCCAATAAAAACCCCCGTTAGCGGTCAGCAGGGCCACAGCTGTCCCACGGCGATGATGTCATGAAGCCGTGGTGTTTTCTCAGGTGCAGCACGAGGACGGAAATCAACGGCAAAAAAAGTGTTTTTTTTATAATTGCATTATGAGCCTCAACAAGTGAGACAAAAGGTGTTGGTTTCCCATGAGGCCGTGCTCCAAATGAGCTGTTAAGAAAAGCCATAAAACTAAACACAGGATTTTTAACTCCGCAGCCCTAAAAACTTGAACTAATTGGCGTACTCGGGTCTGGGACGCAACAATGTGCCCGAGGTGGCGACAACCTGTGAGTGCAAACAGCCGATGTAATTGTCACGTTTAAACCTTTAAGACCTTTAAAAGTGATGTACAGATGTGACTGTTGAGGTAATGTGGATACAGATCAATTACTACACTCAATTAGGATTTGGATCACTTTTATCTCATACATATCAGTAGTTCTTCCTCCTTATGTATGCTTGTTGTATTATTATTATTACTGTTTTATGATATATTTAAATGCAAGAAAACTCTGTAAAGGTGTGCTCAAACAGCATGCTCCTCCAACATTTGCTACATATCACGTGAAATTAACAGCTGGACTGTTTGTGCAATCTGCAGCCAAGTTTCTAACCAAATTGAGGTCAAATATTGACCAAATTTGCAGACAGTCTGCAAAAGAAACGAGCTAATTAACGAGAGCTTCCTCCCACTATCGTTACGTGAAATTTCCGGAGTTGGTGCATCGAGATAAATAGCTGCAGGCGCTGATTCTCCGGTCAGATGGAGAGGGTGCAAACGAGTAATTAGAAGAGCATCAGTCGAACTCAAACGATGAAAAACAACAGCAGGCTCTGCCTCAATTCAGCCAACGGCAGTTTATTTGTGTCCACTTTACTTTATGTTCAATCATTGCATGTTTTATTGTTCTGCTGCAAACAAGAAGAAGTGTTGGTACAGTTCCTATGCTGCGACCGTCAGAACAAAACCCAGACTGCTGATCGACCTCAACGTCTGGGCCGAACACTCGTTTACAAACAACACTGAAGTGTGTTGACAGCAGAGACGGCCAAGATTGTGGAAGATGACGAGCAAAACGACAAAAAACGTGTTTCAGTTTTGATTCAACATGTGAAAATATATACGGCGAGTGAACCTCCTGTTTGTTTTCGCCTCTCTTCGTTTATAACGGGGCGACGTGTCACCTTCTCCCGTCTGCTGACAAAAGGACTGAAGTGTGTGAAGACGAGCTCCATCCAGCTGTGTTTAGTTAGGTAGGGATTTCAGATTCCTGCAGTTTGTTCATAGGAATGTGCATATCTTCTCTGTGTGTGTGTGTGTGTGTCAGCAGCAGCGTGGGACTCTACTTCTCCTCTACTACGAGTCCAGAGATAGAAAATAAAGCAGCTGTACTTCCTCCTGATCCAATCAGACGCCCACCCAACCTGAGGCCCAACCTGAGGCCCAACCTGAGGCCCAACCTGAGGCCCCTCCGCATGGACGGATCATGAGACGGCGTGTAAAGGGCCCCCACCTCTCCTACATGAGAACAACACCCACGTATTCAAAGAGACTTCTTTTTTGTAGTTATTCTGTTTCTCTTTTTGGTTGTTACACATCTCTTTGTAGTCGTTTTATGACCCTTTGTGACTTCCCAACAACAACTGTTATCAGTAGCTTCAGACAGAGGCTCAGGCCTGTCAGGCCCCTGTACCTCTCCAGTAGACCTGTTCAGTAATCCCTCTATTCCCCCGTCGTCTATACTCAGGGTCTAGGTCAGAATCATCTTCTTATGTTCACTTTTAATTGTGTTTATCCTAAAATAACCCTGCACATATGAGATTCAAGCACACACACGTTTGCTAAAGTATTTTTGTCCTTTTGAAAGGCGATGAGCATCTACATGTTTAACAGCGTCTAAGTTTGAGCTTCAGCAATGAGCAGGGCGGGGTGAAAAAAACAAATGTCATAAATTACAGTTCAGATTGGTGTTGAATGTGTGTGTGCGTGTTAAATATGTGCGTGTGTGTGTGTGAGTGGAAATGTCATAAATAACTGCCGTCATCATCACATCAAATCACAAGAGCTTATAAAATCAGTAATAACCTGTTGTGTACATTCCTTCAAGGGTTTGCCCTTTATATACGTGTGTGTGTGTGTGTGTGTGTATGTGTGTGTGCGTGTGACATTAGATCACCCAGAAGGTGTCTAATTCCTGCACTGTGCAGAAAAGACAGCTGAGGAGGAGGAGGAACCCAGTCACACCTTCCCTTCGGCCTTTTCCCCTTCATTTACTTTTATTCTATGTTCTCATGCTATTTGAACTGTGCGTCAAAGACTGCAGTTAAGATTAGATGAATGAGTGAACTACCACTAACAGGCTTAAACAGGCTTGAAATCACAAAAAGATCTTCACATAAGGTCGGCTTCCCAGCTTTCGACTGCATCTAACGGTCTTCTTCCAGTCTTTGTGGACAGAAAATGCTTGTAAGTGGACCTTGAGTAAAGACCGGTTTGGTCAAACTGCTGCGTCCAAAGTCAATAATAAAATGTCACACTTCACCTGATTGAAAGCTAAAGTTAAACACACTGAACAACCAAATGCAACCAAACCATTCATTAACTGCAGTAGTTTGTTTTTCCACGTTAAAAATCTCAAATGTTACAATTTCAAACTTTGTGATAAAACACAAGAAACTGCTCAAACTTGAACTCTTCGTGGTAGTTCCTAAAGCGGCCATGTGAGGGCAGTAGTGTGCACTGGAAACAGAGAAGACGCAGCAGCAGGTCTTTGGTACTGGAGCTGCTTCTTCTTCTACTGTTGTCGGTTTGGTTCTAGTTCGACTTTAAACTTTTACACTAAACAGGAAACAGTGACGTTTGTTTTGTTGTTTCACCTTCAAACGAATATTTCAACCACAAATTGACTATTTGTCCGTCAGTTACTCAGCCAGAGTTACCTTGAATTCTTGAAGAAAACTTTATTATTCTCGCGTGTCTCCACGGGGAACGAGGAAAGCCGCTGACCCCCTTTACTTTAACTCATCAAGGCTTTTCTTTGTGTTTTCATTCTCCGTTTCTTCAAGAATTCAAGGTAACACAAGTGGAGTAACTGAATACTGAAGTATTCCTTCAACTTTCATTTATTTGATTAAATAAAGTTTTAGGATTTAAAGCCATTAAAGATCCAAAAAGGGAAAGAAGCTCAGAGTGATGAGAAAGGTGAGACGGAAAGAAGAGATAAAAGAGACACACACACACACACACACACTGTCCTGTCTATCTCGGAGTCTGTGATCCTGGTGCCCCTGACCTTCTGGTCTACATTGGCCTTTGTGTCGGCTGTGACCTCTGACCTTTGCTAGACTAAACCCAGTGTTTGGTGAGGGGATGAGCCGCCTGCGAGCGTCAGGTGTGTGTGTGTGTTTAAGAGACAAGTTCAAAGCTAGAAGTCGCATCCTTTTTTCTACCGTTGAAAGACAAGGAGACGGCTTTTTGTTTTGACGAGACATTTTGGGAGGCAAAATGGCCGCTCTACCACCATTTTATACGTCTATGTATATATGTGTGTGTGTGTGTGTGTGTTGAGACGAAGCCAAAACAAAGACCACCACCATTTTTTTTAAGACTCCAGCCTCAAAAGGAGGGACAGCCTGATAAAATGCCATGTAGGGGCCCAGCAGTGTGTGTGTGATAAGACTGTCCTATACATCCCCAGACACACACACACACACACACACACACACACACACAAGGCGAAAACCGCACAAGCTTCATAATCACAAACGCGACACATTAGAGGAGGCATGGTGAGAGAGGTGGGAGACGTACTGAAAGATAAGGACGGAGATCAAAGTCAGCGCTCATGCTTGTCTCGGGGTTCTGATTATCTGAGTGAAATCTGAGCCTCCGTCTGTGTGTGTTCGGATAAACACACATGCGATCTTCCTTCTAACGGGCCTCAGTATTACTTTCCTTTATCCTTCCCTCTTGCTTTACGTGTTGTTTTTTGGGATAAAGGTTAAAGGGCTATTACAAGACTTTAAGGCTCAAGAAACAGACTCCTACAAACTTTGAAGCTTTTTAAATTTGCGCGTAAAATAAACTATTTTAGTTCGCATTGATCTTCACTTCTATCCTTTAACTTTCTTTAATATCTCCGTCTTTATCGTCCTCTCCTGTCTTTCTCCTGCCAACTTCCTGGATGTTTTTAATTCCTCTTCCTTTTTCTCCTCCTCCCTGCTTTGACATAAAAGGGATCCAGCAACCCCCTCTCTCTCTCTCTCTCTCTCTCTCTCTCTCTCTCTCTCTCGCTCTCTCTCTCTCTCTCTCAGGATTAAAGTAAAGGAATTCAGGGATGGAGAGACAGCGTCTTTCACCGAGAGGCCCCCGCGGAGGGGTTTCATCCCTCCTTCTCTTATCTTCCCATCCCACCGAGACACTCATCCACTATCACTTTACCCTCATCGTCTTTTAAAAGGACTCTCTACGCATCCTTTATTCCTGCCGCCCTTTTGTTGTCTGTGTGTGTGTGTGAGAGAGAGAGAGAGAGAGAGAGAGAGAGAGACTTTTACATACTATGCAAACAGCTACAATAACAACAATAAAAATAATCTGAGTTAATTCAGCTACTAAATGTCCACGTTGCAATAATAAAGGAAATTTAAGAATTTTGAGTTTTTTAGTTTTTTTTAATTACTCAAATTGACTAATAGATTATCTAAAAAGGTTTCTGATCATCTTGAACTCTGCTGCTGCCTCTGCTGAAGTGAATGCTACCTGAACCCAGGTGTGTGTCAGTTTGTGGTAATCTGATTAAACACAACACAGGCGAGTACAATAGAACTCTGACTGGATGAGGAACGTCACACAGAACATGTTGAGTTAACTCGGCTGACAGTTTGACAAAATTAGGAAGTCGTCCCTCCGCCTCTCTGCTTCTGATCGGCACACAGACGGAGGTCCGGCAAAATGAAATAATACACGTACTTCCTGACTCCTGCGTAACTTGAAATGTGTGTTGACCTAACCACTGCTTGAACACACACCGACCATCCTGTCATCCCTAACGCTGCCCTCTGACCCTCGGGGGGGGGGGGGGGGGGGGGTTCACCCAACGGGAGTGGATGTTATTGGACCTAATGGATCCAAGATGACACAGAGGGAAGTCACACACATGTGAACACAAGCTTCTAAATACAAAGTGGAGCCCTTCGGCTATTAATAATGAAAACCGACTAAAAGCAACACACGCCGTCTGGACTGTGTCTTTGCGGTGTTTGTGTTGGGGTCGGATGTTTTATCACCGATGGGAGAAGGATGTTACTCAGGCAGGAGCAATGGCTGTAAGAGCTCCAGATGATAAGATCCATCTAACTTATACAGTGATTAAAGCTTCATCCTTTTTAGGCACACAGACGGGTTTGTCTGTCGCTCCCAATATAAACAGATGTTTGCTTTCGTGTTACGTTTATTAGCCGGAGGAAACTTCTTCAGTTCATATTTCTACGTCTCGGCATGTCAGTCCTGCCCTCCTCCTCTAATAATATAGCAGTGTGTGCAATGCCTTCCAGCTTTACCAACGTTTGTACAGCAGGAACAACGATGGAAACATTAAGATGTTTGTTTGCTTCTAAAGGTTCAAGGCTTATATTTTAAGTGACAATCTGCACATTTACATAGTTTTCCTCAGTGTTGGATGAGAAGATTGATACCACTGTCATGTCTGTGCAGTGAATATGAAAGCTACAGCCAGCAGCTGGTTAGCTTAGCTTAGCATTAAGACAGGAAACAGCAGTGACTGCTCCGGGGAAAACTGCTGTTTTACACTTCAGTTTTTGTACGAATCAAACAAACAAAACGTAACGTGTTGATTTGTGCTTTAGTGGTGGCGGTACGCAGATTTTGTTAGCTTTTGAAAAGAGCTAGGCTAGCTGTTTCCCCCTGTTTCCAGCTTTTATGCTAAGCTAAGCTAACTGGCTGCTGGCCCCAGCTACATATTGAATTTATCTGAGAGTGGTATCAATCTTATCGCCTAAATCTTGGTAAGAAAGCATAAAAGTGTATTTACCAAAATGTTAAACTATTCCTTGAACTTTAATTTATTAAACTAACTTTTCCTCGATTCACAGAATCTAGTTTGACAGTTTTGTGCTTCGGCTCCTTTTCCTCCCTTTTGCACGGGAAGCTTTACATGCAACAACTGTCGTCTTAAAAATGAATAGACGCACATTAGAAACGCCTTTACACACAAACAGTAATTATACTTGCATAGCACAAGCTGACCTTTTGATAAACCTCATCATTTGTTCTGTCAAACGACTGACAAGAGTTCCCCCTCGGGGATCAACAGAGCATCACCTGTGTCTGATTCATCTCATTACTTTGTGTTGCTATGTTCTCAGTAAAAGTGCCAAACTTTCAGACAGAATGTATCCCCATGTGAACTCTGATGATGAACGGGATGATAACACCCTTTTTGTGACAAATGACTTGATATATGGGAATTAAAATAGCACCTCCTGTAACCAACATATTTAGTCTCAATGGTCCTGTTTTCCTCCGTGCATTAAAGGACGACAATTAATAGACGGACAACTTCCTTGGATAACATTATTATTCGATTTTCTTGCTCCGCTGCTAGAATTAAGAAGTTTAACGTTATTTATGTGGCGTGTATAGAGAATCTAGCTTATAACTGAATGAAAGTTTATCCTGCTTGAAACTAAGAACCAAAACAAGAGATGAGCTCAAACACCGACCTAAACTACTTTCCACCTGTGAACTTTAGGGCTGCTAACCGCTATGATCGAGAACACGCCTCACCTCACCGACCTGCGAGTGCAAAAGTAAAACTGAAAAGAGACAAATAAGCACCGTACCACTTAAACGTGTCCGTTAAAGAAGGTAATCCGGCGGCGGCTGTGTAATTTAGGGCTAGCACAGGGCCTGTACTGGGGTAGGTGGTATTACCTGAGCTATGTCATTTAGCTACAGGTACCTGGGTGTAATGTGGCAGGCCGTCGCTATGTTATTTACCTGGACTGGCGTACAGTGTGTGCAGGCAGTAAGTGCAGGCTTCTGTGTCAGACAGTAATTGTTGTTTGGATACGGGCTGAAAGAGACCGAGCTACAGTGTGAAGCTTACAGCTAGTCTGCTTTTAGCCAGATGTGAACACACACGCACGCACACACAGTGTTCATATTAATCTATTTTTTACTATATTTACGTTTCTCTTAGAATCTTAGTTAAACCACATTTATTTGGTTTGACTCATGGACACACTGATTTTCTTGCGTCATTTGCTACATTAATACACGTGTGTAAATAAATAATATTCCACCACATCAGAGACCAAACCTTTCCCCTTTAGTACTGTTTTGTATAGAAATTCGAACATAAGATGCTCCAGAATGAGTAAAATTCTACATTAATCTACTGTAGGGTTTCTGTATTGTTTCTGTTGGTCAGATGTTTCCAAAAGAAGAAATCATAAGATCAAGAGAAGCCCTTCCAGCTAAATATTTACGGCCTCCACCCCTCTGACCTGATGATGCTGCAGCACTTAAAGAGGCTTGTTAATGTACAGGAATGTACATGAAGCCAGCCGGTTTATATTGACGTGTAAAACACCCACAAAACCTTCCTCTCAACGGTCACTCCGAGTCATAAATCAGAGAGTAGAGCTGCTCTGTTTGTGGCTACTAAAATTTAAACAGCTGAAAGTCTCTATCTTTATACTGAAATAAGTGTGTTTGTTAAGTTTAAATGATGTTATGCATCTATGAGTCAGTCACCACACAGGTGTTTATTTCATGGTGACAGGAAGATGAGTTCCTCGCCTTAAGACACAGTTTTGTTTTCGTCTAACTCCTCGCCTGGAGAAATCACGATATTGTTTGTAAGGATGTTGTAACATGTACAACACGGACTAACACAGAGCTGACTTTGATAGGTGCTGATAATGTCTGTGGCTGTTGATGAAGAGAGATAACAAATGTAAACCAGAGCCCCGGGGTCGTTGTTTCTAACTGAAGTGAAGGCAATTTACTTGTTTCCCGCAATTTAATTTGCCAAAACAGTTCACCTCAACTGGATGAATGCACTGTAACAAGTAAACAGCAAACCATTAACCTCGACCATAAATATAGTGCAATTAATCTGAGCTAAAACATCTGTACCGGGCAAACAGATAAGCTGCTGTGATGGATGATTAAAGTATGAAGATGGATTGATAGTCTTTCTCTCACACACTCCCATGATAGGGAGTTATAGACGACTGGGGGAAATAACAACTTACAATTTAAAGTTATTATAGTTTTTAGGAGGGGATGGGATTAACAGAAACATTATCACTTAAAATCCCCAAAACAGCTTCTTTTTAAATATAATTAGATGGAAAAAAGCACTTCTTGCAACTTCATACAAGCTAACATTTACATGATGTCTTAACTATTAAAGGAAATGTGTAGTTTTATAATGCGACGTAATATCACAGTGTAAACTAACACGTGATGGCCAACCAGGCTGAGAGCTGCCCTGATTAAAAGGAGGTAAAAGCAAGTACAAGTTGTACAAGTTGGCGCTATCATGCAGATGAGACGGGACTCACCCGGCTGCCTTTCTCTGGGTTGCACCTGCATCCTTCGCCACAGTTTCTGCCTGCACACGGCTCGTCAGACGTACCCTGCAGAAAAAGAAGAACAAAAATAAACCGAAATTACAACCTGTGCTTTGGAAATATATGTGGAGAAATCTTGTTCAAGACCAGACAATTTGGAGTTTGAATGTCGAACTTCCTCTTCGTTTGAGCGACACACTTCACCGCCTCAATGCATCATCAGAATGTAACTGAAAGGATTTGTTCAAATCCCTTCATGACTAAAAGAAACAAATCAAACAAAGAGACGGAAAACAGAGGCAGAGGAGCACGAAGAGAGTCTGGCAAAAACTCCATGAGTCATGTGGATGTGAGGAGTAGTTGCATCAGTGAGAAGTTGGCAGGGATTTAAACCGGATTTAGGAGATCCAGTCATTGCTGATTTAAAAAGTGCATAATTCTCTAAAGGGCAGATCTAATTATGTATCAAACATAAGATGTACTACCAGGTTCCCTTTTGTGTTTACTGTTTATTTGTCTCCCCGTACGCTTTTCTTTTCTGGGTTTTCAAACTCGGTTCGTTCCCTCCGGCTCTTTTCTTTGATTGGTAGACACACAAACCAGCTTTAACTCCCAAAGTTCTTGTTGTTTCAGGTGCATTTTCACTCTAGCGATCTCCATTTCTGCAGGTTCACGTCCTCATACATCCCATATCATGCACAGTAAACAAACGTCAGCATCACCACACGCCATTTGTAGCTCATGAACTCCAAGTGAACTACAGATTAACCCTTCTGTGTTCAGGGGTGGCATTCCTGAGATATCTACCAAACATCACGCAGTGCTCTTAGACTTTGTACGAGCCTCTTAAAACCTGACGCCATCTTTTCACTTGATGGACCACATGGCGAGCAGAGATAAAGGTGTGTTTTCTTCCTACATATCTGTGTGATTGTCGTGGTAAATCCATGTAAAATACCTCATTAATTACACACTTAATTACCTCCATGTGAATATAGGAGCAAATGTCTCATAAGGGTCCATAGTTTGGGGGTCTATTTGCGGGTCAAACTAAGAGGTCATGGCTGGCATTTCAATGTGATTAGTGGATGAAAGGGTGCTGGCGGGGTGGACAGACGTGGAGGAGAGGAGGGGCGGGAGGAAGAGGGGTAAAAGGGTGTTGACTGGGGTGTGATGGAGGTTCAGGGGACAGGGGTGGATGAGGAGAAAGTGCAGGGTGTATTAGTTCATATGACCACAGTCTGTGAGTGTTCATAATCACAATAATCGAGGTCAAGGGCCCTCCGGGACCCCCGTAAGTAGTCATCAGATGGTCTAGTCTGGGTCTCGGTCTGACATAATAAGAGCCTGGGAAAGACTGGTGGGAAGGCATCTGAGAAACGTTCAGTTAAAGAGTGTCAATAAGATGATGATTGACAGAACAACCCTGCACAGTGTTGATTTATTACATCTATATGTGGTGAATTGATATGCTATTGAGAAATGTTGAGGTACTACTACTTTTAAGCTAAGCTACTACGACAACATTCAATACAATTCAATAAAAACATTTCTGTACAGCTCAATATTACAAATCACAAACTTGCCTCAGAGGGCTTTATAATCTGTACAACATATGACATCCACGCTCCTTGGACCGTCGTATCGGAAAAGGAAAAACTCCCCAATATAAAACAACAGAGGAAAACACACAACAAGGAGAACGCGAGCTTGGCACAAAGTATGAGAGAGAGAAGGAGGGGAAAGGTCAGCAGTGCTGCTCCTGCTTTCTTCCCTCTGATCTCCTCAACTCCTCTAATCACAATGACAGAAGGAGGGCAAGAGAGGGAGAAAGTGAGCAGGAAAACAGTGAAATTTGGGCTAGTGGAGGGAGCAAGAAAAGAGAGCGGGTAAAAGAAATGGAGGGAATCCAAAAAAGAGAGCAGCTCAAAGGAAACGTATGCCAAAGAGGCTAAAGAAGAGGAAGCTAAAAATAGATGCAAAACAAGCAATTTGGAGCATTAAAGGTACTCAAAATTAAATCCATAAAAGAACAACAAAGTAAAAGGAGCAAAGACGATGAAAACTTTATTCAGTTTAAGCAAAAACATGGTTTAAAAATGTGGAACAAGAAGCAGAGGATGACAAAAGTGTCGCGCTCTCCTAGCTCCCATCTCTATATCATGTTGCTCTTATTATTCCGCTCTATTATCCTCCTTTTGTTAAGGCATGAATACCTCCTCAGGTATTACCCAATCAGAGCCGGCTGCCTCAGATTGTTATTGGCCCTGCGGAGGCATTGTTCTGGGATATAATCCAGCCTCTACCTGAGCAGGGCGGAGATGCGCTCCCCTGTCCACACCCAGATTTAAAAAAAGTGAAGGATGATATGCGCAAACAGCTGCTAAGCCAGCGCCCGAGGGGGAGAGCGGAGGATGTGTGAGGTGGTGTCAAATAAAGACGAGGAAAACGCGCACACATGCACACAATGAAGAATTATTGTGGAGATAAATAAACTCACAGGTGATGTGGGTGAATTTGGACGTCTAGATGCAGGTAATGCTGCACGAGAACACACAATCTACCCCAGTTCTTTTTCTAAGATTAACACCTGAAGTGTAACAACCTGCAAACAAAACTGAAAAAGTGTCCTCACTTCCCTTAAACTGGTCCTGGTCCTCGCATAGATAGAAATACAAGAGCACGCACACACACAGCCTAGTTCAATACCGATGCTCGATCGGCGTTTGATTTATTTATTTGTCACATTACTTCCGTACTTAAGTAACGCAACTTTTGTAGTTATTTTAAACCTAACCAAGTAGTTTCTTGCCTAAACCTAACTAAGTTGCTTCCTGTGAAGACGGAAGTTTAATTTGAAAAGACTTGATGCATTTAACGAGTGGTAATCGACACGTGTTGCTGGACTGTCGTAGGAAAACGCATAAAAAATGAGAAGTAACTTTTTCGTATGATATCATACGAACTGCTGAATGAGGATAGGTTGTTACGTTACAAGTGTACTTATTTAAAGTCAAACCATAATGCTTTTTTTTAACGCTAACTAGCTCGTTTTGTTGCCTGAACCTAACCGCCGCTGTTTCCCAACGTACTTAAAAGATAGTACGCAAAAAGGCTGTCAAGGGGCTTCTGTCCAAGCGGCAAAAAATGACGAGTAGTGACGAGATCGGCTTTCTCAGGGCTACATTCTCCCACAGAGAACAAAGAGGACAATGATCTGAAGCCCTGGTTTCACAATATGAAAGCTACTTGATCATCTAATCATCTTACACCCTCTGAAACACAACCTGTGAGTGTACGTGTGTTTCGTAATTTGGGTGAAAAGACCCTTTATGCTACAAGGTTAGAGCCAGCGAGGTTAAGTTAGAGGAATGTAAATCTGCTACAGGGTTAGACTTGTACCAGATAAGGTTACAGCACTCCAGACAAAAGCAGCGCGCTCACAATTTGCATACGTTCACTGACATAACGTGATGGAACAGGCACATTCCCGATTCGACGGCGTGAATTCAACAGTTTTCTTCCACTCTGTCATCCTGGCATTATGCAGCTATGTGCCTCTAAGCTTCGGCTAATGTTCCCCAATCAATCTTCGCTTGTTTGCTCATACTTCACTGTCCAAACACTTTCATGTACGAGCATCTAACCGAGACTTCTTTTCAAAACGCCATTCAAACACCCGAGAGTGGCAGCTCGTGCGTCGGCTGACGTCTGGACTTGCCTCGTTCGTGCCTATAGGGTCGGCAGATGTTATCCTCGTGAAGGGTTGAGTCTATAGGGTTACACACAAACGGAGCTGCACGGCTGAGACAACAACGGCGTGATGTGACAGGACAGCCAGTTTGCTTTAAATTCAAAACAAAACAAAAAGTGAGATAAAGCTTTGTTTGCTTCGTATGTTATAGAATTACACCATGATGGTGGTGGTTTAAGGGTCAGAGAGGCACGGCTGAAGGAATGTGTGATCCTGAAGATACCTGGCATTACTGTATGTATAAGCCGATTGTAGTGCTAATATGTAGTTAAAGAAATAATGTGTGGCATTTTGATGTAAGATAATGTGCATTCGGCCTTTTTTCTATCCATAAAACACAACGAAACGTTTTTTATTTGCTGTTTTAACTCACTTGCATCAATTAGGTTTTGGGAAATGTACTTTTTATGCTTGTTTCAGGTATTGAAGCAGAGGAACAACTAAAAGAATAGACAAATCAGACCAGTGACAGATTAAAAAACACCTGGAGACCTTTCCCCAGGGACGAGAAAACCTTATGAGGAATGTTTTGACCGTGGAGACCGGGAACTTTCCTGGTGGAGTTTGCAGGACTGACGGTCATTCATTGGTCAAACACACACAGCGACGCTGCTTCAACACGTGTACCGCTTCAGTCACAAAACAAGGAAGTAATCTAGTATTGATTTTGGGCCATTTTAGGACAAGGGGAGAGTTTAGCAAAGCATCAAAAGTAAAGTTAGTCGTGCGAATGTTAGAAAAATACGGCAGTTACTTCCTAAAGCACAAAGAAGCACCCATCAAACACTCAACAGATGATTTACTGTGGAGAGAAACACCCATAGGTTCATTTTCCTCCTCCACATTTCATTCATCAGTAAATACTATGCAGCAGTAAATGTAGTCGCAGTCACACATAGTTAGCTTAGCATAGCGTACAGACTGGAAACAGCTAGCCCCAAACTATCACACAATCCCTTTAATCATTTTGTCTATATAATCGTGAAAAATCCTGCCACAAATCATTTGTTTGGTTCAACTAACAGTCAGAGATATTAAGTTTAAAGCTACAAATCCTCACATTTAAGAAGCTGGAAGCAGATAATCAACATTTTGAAAGCAGTTGCCAATTGAATATGGTTAAATAACTGATGAGTTATTCGACTATTCATTTCAGTTCTAATCTGCTCTTTGAGACACAATGTTGTGTTTGACTTAACTGAGACAGAGAGAAGAAAAAACATGGAGAAGGTTTAAGAGAATAAAGATAAAACAATCTCTTTCCACAAAAAAAAGAGGAAAAGGTCACGTTCAAACTGTTTGACTGACAAGTGAACTCTGGGAATTGAAGTGCAGAACCAAGCGAATCCTTAAATTGACCCTTCACGCTTTCCCAACCAAGTGATGCACAGGAATTTATTTAATCCTCAGCATGTCCTCGCATGCTAACAACCAATGGGAGCGCAGAGTTCACTCCAACACCTGCCAGTCAAAATGACATTGCACAACACAAACCAATGAACTCTCTGAGGAGTCGCTGTCTGCGTTTAACAACAAAAACATGACTGGGATCATCACTGACTGACAGCGAAGCGTTAGGGAAAAAGATGGATTTTGAATGTGACCCTTTTTACATTTCACCTGCACCTGAAGCTGAAGCTGACGTTGAGGAATGACTTCAAGAGGAAGAAGAGCAGCGGGAGGTTGTCACTGCTTATGCACATAAAGAAAGGCAAAGGGCAAAGAAGGAAAATGTGGAGATAAGAGGAAGAAAGAGTCTTTCCCCCACCCCCTCAATCCAATGTCTCTGTTTTGTCTTCCCTTCCTCCCCCTTTCTCCTCTTCCTCCCCTCCCTATCATATCTTTCCTCTCGTTCCTCTCCCTCCTCTTCCTCTCTGGTCCATCTGTGACCTTGACATCCACCACAGGAGACTAACCAGCTGTGTTTGGGCCTCCAGCGTTCCTCGTTTACTTCTGTTTATTCCACGTTGTGTTGGCGTGTCTAAGTGTGTGTCTAAGTGTGTGTGTGTGTGTGTGAGCGGTATGGACTGTACATGTGTCCACGTGCACCGCTTTGTGTACTTGTACACAAGCTCCTCGTGTGTTTCAGTAATGCGTTCCCTCTTGTACCGTGCAGGCCACCCAGCTGGAGTCAGATCATCTGTAACTTTGGGCAGACAGCGGAAATCTTTGGCGCTAAAACCCGACCCAAACAGGACGTCGCACAGAGCGGGCTGACACGACCGGCGGCTGCGAATGTATATAAAGTATACCGCTGTAGTTGGCAGAAGGCGCAATGCGTATGTATCAGGAGAGGGACTTCACTTTTATGTCCACTCTTTGAAACAGTTCCAAAGACGTTTTACAAGATTTAAAACTCAATAAAAAAAGAAGTTTTGTTGATGCAAATAGTAAAATAGCAGAATTTCAGTTCATGTGAAATGCTCCAAATTCACGTTTCGATGTTTTTTTTTCGTCATGGAAGGACTATACCAGAGGTATTACTGTGTTTTGTTTAAATTACGTTGCTGTGTTTCTGCTTTTTGAAGGTACTTTTCCATGCAGCCATTGGCTTCCATTCACTTTTGCGTGCTTTCTAAATCAATCAGCAGATTTTGGGGACTTAATCCATCACATTTGACGTTAAACCTGCATTTATTTTTGTCGAAGTTACATTATTGTGACGAGGTGATGCAAAGCAGACAAATCACTCTGATTACTAATGTATTAACGTGGAACAATACGTCTCAACATATGCAAATATTGTGCAGAAATCAATGGAAACCAAAGTCTGAAAGGAAAGAAAATGCATAAAAAATGATACCACAAGAGTTTTTGGAAAGAAAAAAAGAAAACTCTGATATGGTCCTTGAAAGCAACAGTTGACATTCGTAGTCATGCACTTTAAACCCAGATGCATTCTGGGACTTTACGTAAACAGATAGTAAACAGTAATGGAAATCTTCCCCTCTGCATTTCCCAATCTCTAATCCAGTTAAGACTTAATGCTGCAAAACGCTTTAATGTCTCAACTTCTTTGTCCTAACGTGCTGCATGATGCGGCTTTCCTGGCAGAGTCAAAGTAAACTAAGATTAGTTGAGCTAAGCTTAGCTAAATCTGAGTAACAAAAACAGCAAGAGCCTCACATCAGACCAGGTTATATACTGGATTTACATCCTCGTAAATTCAAAAACAAAATGAAAAATGGAGAGTCAAAGGGATGAAAAAATATCTTATTGAGCCAAAAAAATGTGATGATGGGTAAATGTTCAAAAATGTTTCACAGCACATAAAGGAGTTTAACTGGCTGACGAGAACTTATAATGATGAGATAGATGTGACACAATCATGAAGAAACACTTGACATTTCAAACCTCCCAACACATAACATCAATTACTTTAGACTGCTGAAACTTCCCCCACCCAATAAAAAGTGATCTACGAAGTTATCTCCTGTCAAAGTCTAAACTTGCTCACTTGTAGTTGAAATATCTTCGAGTTCTGGACTTTTGAAGACGTCTACTTGTGCTCCGAGAAATCGTGATAGCCATTTTTTTCTCAGTATTTTCCGATGAATAATACATACATACATCATACCTGTCGTAAAAGTATCAATACCACGATGCAAATATACAGTTATGGAAAGTAAAGTACATTCACGAGCTTCGGTCCACGTTCACTTCCTGTCAGCTGATCTCATTCACTTCCACTGAAACAGACAATAAACTGGGACACATTTGGGAATGTTTACGTTTAAACCTGTGAAATCCTCTATTAAATATAATCATATTGGATCAAAATCGTCGATGTGTTGACATGCAGTCATTTGTGCTGGCTTGCACTCATGCAGAAACATGCACACACACACACACACACACACTCTTTCCTCTGGCTAAGGTTGGTGCAGTCGTGATGGAACAGAAACATTACTATTAGACAGGATTAGGACTCTACCTGCCTAGCCTTGTTGTGTGCCTCTCTCTCTCTTTTATCACGCGAGAGCGGGCACGCACGCCGAACAGGAGCTAAGAAGCGAGTTTCTTCTAATACCTCTGGTACAGCTTTATGTAGAGTGTATCCTCAGGTCCCAGGCCCTGCCCAGCTATCTCTAAAAGTAGATGTTATCAGTGAAAGGATGATTGATCTGCAACCAAGATGAGCTGAAATATGTGCGAAGCCTTCCTGATAACCGATTCTCAACCGTGCCCCACCTCGCCTCTTTTAATGGCCGCTCACCTTATTGAAGGTTTTTCACATTTTATCTTTAAAGTTTGTTTCCGTGAATCATATTTTATAATTAAACGACTGCACCTCCTATGTGGGCAGAGATACTGCTGCCCTGACAATCAACACCAGTGTCAGGCACGTCACATGATCTATTAAAGTTCAGATTCTCATCGCAGCCCCCCCCCACCACCCCATTGGTATTCAGACATGGAGCCAAGACGCTGCCCGACAGTCCACATCGTCAGAACATGAGCTTCCGGTCGGGGTTTGGTTTCTCTCCAGCTATAAATTCACTGTGAGTGCACAACAGTGACATGAAAATAAACCCAAAGCACCAAGTATAGAACAGCGGGTCACTTTTAAAAGTGCATGCAGGGTCAACACACACTGCAGAGGTCTGGAAGTATCAGAAGAAACACATTTATATTGGGAAGAAGGAGCAGAAAATGTATCTGGATCTCAATCAGACAATGACTCAAGTTTGGAAACATGAAAAAAATCCCATAATTCTTTCAGTGCAACAATAAAGCTGGGATTCCCCTCGCTTGCAAAGGTGTTTCCATTGTTCCAATGAGCTGTGCCATTGCCAGTGGAAAGGATTAATCATCACTTTTGCCACCTGTTGAAGCTCTAAATTGATCAGTACATCCTCCACCTTTCAGCACAGACACTTGGAATGAACCTTTCGTAACTCTTTGGCGTGCCGATAAAGGTGGCCGGCTGCCCACCGGCAACACCGCCGCAAGCGAACCAGGAACAGGCAGCTTCATGCCAGCTCAATCCGGCAATTAAGAAACAAACAAAAAAAGAGCTCAGAGACGTTTTCTGCAGCGAAAAATCTGCTGTCGACACAGACGGGTTTACAGGAGGAGACTAGGGCGGCAGCCAAAACAAACTGCGAGCCGCTGTCCGGACAAGAGCGCAGACAAAGACGCTGCGTGATCAATGGAGCAGATGAAATGTGTGTTTAGGGCATAAATTACACGCCGGCAAACCAACGACGGGAATGGAAGGACTGGCACAAAAGGAATAGATTATCACCACCAGTTGTTTCTGTCTCAGGTCTGGACTTGTGAAATTAGACAAAATTCATGATGATTAAACTGTGGATAAAAAAGCTGCTTTTAAGGTCGACAATCGGGAGGAGAAAAAACAAACACAGGCTACACTTGGAGTCTCCATAAGTAGATCAAAACTAGATCCAATATGGACGTAATTCCATTTCCATTCCAATTGCAAAAATTTGCAATACATGTGATTTTATTCTGAAATATATCCTGATATAAACCATTTTCTGGGCAGGAAAGTATTGTTTTTGTTTAATTTAATCCAGCAAATACCTGACAAACATGAGGCCCATACAACACACTCAGAGACATTGAACACAACAAACAGTATGGCAAAGTCTTTGGCGGTTGATAAATGTATTTGTCTCACAATATACTGTATATATCACCATTCCTGCCATCCCTACTGGAAAAAAGGAGAAAAAGAAAAAGGATTTCCCCTTCACTGTCTCAATAAAACAAGATTAACTGACATGGATCTTCTCTGACTCAACTTCATTAGGAGTACAACAAAGGCAGCAGCTGTGTATCTTCTCGGTGTCTACATCTGTCGATTGTCTCGTTTAGTCTTGGCAGTCAACACGTGGACAATAAACAGGACTGCTTCATTGTGAGCAGGTGGATCTGATGTTCTGGAAGCAAACATCCCATTTCTCTTTGAGCGTTTAGAGAGAGTTTGACAAATTATCAAGCTCAAGACAGAGACGAGTAGCGTTACAGTACAAGACAGTATTTACAGTATTAGACCACATAGAAGTATTTATGATTGGATTTCAATTAGCCAAGTAGAAGCCAAGAGATGTACGACGCTAAAGATAATATTTACAATGCACATTCAGGGTTGTAAAACTGGAGGATCCATCAGTGTAGCGTGATGTTAACATCAGCTGGATGAGGATGAACAGAGCTGACGGCTGCAGGAGACAAACTGCAGTGTAGTAAACACGGAATTAACTCGTCAGGTACTACACAGCGTCAGAAATCAATAAAGGAAAGATGTGTTGTCTCATTCTTGCAAAGACTTGTTCTCCTAAGCAGCACAAACACATCATTGTTTAGCTTAAAGAAGATTAGAAGAAGGATAAAATGAATGAAAACTATTCCCATCAGGCTTTTGTTGTCTACGCAAACATCCAACTGCTCTTTATAAATGGTCCGTTGACTCTAATACAAGCTGCTGTACTCTCATGTGAACCAAACATGTCTCCAGTCGAGGACGTGAGTTTACATGAACATCCAGTGAGTGTTACACGTCAACAATGTGAAGAGAACGAAATTTAGGCCAAAGCAAGCGGCGACCACCGGTTCTGAAAAGTTAAGGCAATGCAGAAGTGTCTTAAACGTGCATTCTCTCTAGTGTCCACCAGGGGGCGACTCCTCTGGTTGTATAGAAGTCTATGAGAAAATGACTCTACTTCTCTCTTGATTTATTACCTCAGTAAACATTGTAAACATGAGTTTATGGTCTCAATCTCTAGTTTCAAGTCTTCTTCAATACAGCATGATGTTCATTTAGTACATTATGGTCCATTTAGAGTCACACAGACCATGAAGCAGGGGATGCTTTAGGGGCGGGGCTACACAGTGATTGACAGGTCAAAATATGCACAAACATAAAACAACACAATGCAACACACAGTAATGAGCTTTGAAAAAATGACTATCGAGGTTTCTTATCAAAACTAAACATTACGGCTCCAAAATAGTGTTCTTGTTATTTTGCCCTCCCCTTCTACCTGCTAATCTGCACAAAATTGGCGTACTATTTTGCACACACACACACACACGCACACACACACACACAGCCTTAAAGCTACGTTGCAAATTCTCATCCGGGGTCATATTTATAACTTAACAAAACCCTAATTATGTTAAATGAGCAACACTTTCTCTGGTTAATCATGAACTGCTCTTTAAACAGAAGTTCCCTCAAAACTCTAAATGTGTGAACTGTAAAATATAAATGATTTCAAGACACAAGCTGGCCTGTAGAGACGCACACATAAAGTGAGTGACAGCGCCCACCCTCTTGATAAGTGCTATGATAATCACCCCCCTTTGAAGTCCACTGGGCTCGCCTGGAGGGGGACGGGGGGCTTTTTGAGGAGGAAAGGGGAGGTGCATGGAGGGATGGAGAGGTAGATAATGGAGTGGTAAACTGTTAAACAAGAGAGGGAAGTAGTAGTAAGAAGTAATGGCTTCCAACAGGTACAGATGGAGGCAGAGCCGGGGTGAAAAGTGGGTGTAATGGTGGACACATGGGACCGGTGAAAATAATCTTCTAGAGAGCCGGAGGGAACGATGGGAGGGGAGGAGGGATCTACAGATGGAGGAGGGGGAGTGAAACAAGATCTGGTTCCACCTGTGTGATTTCTGTTTTGTACCTCAGAGCGACATGTGCGCAAAAAGGAACAAGGACGGAAATATACATACATGTGGAGAGAATATGTGCGTGTTTTTGTCTCCGCATCACAATGGGACGGCAATTACAGCTCGTGAAATCTGAGATGGAGCTAATGTCCCCTCAGAAGAGTTTTGTCCTTACCAAGAGGCCTACAGGGACAGACACAAATGCCCTCAGCAGTGCAGTTTAAGGTTTCACCGAACAACGAGTGTAAACTGATCGGTGGGTCCCCGTGGATGTACCTGAAAGGATAAATGCCCCCCTAACGCCGCCATGTGTGTGTCCAAGGCCGCGATCGAGCCGAGACGCGACGCTAAAAGGCCTCGGCAAAGCACGTCGGGGCAAAACAAAACGGGATTGGAGCAGATGTTGAGCTCCTGCAGCTGCTGTGCTATTGACTGATACAGTTTGTAATGATGAAAACTGTCATGTTATGGGGATTTAATTAGCTTTGGACAGAGCCAGGCTAGCTGTTTCCCCCTGTTTCCAGTCTTTGTGCTAAGCTAAGCTAACCATCTCCTGGCAGATAGTGGTGATAAGAGTGGTATTGATCAAATAAGCAAATAAGCGCATTCCCCAAAAATGTCAAACTATTCCTTTAATTCTTCTTAACGTCCGCATCACATCCTCGTCTTGGATTGGCTAATTAAGAGGGCAAAGGTGGTTGCAACAAATCTATAATCAATATTTCTCTATTTCACTTTTACTCTCTCACTTAACAACTGATAATATGATACCAAAAAATGACCAGGAGGGGGCAAAGAAATCCCCCAAAATAACTTTCCCTTTACTTTATTAATCCAGCACTGCAAACCAAAGCATCCTCTTTAAAAAGCTGCAGAGTCATCGAGCCAACGCGCACCTCGGGTTACCCCACCGTATCCCGCCACCCTGCCAAACAACGCCTCGCATTGCCAACCACCGCTGCCAACCAGGACCTATTTTTAGCAACGGAAGTTTCGCTAACAGAGCTGCAGCTTCACTTCTCTCTTTTTTTTCTCCTCTTGTCGAGGTGGTGTGAATAGAGGGCTGGTGGTAATCTGGACACAGATTTCACTCGAGGGTGTGTTTGTGTGTGTGTATCTGTGTGTGCTCACATAGCAGGTATGTGGACAGATGTGTGTGTGTGTGTGTGTGTGTGTGTGTGTGTGTGTGTGCAAATACCTGCAGGCCTAATAACAAACACAGGTCTGGCACTGGAGTGACAGACACATGTTCGGTTTCTATGTTTTAATTGTCTAACCCTCCTTCTGTAGTTTCTTAACGCCTAAGAAGTCCTGACTCATGTGACATTTGATCTGAGAGAGTAATACGAGTAATAATAATCGCTCAATATGAAGACATATCCTGGTGATGGTTAGCTTAGCTAAGCACAAAGCCTGGAAACAGTTCGCCTGTCCAATGGTAACAAAATGTGCCTATCAGCAACTTTAAAGATCAATAATTTACAAAAGAAACTGTAAAAACAACAATTTGTGGTTTGGAGGGGTTTTATGTGTAGTATGTCAAATATAGTTTAAGCCATGGAGTTATTAAATGAACACTTCTGTATGTTATTGAAGTGTGACTTCTCCCTCTCTCTATCTTTATGTCTCATCCTTCCATTTAACTCCATACTTTCGTCCGACCTCAGCTCTTTTAAGTCCTCAGTGAGTCATGTCTCGCTGGCAAAGCAGCGCCAACCACAAGTCAGATCAACCTTTAGTTGTGGCTGAAGTTCATCCGTCCCACCAGACACATGTAACCATCATCAAAAAACTGATTGGTGCAGTTATGGGGGATTCTACTAATGAGACAGACAGAATTCCACTCTGCTGAGTCACTCTCCATCAGCTGCATTTCTTGTATTGTCTGGCTTTTGCTGATTGAAGTCGAATTGTGCAAACCCTGGCATAAATATCAGAGCGTGCGTTTCTCCTGTGGCTACTGCGCAGTCAGACAGATTAAAAAAAAATACAAAAGGTTAAGTAGGAAGCTCTGATTCATCGCTGGCTGTGTGTGTGTTTTACTTTTAAAATACTTTTGTCATCGCCAGGGTCTTTGAGTCCCCCTTTTTGACCACAGGGGGCGATGTGGAGACAGGCAGACAAGTGCACAAACGGAGGGAAAATTCCACTCGCTGACCCCAAAGACACACACCAACACACACCTGGGAGAGCCTGCGGCGCTGTAATGAGACCACATGAATTGCTCACTCCATTAAATTTCACTTTTACCCTCCTGACTAACTATCGGCATCAGCTCCAGTCTATTAAATCTCACTTATTATACTAACTGACGTGGCTGCAGTGTGGAAAGGCCTGTTCGAGTCACATTTGAGTAATCGTCGGCGTTTGTTTTAACCTGCCTGAAGGAGCAGACGGGTGGGGACAGTCTGGGTCAGTCAAAGAAATCTGATTCATACGTTCCCTATCTTTCAGCCTCTGCAGGGAGGTCAGTTTCAGAGTCTCTTGTTCAAAGGACTTCAGCAGCGTGGAGGCGTACAAACGATGAGGTTCTCCACGCTGAATTACTAAAAAGTTTAATTTCACCTCTCGGTGTCACTAACTTTGCATTTAATGGTTTGTTTTCTGCAGAGATATTAAGCACATTTTCCATTTTCCTCCAGATGTTTTCCTCAGCATCACTTCACTTGTTTCATTGAAATCTTGCATTTTTAAAATCTTGCAATGAAAAGCCAACATCAAAGGGGTTGTAATGATATCGCAGTCTGGCCTCTTTTGTTTCATGCATCTTGTTTTAGAGGTTTTAACGTCTACGATCTTTAGACATGATTATTTTAAAAGACTAAAATAAGGAACTTGAAGCCAAGCGACCAACATTTTGAGCATTTTATACATTATTCTCTCCCATAGAAGTCTCCTGTGCAGGGTCCAGTGGACCCTCTGATATGATGCGGGCTGTAATGTTAACAGACTTGGAACACCGTGTGATGTCCTTAAATGGAAAAGACATGCGAGGCGAGTGTGACACCTTTTGTGCACTTTCGTTCTCAACAGACTAGTCCTTCAAACTGCTATAAAAGAGATTAAACACGTTCAAATAGCAGCTCTGAGTGACTCTTCTCACTCTGACGTGTTTCAAGGCCGCCTCAGCGCACGCTGACATGTCCATAAATGGTAAAGGGGTTCCCGAAAGTCTGGAAATAAGCCGCTCAGTTGCTGCTTCGATTTGGCCAGAACTCTCAAGGAGACCTTGACAGAGACCTCGAGGTTTATGTTAATGCCGGAGTTTGTGTCTTCTTTGGTCGTGGCAGCATTTCCTCTTTTACGAAACACGCCAGTAAGGCCGAAGAAGAAAGAAGCATTTCTAAATATTCTAGTAACATTTCTACTGATGTCTGATCGGGCCCGCTGTTACAAAGGGACACCTGTTGAACCATAGGAACTCATGTTCAGCCTCACAAATAAAAGTTTGAAGGTGTTTCTGTGCCTCAGAGGTTCAAAATGTGTCTCATCAACGGAAGAAAAGCGAGCGGGAATGCCTAGTAAGACATGCAGGATGTAACCAGGGTGCGAGTATGTCTTCTTATAAGCATCCTGCAGGCTACTGCTACGCTATAGGCACCCCTCCCCTCTTCCCTCCTCTCCTCTCTAGTCAATCAGCTTTTCAGCAGCTCTCAGAGCAGCGTGGTGGGGTTAAAATATCACCCTGACGCTCCTTCTTTTGTGATCCGATCCACCTCTTTCTCTTCCTCCTAAACACACAAAGTCAGGCATGTATTCCTGCGCGTGGGAGAGGAGACGGGGAGACAGGGGAGAGGCCGGGGTTTGCCGAGAGAACAACAGAGTTACCTACAGACCATTAGACTTTGATGGGAACCAGTAAAATACAGCCTGAAGCTGTGAATGGGACGCACAGAAAGGAGTGAGAGGAGGGGGAGGAGGGGGAGGAAACTCTCATTCTCAGCCAGAAAGAGAGGGGACTCAATTACTTGGATCGTACATGATCGATTACTTATTTCAGGCATTTCCATATGAGACAACAGGAGTTATGTTATGCAAGATGACATTTTACTATTAAAGTGTTTTTGTTGTATTTAGGTGTTTCTATCTTTTGGTTCATGTTTCATGTTTGTATTTTGACATATTAGGACCATGTCAAATATCTCATGGTATCCTTTGGATTCTCTTTTTTTTTTGTGTGTATATCCATAAATCAAATACAATTCTAAAGCATAGCTACTACAAATAGTAAACAAATGAAACGCTTCATATTTGTTAAATAAATAAAACTACCTATTTCTTAGCTTCTTCTTTCTGGGACATTTTCCTGCTAAAATGATCTCTTTCACATTTTTCCCGACTCAACATTTAAAATTCTATACTCATTTCATCCATGTTGTTCTGTATGTTGCAGCTGTAAACAAATATCCACATTAATTTGCTTCTTAGTTTTCCTCTTTGCTCATCTCATATCTATCTTTTCTTTTATTTAGTATAAGGTCCCTACTTATAGAAGAGACAAAAACTACTCTCTCTTTTCTTAAAGGTGGATCATCGTGTGTCAATCGTGTGTCAAAACTCAGCGCAGATACGTTTGCCCTCAGGGATGCAGCTCGGAAGAAAAGAAAATGAGAATCTTTTAGACAATAAACTGAGGAGAAAGCAGGAGATCTCTTTACACGATGGACCGTCATGGGAGGAGGCAGAGGAGTGAAGGAGGAGGTGGATATGAAGGTAGCCACTAAATCACGAAGGTGCTCCCACCTGAGACACACACACACACACAGAAAGAGAGAGGCGTCGCTGAATGCCATTCTTTGGTGTTGTGGGTCCTGAGGCGACGTGTGTGTTTATGTGTTTATGTCAGAGTGAGTCCACATGTGGAGAAGAAGCTCCTGAGACAAATCCCAACGGAAACCGCGGTTGTGGTTAACAATGATGGAAGTAGAGCGCTGTAGGTGACATCGTTTAAGGCGATTTAAACCTGTGGATTCACTTTAAGGTGGTGAGACGGGAGAGGAAGTTAGGGATTAAAGAACTAACGCAAAGAAAGGGCCACCTTAAACAAAGACGCTTGAGCATCTGTCATCTTGGGTTTACAGCTCAATGAATAAAGCAAGTTCAGGGTCATCTGAGACCATGAATACCGAAAACTTCCTCACCTCGCGCTCTTCTTCCTGTGTCTTTTTTTGGATTAAACTTGTGTAAACTTATTTTTGAGCGAAACTCTTCTTTAGGGCATCTTATTTTGAAATAAGATGCCGGCTTAGTGCATATTGTGTTGGAAGGAAACATTTCTTCATGTCATATTTTGTAGTGAAACTCTCTGCATGTCATATTTTGCAAATCTTATTTCAGCGTGTAGCTTTTGTTTGCGCATCTTCTTCTTTGTTTTATTTTGAAAGGGAATTTCGCAAATAAACTGCTTTGCGCCCATTATGTCTCATTTCAGAGCAAAACTCCTCTTTGCATGTCTTATCTTGAACTAAATCTTTTCCATGTGCATTTTATTTTGGAATCCAATGTTTTTCCATCGCTGCACATCTTATTTCACAATAAAACTGTTCATTGCGCGACTTATTTTGGAAATTAAACTCTCCCTTAGGCCTTTTATTTTGGAAATTTCCCTTCAAAGTTCGATAACTTTGATATTGCCTTTAGACAGCGGGTAAACTGCAGACTGCAATTTCTTATAACAAACAAAACAAATTCATCATACAGCGTTTTTAATGTCAGAGCTGCCGGTTGTGGCTGCGCTGCGCATCTCCACGGGACTCACAGGAAGAAAAGTCACTCAAAAGGCTCATTGCACTAGTTGAAACAAAGTCATAAACTACTAATACAACAAATACCTTCAAGTCCAAGTAATGCAAAAAGGAAAATGATGCATGTGTACCGCATGTTTTAGCATGCCAGGACAGAGCTGGTGTAACCCCAGCAGCCTCCGACACAGACGGGAGGGAAATGTCTCCTGTACCTGGAGGCTAGACTGTGCTGACATACTTTTATTATTAAAAAAACATAAATCTGGATGCTAAGACAACGGCTCGCCTGCAGTAACGTTCACAATGAAAGAGTTTTTCAATCAAGAGAGTTTTTGTTTGTTTTTTTTTCATCTGGAAAAGTTTGCGAGGTTATAGCATGTTGAAGCGAAACGATGTACGCTTGCACGCAACGTAAACACAGAGACCATGAATGTTCAGCGCAGATTTCCTTCGATCGAGTCATGAAAATCCAATATTGCAATCTTGCATTTAAGTCTGCAAGTCCATGTCTCTCTGCAGCAGACACCTCTAAAAATAAATCCCCACTAATGCCAACATACGGGTAAAGAAAATCTCTCCCTTTACATGACCAGGATTTACCATCGTCCCCTTTTGGTATCTAGGCGCGCTGCAATGCCAGCAACATTCAAGTATGTCTTCCTTGTGTAATTTAATAGTCCATAACGAGAGCGCGGAGCCAGCGGAGGCCTTATATCACGTTAAACATCCCGCCACATACCGCGTCTCAGGCTGCAGTATCCATGCGAGGAGCGCCGGCATCTACTCGGGGGTATTTAGGACACTTCGGCCAAAAGTTGGGAAACATTGCATTGCACTTGGATACCAAGTGAGCTTCTTATACATGTGATGTGTGGAGTCAACTGGAAACATTAGATGGTGTCAGCAGATATGTGAGTGTAATTGTTATGATCACAGAGATCTAAGTTTTGGTTTTGCTGAAAAACAACCGAGCCAATCACACGCAGGCAGAGTGAGGCTAACAAGCTAATTGCTACATCCATGAAAAATAGCAACAGGAAACTGGACATGAAAGCAGCGGTACAAGTTGTAAGTTGACAAGAAAGATAAGGAATAACAATCGTTATCAGGCTAGCACCCAGTGTCAACTGTCTGGGCTAATGCTACAATGCTAACACCTCCTTCAGCAGTCTCTGTGGCGCAATCGGTTAGCGCAGTCGGCTGTTAACTGGAAGGTTGGTGGTTCGAGCCCACCCAGGGACGTGTGAATTTATGTTTACATAACCAGTTAAGGACGAGTTAATAGTTAACCAGGTTTGTGTGATCAGGGGGTAAAGGTTAGACAAACATGAGGCGAATGAAACCTGAAAAATAATGAATTTCAGTAACAACTCTGGCACGAAAACACTGATCTATATACTGCAAGAAGGCAGAAATCTTACTATCATCTCTGTGTACCTTCTGTAGTATATTTAAACTCATCACCAGTCATTAACATTCACATGAAAATATCTCCCACAAGGTTGCAAAGGTCCAGACTGATCTGCAATGTAAGACGAGCAGGATGAAGATGTTACCAGACAAACCTGGCAGCGAGACAGGTTTCCCCCCGCAACCGGAACAAACAACACATATCTGACATGACATCAGGGCGCACTTGACTGGGCAATCTGTTTTTACCACGCTGATACATGCTCTTTTGGGACAATCCCATCTGATCTCGGCTGTCACGTATATATATATATATATATATTCAAGCTGCTTGTTAAAGGTTGGGAGCCAGTTTGGGACGTTAGAATGTAGATCGGATCATGAAAAGGTTTTTAAAAAGGAGCCGAGATGGAGTTAAAGAATGGATTTCATGATACCATTGATGTATTTATTATTTTTTGTTACATTTCCTTTGGGATTGAAACAATTCAGCACATTTTCAGCAAACAAAGGGGCTGAATATCTGTGCTAGTTAATGCTTATTCCTCAAATCTAAATCCAGAACACTTTGTAAAAGATCAAATATAAGAACAAGCCTGAGCGATTACAGTCTGAAACATATATAAATATGGAAGTTATGCAGAGAAACATGCTGATTTATGAGCAACCACCTTGTCAGACGACGAGGAAATGGTTTAAATATAGATTCCTTGATAATCGTGAATAACCACACGAACCGTGTTTTTGTTTATGTGTCTTAGATCAAGATATTGCAGCCTTCTTCATACGAGGAATCTCTTTATCTGATGTGTGATATGATATCAGGTCCACTATCACTCTCCCGCATCCCTTCAGGAAAAATGTCTACAAGGCCTTTTGGACCTTCTGTGTAACGTTGCTGATCGACAGAAGTGCAAAACCTTCAGAAACAGTGTGAAACGAGACTGAATTTACTCCACAACTTTGACTGATTATATCTGAAATTTGTTGAGTCTGGAAGGAAGCTCGACCAAGATGAAGTCACACAAAGCACCTGTTCAGCAGTGTGGGAAAGCACTGAAGAAATGGACAGCTGTAGCCATCACACGGGTCTAGTATTAACTTGTTTTAGACAGAAAAAAGGCATTTACCTCGAAAATAACAGCATTTTTATCAAAGAAAAGGCTTCGAGGTTTTGTCAGAAATGGCTAGGTTAGCTGTTAGCTCTATAGCCTCCTTTTCTGCATCGCTGCCCACATCTCTAATGTTTTCAGTGATTCAAACTGGTCTGGTGTTTTGCTGTTCGGCTGTTTCCCAGGTTGGAAAAACAACCGAGCCAGTTGTTCACAGGCAGGATGAAGGATTGAGATTTCATCTTTCTCCATAGCTAACAAGCCAAATAAACACAATCATGAGAAACATAAAAGTGCCAACAAGCGTGGACGACATGTACACGCTGTTGTAAGTCGTCTTAACAAATAAGAAATACAGATTATTATCAGGCTAGCACAAAGTGTTGACTGTGTGGGCTAGTGCTAGCATGCTAACACTAGCTTCTACTTGTTACGTATTGTCCAGAGCGGTCTCAGGTGCTAACCGAAAGGTTGGTGGTTCGAGACCACCCCAAGGAAGTTCTGTGTTACGTCACGTCTTATGAATAAATAAAACCATTAGCTTCTAGGAGTCAGTGTGCGCTTCCTCCAAACAACGAAGGACATAAACTGATATATATACAGACGAAGACAGCGTTATGGTTTTAATTTAAGGGCTAACGCAACAAAATCAATCACATGGATAAGAAGCCAAAACGATTCCTCCCCAGATGTTCCCTCCTCTGATGAGGCCAAAGGTGAGGAGGAGCGAAGATGCCCCGTGAGAGAGACAAATGGATCACGGGACCCAGGAAGTGGAGGACAGCTCCCAAAACCAGGTGTGTGTGAGCCTGGTACCCCTGCAGGTGTTTAAAATGACTGACTTAAGGGTCGAACTGCGGGGTGCCCAGACACATTCGTCTCTCTGCTGATTTCATCAACCATTGTGTCTCTCCGCCCAGCATTAGCATGTCTGGACGGTCGAGGAAGTAAACAGTATATCCTGACTGTAATACTTTAGATAAATAAAAGTAGAACACCTGAAAACACTCAATATTGTTAAACAGTCAATCGCACCAATTTTAAGGACTGAAATGTGACCGATAAAAAAGTTATGGTTGTGTCACAAGACAAGCCTCCTCTGTCTTCATCGCTCTCCTTCCTCACCCTCACCTTTCACCCCTCCTCTAACTCCCTGATCCTGAAACAGAGGGAGGACCTCCGGGGCGGAGGAAGAGGAGGAGGAGGAGGGAATGAAAGCAGTGGGAGAGGTTTGTTTCCAGCGGAGCGGATCAGAGCCTGCCGAGGAGGTCAGGAATGTCGTGTTGTCGGATGCAGGGGGTCAGGATCACTGCGCTTAATGGTCTGGAGAGACATCATATAGGAACTCCACGTTCCCAAATCTGGGAATTTGAGGAATTCAAAGGGACAGTGAAGGAGGGTCTGTTGTCTGAAACGGATAAAATCAGGAGAGGGGCTCGGGAGATCTAAGAATTCCTGGGAGGCTGCTTTTTTTCACAGGGTTCGTTTGTTTTCAAGTGAGGACTACCGGCCCAAAGTCAATGTAAATTAAGGTTTCCCTCTTCAAAACATGGTCTTAATCTTACGTCACTGTTGTCACTTTGAGCTCATTGCAATGCTCATCTAAAAATCAATCACTAAGGCCTGTATATATATATACATAAACTACTGTACAACTCACTTAACATTGTATTTTGTTTTGTGTGTAACTGTACATCAACGGTTGATGTACAGTTACAATAAAAATGTTAGATTTCTGTGTTTAATTAAGGGACTTTATCGAGTTTATTTGCCTTGACGAGTCCGTGAGCATGAAAGCAGCATGTGACCTTTTCACCGAGCAATACTTTCTTTGGAATCTACCAGAAGCCAACAACAAACAGTACGGCAGAGAGATGAAGAGCGAACAGGCTCTGGGTGATATCCTGTCTGCACGTTCATATCTTCCTGCAGGTGTATAAAAGTGGGAATCCAGGACGCATGCGGTGGATTTCCTGTCTGTGCGCGAGCGCTTCACGCGTCGTCCTATCAAAGCAGGAATGCGATGGCATTTGTCTTTAAAATTTCCTGTCCGTTCAAACCCATTATGTGGATGTTGACTTGTAGCTCTTGTGCATACTGAGCGTCGTTCCATGGCGGCTCGCACGCAACGCATGCCAGACCCGGGGTCAGGCAGGCATCTACAAGTACCATTTATGGTTTGTTTAAACTCACGCTGGCGCCACAGATACTAAAAGAAAAGCGATCGGACAAGAGCGTACTTTTGGCGTGATTCGCAACTCAATAGACGGTAATTAACTGTGACCATCTGGAACTCCTGGGCAGGTTAAAACAAATGAGATATTTGGAGATATCTACACGGGGATTTCAGTGGAAGCACCGCTGGGGGAGCGCTGCATGGACATGCCTACGCTCGGCCAAGCAGCTGGCTGCTTGTGTGTCCCCTAAATGTCCGTTTCCAGCTCAATACGGTGGGTTGCACACGATTTGAACCATTGTATTTTCTGTTATATCTGCACTATACGAGATATATATATAAAAAAACAGACACATGCATATAACTGTCATGTATATTTTTTAAAGAAATATATGCAAACTTTTAATATGCAACGTAGGGATCATCACAGGTTTTATTTGCACGTTTGCCGAGGCGAGAACTTCATGCGTGTTGAAGAGGTCGACCACAGTTTTCAGGTCGTATCAGCGATGCTGTCGACCGTCGTTGGTCAAGCAAATGTGTCTTCAAAAGCTGATTAAAAGTCATAATTTTACTACCACCTTTTACTGCCACATCTGCAATGACAGTTTTAACAAACTAGAACAAGTGCATGTGGGACATGAGGGTGCCATCACGAGGGAACTGGAATCAGGTGGAATCAAGTGTAATGATCGAGGCCTGCAGGCCTGAGGTTCATGGAGGCTGATAGTTAAGGCCAGAAGGTGAGGGAGAGAGGGAGAGAGGGAGAGAGGGATGGAGGTCGGAAGTGAGGTGAGGAGGAAGGAAAGAGGGGAGTATAAATGTAGGAATGAGGATGGGAGATAGTTAGAAATCTTTGAAGGATGGAGGACACTGATGGTGTGAGTCCGACAGTGATTTACATCGTTATGAGAATTGAATACAGTATTGCACCATCAGACATTAATAATTGTATGTTTCTATAAAGCTGAACTAACAATCCAAACAATATTTAAGGACAGCTGCTAATGAGCTACACAAGAGGAAGGGACGCCATTATTAATGCCAATATTGGATATTACCTTGTTTTAGTAGCAATCTTTTATGCAAACTGCAAAATGTAAAGTCTGGAAACATTCAGATGTTTATGCAATCAAACCCTATTTTTACCACTATTTATGATGATTTTCTCAGCAATAGACGCTTCACTTATTTACGTTCTGTAACGTAACATTTAAGAAAAGATGGTGAAAAATGCCGAATAACAATTTCATAAAGCCAAAAGTGAAACCTTCAAACAGTCCAGAATCACCAAAAATACAGTTTTTGGTCGAAAAATTTGCATAAGCGACTGATTAGCGGCGTTAAAATTATTCTTGACAATCATCTGTAAATTTACACTTCTTCAAATTCAAATGTGCTCCCTTTCATTCCCCTCGCTTCCTCTGATGTGCAATTCCTCCCCCGCCCCCTTTCTCCCCCTCCTCCCCTCAACTTGTCCCTCACTTTAATTTTGACCCTTTCATCCTCCTGTCATGAGCCTCAACACGGACCGATGAAGAGAGAGAGAGAGAGAGAGAGAGAGAGAGAGAGAGAGAGAGAGAGAGAGAGAGAGAGAGAAAAGAGAGACAGACAGCGGGAGGGGGGAGTGGGGAGTGGGGGGGTGGGGGAGAGAAAGAAAGGGGGAGGCCAGGCTATCAGGATCGCCCCGGTAATTTACGGCTTTTCATAGTGATGCAAAAAAGTCAATAAATTGAGTTGATGTGAGGCTATTGACTCACTCGCCCATTAACGCACACACACACACACACACACACACACACACACACACACACACACACACACACACAATACAAATTTGCAGCCTTTTTGAAGACTAATAAAAAGTTACTCAGCACACTGAGGTCAGCTCTGTGTGTGTGTATGTGTGTGTGTGTGTGTGTGTGTGTGTGTGTGTGTGTGTGTGTGTGTGTGTGTGAGAATCAGTCCATGACCTTTGCAGAGAAAGACACTGGACAGCCCCTGACAGATATACAGCCGTCTCTTTATGTCCCCTTTTGTCTCCGCACCCACAATAACTCCTCTCCGTCCTTCTGTCACTCTTTCTATTCCCGTCTCTCCCGATCGGTTCAGTCTATTTCCTTCTCTACATTTTTTTGTCTGTTCCCTTCCCCGCCCGGTCATCGTTTTCTCTCTCCCTCCGCTCCTCGTTTCATTTCTTCTTCCATCGCTAAACTTTTTCCGTCTCTAATCCGAGTCGACGGGGCGGCGATGACCCTTTTGATAGAAGTGACAGAGTGTTTTCTGTGTATGTGTGGACACAGAGAGGGAGACGGGGGAGACACACAATGCCAGGTCATTTCACGAAGGCCTTATGCGGGCGCTGAACGGTGACCTCTGACCCCAGTGGGCAGCTGTGCTCCAAACATTCCTCCATCCAGAAGCGAAACAAGTTCACAGATATACAGTATATATTTCTCTCAGCATCTCTTCCTACAACGTGTGAGGTGATTAAAGATTCACAGCTGATCCTATTCAAATGCAATTAATAAAAATTGTTGAATTCAGCTCAATATGATTCAAAACTGCACATATTTATTATTAATATTTTTAGGTTAACCCCAGATTATAGCTTTAACAGCGTCTTCCTTAACATTAACTTCCTTAAAGTTAAAGTTGGTTCAATAACGCGTACAGTTAAAGGTTTTATATTTCCAGTCAGCAGGGAAAGATTTTATAAAAACTACAGAAACATATAAATATATAAGTTTGATGAAAGAATAGAAGAACAAATATATGAAGCAACACACACCAGAGTGTGTAAAAGCAGCCGAGAAGCAGCTCATAACAGCGGAGCAGAAAACCCTGTTAAACCCCCTCCAACCGCGACAGCAGGCCTTTTGAATGGTAATGCTATTCTCTCCTTAGCTACGGTAAAAACACCACATCACAATGCACTGCTCATCTTCTGCACCACAGTCTGCTCTGCAGGGGGTCTGACACACACACACACACACACACACACACACACACGCACGCACACACACACACACATTAACTCACAAAAGGATGGATGTGTTTCTGGCTTTAGGAGGAGACACAAACAAAGTGAGATGGATTGTAACCTGTTGCAGGTTTTTACAGGACCAGAGGCCACACACACACACACACACACACACACACACACACACACACACACACACACACACACACACACACACACACACATACAGAGATGGTGGTACCCTTTGAGGTTTTGAACAGAACAGTCCCCAGACACCACTTTGCTCCATGTGAGGGGCTTAAGGGGCCCCTGGGGAACAGTTCAAACCTGGTGACTTTGTAGGTCAGAGAGCTGCTGCTGGCTGCAGAGTGAGCACGCTACCGCACTTTAAAACAAATGCTGCTGTTTCTGTACAGGGGGAAATAATACACATTGATAAGGTGAAGGAGATCAACAAGCACTGAAGATACCAGATGTAGTAGGTAGTCCAGTATGTTGCATTAGCCTGACGAGCTATCGGTCAGAAGCAAATTAAATGAAAACACGTGGCTTCAGGGTTTCGGGTTAGGTCTCAAAATTGGCAGGTCGGGTTCAGTCGGGTCATAAAGACACGAGGCCAGGTTCAAGTCTCAGTTTCAGGCCTGTGCAGAAGAAGAAGGAGAAGGAGATAAGGAAGAAGAAGGAGGAGAAGGAGATAAGGAAGAAGAAGGAGGAGAGGGAAAAGGAAACAGAGAAGCAGAAGAAAACAGAGAGAAACGAAGAAGGACCAGAAGAAGAAGAAGAAGTGTTGGTTTGGGCTGAAGACAACAAGTTAGAAAGAGGCTCGAGGCTACATTAGCTGCTACTAGCATAACACACTTGAATCTCCAACCGAACTGTAGACGGTCGAGTTGCATTGTGGGAAATGTAGTTAGGTACTCTTAACTTTTAAGAACAAAACCCTTGATGTGTGTATGTACGAGTGTATTTAGTCATATCATCCAACCCTACTGGTGACTGAGCCATTTAAAGGTGGATTGACCGCTGAGAGTTTTTACAAGAGGAAGGGGAATTAGCTCTCAGGACAAACTAAGATCTCTTTCCATGGCACATGTTCTCTAAACTGAGCTCTTTTCTATCCCAAATCTTCCGTTAAGCGCACAGAGCGAGCTCAGGTTGCAGCCGAGTACGGGCTTTGCTTCTGACGGCCTCGACGTTAGCTTAACAGATCGGCAGGTGGACTGCTTTAGCATTAGCCGCGCAGGTTGGGTTGCAGGTTCAAAGTTAGCTCCGCTACAGATCGAGGGCTGCGTGAATGTTGGTATTGTAGAAGTGAAGGAGGCGCGGGCATTGCGAGGGCCTCAGTGAATGAGGCAGAAGAGAGTTAATTGGCCCCTTTCTTCACAAAGCGTGTTACCTATGACCCAGTAGGTGTCAGGTTGCTCTAAATCTTTTACGTTTTTTAATCTGGACCCCCCCTTAAAGAGCTTTGTATAGCTTCAATACGAGTTACATGCTGTAGACTCATAAATGGGTCACTTGGTTACAGTCCTATCCCAGTCCAAAGGCACATTTTAAAGGACTTCTAACCTAATTATTTATCAACTAAAAGGACTTTGACCACACGATAAAAACAAGCAACGTGATGTTCTCGATTTGCTCATGCTCATTTGGCAGCGGTTGCGTGTCGCTGAAGAACACACCTCACGTACGTACGGTGATGTAATATATTGGTACTTTGAGTGATTTACAAGCAAAGCTGTGCATCTGAGAGTGTGAACGTGTGTGTGTGTGTGTGTGTGCGTGTGTATGTTTGATGCCCTAACAGCTAAGCTCCCTGCTGTTGGTGGATACACCGAGGCCACCCAGGACGTCGGAGGACGGCTGCCAGATACCGAGTGATGAGAGGACTGAACGTGTGTAGGACGGGGGAAATTATCTATGTATCACTTATCGAGGTGATGTGGAACCCTATCATTGCAAATCGTACAACATGTTTCTCACTAGCTCATCGAAAATTCCTGAACATTTGTCCTGCCTAAACGTGTGCAACTCCCCCTGACCTCTCCTCACATGTACACAAATGCATCAAAAAAAAAAAACGACCTGCCAGATAGTACTTGACTCTCCCTAAAATGTAAACGCAAACTACAAACATCCGTCAGCCGCAGACTTCCGGGGAGGAACCAGAAGATCTTTGTCGGAAAAAGAGGAGCATTTGAAGAAATACTCCACAAAAATATCCATTTCTTTTCGGCTATCAAACCATAAAAATCCTAGTTATCCTTTTATCAGCTGGGCTTTTGTTCACAGAAACAATAGCGTGACTCGACATGTTGTGGACAAACTATGAGGCTTTGAAACAAACATAACATACGGATCAACAACAGTGAAGCGGATTATGGTGCAGGAGCGATTCGACAAGTTTCTATGAACGTTTTCATAAGTTTTGACCTTTTTTTTGTCTGCGTTTCATCGCAGGAATTTATTGTGATCAAGTTGGCATCTTTGAGGAGGGAGTGAGCCATAAACTATTTTATTAAATCATTTTCAGACCCAACTTTAAATCAATCCTACGCTTAAGTATGTAGCACTGGAAAGATTTATTTCAGGTGGAATACTCCTTCAAAGAAATTGAAATGGTTTAAGGATTATGTTTCCAGCCACATAACAAAACAAGTAAAATAAGGGGTCAACTAATCTACACAGCATTCATTTCTAAGTACTTTTTCTGTGAAATACTGGATACTTTAAGCTCCTTCAGATAAGGACATCAGACATCATATCTGGGGCACAGCGAGAGACAGAAAGAGGCAGTGATGGTGGCATGTATGATGGTTCTAGCGCCATGAATTCCCGGCAGCATCGTGTACCGATGCATGCGAGATGTTCAAAATGATCCTGCAACTTTACCCGACTTGGAGGAGGTTGTGTTTTTACATCTGCTATAACCAGCTGTATTTTGAATTCCAAAGCAGAGGTATGCTTATCATATCATTAAAGTGTTGGTGCCAATATTGAGAAATGTTGTTTCAATCGTTACCAAGGCCTGTGGCACATAATCACCTGCAGCAACATGGGCCATCAATCAGTCTTGCGTTCTGCCAGGAAAATATTCCCTGCTGGCTTCATTCAAAAAGAAGTCATGTTTATGCTTGACAAGTGAACCCATTCTGAGATAATTATACATTTCACCAAGCATACCGTGCAGAGTTTTAGTACTTAAAGAAGGCTAACAAGTGGAGCTAGAGGACTGATCGTAACAAAGTGCTGCAGGGATAACGAACGTTTGCAGATCAACCAGGAAGTTAGCATCACACGGGCTGCGTTAGCATCAACAAGCTAATGGGATTTTTCCATTGGATTTTGGGCTATTGCAGACGATAAGCTCTGTGACAAACAAACGTTTTGTTCAGCAGGATAATCTTCACCAATGGAAACCCCTTTTATGATTTTTGAAAGAAAAACACGGTCGCATGACTTCACGTCACCACAAAGCTAAAGGAGAGAAAAACATTCAAAAAACCATCGACTTCACGACGAGGAAACCGGAAGTGCAAAAATACCAAATGATTACGCACACATGTTCAGTCTTTCTCTCACGCACACACACACACTGCTGTTTTCTCACAGCTTTCCTCGACAGTGTGTGAGAAGTGCCACCCACACTAGATGGCTCATCCGAAACATATTGTGGGCTACTCGTGTGAATCAGTCCCCTTAACACTGCAGCGAAAATATAATCACCTGTCTTCTGGTATATACGCCCACAAGAACATCCGTCACAGGCTGATAACTGGGTTCTACAAGGCTGGGTTCTACAGCACAGTACGTTGCAATGAAAAGCTGGTGAAATATGTCTTTTCATGAAGAAACACCGGCCCCCCCGCTGTCTTAGAGAGGCAAACGCATACAGTATTTCACAACCACATAGAACTATTTTCGAACATTATATTGACTACATTCAAAAACTAAATGACAGATTAATCAATAATGAGAACAATCAATGTGCAGCACTGACTTTAAGTTTGCAGAGCCACAAGAAAATCACTTTTCGGTAGCATATGTAGTATAAAATGATATTTCTATATTGAATTTTCACTGCAACATACTGCAAATCTACTGTATCGATGCAAATACAAAAACAAGGACGCACAGGCCTAACGATACGAAATGCATTAAGAGCTGCATCCCTGAACGATGGTTGAAAACCCAAGATTTCCTGAAACCAAACCAAAACATATTCACAGAGTGTTTCAGTGAAAACGGTGCAGACCCCATTTCAATTTTTACTTGATTTCCATCTGAATCTTAACCTGCCGCAGCACGTTAACTACTCAACGTTTTCTGCACGCTCGATCGGATGTACACCCCGAGCGCAAGTCAAAGCCGCCAATAAAACATGGCGGGAGAACATTACAGGCTTGGAAACGTGAGCCGAAATAGCAGCGAGAGGGGAGGAAAGGTGTGGAGAAAAAGGAATGTAAAGAGAAAGAGATAAGGGCGATGGAGAGACAAGGATCCTAATCTCTCTTTACCTTGTGGCGTCGTAGGGCTTGTATAAACCTGTGGTTAACAGTACATGAGGCCCTGCTGAATGAGGTGTATTGACAAGTAAAAAGCCCTCTATGTGCGTGTGTGTGTGTGTGTGTTACATATGTCAAAGCGTGGTTAGCAGCTACAGAATGTACAGAAATTCCTGTGGAGGCTGGTTATTGTGTATCTTGAGGCTAATCCTCTTAAAAAAAAATAAAATTAAAAAAAAGAGCCGGATGAGCTTATCATCACAAATCAAGAGTTTCTAGGAATGAAGAGGACGAGGAGACAAAAAAAGGAGAGGAAACTATGGGAGAGGATGAATTTAGAGGATTGTTTTCAACAGTTCCCTTCCACATTAAGGATGCAGCAACTGTTTCTCATCCACAAAGTTTAAGCATAATTCTGGTTTATTACAACTTTGGTCTTCTATCTTTGTAGTTTATTATCATGTAACCTGGTCAGCCGCTGTTTTAGGGTTTTAAATTAAACCTCCGGGTCAAACCAACTTATTTTAAGAAGAGAAAACGAAAGGTCCTGGGATTCTCCTCATCCTCGTCTTACACCAGCTCGTCTTCCTTGTTTTGTTGCTGTGGTTTTGGACAAAAATCTCCACACAGCATCGGAACAACGGAGACAAACTGACAAAAGACAAGGGGAGCACGGAGACACGAAGAAAGGAGGGTGATAACGAGGGAGAGGTGACAGCAGGTGAAACCCATAAGGGGCGGGGCAGACAATCACAAAGGCGGGAAAACACAGGAAGTAGAGTAAACTTACAAAATAATACAGGAAACAGGTGCTAAAAAATCCCAGGACTATAACTCTATAAAATGTTTGGTATCACGGAGGGGGGCGGGGGGGGGAGTGCTGTTAAAAGGAGGGAGAGTGACGGAGTAATGGAGGCAGATGGACGGGAGATGGATGGATGGTGTGAGGGACATTTGTTTACCAGCCTCCATCGTCACTGCAGTGGCTTGTTTTAAAAGTGCTGTAGCCCCCCCCCCACCCGCCCCCATACTGTACCACCTCCATCTCCTCTCGCCCCATTGGTCGAGGAATTCGAAAACACCAAAATCACGGAGACGTCGTCCATCACTCAACTGCGTCCGGAGCTTAACAAACAATCACAGGTAGTAAGTTCAACCTGTCGATCGCAATCTATCAAACCGGCTTGGAAGTGGGGGGGGGGTCGATCGCTTCCCCGGAGGGGGGCATTGTGGGTATTTAAACAAACGCTGACTGACAAGTGGCAGCTCTGACTGGGGATCAGTGCGTCGTGATTATCATCCGACACACGAGCATTCCTCCGAGCAGCAGCTGGATTGAGGACGATGGGAGCGAACAGGAGAACTGATCTGAGACCAGTAACTCTGTTGTCACACGCCATCTGCCACGCAGTCATCATCCAAGAGCTGCACTGTGAAATAAAATCACAATTTTAACCAATTACCGGTCCAATAAGCTTTGGAAAAAAGTGGAAAAGAAAATGTGAATGATGAGGTAATATTTCAACAAATCAAGTTGTTTCCAAAGATGTTCTTGAAAGCTGTATCAAAGAAGAGAATTCATCAAATCTGGCAAAAATCACTCATTTAAGTATCACATTGTGATGGCAGACAAAAAACTACATTCTGAACTATCCCTTCTGGATAATACAAATGTCCCTCCTACTTCCCCACAAAGAGAATACAATAGAGCAAGTGTAAGTGACACGTTTTTCCCCGAAAGGATGAAGATGAAGAAGGTTTTCGCTCTTCTTCTTCTTCTTCTTCTTTCTTTTCTTTTTTTCTGTCGGGCATGTGAACTGCAGGAACCCTCCGACGCTTTTCCAAACACACCGTAATGTGATCTCTACAGCTGGCCGAGGGAGACAAGCTGAGACACAAACACGCACCGACTAAAACACACGCACATGTTCGAGCACAGTCGCACACACGCACATGTTCGAGCACAGTCGCACACACGCACATGTTCGAGCATCGGCCGGCCGCGGACTCTCTTCCTCTGGTTGTACGTCAAGTGGAACAGGAGGACAGAGAAACCCTGAACACTGGAGCTCAAAAAAACCAAACTTCCTTCACTGCATGTGGGTGACGACTTCGTTTGCTCCACCAGGAAGTAATAAATTGTTACTTTTTTATTGAACATGTCTAAGTGGAAGCTATTTATGGGAATCCCAATATGAACGCACACGCTACTTTTGCAGCTACTAGATCACAAACACAAGATGATGCTGGACTCGGTATCCATACATCTGCATTTTCAACCAGCTGTATAAGTACTTTGAATTAACTGCAAAAAAAGATTGATTTTATACAACTTTTGTAATTGGGAGGAAAAACAGCAGTTTCACCAAAACGACATTTTAATTTGGAGTCTTTGCCTCTTCTATCTCCTCGTACTTTTAGCACAAGTGCAACAGTATTCCAGTAAAGCTTAAAGGCGTAACTTGGGTGAAATTGACAGGTGTGTGTGTGTGTGTGTGTGAGATATACCAACAGAGAGCTATGCGAGACACTGCAAGGCAGGCGCAGGCAATTATCGAATTATCTCCTTAGTCTACATATTCACTTTAAGGCGTGATGTAAATGGACGCACTGTGTGTGTGTGCGTGTACGTCATTTAATACAATGACTGGCCCCTTTAGCAACTAGATCCTCATATTTCTGTGGATCCCCTAAGGAGTTGATGTAATGACCGTTATTCATCGTTATCTCCGCTTCTACTCAAATGCTCTAAAACACTCGGAGGCTCCTAAAACTTTATTCTCAGGACGAAATGTAATTTTCTAGACCGTGATTGATAATGATTTACAGGTCGACTTTCATGACTGGAAGACAAATTCTAATCTTGAAGCAGATTTATGTGAGAGGTTGAAAGATTTTAAGTGCATACGTTTCAGTTCCTCCGTTTTAAACTAACTGTGCAGCTGCAGTGAAGCTGTGCTTTCTAAGTCATGAGGCAGGCAGGTCTCATCCAGCTTTCGTAGATACCTATACAGTATAGATATATTTATCGTGTAACTAGAGTACGATCTTGATTCTCATAAACCTAATTGGGTAAGTTTTTATTCCTAAACCATAGTTGTTTCCAGTGAAGACAGAAGTCTTATTTTGAAAAACACTGAACGCGTGTAACGAGTGGAAATCGACACGTGTTGCTGGCTTTCCCCCGGAAATGCACGAAACAATGAGGAGTAACTTTTCGTGAGATATCAGACGAGGATAAGTTGCACGAGCGCAACTATTTGAGTTAGCTGGAAACCGGATCATTGGGTCATCATGCAAGTCACAACTGAAGAATAACTCCCCACTTTTTTGTATTATTTTGAAGTCAAACACCACCCAGCTATCACGACATGCAGGGTGGAGTGTGTGTGTGTGTGTGTGTGAGTGTGGTGGATGGGTGGACATGAAGTGACAGGCGCTGATAGGAGCGGGGGGGGGGGGGGGGGTGCTGATTACATAAACCCGATAAACATACTCACACACTCGAGGCAGCACTATTTTAACGACGGTGACTCTTGGTTTAAAATAAGCGCGATGGAGCGGAGAGGCGAGTGTCGGATTCTCAGCCTGCGTCTGAGTCATCCAGAGGCCGAGGCGCAGCGGAGCAACATATTTATCTCCGCTCTGTTCTCCGAGTTCACGACGCAGCGTCCGTACTTCAGCAGCAGAGCGAGAGGTCTTGCACTAAACGGCTTGGCACCAGAGTCATGAGACTCCGTCATAACACACGATTATGAAAATATCTTTTAATGAGTCTGGGGCTGCAGCCAGGAAGACGGGCCCTCGCTTTTCTTTTTGCTCATTTGTTTTTAGGAAAGAGTGAAACAGCAGCAGACTGTGACAAAGCAGGACTGTGCATTAACAGCCACAGAGACGGTCTGTGTTGAAGAAGAAGAAGTGTCCCAGATCTAAAAGCAGACAGGGGTCAGGGGTCAAAGCAGCAGTGTCCTCACTCTGCTCCTTAACAGTCAGCTGAGTGTGTGTTCGGTTTTAGAGTCACGGAACAAGAGGTGAGTCGGCTGCTTCTTACTCCTTTAGAAAGTCAGAATATATTAAATAAAGACAAATATTCTCCTTTTTGTCCACCTCCTTCTCTTCTACAGTAATCTTCATCCACTTCTACCTGCCCACATCTTCTCTTCCTTTTCTACCCGTCTCCTCTCCTCTTCTGCATCCCTCCATTCCTTCCTCTGCTCCTCATCCTCTCTTCTGATCTTTTACTCCTCCTCTGCCGTCTTTACCGCCCTCTCCTTCCTTTAACCTCCCTTGCTTCCTTTCCTCGGCTCTACACTCCGACTCCACCTCCCATTCCTCCTCATCGTCATCCTTTCGCTCCCATTTCTCTTCCTTCACAGCCTTTATTTTCCTCCCTCCTCCTCCTCCTCCTCCTCCTCCTCCTACACCATGCTTCTCCCGAGGAATTCCTGTCTCGGGTCGTTTGCAGCCTTTGACTGCAGTTACAAGGAACTGTAAAAGCAGCGTGTTTACCTCCGAAAAGAAGGGGTGAAATTCATTAAACGTCTTTTGTTGACAGTAAAAAAGGCCGGCTATGCTCGAGGGAGCGCACGCTAACAATCGCCAGGTTGGGGCATGGAGGAGTGGACGTGTGTGTGTGTGTGTGTGCAAAGCTGAGGAATGCAACCAGTGTGTTTGCAGTCTATAGGGAACGTCAATCCACTGCTTGTTCTCTGGTTAAAAAATGACAAGCTGGGGAGGATGGAGGGAGGAGGGAAAGGACAGAAGATGAGGAATTAAGTGGAAAAGGCATTAAAAGAGATCGAGGACAAACGAAGAAGAAGATGCATTTTGTTCCTACCTGAGCCTCCTCCCTCCCTTCTCCCTCCCTCATCTCTCCTTCCTTTTGTCCTCCTCACATTCCTCCCATCGTGAGCCGGGTACAGCTGTCAGTTGGCCGCCCCGAGGCGAAGACGGGGACGCAAACACCAAACTCTTCCTTCCACCTGCGCCCCCATCCATCCATCCACTTATATTCTAATGAACTAAAGCAACATTTTGGATTCAGAAACCTACAACCCCGCTGACCCAGACCGGTATAAAACCTCTACAACACATCATACGTTCACTGACATGCTAATCTATCAACGGAACGCCGCGGGACTGAACGTGTTCGAGCGAGAAAAAGTGTGACAGCACTGAAATTTAGTATTTGACATGTTTATAGAGGCCGTAAATAACATTCAGCCCGGAGATAGAGCGGTGAAGTTTGGCCTACATCTTCGTTTGGTAACGTCGCACAACACAGCATCTGTATTTAAGATGTAATTAAGTGGTTTTGGGGTTCGCTTTGAGGCTATAGTTTTGTGAATTTGCTTAGTAATGCACTTTTAAATGTACTTGATTATCCAGCAAACATGTTTGTTTCTCTCGTCTCTGTTTTCTGAACAAAGACGGGAGAAACGAATATTGAAACATCGGACGGTTGATCGTTAAATGTATTTATTGATCCTGCAAATGTGTTGTTTAATCTTCACATGATGACAAAATGTCCATATTAAGGCTGTTTTTTGTTATTTCAAGCAAATGTGAATGATATGAAACGGCAGCTTTGCCCAATAAGAATGTAGAAATTCAAGTTTCCTTTTAAAATCGATCCCATTTTAAAGGATTTCTACCTTTTGAAAGCTTCCTGTAAGTCCACGCATGGCTGTAGAACGGCTCTCTGGCCTCCCTCAGCCCTCCAACTGGCTTCAATACAACTTTATTTGTATACCTCTGTTTACACAGCCATCCGTCACCGTATACATAAAGGCATTCCACAGACCTAAAGCTTCACAACACTGCAAACCTCAGGTAAACTTACAGTATATACAAACCTCTTTAGGCCCTCTGCCTCTCTCTGTCTGTCCATCCATCTCTCTCTGTCCATCCATCTCTCTCTCTCTCTGTCTGTCCATCCCTCTCTCTCTCTCTGTCTGTCCATCCATCCATCCATCTCTCTCTGTCTGTCCATCCATCTCTCTCTCTCTCTGTCTGTCCATCCATCTCTCTCTCTCTCTGTCCATCCATCCCTCTCTCTCTCTCTCTGTCCATCCATCCATCCATCTCTCTCTGTCTGTCCATCCATCTCTCTCTCTCTCTGTCTGTCCATCCATCTCTCTCTCTCTCTCTGTCCATCCATCCCTCTCTCTCTCTCTGTCCATCCATCCATCCATCTCTCTCTGTCTGTCCATCCATCTCTCTCTCTCTCTGTCCGTCCATCCATCTCTCTCTCTCTCTCTCTCTCTGTCCATCCATCCCTCTCTCTCTCTCCCTCTCTCTCTGTCCATCCATCCATCCATCTCTCTCTGTCTTTCCCTCTCTCTCTCTATTTATGTCTCTCTCTCTCCCTCTCCATCCCCCTCTCTCTCTCTGGTTTGTGTAATCTTTAACTGTCTCTCCGACATAAAGACGGCATGTTTACTGGACCACCAACAACCATGAGGTGACATGGCCGATACATGTCTGTGTCTATACGTGCCGCTGCATATTTATACAGTCTGTTACGGTCTCAAATGATTCATCGCTTCACTTTCTGCTGATTTGGACTTTGCTCTGATTTGACTGAGAAACACGTTTGAAAGGAAGCGTAACTATTTGTCTTTGTTGCTAAAAGTGAAGACTTTACACCTTGGGCAGGATAAAAATAGCAGCCATTTACTCCCACGAATCCTCAGTCAGTTTACTTAGTGACCCACACACACTACACACACACACACACACACACACACAGAGTGGCTAAACTATGTGCTGAGGAAGTTGGCTTGTCCGTGCGAAGGTTGAACATGAAAAGCCACAGCAATGTCACAGCAGCTTGTCAAGGAAGAGGAGGACCGGGTGACAGAGAGACACTGACAGAGAACGGAAAGAGAGAGAGTAGGCGTGCTTCAATGAACGTATCTGTGTGTGTGTGTGTGTGTGTGTGTGTGTGTGTGCGTGTGTGTGTGTGTGTGTGTGTGTGTGCGTGCTGGACAGCTGGTGGGAATCTCTCAAACGTCAGCTCTGCTTGTTCACCCTCGTGATGGGCAGCGGTTGCTGTAGCGACCATGTACATAGAGCCGGGAGGACGTCGGCGAGAAGTCGCATTTAGTGAAAAAGTGAATCGCTGAGGATGAGTTTGTCTCGGTGAGTCAGCAGAATAAATGATGATTCGACTTTAAATACGGGGACAGTTCACTGTGAGTGATTGTACGTATTGAACAATACGTTTATAGAAACCTGACGACATGAATTATTAAAAATTTGTATTATTTTGTGTCTCTAGAGCAAGTCAAACTTTATGATGTTCATTTTTAGTATTCAATGCGTCGTTTAAGTCATTTTTCCACAAAAGAAAATGCAAAGGTCGTCGTTATGTCGCAAATTTCGTGGCGGTGCAGACGTACTTAACGGATTTGTGCAAACCTTAAAACTAACACGTCATCCTGACGGTTTCCTCAAAATACAGTGCACGCGTTCCTCAGAGCAACGCAGCTGAAGTCAAGCTTCATCAGCTGTATGGCGGAGCTCTAATTCCAACATTGTTGGAATTGTTTTTTTTTTACAAAAATACATGATTTGCCTCACCTCGTAATACCCCATTCAACACACAAATCCCTTTTTGTTCAAACCTGTCCCCCAACACACGATACACGCAGAACATTTTTAGTCCTCTGGGTGCTCACACACACACACACACACGCACTGTGCCAAGAAGCCATCAGGTAGGTATGCCGAACAGCAATCATCCAGGAGCAACAGGTATTAAAGAGGAGGGAGACAGACAGAGAGACAGACGGTCAGACAGACGATACAGGAGCAGTAAAGCGCCCTGCGCTGTGATCCCTTTAATCCTCTGAGATATTTCTCATTTGTCTCAGTGAGTTAGACACAGACCACTGTGTAATTTATGACGTGCTGCAGCCAGTCGAGACATTCACAAAACAGGAGGCAGAGAGAGTGAGAGAGCAGGAGTTAAACATGACGTGATTCGATACACATGAAGCCGTGAAGGTGATACGATTAGAAACACAGCTTTGCTTCTGTGCACACAAGCCGTAAAACACTGAAACAGATCAGTAGTTAACTGTTAGCTCGTAAAAACTTCTGTTACTGAAAGAAACCCCTCAAACGTGAGCAGTAAGTAGCTAATCTAAGTAAGTGGACCTTGAGTCGAGTTGTTTTGTCACCTGCTGCCAAAAGCTAACTGTCATGCTGAACTTTTCAGCCCAAAATAAAAAAAAAAGCCTCATCTCAGCTGAGAATCTTCCACATCTGCTGCTGAAGACCATGTGAGTCGGTGGAAAGCTCTGGAACAAGCAGGAAGGATGAAGTCTGTATCGATGAATCATTAATGGAGCTACTCATTAGTTGCAGCGCTGCAGTTCAGTTGGAGTAGCCAGCCTGAGTAACACTTTAACCAGTTCACTCTATTTCTCTTACAGACAAACATTCACTGACAGGAATATTTAACTTTCAGGTAAAGAACTACAAGACTAAAGTCTCTGTCTCCACGTCTGCTGTATGAAACACCACCCATCTCTTTAAAGAAACAATCTCATGATCATATTTGAGGGAAGTTTCTCCAGAGAAGACTTTTGACAACCAGAAGATTTAGGCAGCACTTTGAAAGCGTTTCTCTTTGCCGTCCCTAAAGGGGGTTCATTTGTCTTCCTGCCGCCCACAGCGAAGAGGTTAGGGTCCCTTTGAAGGAGAATCAAACCTGGGGCCTTTCACCTGAGCTGCATGTAGATGCACCGCTCATCCTGCAGTGCATGATGGGTGACGGTGTTTAATAAACACGTGCGCCTACACAGGGGTGGCGGAGTTTACCGAAGCTCTGAGGGTTGAAGCTGTTTCTGGATTCACAGATACAGGACTTGACAGTGTGTACACTCTGAAGATTTACAGTCATGGCTTAATGGTTTGTATGTAAACCGGCTGTTTGAGGGGGAAGGGAGGACTTGTTGTAAATGTCAGGAATAGTACAAGCATGGTGGACGTATTTCTGTCTGTGTGCAACTAGGAAACGAAGAGGATGAAAAAGTAAAATACTTTTAAAATAATCCTATCAAGAACTTAAAATTGGCTTGTTTGTGAAAGTGCGTTTATGTCCTTTGTGCAAAAGAGATAACTGATTAAAAACATACAAAATGACACGTGCATTTAATTTCACCCGTGTTTGTGTAGCCTTTACATTTATCTGACGGCGTTCGGCTCGGACTTGTGCCGTGACGTGAAGCTTCACAGAAACGTTACGCCAGGTCTGACCTGTGCTGTATAGCGTAAAAATTAATTCACTTGATCGGACAAATAAAAGCAGAAAAAAAGACCTGTTTTAAGTTATATTTCTTTAAATCCTCAATCTGAAACACCTCCAACTATTCACATTCTAACCATTGGACCTCAGCAGCTGTGGGGGAAGCCTACTTTACCCCGTGTTTCCTTGGGATTCCTACGTACACGGTATTTCATCAATGTCTAAAGACAACTGCTTTTAAAACAAGACATCGTCACTTGTTTTAAAAAGGACATACTTGAAACTGTAGTGAAAACAGGAGGAGATGTGCAGATGACGGACACCTTTCGCATTGTGCAACGACAGTTTTTCTTCTTCTTTTAAAGAAAAAGCAGGGACTTAGCCGAGCTTTACACAGCTGGCAGGCGTCACAGGTTCACACACAACGGGAGTCCTGCCTGGACAAGCCGCCTGCTGTCAGCCCCTCGACTCCCTCTTCACCACAGGAAACCACCACTCTGGGGTGCGGGGGGGGGGGGGGGGGGAATCAAAAGTGACGTATCCCATCGGGGGAGCCATTTTGGATCAAACCACAGTGTAATAATACGGACCGACTGGGGTTAAGTGTCCCGCTGGGGAGCCATTACAGCTCGCCCATCATCACACCAAAGTTCAGAAGGACTTAACGATGGCGAATGGACGTTTAGACATTGAAAAAATATTGTGCATTATTGGGATAATATTTTTTAGGTCGCATGCAGCTACTTTGAGAGGCCGTTACATGCGGCAGATAGAAAAAGTAGACGTGTTTGACGTCCGGGTGGAAGCCATTTTGGGTTGAAACGTATTGAAATAACCAGGGATGAGTGTTTGAGAAGCGGCACGGAGGGTTTAGGTGCCTCACACACCAGAGCGGCAGGGGTCAAGGTGGAGATACAGGAAGCCCTTTGATCCCTGCCTCTTGGGTGTTAGGAGTGTGGGGTTTTGGGACATATGGTCAACGCAGTAGAGCTGCAAAAATGTCTAAAATCATGGGCAAGTATCTCAAACACATATGGCCATCTTTTCCTGCATTTTAGACCGGAACAATCAGGGTCTACGTGCAGGTCCTGAACCCAAAGAAGTCCCTGAGAAGTGCTTTCTAGCCGCCAAAGAGGAGAGTTTTCTAGAAGGACTCTTGTTGAATGATCAACCATAACCCTCAAAGGCTGCTATGACTTTTGCACATTCTTGCCAATGACAAAAATTGTGTTTTTCAGATTTTATCATTTAAAAGATGTGGTTTAGAAACTGGAGCCGGGGCTGAAAGGTTCATTTAACGTGGTTACCCAAAAACACTGCGAGTCTCTCCGGTGAACTTATGTGGAAATCCTGACTGTGAGGCAATCAGTGATGCATCCACCTGCTCGGGTTAATTACCCATGAAGCATTGCATGTCGGTGCACCCACATGCCCGGGGAGTTCAGAAAAAGAAAAACATCCTTCTCCCTCGTACCCGACTTTCTCTCCCTCCCCTTGCTCTGTGGAAAAAACGACGGTCCTTTGAAGACAAAAACTAACACGAGAGCACACAGAGAAACCTGCTAACTGACACCACACTGAGGGGAAATAAAGGACACTCCCGGCCAACCACCACCCCTCCTCCTCCCTCATTCCCCTCTCTTCTCTTCTGGTTCACCTCTGACCTCATCCGTGGAGCGGTTGAGACAAGTGGAAGGAACGGAATGCTCAGTGGCCGTCAGACATTAGGTCAGTACGAGTAGAGAGAGAGTAAATGTACGACCACGACTCGCTGCCTTGATTTGCTGAGCTGCAGTGGAGATTATCTTGTCCTAAAAAGACTAACTTTGCAACAAAACATACTCAATATGATTCACTTCAGCCTCATAATATCTCCATATAAACTTTATTTACAGTATTTCTGCTGTGACAACGCCTTTCGGTTGTCTTTAACATTAAAACCGACTTCTTTCTGCTTATCATTAACTCTCTGATGCCTCTACGCTGCATCCTCTGTCCTTTAACCTCATAAAGACCATTGGCTGACTAGCGAATGTTAAACTGCATAAATTTCCCAAATTAACATGTACACTCAATAACAAACACTGTCCCAAACATTTCATATTTCAAGTGGAACAAACTCAAGCGTCAGCGCGGAAAGCGTAATGCTAAACCGAGAGGGTAAAATGTTCAAACCGAGAGCAATGATTTACATCAAGAAGAAGGAAGCGGGCATGTTGGCCATCTTGGACGCTCGCAGAGAGTGTCGAGGCGTAAACAATGACCGTGTGGTGTGAACGAGCGTCATGGGAAAGTCTGTTAAGGAGAAGGAAGGCAGAGCATCCGTTTAATTTGGTCGTAAACAGGAGGCTGAGTTATGCGTGAAGAGGCCCGGGCCCCATTTTGCTTTTTGTGTTTCTTTCTATAGACAAAGTTATGGTGCTGAAAGAATGAGAAGCAGCATCGGGGGCAAGATTTTGCCATTTCATTGCAAATATTTCCTCTGAGTTTGACTCTGCGTGCCTCTGTCCCTGCTTTCATCCGTCCATCGTTGCCGGAGATCATCTTGTCCGTTTTTCAGGGTTTTTGTTGGACTAAAAGACATCGAGGTCACGCAGAGTTTACCTTAAAGTGTCTCGTGATTGGACGCGTTGAAAGAGAACAAGGCGCATCGAATGAGGCTTGGCTCCAGGCGGAAGAATTAGCGATTGCATCAGAGGCAATTTCTTCTAAGTTTATGCAAAGCAGCTGCTCCGTCTGACCTTTCCTCTCTTCGCCTCGAGCACTTTCCTCTGAGTCATAATGCCTTCACATCAGTTTCAAAGACTCATTAGTGTCGTGTTCAACTGACCTCTAGATCTCCTGCTAAAGGCGGAAGAGACGGCGGACGTTCTTCGGGGGTTTGACTTTAAACAGAACCCTCTAAGCAGCGACATGTCACGGCCTCACTTTGGCCTCATCCACGGTCACTTTAACAATCAGGGAGCGGCCATTATTATGCCTCTTCCATCTATTTCTGCTTCAACCTCTCTTAGTCCACAGCTTTAGATCAAGTCTGGACTACAGCTTTGACTAAAGTGACCCAAAGTGAAAGCAGAACTAGACTGACAGCGGCAGATCACAGAGGCTGAACGAATGACAGTGCTTTTGAAGGAAAAAGTAATAGTGAACCACCACGAACTGTCACTTTCAGCAACTGGCTGGAAGTATCGGACTCATTTTGCAAACGCAAGCCGGCTCATAATTACAGAAAATCTTCGTTAACCAAAACACTGCAGGATTTGCTGCCCCGCTTATCTCTCCTGTCAACAGGTGAATTCACGGTCACTTCCCATTGCCCTCTAATGAACCCAGAGGTCCACCAGCCATCTCTCCTCTTATCTGCTAAAAGCCAAAAAGAAAACGCACTTCTAAACTCAATAAACAGATAAAACCTTGACCTCACGGAGGTTCAGCGAATGGCACAACCCGCTGTTTACCTTCACAGCGCGCTGCGTTCACAATTCAATCCCCACAGAGCACCTTGTCTCTCTCGCCAATTCCTGAAGGCAACATGCAAAGCCGAGTAATTTAAGTGCTGCTTTTTAACAATGACCCTTGTGGAGCAAACCACACGGCCTACCTGCTGGCGCTGGGCCACCTCTGACCTACAGCTCTCACTCTGACCTCTCGCAAGCTTCTCTCAGTGACCCAGGAATTAGGTTCCCACACAGATGGATTTATGGGTATTGTGGTGGAACGCCGGGGTTCTCGGTGGAGAGTTAACCTGTGAAAACCATCTGCTTGAGGATACGAGCGGAGAGGAAGGGAGAGAAATGCAGACGAGTGAAAGAGACGCTGAGGAATGTCTTTATCCAGGTTATTGGATACCTCGAGGTGACACCAAAACAGCTGGAGTCTCACAGATGTGTTGTGACACATGTGAGTACACACATGCGCGTTTTGAGACAAAACATCTTCAAGACTAAACACCAACGTCCAGTGGGCTCTGACTCACTTCTAGAGCGACGCCGCAGCTTCAGGGAACATTGTCCTACTCGGCTCAAATCTCCAAAAGCAGCTTGAACAGATGCAAGAATCTTATCCTCACTAACCGAGCACCGGAAATCAAACTCACTCCTCCTAAAGAACAGGATGAATCCAAACGACAGCGAGCAAAACTCCCTTCTTTTCAGATATTACAGATATGGCAACGTTTACATAACTAACTTTACATGTGAAGCAGATATCAGAGACCTACACGAGAGGAACATCTCTCTGTATGATGTAATGCAGCTCAAACATCCTCCACAAGGATCAGATTGTTCTTCGTTGATATCTCGTCTTATTCGTTAGATATATCCGTAACGAACTTAGTTAACCGCGGATGTTTCCCTGGCTTTACAAATGATATTGTGCATTGTTGGTGTTTAAATAAGAGAGATTGTTCAAAACTTTATTCAAAATCAATGGAGTCACAGAGTTCAAGTGAGATAAGAGGCGGGGAGGGGGGGGGGGAGGAGGGGGAAGGTGAGGCGAGGAAAGGAAAGAAGAGGTGCAGACAGGTGTGCGACCTCTTCAAGGAGCTGGAGGGCAGCGGGGGAGGAGGGGGAGGTGGGGTAGCTATGGTGATGACATGGAATGTTCACGTCGCCCCTGGCAACGCTTCATTAGCCGTTAGCCCTGGCGGGGCTGATGGATGCTGAGTCCAGACCTGCCCCCCCCCCCCCCCCTCACCGGTGGGATCGGGAATGCCTGAACATTCCTGGAGGAGAGACGGCCCGATGCTCGCGGGGTCGCACCGCCAACGTCTCCATGTGACGCTCCAGGAAAAATACCTCACGACAACAGCTACCATTCCCATCGGGAGTAATGTAATATTAGAAATATGCCGTAGCTGCAGGTACAGACGGAACACGGCTAAATGAGATTTTAACGGCGAATGATTATTCTCGTTATCGTTTTATCTGCAGATTATTTTCTCAATACCGCTTTTAACGCTCGGCCCATGAAAATGAAAATGAAGAGTCAAAATGCCAGTGAAAGAGTCTTATTTTGACCAAAACAGCCCAAAACACAAAATAACTAATTAACTGTCAATTAAGACGAGGAAAAGCAGCATTTGAGAAGCTGCAACTGTCAAATGTTTTAAGCCTTTTTGCTTAAAACTATTAAACAAGAGTCATATTTGGTGGACTTCACTTCTATTTAAGTTGCAGAGGTCTTTTTAAGTTTTGGAAGGTCAGCATGGCCATTTTCTCACCATGCAGGAGCAGATATATTGTTTTCGAAATATGCACTTAATAAGCTTATGCTGTGTACAAAATATTGCAAATACCTGCTCACTCCATAACACGAGGCTGAAAGGGTGAACGTACTGTATGTGGGAGTTATCGCTCCGAACGCACGGCGCTGTTTAAAGAGTTTCAGTCGTTACAAAGACGAATATGAAGCCGAAGAGTTGTTTACAAAAGGAGTAAATGTTAAAGTGAGTTCCTTTTCTAATGTTTTGCAGTCTGTGCTGACCTTTGTGAAGTCATTTTGCGTATGAAAAATGTTGGCAAATGAATCCACATGTTTCAGCACAGACCCTGTATATCATGCAGTAAGAACGAATGTTTGTGGCCTGAAGGTTTCCATCTCGACTCGGTGTCATTCCGCGTTTTAGGGACCTTTATGTTCAAACGACGGACCCCCGAGCCATAAGCCAACGGGATGCGATGTCAAACAGCTCGGCAGGTTAAAAAAGATTTGCGACGGGTTCTTTTTAGTGAAGCGATCAGTCATATGAGATAAAGGAAGATGTGACAGATATGGTGACTCCTCTGGTACCTCACTGGTCCTCTTTGTCGATGGCGCGTTTGTTGCTCTCATCGATTTACTTCCTTTCTTACTTTTGGGAATGAACAGAATTAGAGCTGAAACAAGTGGCAAAATATCCCAAAAAATAATGTTTTTCTGTTAATCTTGAGTCACTTTTTGGGCAAAATCGGCGACCATCTGCTGGTACCATCTGTTTTAGGTTGTAATAAATTGAACGTCTTGTGGTCTGTTGGTCAGGCAAAATGAAAACTTTCTCACAACTCACGGACAAAACAACAAATACTCCTCAGCTGCACAACGGAGCACTTTAAATGGTGCACATTGCAGCCTGGTTGTTGTCATTAAATCAGTGAATCCGTGTATTTTCCTCCATTAGATGGAAGTGATTATTGTTATGAAATTATGACAGTCATGCAGAAGAAAACGTGGCCGAAATTTGGGGGTTTTGTGCCGATAATGTGTGGGAGCTCACGAGCACATTCACAGAAATAATGAAACCTCGCCTCACCCCTTTCCACTTGTGTCTCTCTCACACACACACACACACACACACACACAGACTGCTCTCTGGCCAGCTAGAGCGTGAGCAAGTGAGCTATTTTAGGAACAAGAGGAGCCAGCTAAATAAATACGAGAGGCAACTGCACTCTGTTGACAAACACACTGACCCCACGGCACAACGAAAGAAAAGAAAAGACCACCGCACAGCACGGGGTTCCTAGCGATGTGAGATATTTCAAGTTGTTTCTAAAGCAAATCGAGATGATGAGAGCAAACGCCAGAATAAATCACACCCGTCCTTCAGGAAGCGGTATTGTTTTGCAATGGTTGGCACAATGATCATCTGTCCCCCCTCATTAGTGGCCGTTTGGGGCCACAGCGGGCAGCAGGGAACAGAGCCAGAGGACTAGCGGAGGCCCTTCGCTCCGTGATGAATGGCGTTAAAGCTAAGAGCATGAGGCGAAGGGCGAAGTTGGTGGGAAACGGTGCCAGGTAGTGCTAAGCTGCAAGGCCCTTCAGTCAGGGTGCTACAATGAGAACTATGCAACAATTTTAAACTCACTATCATTAATTCACATACAGGTACATGTGGTTTTTGGGGCATTTCACATGCGAAATATCTTATTTTTTACACGCACAGAAACATGAAATTCACATGCACTTCAAATTGTCTCTGTGTTTGCAATCAAAAAAAAGATATTAAACAAACACTGGAGGTTGACATTGCAAGTAGAACTTCTTGGGAAAGCTCTTTGCACAGCCTGCCGGTGATTTAAAGGGGACCGGGCACAGAAACCTGGGAACAAGAGCTCTTTGTTTCGGGTGACGTTAAGCGCTACACCTGCCAGAAGTCGTCTTACACTTGCTTGCATGTCCCACGGCCAGGTATGAGGCCCGAGCTAGCGCAGGAGACACTGGGCCAGAATCCCGCCAGCGGCGGGTCAAGGCGGCCGACTCGGGCTGCTTTATTGGCGCGTGCCAGAGGACGGCGTGACCCAGTCCCTGTAAACATCCCCTCCAAGGCCTTTAAGAGCAGCCACTACTCCCTCGTAAACAACATTCTGTACCGCTCTGGGAGTTCCTCTCCTGGAGCCTGTGTTGAATACCTCAGGATATACGAATGCTCTGGAGGCTTTCACACATTGGAACTGCAAGTTACAAGACTGATTTTAAGGCTTTTTACCGCACGACAAACGTTACTAAGACACCAATATAAAGACAATCAATCAATCGCAGCCTTGAGTAAAGGTTAGAATTAAAAGAGTAGAGACTGACTGCTGCCACAGATGATGAATAGTGCCGGCGGGGGTTCAACTGCAGGGCGGGGATGATAGCTTCCCACTGAGCGACAAAGCATACTAAATTACACCTGACTGATGTGGTATGTGCTCCTCTGGATAGGCCTAGGAGACAAATTGGAAAGTCTCTCTGATTTATGACTTAAGATTGATGTTTGCAAGACAACGCTGATTGATGAAAGGTTCATCAGTGAAGAAAAACAGCCGTGAGCTTGACCAATGCTTGTAAAGTTTTCACGAAACATTCAAATATAGTTTGTGTGGATAACTTCTTTATATGTGTTGTAACCAGCAGTACAATGTATCTACAAACACCTATTGCTCCACTTTATTATATCCTAAAGATATAGAGGGTAAAATAAAGTGCAGTAACAGGATATAGGCTACTGTGAGAACAACAATACTCTAATAAAGACAGATTAGGTGATAAATATAATAAATATAATACTCAAGTGGTAACAAGCAACAGAATATCTGCTGGTCAGACTTTGTATCAAACGTGTTTTAAGGCGTTAAATCTACAAGTTATTGCCTTGGATGCATCTACTCGTACATCAATAAGCTGTGGCATCATCGACTTTGGCAGCCGCTTCAGGGAAGTTAAAACAAACACAGACAAGCTGGCATAAGAAGAATCCAATAAAGTAGGTATACACATGTGCACCGAAGTTATGTTGTTTATTTCGAAGCTCCCGAGGGGGAAACGGAGGGAGGGAGTGGATGGAGGTTGTTACCTGTGCTGGATTACCTGGCTGGCACAGAGGAGGGAGTGAAGGATGAGGGTGAGACAAAGGCGGGGGGGGAGGGGGAGGTATCCGTAATTACAGGGACAGGCGGAGACACAGTGAGGCGGTAATAGCACACAATAACTGACACATCTCTGATGTGCCAATGATAGTGTTCCTATCACAGCGGGACATTAGTGGGCTGTGGCCGGGGCTTACTTCACCACGGTGACGGTAACAAACATGGCCGCTATAGTTTGTTTTCCTCGGGTAAAAACATATGCGCTGACATTTTCTTGCTTAAAACTCAAACATGTCGTGTCTTTGTCTGTGGTAGAGGTGTTGCCGTTGACATTATGTTCTTACATCCGATGACACAACTGCAAAAACTACAAAAAAAAAAAGATTTTACGTCACAAAATGCAGACGAGCAAACTGTCAAAAACAGCGAAAGACACAAAACTACTAGAGAAAGAGAAACTCACAGGAGTTAAAGCTAACGCTGCCATGCTGAAGGTAGACTTAAACAGGATATAAGTGCTACGCACACATTTGTTTTGGTTTGGTTTACATTAGCTGCCGACTAAAGATGTCAGGCTGCTACAAAACGGGTAAATATCTGCACCTGCACGATGACATTACTGTGGACCCAAGTATGTTATTAACGTCTTGATTAAAGAACATTAGTGGTAATTAGAAAGCCACTCAAAAACACACAGTCACACACACACACCCTGTCCCTACAGGAGCCGGCGGTTCAGACCACCGCCACAGTAAACTGAGAAAACAAAAGAGGATGTGTTCCCTCTGCGCCGGCACGCATGCGATAATTGCAGTGAAAAATGTTTGACTTAAAGGGCTGCTGTTGGTGTCTAATGCCAGAGTAATAATGTTGCTGGGGGGGGGGGGGGGGGGGGGGAAGTGGAGCATCAAAGCAAAGCGGGAATTGAACCTGTCAGGCTCCCTGACTTCAAAACAAACTGAAAGTCCTCTGGGGGGTTAACATCAGCCATGAAGAGCTTCTCTTGGGAAAGCCCAATGAAGCACCATTATGACTTATTTGGAGTCGCGTTTCTGACTCATTTAACTCTCTTTTAGCTCTAGTTTTGGTCTCCACCAACTCCTTAGAAAAATATATATGAATCTTTAGCTGCTAAATGCTGCACGACGTTCACCAGCGAGTCGCTGACTGTCTGCTTGGTGTTTGGTGCTGAACAGGTTTATCAGATTGCGCTAGAAACGGCCTTGATGAGGGTGAAAATGAGCTGGAAGATGCTAAAACGCCCCGTAGAGCTGAGGAGATTCCCTGTGTTACACGTTGTCATTTCATCATTTGCAAACATTTTGATTGGTGCAGCTACAAGTAGCCAAATTTGTCCAGATCTAACACAGAGATGAGGGACTTTTCGGGGGTAAAAGAAGGAGCGGCAGAAGGATGTTGCAAGAAAAGTAAAGAAAGGTGCAACGAGTAAGGAGCTTGAAAGGGACAAGATAAACAAAAGATGAAGCACGAAATGGAAGAATGAACGACAAGACAGACAGAGAGAAGAGAAAACCCAGCAAGTGGGGAGAAGTAGATTGGAGGTCTAATCCCTCTGAAGTGCAAACAGCCCCGAGGGGAGCGATGGCATTAAGGGGAAGGGACCGGGCACGTCGAACAAGCTACGACAGCTCTCCCACCGAGCATCCAGCCAGACAAGCGCTACCCCACCTCAGCTCCTCTCTGACAGGCCTAAAGACCTTCACAAACACAGCCCCGAGTCCTGCACATCGATGGAGCAACACCCGGCCTCTTCTTCCCCCTGCTCTTCCTCTCTCTATCCGAGGGGTTTTTGCTCGTCTTCCTTTTTTTCCCCCGAGAGGCAGAAAAGCAAAAGAAAAGACAAAGTGCGATAAACAAATCTGAAAAGCGGGCGGCGGAATGTTAAGCCCGACGGCGCGGCCGAGAGTCCCTGCTGCCTTTGTGGTCGCACGACCTCTGACCCCTGGAGTTCACCGCGACCAATCGGGGGACAAACTCGCAGCGTGTGCTTCGTCAAAAGAGAAAAAAGGGGGGGGTCCGATATGACAGAGTGGCGCTGCCAAGGACTCGGCAGATGGAGGGGGATGTCGGTGGTTTCCTTGTCCCGTCCTGCCATTTGGTGCCACAACCTTTATATTTGATGTGTTTGGCATCAAAATACCAGTTTGTTAACAGCTGCCAAAACTCACAAGAGCTTCAGTGCCGTATCATCTGATAAAACCAAAAAATAAAGTGGGAATGTAACACAAGTAGAGAAGCAAATGAATCACTTCTAGGAGCTATTGGAGAGCAGCTACAGCCAAATCACTGAATCAGATAGATTAGGGGGAGATAAACTGAATTTCAGTCATCCAAACAAGCTGCACCAAAGATAAGGTCTGTTATCTTTGGTGCAGATGTGGAGCAGCTTCATATCCTCCCATCATAATCATATCTGTAAACATGACACAGGGTTCATTTCAGGAGATCTACGGCAGGACGGATGGACGCATCTGAAGTATGACGGCTGGGATTTTCGGGAGGATTGCCCAACGCAACGCAAACTCTGTGAGCAAGTGAAAGATGAACACACAGATGAAGAGGAGGGAAAGGGCAGAAGGCAGCATCTGTCAACACTTACACCATCGCCACTCTCTCTCTCTGTTGGTTTTGGATGTTTTAACAAATTCTTATTAGGACTTAAGGATCACTGAGATTGCGTAACATTCCTCAGAGTTATAGACATGCGAGGTTCTTCTACCCAGGTCGTCACTTTTCTTTTCTCGATAGAAATTTGGACAAGCATTTAGCAGTATTTTCTGACATTTTATAGACTAAACTATTTCTGAAATGTGCTGTGTCATGGAGCATTTAGTTTCAGATAAATGTAAATAGTCACGCCTTCAAACCGTGCTGATGTTTCTGGAGAAGAACAACTAGTTAAGTTGAGTAAAAGACATTTAACTGGCGAGAACTCTACTAAATTCATAGAAATATTTCAGGAAGCATGGGAAAGCCATTATTCAAGAGGCATCCCACTTCTGCGTTGTGTTCAGGTACTCTGGTGCTCTCTGGTTTTTGTGTTCAACTGCGTCTCTTTTTGCACACTTGATATTTGGCTTCACACATCGACTCGAGCTCATCTTTATTTGTGTCCCACTGCTGTGGCATTAAACAGCCAAAAAGCGAGTGTGTCCTTTGAAATAGTTTTGCCGAAGGGTATTTCCCCGATAAAAAAGGCTTTCATCCCACCTGCACTGGCAACACACACAAACACGGTAACGTATGCAATTTTACGGGGCTGCGAAACATGCACACATGCATGTAAGCGCCACACAGGTTGCAGAGTCTTAAGTGTGGGGGTGGGAGAGGCTTTTCAACGGTACGTTAACCCTGCTATGTGTGGTTTATAGGTTTCCTAATGCACTTACTGACAAAGTATTTCCCTCTGACGAAACTACACCGAGAGAAACGTAGGAGGGGGAAAGGGACAGGGGTTGTTCCAGCTTTGAGAACATGCAAAGAAATCAGGTTTAGGGTGAGAGAGTGAGCGGGAAAGAGAGGCTGAGTGCACAAAGTGACACGAAAGGTGAATTTAGAGGCGGTGAAAGAGAAAGAAGACGACAAGGGAGAGACAAAATGATGCAGAGGAAAGAGACGTCTGCATTCTGGCTCCTTCATACCCACAACATGGGAAGACATTTCTTGTCTTCAGGTAAAAGCCTTTGGGGAATGTAATCTACAGCACAGTCACTTCTCGACATCCAAGACCATACTGATATTCAAACCAACACACGCATGTAAGACCATGTTTTAAGAGTAAAGTAATAAATTTGGTTTAATCGGGTTTGACAGGTCTCTCTGCACTACAATCACGTGGTTTTGGTGCTTGTCACCTTCTGTTTCTCTCACACAGCAGAAATGAAACATTTAATTGATGCTTTAGTTCAAAACTTAAAACAAATATTCAGTTTACTCTGATATATGACAAAGAACAGCAACATCCTAACATGACAACTGGAACCAGTAGACGTGTGGCGATGAACGAAATGATGAATTGTCAAAGTGGTTGCAGATTGTTTCAAGTCACTTTTGGGAAATTGGAAAAAGAAAGAGAGACAGACACAGGGAGGATGAAGAGGTTGAGGAGGAACCAGCACTCGCAAATCAAACCACAAATCAAACTGGTAATGGATTGCTTGACTTGTGGAAGCAGTGAGGCCAAAAAGTGATAGGAAAAGAGGGGGAGGGGGGGGGGGGGGGTGTAATGATCGGGTGAAGGAGGGAGGGAGGAGGGGAGAAGGGAAAGGAAAGAGGAGGTGGGGGACTCGGCTGAGTTGGGGAGGGTCTAACAACCACAAATCACGCAATGATCAGTCGCCTCACTTAGCGTTTCTGGAATGTTCCAGCCTATAGCACCTGCAGGGAGTGGGAGACAGCCTGACAAGTCCTGCCAAGCTCGGGAGGAATTCAACCAAAGGGGGAGGAATGGGAGGAGGGGGAGTAAATGGATGTCCCTGCGCCGATTGGCAGTGTGCAAGTTCTCAGCATCATTCCTGCGCCAAAAACTGAAGGAGGCCCTACTTTTTCGACTGTGTTTTACGGACTGTGCAACAAAGTAACCACATTAAGAAAGCAAATATTAAAAAACACGACAAGGAAAGTATCTAGCTGTGCTCCCACACTTGTGTTTGAGTGATTCACAGGTGCCCTGAAGTAGGTTCACACAATCATACCAGCGTTTTTGCATATGTTCACCCATATACTGCAAATTTCATTCCTTTTTCAGGCAGAAATTTCAAATTTGCAAAAGCTTTACAAATGTGATTTGATGCTTTGTTGTTTGTTTTTGGTTGTTATGTGGGATAAAACACACTTTTAAATGATTTTGGCATACTCTAAGGAAATGATGCATGCCCACTTTTGACTGCATGTTCCTAAATTTAAAGGCAAAGATGAGTAATTGATAAATGGAGTCAGAAATCAGCACTACTGCACTACATATTGAGTATTTGCATACCAAGCAATTGTGTTTTAGAAATGTGCAAGTGCTTATTTCCCAGCACCCACTGCTTTCTATTAATGTCCGTACAGCAGGAGAGTTAATTAGCACACTACACGCACCAAATGATAATGTAATAATGATGATGGATTAGACTTCTCAAGCAACTTTCAAGAGTCTGCTAATTGATTATCATATCACACAAAAATAAATACTGTGGAACAGTAGGAAGAAGACATCCAAAGAGCTGCATAGCAAGCAATTAAAAACAAATGGAAAATGTCCATTTCTGCCACCAACTAAGCCCACTCAACATATCCAAGATTGTCAAACTTGTTCTAAAACCCTCATGTGTCACCTGGCTGATGTTAAACAGTAGGCACACGTGTGTACAACGCATCCATCTTGCAGTCCAACCAACGTAAAGGCATTTCATTACCGTCCAGGTAGTACAGAATCACCCGCTCCAACCTCTGACTCCCTCCTCTCCTCTCCTTCCCGTCATGCCTCCTCCCTTCTCCTCACCATTCCTCCTCACCCGAGTGTGATGTTTCCTCGGAGCCAACAGCTGTGTCACCCTTACAGACACTTCTTGCTCTCTGTGTGTTCACTGAAACATCATTGTTGAAACTAGCCAGCAAACCTGCTAACAAGCAAGCTAAACAACGCTAACACACCAAAAGATACACACATTTCCACATTTATTTTTCATGTGGCTCAATAAATGTTCTGGTAGCTCCGCAGCTTGTAGCTTGAGAAGAGTAAGTCCAGTGTTAGCATCATAGCTAACTAGCAAACTCAAAAGCTAAACAATGCTAACACGCTCCTCCTAGCCCCTAACCAAGCTGGCTTCTTCTAGACATGCTAACTAGATGGTAAAAATAAATAAAGCATTCCAAAATATACAAGTATTTCAAAATTCCCTGTTGGTTAATGTCTTCTCATGCTTTCAGTGCATGAATTTAGGATTAACTTCCTATTTTTAAATGAGTCTGAAACACGTGCTAACTCTGGGCTGGACCTCTGCCTCACCACGGCGATACCTAAAGACACAGTTACCAAGGTAATGACAGCTCAGACCACCCAATAAACTCATCTGTCAGTCACTCAACACACACACACACACACACACACACACACACACACACACACACACACACGTATACAACACAAAACAACGGGGAGGGGGAGAAGTGGGTGGAGGAGTCAATTCAAAGTCAATGCAGCTCCATCTGATGAGTCCTATTGAGACGCAGGAAGCTTTTTGCTGCTGATTCGCTTTAATGTTTCCCCTTCCAACGACTACCAAAGCATTTCCTGTCACTCGGCTGGTAAAGCAAGGCACTACCACTGCTGGGGTCGAGGGTTTGAGTCCCTCTGCAGTTCAATGATGAAGTTCGGCACATGGTTAAGGTTGATTTTACTCATATACTGTACTTAAATGCAATTTTTTTAGGTACTTTTACTTGCGTGTTATGTAACATGCTACTTTATTCTTTTACTGCAAATACCACTTTTTCCCCACTTAATGTACTTTACTTTTATCACTAGTTAATTTGTATACTTTTACATATAAAGATCAACTTAAACATAAAATGATGACAGATTGTAGTAGATTTAAATACCAACTAATATGTCAAGTTGTTAAGCTGAGTTGGACCAAGTGCAACAGTAATTCCTACTTAAATAAAATGTATAAAAACATGACTGTGAGTGATTTTACTATTTTACTAATACTACTTTTACTGAAAGTGTTTTGAAATACTTTATTGAGACACAGACTGGCCATCTGTGATGAGAAGAAGCACTACACCCATTACCTCCCAAATTAGATTAAGAAAGAGCAGCGCTGCTGTTTGATGCTGTCATTAAGACAACAAACATTTATAAGTGTCTTATAGTCAGTGGAGAAAGAAGTATTCAAATCTTTTTATATTTAAGTTAAAGTAGCAATACTCAATATATAAACCAGTAGAGCCTGGTGTAAATGCTAGAGACTGGATGCTAACATTGTAATACTGTACATTAATAAACACTTTCAGCTACATTATAGTGCATGTATTACATGGTTGCATAGTGGTTGTAAATGCTGAATAGGAAGAGCTAAAGTAAAGTGTTACAATTAGGATATACATGGTTTTCACTGGACAGTCACTACATTTTAGTCATGGTTTAGATGGGTTTTTTTTTCATAGTAATCGGTAAGATTTGAGAACATGAAATAAGAATAAAATGAGAAACAAAGCGAAATAGATTCACAGCATTTCCAGTGTACTATATGCCTTCAAACAGCTCCAATATACCGATGAATATAATACCATATAAAAGGTTTAAATAATGCACATTTGAGTGGTGCAAATAAAGAAAGGATCCTGTTTGCTTGCACTCTCTTGCTGCAGAAGATGAGTCCCGCAGCTTTCTTGTAAAGGTGTGGCTTGCAAACAAGGCACGTTGCCCCAATAATCTCCTACTTTAAATATTCATCAGCGGGGCGGGGTTTGAATTGCAAATTAATCTGAGCGCGCCCACTCTAATATGAGCTGCTTTTTTCAGTCCCTCGGGCTACTAATAAACGCAAACTTCACAACAAGGCATTAAAAAAAAAAACATCTATAGGTTGAAGGGCACTGAACGCAGTTGGAATATTAATTTCTATAAAAAATGACAACAAAGGGTGCTGAAAAACAGTGACTTCACTGTCCTTATAGATGTGTAGAATGACTAGGAATATATTCAGAAATGTGTCACCTCATGCGGCAGACTGAAGACATCCACAACGTGACGCATGGAGGAATAGAGGCACACAATAGACCTGTGCAGAGTGCACGTCTCTGATATGGACAACGTGCGTAAAAGTCACATATGCAAAATAAATTTGTCAAAGTGCCAGTTAAAACGTTTTAAAAGTGTCTTTAAACAGAGTAGACCTGGAACTACGCAGTCGCAATGCAAAAATGTAGCACATTCAGCTTCATAGTTCTTATGTGACATCTGTGCTGCAAATAAACCCGAGTGGAGAGCCACTCCACCTGAAGGAGTGTAACATAAGCAAATGGGACTTACTCCGTGCGCAGATCTCGCCGCCAAAGCGACTGCTATCACACAAATCCTGCCAGAGAAATAAACATTTGGTTAGTTTGTTGCTCCGGTGATGCTCTGGCAGGTAAACTGCGCCGGAGCTCGGCTCAAACGTCGCCAGCGAGCCGTGACCGAGCTCCGAGCGGCTGCTTGCAAAGCTGAGAACTTTTTTTAAGAATGAAGTTGAAAGCGCGAGGGAAAAAATGGCTTACAGGAATTTCATTTTTTGGATCCGACTGGCAGAGAGGGGGGAACCGCAGGTCCAGAGTCGATCCCCTTGTCTTCACCAGCAAGGCACTTCAAACGCGCTCATCGACGACTCCAAAAAAAAAAAAGCCCCTGTCATCTACCCGGAGACAGACACAGAGAAATAGAGAGATAAAGTAGTCCCCCCGCCAAACACAACCCGCATTAATACACATACACACACACAGCTTTACGCATTTAACCACAAACCAGCACGGAGAGAAAATCCTCTTTCTTTGAAGGTGATTTCTTTCATGAAATGAGAGCTTATCCAACTCACCAAAGTCGCAGCGGTGAAGTCGCTGCTGCGCTCTCCGGGTTGTTGCGCTTCGACTCAGCAACGCACCACAGCAGGGAGAGGAGGGGCCAACACATGTCATTCATGCCTCCATACCTTTTGGCTGCAAGCTGGAGACTTTACTCACGCGCACAGACCGTAACCTCTTCAAACTGGTTGGAGCTGCAGAGGAAGCTCCTCACACCCGGAGCAAGTCTTTATTTGGTTGTTAGCCATGAAAAATAGAAATAAAGAAAATATTTAAACATTAAAGATATAAAGACTTTTATTCTTATGAACCTCAATTATGAACTTTGAGAAACCTTTATGAACTAAACTTCCTTTATTTTATCCCCTGTGATATAAATACAATATCCTTAAAAAGTGAGTTTATCAATAATCACTGTACTTTAAAATTACCTTATGTCTTTATGCTACATTATCACCCACATCATCAATACAGTGGTCATATTATACTCTATTAAGTCGTCTAAAAAGTATTTAATCTAGTGTGGTTGCATGATATTTCTGTTGTGTATCCTACATTTAATACAATAATCTTACACATTCTTTTAACTTTAAAAATATATCCTGCAAATAGGATTATATTTGCAGGATATCCTTGTCTTCAGGATTATAATAGCTTTGTGTCGTAAATGTACTAGCCGATGTAACTTTCGGAAAATCCCTGTTATTAAAGACTCTGGTGGCCGTTTAGTGAACTGCAGTCAGCATCCTGTTGCTCGTGCAATCATATGTCACATTTAGAATACCGTCACCTGCTATCTGTGATGTCCCTTTATTTTATAATAACTAGCTTGCCGTTTCCAAATTACTTCATCAGCTAACGTTACGAAGCAACCAACGCCAGATCCATGCAGCGCGGCTATGTCACAGTTAGCTGGCTAGCCTTAGCTTAGCTTCCAGTGAGCTGCTTGGCCAGCCCCGCCTTGCATCCCTCTTGGCTAGTAGAAAGCAATCGTTAGTTACACTTCACATCATTTATTGTTAGCTAAAATCAAACCCGCTACTTTAGCTACACACTGTTGGCCCTGCCGGAGGGGACAAAGGGGAAGGCACTAGGGACCACGCATAAACGGCACATTCTTTGGGGTCTTTCACTGCAAAAATGTCACTTTACATAGAAATCAGTCGACAAGCTGTTCTGGGCAAACCGAGAAAGTCTCAGTTTTGAAGTTACTTTACAGTCCGTTCACACATCGCAGTACATGTTAACTGTTACATATAGAAGCCTAGCTTTAAGCATGAGATCAAATTAAAAACATTGAACACCTCAGTCGTGACCTGTTGCTCTAAACATGGTGCAGACACTGAGTTACTCAAGTTGCAAACAGTCCTCATTTAGCTCTTGAATGTTCTATTTTAGCTCAACTTGACCTGAGTCTTCAACAGATTTTGTTGACTCATGTTCCTAGCTCACACAAAAGCATCTTTGTTCTCCTCGACAGCTTTTCAGCTGCGGAGCACCGCAGGGATCCTTACTGGGACCATTTTGTTTTGCACTTTGATGGCATATTATAGTCATTGATGCAATTGTTAATATATTTATTACCCAAACATATATCCCCAACCCTAACCCTAAACCATGTAGCAGAAATAGCTCAAACCTAAGAAGCTCATACTTTCTTCAAAGTAATTTAACACTTCGTTACATTTTAATGGTCGTTTTTGCCGAGTTTTCAGATCTAATCTCTACCAGTTATAAGGAGACAAATGGAACTGCAGTCCCCACTGTTATAAATGGGGTGGACAAATTAAAAGAAACACCTGTCAGTACAACACCACACAATTCAACAGCATCGCAACAGACTCCAAAATGACCATAGAGTTCTCAAAAACAGTTTAAAAAGGAAACATTGAAGGAATTATTGCAAGACTATTGTATTAGATTGCATCAGTTTAATAAGCTGGCAACTGGCTGTTGTGTTTGGTTTAAGGTCATTTTGCATTATGAGGCAGACTCACTTCAAGTGGATAAACTCACTTCAAGTCAAACATCCCAGAATATTACACACAGATATCTCATCAACAACGCTCTATCCTGGTGGGAAAGTGGTTCTTTGAGATACTCAGTTTCTCAATTTTGGAATTCTGTTCTGCAACTGCTCCTGAATACAGTAAGAAAAGCATGTGAGCGCACTGGAGACAAAGAGCTAAAACGAATACAGTTGAGAGTGAAAGTTGTGAAACAGATCAACTATCATTAACTGGTTACTTTACAACTTCAAGCCCCCATAAAGGACGTCACCTGCATTTTAGGTGTTTTAGTGCCATCAAGACTCGTCGTGAACATTTAACATTTCATGATGAATTGTTACATTATTAAAAAAATTAAAAAATGTATTAATGCCGTGTGTTTTGGGAGGCTTTGACAATAGTTTTATATGATACAGTATCAGCAGCTTCCCTCTTGCACCATACACCTTTTAAAAGAATGCATTCTGAGAAGAAGAGGATGATGTTCTTTGGGTTTGTCTAAAGTACATTTTTTGTTCCATTCTGCCGGCAGCATCCCTCTGTCAGGAGTCAACAGAGAGTATTTGGCCCCTTAATAATCTGGCAGGAATGCAACATGTCCGGGCGGATAGAAAATGTCAAATAAAGGTTTAATGTCAAACCTTTTTTTTGTGCAGCCTCAGGCGTTGGGTAGAATTGGGGAGGCACGCAGGAGGAAGGAACCAAATCCATCCGCGTGTGCGAGGTCCCAACATTATTAAATCATTTTTAATTGGAGAGGGATTTAAAACAAATCATTTTTTGGGACTGGAATGTCCCACGTTGGTTGCCAGAGTAGGACCATATTTTAAGACGCATTTCATCCCGAAACTGTATTTTAGGTGAACTTGCCTGTCTTGGTGTAGGTGCAGTGCTAATATCAGTGCGCCCTGGTTGCGGGAAGTAGATCCGGCTAGGAAGTTGCACGTCGAGGAGAGAAAAAGTTAGAGAGGGGGACTGCAGAGGCGCACGGTGCCAGAGCCAGGACCACTGGGAGCCTCTGCAAGCGCAACAACAGCCGACACGCCGAGAAGAAGTGCTTTTTTTCTTATTACTTCTATTTCTCTGAAGAACAAGTGTGCAGAGGGGGGAGACAGAGAGAGACGCAGGGCTATGACACGCGAGTAGAGAGTAGAGTTTGTGAGTGTTAACGCAGACGGATCCTTGTTGTATTCACCCCACCAAGATGAATAAAGACCTGAAGAGCCTGCGACGGCTCGCCGAGCCTCTGCTCCTCCTCGCCCTGTGCGTCGCGGTGCAGCGATCCGACTCTGCGGTAAGTGCGTTCCTCGGCTTCTCTCCTGTTTTACTGTTTGGAGCCCTCTTTTTATCGGCTTTTTAACCCCGCACGAAGAGACCGTGCATGCTCTCTCGCTCAGGGACACCGGGACACCAACGGCTCTCACAGCCGGCCCCAGCTAAGGTTTATAAATAGAGAGGCTCGCTTTATAACAAGTGCATATGCTTCTGCTCTAATAATAATAATAATCCACTTTACAATTGTGTTGCAATGAAGACAATAAACCCGATTACACGCCGTTGTGCTGCTCTTTTACTGCACTTTTTTCTGTCTTTCTTTTTGAACGCCGGGGACCAGTGAGCACCTTCTGCTTTGTAGTTTCATGGAAGAATCGGACGGAGTTTCTGTCCCGGTCCCTGCGCGTCACGGTCCTTCCTCAACCTGTAGCGACACGCCGACCACTGCGCACTGTTCTCAGCCGGCATCGTACCTTTTTTTTTTTGTCTCGCACTCAAAACATAGACGACATATAGAGAACTGTATGAGGAGGAGCGCGTGTAACTAAACACACTATAGGCAACATTCCTGCTCCTGTCAGCGTGACAACGCGGTCTGCCGCCCGTCTGACCTAAAACACGGTGCGTAATGTTTTAGTTGGTGACATCCCAGAGGAGCGGGAATGTGATTTGTTTCAGCGGTTATGAAGGTGCATCTCCCCTTTTGCAGGTGTGTGTTTTATATGGACAGCACCTGGTTATTGACGCATATTGAAGTATGGATTCATATAAACACATCTGTATTGCATCCTAACACCAGATTCTCTGCAGCCAGTTTATGAGCATCAAGGTGAAAATGTCTCTTTGCACTTGAGATCCGTGTTTAGCGCGTACTTTCCCTCCCCTTCACTCTGCATTAGTTTGCATTAGTGGGCATCGATCAGTCAGTGCGGAGCGTCTCAGCCCGACTCCTCATGTAATATTCCAACAGGCTATCTGTGTCATGAATATTCACATCCTCATTAATAATTCACGAGGGCTATATAGTTGCAGGCTGCTGCGCACGACCCCGCCCACACGCTGCGTGTCCAATCAGGCCTGCTGTTCATCAGCATGTGCGGTATGAGCCTGTAGGACTTTTTTTCCTTTATGTTCTAGAAGACTTTTGCACACCTCCACCTTGAAGATATTTACACGTATGGCAGCATTGCATTACGCAAAGGTCACTTTATTATCAGTTCAGGGTGAGAGGATGAGGGAGCCTGCTCAAAGTTGACCCCAGATCATTTGTATTTATAACAACGCAGGTGGCTTCCTCATCACTTTATGCATCTTGTCTACAAAATACTTGAAGTCTGAACTCGGGGACATTCCTCCTGCCTGCCGGTGGGGTGTTGCTGCGGCACGAAACAGATCAAATCTTCAAGACGTTTTTTTTTTATGCAAGTCAGAACAGTTCATAAAAAGGCACCGACGTTGTTTGATGTAACCAGGCGCACAAAGACGGCTTTAAGTCTATTTCACTATAGGTGAATATGTCCTTTAAATTGGTTTATATGACCCCAACTATGGATTGAAGAGATGGAGAGAGAGGGGGTCCACTTTGTACCAAGGAATGTGGCTGGCCCCACCCTCCCGGAGAGGAAGAGGAGGAAGAGGAAGTTTAGAGGGGAGAGATGGATGGACGAGAGCCTTCATCAGTGAGTTTGATCAGAAAGAGTTAGTGAGTGAAGACGATGAAGGAAAAAAAGAGGAGGATGAGAATGAAAGATGGAGGGAGGATGCAGGTGTTGCAAGTTATTTTGACTTTCTCTCCCACTTTTCCTGGTTCAGTCTGAGCAGCACTAGTGCTCTCACCGAGGCCCCCTAGTGGAGGCCGTGTGTGTGACACAATACCACCACATACCTGGAGGTCAGCTCATGAACGAGCATCTCCAAACATGCGCAAGTTTTTAAAATATAAAGGAGGATTAACTCCTCAAGAGGCCGTTTCTTTCTTATAGTCCATATAAAGTTGATATTTAGAGATACATGGTTTTCACAGGACTGAGAAAATAAAATCCCTTTACACACACACACATGCAAAGAGCCTCTCATTCGGCTTGTAATAATTAATTTATCATAAATAGAGCGTCTCATTCATCACTGTTGCACAGCTATTTGGTCGTGTGTGTGTGTGTGTGTGTGTGTGTGTGTGTGTGTGTGTGCAGTATTAATCCCTGCCTAGATATGAATCTACCATTCAGCCAGGTGAGCGAGTTCAGCGGTAATGTATACCTGGAGGTTTTCCTTTGAACCCGTCATGCCGCGCAACCAAACACTACACTTAATTTGATGCATGCTTTCCTGTGCGCGCACACGCACAGAGACACACACACACACACACACACACACACACACACAAGGTTGCCTCACCTTTTACATGACCCTCATCCCAGGTGGAGCTGTGTGTGTGTGTGTGTGTGTGTGTGTGTGTGGTAGCCATAACATCCTCCGATTGCAGTGATACGTCTGCTCACGCTGCAGAGCTGCACCTGAGCGCTTCTCTCTCGTCTTCTTTAGTCCGCTCTTCTTTTCTTTCCTCGTCATCCGCCTCTTGTTCTCGCCGTCTCTCACTGCGCACAGAAACGCAGGTGAGTTAATCATTTCTCCCTCCTGGAATTTACAAAGTTAAACATAAATCCAACCAATACATGCAGAGATGTTTCACCATTTTGTTTCTCACAGTAGAAGTGGTGTCAGTGTAGGCGTCACCAGTTTTATGCGGGAAACAAAACGTTTTGCCAACGTTTTTTAAAAAGAAGAAAAAATGGAGCTTCAATCTCCAAAAATCTCCTTGTAACTAATCTAAGAGTTTGTTTCCCAGACTTCATAACACTCAGACTCTCTCCTCCAATTCACCTTATGTAAAGTTAAAAGACCCAGACGATTCCTGATCTATTACTTACAATTAGAGCTGCAACGAAGATTTGCTACTTTTCTTTGTCTTGCCTGAGAATAAACCTGAACATCTTTGAGGTTTAGATTGAACAAAACAAGCAGGAGCAGAATTCATCTCGGCATTTTTATTTATTTAATGAAACAAATCGGTATAAAAATAATTGTTTTTTTGCACATTTCTTTTGGAAAACGCGGCTGTAGATTTAGTCGTTTCGATCCACCGTCCTCTCAACAGACCTTTGGGAAATCCTGACGTCACAGAATAATCAACGTTCCTTTACACTCCTTCTGACTGTATCTGTTTTTCTCCCCCGTCTCTCCCCCATCTCTCCCTTCCCTTTGTGTTCAAATTCCATCTTTATCTCACCTGCTCTGAGAGAAGGGCTCCTTAAACAAGCAGCAATCCTATTTACCTCCTTTATATAGTTACACATTATGAAGGAGTACTTTGTGTGTACTTGTGTGTGTGTTTCCTGGTGGAACTCACACTGTGGTGTCAATGAGCTGAAGATGCCATTAGGATTAACAGGTGGACAGAAAAGTCAATGTTTAGACAGCTAATTACTTCTATCCAGTACTTTCACTCCCTCCTGCTCCGCATGTACTCTGTCTCTCTGTTTACAGCTGGAAGCAGTACTCGATGCAGTAGGTGTAGAAATACTACTAGTAGCAGCAGCAGCAGTTGTATGAGTTGCAGTAGTAGTAGTAATATGAGATGTAGGAGTACCACTTGTTTTAACACTAGTAATAGCAGTAGTAACTGCAGAAGTAGTATTTGTAGAAGTTGCTGTAGTATTTAGAGTAACAGCATTAGCAAGAGTTTTAGTAGTAGCGGCAAGAGGAGGATTAGTATTGTCAGAGGCAGTAGTAGGCTAGTACCTGTAGACATTGTAGTATAGTAGTAGCAGCAGTAGTAGTAGTTGTACGATTAGTAGTAGTAATGGAAGTAGGTTTCGCAGTAGTAGAATAGCAGTAGCAAGAGTTACAGTAGTAGTGGTAGTACTGCAGGAGGAGGACTAGCAGTGGCTACAGGAGTAGTAGTATTAGCAGTACCAGCAGCATTAGCAATACTAGCAGAAGTAGTAGTAGTTTAGTAGTAGTTGTTACAGTACAAGTTGTAGTAGCATTAGTAGTAATAGCAGTAGTCTCATTTGTAGTTTAGTAGCAGTAGTAGTACCAGCAATAGTAGTATTAGCAGTACCAGCAGAATGTAGAAGGAGCAGCAACAGCAGTAGTAGCAGTCGCAGTATTTGTATCAGTACTATTAGTACCTACAGGGCCAGCAGTAGTAGCAGTATTTGTACCAGTAGTATAATACCTACAGGGCCAGCAGTAGTAGCAGTATTTGTATCAGTAGTAGCAGAAGTAGTAAATCAAACACTTGGATCTAAAATGTTAGTCCTCGTCCTGCTTCGTGTTTTCTTCCCACTGGGCTCATAATCTCATTTAATCTCTTTGCACAAGACATCTTTCTCTCCCCCTTCACCCCGTTATCACCCTCTGCGTTCAGAGGAGGGTAAACTCGCTGTGTTTGTTACACACTTCTTTATTTACTTCATCCCTCACTTTTTGCTTTCAGATTTTAAAGGTCAACAGAGCCCCCCCCCCCCTACATCCATCCAGCTATGCTTCTTAATATATGTCCTGCTCTCATCTCTAACCAGACCACCGTGCAGTTTCAACCTATTTTTACTTTGTTACTCACGACCCCCTAAAAACAACAGCGCGCAGTCGTGTTATTCGCGGCGCCCCACATGACCACGAGCTTCTGTGAGCGACTTAAAGATTGTGCAAAGCTCTTCTGGGTTATGAAAGTCAGGAATCTGTGATCTTCTGATGTGGAGGGTTAAGCAGCGGTCACTTCTTTAAAGGCCGGTGAGAATATCCAGATTAAAGCGGAGCTCTTTTTCTACAGATTAGGATTAAGAAGAATCCCGTGAATGTATTGTATATATATATACATCCCATGTTTCCTATACTGCACATAGTGTCTTTAAACCAGCAGTTTGTTGGACTTGTGTTGCATGTTGGACTGTTTGAGCCATCACACCGGTACATGTAGTCCACTGCAGGAAGATAACAACCAGGTAGAATCCCTGTAAAAGCTGACAGCAGGACTGAACATTTTTATTGATTTTTATTTCACGTTTAACTCCACAAGTAGAAGTCTATACGCCAACAGAGTGTCCAGGGTACTGAAGAGGCCAACTGAGGCCTGATCGTGGCACATTGTGATCCTTTATTTTCATGCAATCTGCCAGAAACTAAGAACTTGAGGGCCTTGTTCAATTCATAGTAGCTCGTTTAAAGCTGCGGTCGGATCATCTTTAATGCTTTTATCAACCGGATCTTTGGATTGAAGACTAGTCCTGTGGATATGTAGCGAAGCACTTTGAGTAAATGATAAAGAAACTCTGTCAGATGCTTGTACGTCTACGTCTCTGCTTCATCTTCTTTTGATCGTTTCACACTGTGAGTGCGGTTTTCTTTCCTTTGCGTGGGATTGAATCTGGTCCTCGGATAGGAAAGCTGTGTCTGTTTGTAAGATTTGATTCTGGGATCAGCTTTTTGGTGATAATCCAATGTTTTAGTGTTTGTTTTAGACAACTGCTATGTTGTGTTCATGTGCCGGTGGGAAAGCCAGACATCTGGAACTGCAGCATTCAACATCAGACTCTGTTTATTCATGTAACATTTGTCCGAAAATCCGAACCGGAAAGTACTACGGAGGCGGCAGCTGTACCAGTGGAGGAGTTATTCATGATTGATGCAGGTGTGGAAGTTCAGCAACCGCTTTCAGCTTGTAGTGAAGTTGTGATTGCTTTTTCTTTTTTAATAAAAAAAATGAAATTCTCTTGCCGTGTGTGCGTGTGTGTGTGTGTGTGTGTGTGTGTGTGTGTGTGTGTGTGATCCAGTGGGCCAAGTCCACCTACACTGAGCAGTCACAAGACATGCCGTCCTCCCTCCCTCCCTTCTTTCTCTCTCTCTAGAAAAAAAAAAATGGAATTCTTACAGCCCAAAGGAAAAACAGAGCGCTGCTTAAGGGACAAAGTGAAAAACATATCGCTTCAGGTGGGAAGCAAAGAAAAACAAAAAAGCTCGACTGGAGAAGAAGAAGAAAAACAAAATGATCAAAGAGAGCAAATTGAAATGCATCACATATTTGTGCTCTAAAGCGTTTATTGTTCTGCATTCTTTCTTTCTGGAGAGAAGAAGAAGGGAGGACTTTCAATCTGTCTGAGATCAGCGGGTGACCTTGATCTACAGATGTCTCCTTCTTTCCTCTCTCCTTCCCCTCTCACCTGCTTAACCCCGTGTTGTACAGCTTCCCCACGAAGTACGTATTAACAAATATGCCGACTGGCCTCGCCTTTACATCATTCAACGGCTTTTTATAGCGACCTGCAGAGCCTCCCCTCCGTGTCTCTGGTCACTCTCGTCTTTCTCTGTCAAACACAAAGTCACCTTGTTTCCAGGCTTTCTTGCTCTTTCGGTTTCTCATTTCCCTCAAAAGAAAAGACTTCCTAAATAACATATTCCTTCGCAACCACGGGGCAACTTTGCACATTAGCATCTCCAAATGGCCAAGTGTCCCACCTGCAGTCCCCACATTGTCCAGGACACCACTTCAAGAGTTTTGGTGGATTATCTATGTGAAAAGTTTAGGTTTACATAGATATATGAAGTCAAAATATGCTTTTATTCAAATTCTAAAGCTGTCAAATGTGACATTGCATTACCAAACAGTAATAAACACATAAAAGAGACATTAACTTATAGCAGCAGAGAGTTAAACCTTGTGCTGCTTTGGTTGCAATAACAATGCAACACAAGTCGGGGCTACAAGCAGGCATAACTTATTCTGCTCATAAGTAACCAGAGTACTGATGTGATGATTGACAGCCAAGTCCACCAATCGGTTCATCTGCACTCATGAAACAGCACTTCGTCTCTCGGCCTCCACCTCTCCACCAACCCTCCAGATCTGTTCATCTCACGAGGGACTGATGGCGAGGAGCGATAACACACACACGCACGCACACAATGCTAAAACACACAGCTTAGCCTGTAGTCTGCAGCAGTCTATGAACAAATGAATGAAGTCATCAGAGCTGCTTCAGAGAGGCAGAAAGCTGTTTTGACTGCAGCTGATTCGACCGTAGTGTGGGAGGGCATCTGGTTCTCTGTTCTCTCTCTCTCTCTCTCTCTCTCTCTACCTTTAAAGCTTTCTCTTGCATTTTGGGCACCTGTTTGTCTAATCACACTTCTGAGTAGGAAACAGGGTTTCCCTGAAAGCCACATGGGAAAAAGTGGTATGGAGTGTGTTATTTTGCATGTGTGTGTGTGGCTACTGTTTCAGAGTACAGCGCTATCACGTTACCTTTTATATACTTGTCCAGACAGAGTTATTTCAAAGTAAAGGACAAGCTATAGACACATATTGGATCTCCCTGGCTGCTCCCTCCTTCACTCTTTGCCTAACACGATGGAGGCATGTTGACATTTTCCTAACAAGAGCCTCTTCTGGCCGCGAGAGTTATGACTCAGGTCTCTGCGGAGCAAAATGCTGGAAGTAGTGTGATGTTGTTGCAGCACTGAACGCCTTTTAGGAGGGACGGTGGGATGCATTAACAACAAGTTTCCTGTAACCAAACCGTCTCGTACAACAGTGTGTGTGATCTCTTATGAAACGTTATTCCTCAGGGCTGTTTGTTCGACCTTTCCACTCACCTCTTGTGACTTTGTGCCGTCTTTATACTTCCTGGTTAATGATTACGTGGATTACTTTGGTTGGTGAGACTGAACCAATAATGCGGCTCCTTCTTAGTCGAGTACTCGACTAATGGCTTGTTTTGGCCTTCGTCGATTGGTCCATTTTCTTTCTTGGTCTCCACCTCCCCCTCTCTCTTTCCTCCCTCTCCATCAGATCAGAGTCCCGGGTCAGATCCTAAGAACTTGTCCTGTACATACAGTAGACACAAACACTGTTTGTACTTTACACTGCATGCCGCTGTGTGTCCCTCAGGTGGAGCAGGTCTGAGTTAATCCTGCAGCGCAGTGTGCTGGCTGGTATGCGGCTAAGCCGTTAGCATGCAGTCGGAGGATAATGTTCAGCAGCAGAGCGAGGTGCATGTTGTTTAGTGACACAGAGGCACCTGATCCACCGCTTGTTTGTTAATTACAAGTTTGTTGTTTTTTCTTCTTCTTCTCTTTTATTTCTAGTCTGTAATGACTTTTTCGGGAACTTTTTAGAAACACAACTGTGTCATGTTTGTACGTCGTTTTTGAAGCAATTCTTGGTGTATTTTCTCATTTTTTTAATGACTTTGTGGCCTGTTTTCTTTCTGCTTATTGATGTAGATGCACAGATGGGTGACATTATAGAGTCTTCAAATATCTGAACTTATGGAGGGATTCTTTCACTTGGTTCGACATGTTTCTCGGGTCATTTATTCAGGTTTTTCCTTGAATTTGTCACCTCTTTGTATGTGGTTGAGCGGCGATAAAAGGCAGGTTTCTCTTTCTATTTTCTTGTAGAATTTCCTTTATTGGCAAAAAATATATTGTTTTACATTCATAAGAAGTTTGGAAAGAGAATTGGAAATTAAACAAAAGTTTTTCCATCTTTATTGTCAATATAGTGTAATTCAAAATATAAAGACAAGACGTACCTTTATTTCTTTGCTTGTATATAAGTGTGTGTGTGTTCACATGTTTGTTTGTGCGTGTCAACACTGAGTGCATGGGATTCCTAGACAAACCGACCCCCCGCCGGTCAGAACAACGGGAAATATCGAACATCTGTCACAGCACAGTAGGAGAGAAGAAGAAGAGGAGGAGGAGGAGGAGGAGGAGGAGGAGGAGAGGGGTGGAGGGATAGATGGAGCGGTGGTGGAAAAATGTGAGACAAGAGAAGAAGAGAAAGAAAGATAAACTGAAGGAGTGAAGAGAGTTAACAGGTGTAGAGGAAGACCAAGAAGACGAGAGCATTTAGGACCCTTCCTATCTTCTGGTTCCACTAAAGTGAACAAAACAGATTTTAAGAATTATTTATTGGGGAACTGAAAAACTGAACTTGCTTATTGTGTTTAAGTGACTGTCTAACTTTCTTTTAAAACATTGTATAATGCATAAAGGATCAGAAAAACAAAACAATAACCCGTTATATTATCTAAGAGGTGCATTGCCACAAAGCAAAAGAGCTGACATTTTGGATGCACATTTTGACAGTAATGATAAGATAGCTACAATGCTAACAGCTGACCCTAAGAAGCTAGTCTTTCCCAGCGAGTGCTTTTCTCAGCATTTCCAGGTTTAAGTCATCCATTTCCCTCCCTCAACATTTCACTTCTCTTACTTGTTTCTTGGTGCAGAAACAATATAAAGCCTCACAGTTGAACTTCCCCCTGTAACACTTAACATTTCAGCTGCTGTGTCTGGTTTTAAAGTGAGAACATTTGAGAGAAATGTGGGCAGGGCAGGGACCTGCTGTGACCTGCCTCTTCTGAAGATCACATCTCACACTGAGGACTTGGAGACGCGAGAGAGAGAGAGAGACAGAGAGAGAGAGAGAGAGAGAGAGAGAGAGAGAGAGACAGAGAGAGAGAGAGAGAGAGAGAGAGAGAGAATGTTGCAGCTGTGAGGATCCGAACCAAACTACGGCCAGAAAACACAGTCAGACGCTAAAAAAGTTAGTGTAACTCATTCTTAAACAGAACGAGGCCACAGCCGACGTGTAGAGGGCATCTCCAAAAATATATCGTTTTTCTGGACTTTTGATTCATGCTTTTCATCTTTTTACCTGCATGCTTCCAGCTGTCGTCACCGCCCTCATGTGGTGAAGACGTAGAACTGCAGGTGTCCAGGTAGAAGCACAGCGTGTGTTCTAATACCCATACTACTATACTATTTAGTACGCCAGGAAAGGATTTAGTAGGTCCCAATACATATAATGTCAAATGCAGTATGCCAAAAAATACCAGGATGTTTAATTGCATCCGGTCCCATTTTGCAGTTTGCAAGCCAGCATGCTTTCCTGGCTATTCTGACCCACAATGCTCTGCTCAGTAGATGTGTGAGCAAGAGGGTCAGAGGTGCAATGTCAAGAGGAAGTAGTAGGTCCCAACTGAATGCATACTGCATGCAACAGTACGTACTTTGTAAGGGCGGCTGTGGTACGAACTAAAAGTAAAAAGAAAAACAATGGGACTTATTTGCACAAAATGCTGTATGTGGACAAAAGTACGTGTACTGCTCACTTGGAGTTGTTTGTCGGGGTTTGGAATCTTAATGTATGTAAAGCATATCATTATATTTAATTGCAGCTACAACAAGCCAGAAGCTACAAGAAGCAGCAGATTAACGCACATGTAATGATGTTCAGCAATGCTTCATGGGCGTGAGGTTCAGGTGTAAACCAGGAGCTTTCACTCCTCTCCGTCCCACTATCTCACAGATAAAGCATCAGGACATCCTATCTTGTTTTGTCTACAGCAGAGGCTTCTGGGTAAATATTTAAGGCTCATCCAAACAGCGATGCACCTCCAGCATGCAGGTTTGCTCAAAGGTTTACACAGATGTCCACTCTCACTGCAAAGTGTCTAAAACGTAAACGGGGTTCGTTTACGATCTAGTTTTCCTGTGATTTGTTTGCGATCCCTCGAGAGCAGAGAGCAGGAGGTGGTTGTAGATCGGGACATGGGTTGAGAGTTACAGCTGGACGGAGTTACAGGTCCTCGGGTCATGACCGCTGGACTGAAACCACCGAAAAAAGGTGGACGATTGTACCAAACAGACTAGTCACACCCCTGTGTTTTGTGCTGTTTTATTAACTGAATTCCAAAAGGAAGAACAACAATTTAGACCACACAGATTTGTCTGTGTTTGAGCAGTTTCCTGACCTGAATGCATCCCTAAATCCCACAGGAGTGATCTTCCCTTTTCCTCCTTCCCTTTACCTTCGTCTCCTCCCTCCTTCCCTCCTCCCTCCTTCCTCTCAGTCTCTCCAGGTATTCAGTCGGGGCGAGCCGCCGCTCCCCTCTCAAATTTTTTGTTGCCCTTGGCTAGGAAGCGCCGTGCCAAGTGGTGATGTATGTGGAGCGTTGCAGATGGGACGGTAAAGGGAGCATGTTTGAACCTGTGTCAGGCTGTGCCGGGCCGGGCCGAGCCGGGCCAGGGAGGGTTGTCATGTCTCCCAGAGGGAGGAATTCAACCCTCCCCGTTGACAAGAGCCACAATAGATCAGCAACGTTTGCACGCATGCTTTCAGGATCTGCTAACTGCACCAATCGGGGGAATGTTTTAGAGCAACTATGAGCTTCAAGTTAATCTTCAGATACATTTTTCTGCATTTCTACATCTGCATCTCACTCCCACAGCACCGTCACAGTGGACGGTTTGAAAGAAGAAGATGAAATAAATCAATGCATCACAACTATGGACTTTTTTTAATCATGCATCCTTCTTTCTTGTCCAAACCTGGTGCCTACATTACCCACAATGCAACCCCGACAACCGACGGCTCAGTCAGAGATTTGTAGTATAGTTTATAGTGTGTGTGTGTGTGTGTGTGTGTTTACCATTCCCTCTTTAGTTCTGAAAAGTCTAAACTCTCCATAGAAAGTGTGTGTTTTCAAACATCTCAGTTTAAGGGGTTCTAAGACGTCGGAGTAGTGTGTAAACGAGGTGTGAACCCGGCACAAGTTATGCGTTTTAAAACCACAATGCACTCGTGTGGCTGTAGCCTCAAATTGCACGTGAAAGGAACTAGGTCTGGTGCCTCAAGATGCTTAAGTGCTCTCCCTGCAGGTATCTCTCAGTGGGAGGTCAGAGGGGGGAGTCAACATTCATTACACCAAACGAGAAGAGTAGAGGGGGGAGAAAACTGCGCTCAGAAGAAGGAGAATTCCTGGGAATATCAATGGAATTCCTGGACCGGCACTGTGGCACGACGGTGTGTGGTGAGTGTGTGTGTGTGTGTGTGTGTGAGACAGTCGGGGGTCTTCCTCTTCTAAAGAGCCTGTTAGTCAAAACACACACACTCCGATTTCTTTTAATTTTCTTTTTTTTTTGTCAAAGTGAAAATATTTGGTTTGGTCGTCGCCCTCGTGGCGTCTGCACCTTGATGTAGTCAAAGTCCAGCGGCGATGAAAAGGGATCAACGGTTTGAGGGGCGGCGGCTCGGAGCCTGGAGGGCCAGTCTCCAGAACAAGGATGAACACACACACACACACACACACACACACACAGGTGCTGAGCCATGAAACGATACCAGTGCACCAACGCAATCCTCATTTTCAGCAGTAACGCATAAAATCTGATTTCATTTTTTAAGCTTAAAGCCAACAGAAAAGACAAAGTGAAAAGTTAGAAGAAGAAAGTGTTGAGCAGCAGTTGCAGCACAAAGTAGAAGTGCACGGCAGCGTTTTATGTTTTATGGCCGACCAACTCTCATATCTAGAGCAGGAAACTCAGGACGGATCAAATCACATTCTGATGGATTTTAAATGAATGGAGGTGCATGGATCATAAGCAGGTTTAGAAAGTGTATAAACTGGATTATATAGTCTGATATGAGACTCATTAATGTCCTATGCGTGTAAATACACAGTCAGAAATACTACGGACTGATCCTTTAAGCAGAATATTGGAAATATGACAAAGAAATTACAAATATTCCCACCATGAATCTCACACACTGATACTGATAACAGGTCAGAAATACAGTAGAACCAACTAGATTGTATTGGCAAATATTTCCATTATGTGTGTGTGTGTGTGTAAACATGTGGGCTCTAGTGTTGAGCAGAAGTTAATAGATGTGGTTGAATTGATATGGTTCAGTAAGTTTGTGTGTATTGATGATGGAAATACACTTTGTGTCTTTGCAGCTGTGTGTACTGTTTATGAGAGTATTTGTCTATTTACATTAGTGTGTATGCTGCATGGATGCATATGTGAGTGTGTGTGTGTGTGTGTGTGTGTGTGTGTGTGTGTGTGTGTGTGTGTGTGTTATTCAGGGCAGGGCAGTGTAGGTGTCTAATCATCAGTCTTTGATGAGCGGGGGAATTCCAGTCTCGCCGGTCTAATCCCCGGGTACATGCCTTCCGCTCCCCCTCCTCCCTCCTCCCCCCCTCCCTCACCCCTCCATCACTCTGAACACACCTACTGTATATCTCCTACTCGCTTTTTAATGCACGTTTGTTTTATGTACAGAAATCCACCCCTGGGGTAATCCTACGCCTTTATCTGCATTTTGTTCGTGGCTTGTAGCCAGCAGTGGAAGAAGTACTCTGATATTTTATTCAAGTAAGAGTAGCAATACCACAGAAATACAAGTAAAAGTCCTGCGTCTGACTTCGTACAGAAGTATCAAAATAATTGATGAGCTCCTTTTTGATGAATGTCTTGCATCATGTAGCGCCGTGCGTCCCTACTGTATCGATCCTGAATGATTCATCGTTGCTAAATTTGTCACTAATTCATATCTTACAGCTGCAAATAATATAAAGACATTATATAGACATCTATTTGGTGGGTGGGTACCTCCATTGGTTCTACTGTACTGAAGTAAAGGGTCTGCGTGCTTTTTAAGGCCATAAAACCAACCACATGTGGACATAAAGTCCGGCTACTTGTTGCTCATCAACCGCCTCACCTTGACCTCAGATTGTGCACGTTGGGCCTCCACCCCTCAGAGCGAGAGCTTCACCTGTGTGGGCACGACTCCGACTGTTACGCCCTGTCCTACACGGAGCCAAACCAGAGTTTACCTCCCCTCAGGGCCCGATCGCTGGGGCTGGCGTGATGGGATAAAGTGGGACAGCGGTTAGGGGAGAGTGTCGGGAAATGATAGAGAGAGCTAAAAGACAGAGAGACAGAGGGAGTGGAGCAAATATCTGCAGCTCACTGACCTCTCTAAGTGGATTACATGCCCCGTCAGTGCCTGGGGGGTAAATGAGAGGGTAGAGAGAGGGAGCAGCATGGAGAGAGGGGGAGAGAGATGCTTTTAACGCTGTATTTAGGCAGCTTTATCAGTTCACTTCACCTCAAAGGGAAACTGATTCGCAGTAAATCAAACAGAGCAACACCTCAGCCGTATGGGAACGAAACAAAACGCACTGTGAGATCACGCAAACATGCCACAAACTACCTTCACTGTCCTTACAGTAGACTCATGAGGTCATAAAGTAGATGAATGATGTAATAATATGCAAGAAGTATTCAGATCTTTTACTAATGTAAGTAGTAACACCATGGTGGGGAAAGAGATGTTCTGTAATCCCTGTAGCATGAAAGCACAGTGGAATTAGCAAGCTAACTAGCGGATGGCTGGCCTCTTAGCTCGCTTTAATTCCACCATGCTTTCACGCTGCACCGGTTACAGAAAATGATCTGAACAAAGTCGTCACTTATCCGGCGATATAATGTTCTTTCCTACGCTGTGACAAGAGTATTTACCTGATAATTTGTTCTCATTTAGGCGGGCTAGTTAGCTAGCGTGCTAATTCCACCATGCTTTCATGCGACACTGGTTACAAAAAACGTTCTTCAGCTATTATAAAAAATACGATGGACGATGGATGAAGAGAGAGAGAGAGAGAGAGAGAGAGAGGGATGGAGGTGAAGAGAGTGCGAGCTGCAGGCCTGGGCGTGGGAGAGCAGACTGCATTGAGCTGTAGCAGACCAGACACTAATCTGGAGATTCAGGGCTTGTAAAAACACCTACACACACACACACACACACACACACACACACACACACACACGGCCGGCTACCCATGTTCAAATGTATTCAGGCAAGTATGTATGTGTGTGTGTGTGTGTGTGTGTGTGTTGGTAACCTCTCTACCCTCCAGTCCAGATAACGGTTCGCATTTTGTGTTTACCACCAACATGCGACATTCTGTGCATCTTTTAATCCCCCCCCCAAAAAAAACTCCTTTATGGCATAGAAGGCCACGGTGGGAATCAAACCCTCAACCCCAGGCTGTGAACAGTGCCTTGCTTTAGCTTCCGAGTGTTGCAGGAGGACGCCACTGCATACACACAGATCACGATGGAAAAAAGCTTTTCTTTGTCTCATACGATGACAATAAAATAATAAAGAAAATAGCTTACACCCTACATACAACATGAGACGTTTGGACGAAGAGCATAACAAGAGGCCGAGCTGGTTGTTCAGCAGCTGGCTCGACTTCACATGAGACGTCGGTTGTTTTAAACTCGCTGCCTATGAGGTAACGCTGTTTTGGGCGTCAGGATGTTGTCACAAAACAAATAACCTCCATCCGGTGATCTCACTGTGGGAATCACTGAGCTGAGACGGCCGGTATGAGCCTCCGATGTCACCGTGTTCAGTCCGACCCATTAGGTCACACTTTATTTGATCAACAGACACGAACATCTGCAGGTTCCAGCTTCTCAACTGAGAGGATCTGCTGTTTTATGTCGCTGCATACTCAGTATATTTGGGTTTTGGACCGTTGGTCTCTAAAAATAAGATGTTTGAAGGCTGAACCTCAAGGACATTTCTTATAATTTGAATGTATGCTAAGCCTCAAAGGTGAACCGTAGATATTATGTTAAAAGAAGAAACTCCGCAAAATGTGCTGCAGCAGGACAACTACTAAAATCTCCCGTGGGTCTCCTCATGAAAGCCATGAACACAAACATGGACACAGAAGAATGCTGACTCGACTAACCCGTCCGTCTTTCTCACAACCCGGCTGCCTGGCATGCGTGCAATCGATGCCCGTCTGGCATTCGCTGTGTCAACAGGCATGGGAAAAGTTCATCAACAGCTTGGCACTCCCGCTCCCATCCCTCCCTTCCCTCCCTTCTCTTTCCTTTCACCCTCTTCTCCACAACAAAAAAGCATTTCCTGCTGAGAAAACTGAAGAATTTCTTAAATTTGTTTTATTCTAGATAAAGGATATTTATTTGAGGTTAGCGTGTCGTTTCGGTCCTCGCTGACCTTGCATCTCTGAAACAACCTTTCTCCTCCTCTGTGGGAAGAAATACTGGAGCATGCAGCGTGACGATGGAGCGCACTCTAGTGGATTCCAGCATGAAAATGCCCACTTTCACTTGTTGATGTGCGTAATATTATTATATTATAGAAAGAGAATTCAACAACAAGTGAAAACATGCAAACAAAGATCATAATGTCAGTGTTCTCAGGATGCTGCAGGGCATTTTTATGATTATTTGTCTATGGTATTGTCAGTGTTTTTGTCGCCTTTTATTTATTGATTTAAATTATGAAAATGAGAATATAAGTCAAATAAATATTTATTCTTCTTGTCGTTCAACAGGCCTGCCATGGCTGCGTGGGATCTAAATGTGACTGCAGCGGAGTAAAAGGAACTAAGGTAGGCAAAAAGACGCACAATATAAAAAATGTATACTTTTGTTGGGAGGGGGGGGGGGGGGGGGGGGGTAATGTTTGTTAACTGTATCTGCGTTGCTGTCTGCAGGGTGAGCGGGGTTTCCCAGGTCTCACCGGACAGCCAGGAGTCCCAGGATTCCCCGGACCTGAGGGGCCGATCGGCGGCAGAGGAGAGAAGGTGGGTTTTTAGGGTCAATTTAGGTTTTTAATTGGAACACGTGAGGGAAGAGTCGGAAGGTTGAGAAGAGAAACCTCGCTTCCAGTCTGGCATTTCTAGCGTAAGTTAACTAAACTCTGAACAAGAGAATAAGTAAACAAAACTGAGAATCTGATGGAAGTGTTTTGGTGCAAACTTTCAGTGCAAATTAGTTTTATATCCTCGTTAAAATGGACACAAATCAGTGAAGATATTATTCATCTAATCCTGTGTATTGTCTGTTTTTCCTCTCAGGGTAGTGATGGAACTTCAGGACAATATGGTCCAAAAGGAATCAGAGTAAGTACATTATTATTCATTTTTTGCTGTCTCTTCTCTTGCAGCAACAGTTTACACTTCACTTAAGAGACAAAGCCTAAAAAAGTGTAAAAAAGGAAGTTTTATTTCAGTTTGGTTGGTTGATTCACGATGAGAATAAAGTTGTAATAAGCTCTCCTGACCAGCAGATGTCCACATTTCACCTCATCGTTACCAGAGTCACTGAGCTCATGAAGAAACTAGAAGCTCTTTCTCTTCTGCAGCTTTTATATTTAACATTTTTATCTGTATTTTATTTCTAACAGGGGCCGTCTGGATTGCCAGGATTCCCAGGAACACCAGGACTTCCTGTAAGTTTTCCCAAATCATCTAAAACTCAGAAGGCGGAACTAATATTATTTAGAAGTATTGTTTAGCATTTTACTAGTAAGTTAAATTACTTGTGTAAAAAGTAAAACGAAGGTCAGTGAAACTATGCTATGAGTAAACGTTGGATTATTAAAAGGGATAGGATGATGACATCACTCTTTATTGATTAGGACTCACACGTGCTGCCTGGATATTTTATACACGTTTTAAAAAAAACCAAAACACAGAAAATAGGTCACATGAATAACTCAAACAAAAAAAAAGATGAATTACTGGGCTGGTTCTACGATACTATAACATTTACCCGGAGTTTATTGATTTTACCCTTCCAATTAGCCTGTGAATCACTTATGCTAACCGCTAGCAGACACATATCTAAGCCTGTCATGTAAACTCACAAATGTTTAAAATAGTTTAAACTGTATTTTGTAACCATAACAGTCCCTTGTCTGCACTCTTAGATAAGCATAAGCATAAGCATTTTACAAGCTAATTTAAAGGCTTTCATTAACGGTCATTTATTAAAAAACTCCACAGAAGCTGCAGCCACAAGCAGACGCACATATTTGCAGCAAAAATAAGAGCTGCACAGTTTTTACACAACCTCTAGTGCACGCTCACACCGTGCTGCAGAGACGTTGTCCTGACCTGTCTGAAGGTGATGCTCCTCAGTCCTCCTGGGCCCTCCTTAGTCCTCCTCAGTCCTCCTTAGTCCTGCTCAGTCCTCCTCAGTCCTTCTTAGTCCTGCTCAGTCCTCCTCAGTCCACCTTTGGAGGATCCACCATTAGCATGTTAGCATGTTAGCCATAGCATGCACCTGTTGGGTGTGTTTGATTTGGGTCCCTTTGCGTGCCCAACCGGGTGGACCCTTAAACTACTAATTATTTAAGGTAGATGCAACCTTTGTTTTAACTATTACGAGGTACAATAATGAGAACCTAATGCATCATTATTTATTATGTCCATCTATGTTTTATATATTATTTAGTTCCATTCGCACACGGTTTATCATTAAAAACTACCAAAGTAAAAGTAAATTAACTGATTTTTTAAAATGATGACAATAAAGAACATGCACACACAAATAAATGACTTTTTTTTTTAATGGGTTACTTACCCCCCTTTCTAAAATCCTACTGAAATCTTCCTTACACTAGTTTGCCAAAAAAAAACAACAACCAGGTAGCACGTGTTGTGTAACTTCCTGTTTACTTCCTGTTTCCTCAGGGTCTGCCCGGGCAGGACGGACCTTCAGGCCCGAGAGGAGTGCCAGGTTGCAATGGGACAAAGGTATCTGATGATGAAGGCATTTGGAACAAATGACAGTAAATTAAATACATTATGAAAAGACAGGAGTTCTGCAAAAATGAGCGGAACATTTGTACCAGATTTCATTATTTACATTATGAGTGATTTATGCTGGATTTGTGTTATTCTCATACTGGAAAAGCCTCTGCAATGCCATGAACGCACCCTTTTATGGGCTTTGACAAAATAGATCATATATATATATATATATAATCTATAATCTATGGGCTGTGTGTTAAACGTGTTCCTCCTCTCTCAAGGGTGACATAGGTTTCCCAGGAAATTCAGGAATTCCCGGACAGCAAGGGCGATCGGTGAGTTTGCAGCATTGAAGAGAAAGTTTGTTTGTTATCAGACTATAAAACGATTCATTTTCCTTCTCTCCTTTCCAGGGTCCACCTGGTCTGCCAGGACAAAAGGTAACTCTCACCTTAATCATTTTTATTGCCACACAGAATCACAGCTCCTCGAGGTTTGGGATTTGGTTAAATGTTTATATGACTCCCTACAGGGCGACCCAGGTGACGTGATCTCCACCAATCGTTTCGGAGAGAAAGGAGCAGTGGGATTGCCCGGATTACCAGGAATTCCTGTGAGTTTTTTGGGTGTTTTTTAACCTCTTAAAAACTGATACTGTGCAGCCAAACTTTGTCCAAAGTGGATATCCAAAAGTTTCCAAAGATACCAAATATGTCAGGCAAGATTGGGAGTCGATAACGGACACAAGAAACATCATGTAGCTTCAACGAAGAGCTGGAACAAGCTCACACAGAATAGCTGAGTCAAAAAAACAACTTTTAAGCCAAATAAGAGGGAAGACATGTCTGTTAAGGGGTTATTTATGTAGATAGACACTTATTCATTACATTTGATGATTTATATGCTGAAATACTACAAAAATAGTATATACTTTAGTATCTTGAGCCTTCAAATAAAGACTCATTTTTAAAGTATGTCTAAACAACAGTTTTTCTGTGTGTGTTCATGTCACAGGGAACTTCCGGACCCAGCGGTTTGCAGGGTCCACTCGGTCCTCCAGGACCCAGGGGCTACGAGGTAAAGACATCCACATCAACCTCTACATCTTTGTATTTCACATACAGTGTAATGACCAGTTGAACACTTAAAGTTTGTGGAAGTAAACAGTAGTCCAACAGCATTGTTTTCTGGGCTTGTTTTCCAGGGTCGTCCAGGTCCTCCAGGTAATCCCGGACCAAAGGTGAGTTCAAAACGGATTTTGCAACAGGGATTGTTAATCAGTGTGTTATATCAACATTGAGGTTAACATTACATTTAATTGTGACACCACATCACACAATTTAAATCTTGTTCACCAGCAATAAACTCCTTCTGCGACGAAGGCAACGAGTCATTCATTCACTAACTCGGCCTTTATTTTAACTTGGAAATATGTGAAGGTAGAGACCTCATTTATGAAATATCAGAGTAAAAACATAATAAACAAACAATCATAGGCACCAAGAAACACAAAGTAAGGGCCTTATAAATAAATCCAACCTAGTGTCAATCAGAGGCAGAGTCTGGCGCATCATGATCATGCATTAACTCTAAATGAATCCTCTTGGTCATTTTCTCATCCTGATGATATTGTGATACTGAGAGCTTGTTGTTTTCCTGCTTTCTCCAACAGGGAAACATGGGATTGAACTTCCAAGGGCCCAAAGGAGAGAAGGTATTCACTTGTGTTACCAGAGTCAAAGTTAGTAGGAAGCTTAAAATCTAACCCTTAATCTCATCTGGTGTGTTTGTGTGACCACAGGGTGAAATAGGTCTGGCAGGACCTCCTGGTCCTCCAGGGCAAGTTGGAGAACAATTGAGACCACCTGAGACGGAGATTCAGAGAGGAGACAAGGTAATACAGATCAGCACTGAGAGTGCACGCAATAAATACACAAAAGCAGGCGTAGCTTTGGCTCAGTTGTTAAGCTGCAGCAGAGCACGTCTGGATCTGACAACAAAAGTTAAATAGCTGCAAGGTGACAAAACGTACTTCAAATAGGCTGACTAAAGCCCAAATTAACATAATTTATGTTAGAATAAGTGAAAAAATGTAACATGCAAATCATGTTTCCGTCAGCGTTCAGGCCAAAACAATAAATAAAGAAATATTTATACAAATCCATGAATTTTTTCATAGGTTTTCTTAGTTCTGGTTAAACTGCTGGATGCTGCAACTTTCACTTCAGCCACTAGAAGGTGACGCATAATTCCTGCGCCCTCTTTTAGATTTTGTTCCACTTTGTTTTGCTGATATTTTCACTGTTGTGAGTATTGGATAATGCATGAAGGCGTTAAATGAAACAGCACAGGAACTGTCCGTTAGGATGCTGTTTTCTAGATCTGGTGCATTAACAACCAGTGCATGTGTGTTAACGACCAGTGAAACATCATTTAAGGGCTTTTTTTCACTGAATCAAACAGTTTGGTTGAAACTTTGAACTCTTTCTCTGCAGGGTGACCCAGGTTTTACTGGTCTACCGGGTGAACAAGGATATCCAGGCCCCCCTGTAAGTATCTATTTCCACCTACAAGCATCATTCGTTATCCATCCCTTTAAGCAATAAGTGATCCGCATTATGGAAATGTAGAAACGGAGGAAAACCTGATGCTGTTTGGTTTTTTTAGGGTCCCTCAGGTGGCCAGAAAGGAGTCAAGGGAGAACTAGGTGAAGCAGGAAAACGAGTAAGTACAGATCACACATGAACAGATATACAAATGTATTTCTATATGTAATATTTCCCTGTGACTGCTACAGGTCTAAACCTTAACCCTTTCCCACAGCTACACTTAGTTCTCAAGGCCTCAGTGTGCTTCAAAGTACTTGATGATAGAGGCATAGGACTTCACACGCATATGAATACTTTTGTTAAAGGTCACATTTACAGAAACAGAACCGTTTGGCTAGACCTTAAACCCTGATCCCCATTGTTCTTCTATCTGCAGGGCAAACCAGGCAAAGATGGAGACCCAGGTTCTTCAGGCTTCCCCGTGAGTGCTGCCTCCAAACTACACAATGCTATACACTTCTTTTGTCTTTCTTGTCTCTTATTCGCATGTCAAACTTTGTCACTATCAGGGATCCAAAGGAGAGTCAGGCCTGCCAGGTCCTGCGGGCAGGGATGGAGAGAGAGTGAGTTTTCTACTACTTTTTAAACTATGTTCATAAGGTGATGTCATGGATTGTTTTGATAACTTCCCCCCGTCCGTCTCTTTTTGTTTTCTAGGGACTAAAAGGTGATCGTGGATACCCAGGCCCACCAGGGGTGGTGTGTATTCTACATTTTTCTCATTTAACAAGTCAATCTGAACTCAAGATCTGCTCGTAGCTTTTTTGTTTTCTGGCACTATCAGCAGGTCGTCATTAGCAGATAGTTTGCAGAGTTGCCTTTGAGATGTTCCATGACTAGGGAAACTGTATGACGGGTGCTTTACACGTACTTTTGAGCAAGGCAGTTGAAATAGAAGACTGTGGCTGTAGAGGTAGCTCCATTAAATTAAAAATTAAAAAAAGAAATACAGAGAAAATACTCCCTTTTCTAATTGTGAAAATGGCTTCTTGGTGCACTACATCTTTCTGACCACTAGATGGGGACATATTTCTCTGTCCAGCTTGTGTTATATTATCTATTAATAAAAAATAAAAGTTCTTGGTAAATAAAATGAAACACAATACCAGCATCAGGTGTGTATTGTGTCCAATAATGAACCACATTTTACCTTGCAACTGAAAATTGAGCCCAAAGAAAAGTGGAAAACTGACCACTAGGTGGTGACATGTCCCTCTTTCCTACCTTGATTTAATTAGAATGTTTTCTTATATATTAAAATATTAATATAGCCACAATCGTGGGCGATTGTGGCTTGGATAGCAGGGCCGTCTTTCAATCAGAGGGTCGGCGGTTCGAGCTCCGGCTCTGCTAGTCACATGCCGATTTGTCCTTGAGCAAGACACTTAACCCCAAAATTGCTCCCGTAGTTGTGCCTACGGTGTAGAAATGTGATAGACTCTGAATTGTAAGTCGCTTTGGATAAAAGCGTCTGCTTAATGACTGTAATATTGTAATACTCTTTATTCCAACTTCATTTTAAAAAGATGAAATGACTGTGAGTGAGTGTGTTGCGTTTCTTCTGAATATGTTTTATGTCTCATCGTCCCACCAGGTGCTCGGTCCTTCGTCGGGAGGTCTGATCGGCCCTAAAGGTGACGGCGGCTACCCCGGATCACCTGGAATCAAAGGAGACAGAGGACCATCAGGTAAAACACGCTTGCACAGACACAGAACATTCAAATATATGATAAAACACGGAGTATAAAGGCTGTTTCAATAACGCTCAGAAAATAACCGGCAAATGAATGAATAATGAAAGTCAATGTGGGTTGTAGCTCTAAATAAATAGATAAATAACTGTTTCATTTGGTCTCGGTCCTGTCCTCTTCAGGTTTATCCGGACCTCCAGGTGCACCAGGACTTCCAGCTACCGGTGGTAGCGGTCAGTCCGGATCTCCAGGCTTCCCAGGAGAGAGAGGGCAGAAGGGAGACTTCGGCCCCCCAGGGCTGTCTTTGCCAGGTCAGCCGGGACGTCCGGGCTCTCCTGGTTCCCAGGGCCAACCGGGGCTCCCCGGACCTCCAGGCTTTTCCACGGCAAGACAAAACTGCGTCACTGGAGAGCCCGGGCGTCCCGGCCTGCAGGGAGAGAGAGGCTTCTCAGGAGGGTCTGGCCAGAAAGGTCAGCCAATATAGAGATGCTGGTATTCGTCCGCAAAAAAAAATCTGTGCAAGAAATGAAACAGAAAAGTAAACATAACTTATGTTAATACGATTTGTGTCAGGTCTTATACCTAAAATGTCATAAGATAATGAAAGAAAAGATAAAGAAGTGGATTCAATCTTCACCCTTCGTGTCTCTTGTTCTTTCAGGTGAAAAGGGCAACACCTGTGTGAACTGCTTCGGCGATACCACCGGCATCCCCGGACCACCAGGACCTGCAGGACAGCCCGGATTCCCTGGTAAGACCCCACAACACATTCCCATCTGACAGAGCTTTATGCCGAATTCTTTGGAAGGTAGTACCAAGTTTCTTCTTCCCTGTCCGCCATCAGGATCTCCTGGCTCCAATGGTATCAAAGGAGACCGAGGATATCCAGGAACACCTGGTGCCGTTGGACCGCCTGTTAGTACTTTTTACTTTTCCTATAGCGGCAAATATCATCTTACAACTGATATCTGTGACATTGAATTGTTCACTGGGGAATGAATACTCTACTCTTAAGATATTCTTTGAGCTTTAAATGAAGGTCTTAATGTCTTTAGTTACTGTCTCACATTAGTGACTGGTATAATATAAAGCTTATATTACTTTCATGACGTCAGTTCTCTTACGTGCCTGGCCACGAGTCAGAGTTTGATTAAACTCTTATGACATAATAAACAAAAACATTTTCTTCTTTGGCCTCTTTCTTTTTACTTTCCAGGGTTCCTCCGGTCCTCAAGGTTCTCCAGGATTCCCTGGAGAGAAGGGAGACCCAGGCGATGCCATCTCAGTCAGCGGCGTGAGGGGAGAGAAGGGCGACAGCGGTTTCCCCGGATCACCCGGTCTTCCCGGTCTGGACGGTCGACCCGGTCGCGACGGTCAGCCAGGAAATCCCGGAGCCAAAGGAACACCCGTAGGTGGCTTTCACTGCATCATTCAAATTGATGCGTCCATCCGCGATCCGTTTCATAATTCATATGTGTCCGACAGGGCTCGCTACTGGTGAAAGGAGAACGAGGAACCCCCGGTGAGCCAGGCTCCTCAGGTATACCGGGAGACAGGGGTCCTCCAGGAGGCCCTGGTTTTGGACCTCAGGGATCCTCAGGAGAGAAAGGCGTACAGGGCGTCTCAGGAAGACCCGGAGGTCCCGGTGCACCCGGTAAGAAGACAATTTCACAATTATTTAGTGACGATCCGAATAAAAAACTTCTGGGTTCACATCCAATGCAACATCCTGGTGCCCAGATCTGAGTATTTCTCCTCCATCTTTTATTTCTTTTTCATTTGAATTGTGTGTTTGTATGCTCATCACCACAATAGATGACTATAACAAAGTAAAAGGATAACATTTCTTTTTGCCATGCAGGTGGGAAAGGAGAACCGGGCCTGGCGGTGGCTGAGAAAGGCTTACCAGGAACCCGAGGACTGGACGGCTCACCGGGACTGCCCGGCTCAACAGGTGCGCAGTTGTTATTCTATGCGTTGTGTCTTCGTGCATTGTTCACTTCCGGGTAACCGAGGTGACACATGTTTCTGATCTCTGATTGGCAGGTAGCCCGGGTCAGCCCGGACAGAATGGTTTCCCTGGTTTACCAGGAACGAAGGGGGATCCTGGACTCCCCGGCATCGGACTCCCAGGACCCCCAGGAGGCAAAGGTAAAGACACTAATGAACACTCCTACTTCTTCCTCTTCCCTCCACTTCTCCTGACCTTCACATCCTCTTCTCAGTACGTCTTATGCCTCCTCCTCGTGCTTTTTTGTCCTCATAATTTCTCTTTTTACCTCCACCCTCCCTCCCCCCCTCCCCCTTTCTTTTTTTCCTCCTCCAGGATTCCCAGGTATCAACGGCCAGCCAGGATCTCCTGCAGGACCAGGTAGACCGGGAGTCGATGGACTCCCTGGCCAGCCTGGATTTCCTGGATCCAAGGTATGTAGACAAATGGACGGATAAAATGCTTTATTTATAACAATAGGAAATTCACATCAAAAAGGTAAATACTAAATAGAATAACTACAAATCCGTGACGCAAAAAGCAGACCTGACCAACAGAAAAGTACACTTTAAAAAGATCTTTACCTTCACGTTGTGTCCCCATTATTTAAATGTTGGCTGCCCTCTGTGTGTTTGTGTGACAGGGTGAGCCTGGCTTTGGCCTTCCTGGCCCTCCAGGTTTACCAGGAGTACATGGATCTAAAGGTTTCTTCGGACCAAAAGGAGACTCTGGCTTCCCCGGCGGCCCCGGTTCACCTGGACGATCTGGATTTGATGGATCTCCGGGATCTAAAGGTTCAGTTACTATGCATGCTCACATCTGTCCACCCAAAACTCATGAGAGCCAACAGAACACCTAACCCGGCAATGACTTTCTCATCCGTCTCCGTCCAGGTGATGCCGGTACACCTGGTATACCCGGAGCTCGTGGCCCACCTGGATCCCCTACCAGCGGCTCACTGGGGCCGCCAGGACCACCTGGACCCCCTGGCCCAATGGGACCACCAGGTCAGATACATAAGGCTGTATTCTCCTGCATAAGCTGTTCTCAAAATTGAAAAAAAAAGATCTAATACAGATATTATTCGGCTCAACAGATTTTGTTTGCAAAAGAGCGACAGAGAGATTTGTTTTGTTTTCATCTTGTATTGTATTTTTTGTATTTTTTTTTATCCGGGCCCTGAAATCTTGATATCATCGTTACAGGATTTCCCGGATCAAACGGAGGGAAGGGAGACCCCGGCCCTCCAGGTCTAGACATCCCAGGTCTGCCGGGAGACAGAGGAAGTCCCGGTTTCCCAGGTTCCCCTGGATCAGCCGGAACGCCAGGATCTCTTGGAGGACCTGGACGGGATGGCCTGCCTGGACTGCCAGGTAAGAACTAATGCTCACATCAGTAACCTGTGTATAGACATGTGATTTATTATTTTATTGTCAGGTCATTTGTGCTTTTTATATACATTTATCTAATATTTATATTTACAGCTATTATTAAGAAAGAAGCAAAGAACTGAGTCAAGTGCACACATACTTGACCAACAAAGCAGATTATGAATCTGACTATATGACCGCCTTGCTGTAGCTGAGAGAATGAGGGACTCTGTTATTGAGTATTTTGATTTTCTGCTCTGACGTCTGGCTGCAGGTCAGAAAGGAGACACGGGTTCCATGGGATCCCCAGGACCTTCTGGAGGACCAGGAGGCCCAGGAGGGCCCGGCGCTTCCGGACTCAAAGGTGTTCACTCGTAACTACATACAGACCTAAAGAACATTCATCACACACACAAAAAAAGAAACTTGAAAGCTTTTAAAGAGAAAAAGAAACAAAGGACCTCGCTGTCCACCGCTAAACTTCTCTGATTCTCACGTTCTCTCCTCTCCAGGTGAACTTGGATTCCCGGGCAGAGACGGCAATCCTGGTGGTCCCGGTTTCAAAGGAGACAGAGGTGAGTCTGGCCTCCAGGGACCCCCAGGAAGCAGCCAGCCATCATCGGTTACAAAAGGAACCAAAGGAGAACCTGGACTACCAGGTACGGCTTAAAACACCTTCGCTGAAGACCAAATATAACACATTTTAAAAGTAGGCAACATATATTTAATTACTACTCACTGTTATATTTTTGCATTTGTTCTACAGGTGGACCAGGTTTTTCAGGTCAGAAAGGCATCCCTGGTCTCTCCGGTGACCCCGGGCTGTCAGGATCCGATGGACATCCTGGACTTCCTGGACCACCAGGTGTGTGTTTACCTCCCAACACACACACTCACATGCATACATCTATACACACAAACTCATGCAAATCGATTCCTAATGTGCCTTTTCCACTGTCCTGCAGGTCCCAAGGGAGATCTTGGCAGTCCAGGAGGCCCAGGTGGTCCTGGAGGTCCAGGATCAAAAGGCGGCATGGGAGAAATGGGTTTCCCAGGTGGGTTTGAACTCATAGTTGGTTCCCGGCGACCTACTGAAAGCTGTTCCCAAATGTCTTCCAACACGTGATTTCTTTGCCATAAACGCTGATGTCACACTTTTATGATGCCACAGGACCATCAGGGCAGAAGGGTCTACCAGGTCAGTCAGGTAGGTCTGGATCCCCAGGACAGCCAGGAGGACCTGGTTTCCCTGGAGCCAAAGGTGAACCAGGCTCTGCTGGAGTCGGACCACCTGGACTATCTGGACATAAGGTACTGGACTCAACCACTGAAATGTCCTAAAACTGCAAATTTTAGGTTCACACCTCATATATGTTTTAATGTCTCTCATAGGGTGAACCAGGTCAGCCAGGGTTCCCAGGAAGTTCAGGACTTAAAGGAACACCAGGATCACCCGGTCTCCCAGGTATACCAGGAGGCCCAGGTCCCAAAGGTGACCTCGGACTCCCAGGATTCCAAGGTAAGTCTGAGGTTTGACTACAGCAGTCGACATGGGTGATGTTTTCTATTAACACTATGAAATAATAGTGCCAGATGGTAAGAGTCTGCTAGCTAAAATAAAGTCCTTCTGCTCTACTGTCAGGTTCTCCGGGTAACCCCGGTCCGAAGGGTCTCGACGGTGGGCCCGGTGGCCCAGGTCTCACTGGAGCTCCCGGTAGACCAGGAGAATCTGGCCGACCAGGAGGACCAGGGTTTCCAGGAGACAAGGGCCAGGCAGGTCGGGACGGGATCCCAGGACCGGCTGGAATCAAAGGAGACCCAGGTAAGTCACTGGTCAACGTGTTCGGGAAAAATACTTAACTCTAAAGTCATATTTGCCATTTTGTTTAGTTTCAATAAGACTCACTTCTGATTCATGTTTACTCCAGGGCTCCCTGGTTATGGTGGACCCGGTGCTTCAGGTCTTCCAGGGTTGCCAGGTGAGCAACCATCCTCTTTATGTAGCAGTTTGCTTGTTGGGATTATTGGCTCTGCACCGATATAACAGTCTCCAATTTATCTCTCATTAAGGTTCAAAGGGAGACCCAGGTCTTCCCGGCCCGTCTGGCAACCCCGGTTTCCCAGGATCCAAAGGAGAGGCTGGTTACCCCGGATCTCCTGGTCCTTCAGGCAACCCCGGTCCTGCTGGGCCTTCAGGACAGGTGCTGCAGGGTCCCAAAGGACTCCAAGGACCCCCTGGGCCACCAGGAAGAGGAGGTAAAAGCCTTTGGATGTAGTATTTGTCACCACGTGTTCTGCCAGTAATTGCTGCCTGGTTTTCTGATCAACTCTGACTTTAATAGCATTATATAATGTAACTTAAAGGCAAAAGTTCACTGTGAATGTTTACCTATTGCGAGGAAGTTTCAACCCCAGAAAATAGCTTTTTATTATGGGTTTAAAATGCTAATGAAAAAGTACAATACGCTTTTTACAATGCATACAAAACATACAAAACCATATCAATCCTGTACTGAATTTGCAGTACAAAACGTTATCTATGCAAACAAAAGAAAAGACGTTACTGACGAATGATGGATATTGTGAAATTAGATCATTCAGTTCTCCTAACCAGCAAAAACCAGACAGCAAACGGCAGAAGCGGCACTTTTTTTCAAACGTGAATGCTTTCATCTCCATGTCAGTTGATTTGCATGGAACTCTGTCGCACCAATCGCCACCATCACCGGTGTAAGAGCCGCGTCACTGTTTGAGCACCGCCTGTCGAGTCATTGTCAACAACACTGAGCACGGATGATTCAAAAATCCCTTTTCACCAGGACATGTCGGGATTTGTCACCGGGGTTTGACCCCAAAAAGAGCATGTGTTTATAGCACTTTGTTGTCTCAACATCATCATGTTTTATTTTGTTGTCTTTTATTCGCCAATCCATCCGTCCTCGTGTCTTCCTCACCCCCTTGCCCTCTTCTCCTGATCCCACAATTGGGGGAGGGAGCTGTAATTTATCCATCTCTCCACAGCCTTGAAGCACTGTATAAGTGTGTGTGTGTGTGTGTGTGTGTGTGTGTGTGTGTGTTCTGTGTTTTGTGGTTGTGTTAAATCATGTTGAAGAAATGTTGGAGCGTAATAGCTGAGCCTGAGACAAACTCAGAAAAAAACCTCTCAACTTGCATCTTTCAGTATTTCTCTAAAAGCTCACATATTAATGACCAAATGAGCAACAATCAAACTAGTTATTATTTATTAACAGTTTAACACTCACAAACAAAGCAGAAGTGTGAAATAATTAAAGCTTTGTGTGAAATAACAAAAGATGATTGAGAGAAAATTGAGAGTCCGGTTGAGAGGTGTTTGGGTTTGCATCAGGCTTTGCTGTCTTGTGATTTGTCCCACCAATCAGTCATCTGCATGGACACTGTTTGTCCCAACACACTTAAACACAGACGTGGAAAGAACAAGCCTAACACAATGCTGGAGAGGGTGGACAACCCCGACACACCTCAGGAAGCGAAGAGAAAATTACTCTTTTCAAGTGGTCATTTATAATATCGTGTACTTTTTAGAAGTCTACGTCAGCACTGACCACGCACCAGCACTGTGTTAGGCGAGTAAAAATAAGTGTTTATCAGGTGTCAGGGTGACAAAATTAAGCTATGACATTTTACCCCCTTGTGTATCTTCTGTGGCTTGGCCCCACCCACTGCGGTGTGGCCCCGCCTCCTCATGTGATGACACGTGCGTCCGGCCACCGCAGGTCCCTCAGGTCAGATCAACGACGCCCAGACGTCTACTGCACGTTCCTCACAGTTCCTCTGAGTTTAACCTGCACTCTGTGATCTAAAGGGAGCACATTTCTACTGGGAAATCATTTCCTCTTCTCTTTTGTTTCTTCTTCTAACGACTGTCTTCTTTCACTTTCCATGCACACTGATGGTAGTATAATGCACCCGTAACAAGTAAGCACTTTCAAAATAAATAATAGAAATGATAATAATTGTTTCGTGTTAAAAACAATAACGCACAGTAGTTCTTTTTTGGCACAATTAGCATGTCATGTGGATCACATGTGGGTCAAATACAAATCTCACATGCAGAACGTGTTATGATTAGAGCATCATACAGTTTGTGCACAAAAACGCACCATAATATCACTAACTCGCCTGAAACATTGAATCGTTGTTGGTAGGGTCACATACTGTGATTCTATTTCTGTTGGATTCTTACTGAGATGCTGTTTTGTACATTAGCACTGTTATCATTTAAACATACCAGCGGTATCTCCCAAATCACAAAATGTGCTCCCAACTCGCTGTTGACCTGCGCTGCAGGAGATAAGAAAGGAAGCACTGAAGCACCTTTCCTCAGCATTTAGAGGATTGGACCAGCTCTTATTGTGGCTCAGATACTTCTGACTCTTTTCACTCAGTTAGAAACCTTCCTAAACTAAAAGATAAAATACTATTCTATGTCTCCAGTGGTTTGAGCAAAATGCTATCATGCTAAATGCTACATGCTAACAAAGACAATGTGAACATGCTGATGTTTAGCAGGTGTAGATATATTTCTATGTTTAATCACCACCATGTTAGTTTAGCTTGTTAGCATGCTAACACTGGCTAACTAAACACAAGCTGAGAGATCAATATTTCTTCTTCTACTGCATTTCTGGCATTTCAAAGCCTCAGCAGTGAGCTTGGAGCAAATGTTGAGATACGGGAGCGCTGTTGGTTGCTACTTTTATCACTTTTACTTATAATAACTTTATTTATATAGCTCTTTTAAATGACAGACAAAGCAGAAAACGTACTCAAGATTAACAGCAGCTTATTTTTAAGAGTGATTACAGCTGCACAGTCAGCATCCTCATCATTGAATGAATAGATGAGACTCACAGACAGTAGTGGAGCTTCTGAAGTTGTCCACTAGCCTTTTTGGTTAATGCCTCCTTGCTACTCAGAGATAAAATATCTTGTTTAGTCTGACTGTTTCTGTAACGATGCTTGCTTCTGTCTAAACCTCTTTTTTTTGTTGTTGTTGTTGTTGTTGCCCTGTGCCGTCAACCCGGCTTGGCTTTACCTGGGAATTCTGGGAACCGTAGGTCCTCCAGGTTAGACTCCAGTGGTTTGATGGTTTTGATATTTTGCTCTTTGTGGGGAAATGAAGGGCGATGTTTTAATGTGTCTCGTGCGGCGGTTGAGGTAGATTCACTTCAAACGCTCTCAGTTCAAAGGTTGAATTTGTAGAATTCAAATTTAAACTTCTTTAAACTCTTTTGAGTTCTTCAATTTTAAAGATATTGATTTACTGCTTTTGAAGATGCATGTATCCCAACCCTGTATCCTGATATGTTTAGTTGTGTGGTATATTGATCTTTTTTATAAACATCATGGAGAGGGTGTTTGAGAGAATGAGTGACAGTCAGATAACTGTTGGCAGTTTTTTTTACCCTTTCTTTACCCCACAGGACAGGCTGGACACTCAGGACTCCTCTTAGTCACACAGACACACACATAAAAGAACACGTACACACATTTACTCCAACTGTGTCACTGACGAGTCTCATTCTGATGTTTTTAATAGATACCTAACTGATCCTGGTGAGAATATGATGAGGAGAAGCGTGCATTTGTAATATTATTCTGTGCCTGACCTTTGGCGTCTCCGTGTGAAGGTTCATCTGGCCCACAGGGTCCCCGTGGACCCGCAGGAAGCGGCGGCGTTAAGGGAGAGAAGGGGATCCCCGGGGCTCCTGGACAGCCGGGCTTCGGGGGACAGAAGGGAGACGGTGGCGTTCCCGGATTCTCAGTAAGATCATTTTTCTCAATTTTGAAGTAAAAAAATGTCTACCTTTAATTTTTTGCAGATGTTCTAAGAGAGTAATGTCTACCTGTCTGGACTTCTTTCTAACCAGGGTCCCTCTGGTCTTCCCGGTAGTCCTGGTCTGAAGGGAGATATCGGTCTGCCTGGCGTTCCTGGATTCCCTGGTTAGTCCGCAATACTGCAACATCATTGTTCAGCGTTCTTACTACCGTCCAAAAGTTCATTTTAATATTGCGAATTCATCATAAGCAATGCCCAAACACTTGAGTCGTTTGTGTTTCTGCCAGGACCAAAGGGAGACTCAGGAATCCCCGGTGGCAGTGGTCTTCCTGGAGATCCTGGAGATCTCGGACCCACTGGTGGGTGAACACAGTTACTCATATTGTTATTATCAAAACATTAAGATAAGCTTCTAAAATAAGTTCAAATGTCTCATGGAGCGTCGGAAATGATAATAATTTCCCTTTCAGGCCCTCCTGGTGACCCCGGCGTGGCTCAACCTATCAGTTCGGTGAAGGGAGATCAAGGACTCCCTGGTCCTCAGGGCCTGCCCGGTGGTCGAGGACTTCCTGGTTCTTCTGGGCGAGACGGACTTCCAGGTGATTGTGAACTCTTGAGATGCGACAGTTGGGGATGAGAAATTACGACAACGGTTTAATTTGATCGCCGTCATTGTTGCAATAACAGCGACAAGAAAAGAGACGGCAGAAGAAGTCGCACGTTTGTTGCTCCGAAAAAAGATGTATTTATTTTTTCATGCATGGTTTTGATAATGTTTTAGTGTTGAGTTTGTAATTGTTTTATTATTTTCTTTCTTTTTTTTAAAATCAAACTATTCTTTGTCTAACCTTTTTTAAATGTAAAGTAATCCTAGCACCAGGTTCGGGACACTCATCTAACAAAGAGAACTCTTCTCTGTCTCCCTGCTCTCAGGTCAGCCTGGTGGCCCCGGGGACCCTGGTCTGGAGGGTCCTCCAGGCTTCAGCGGCCCACCCGGCAGGAAGGGAGATAACGGACCCGCCGGTCAGCCTGGTGAGTGAAACAGGAACCAGACATACACAACTCAATGATAATCATTAATAAACACAAACAATCATTTTTAGAGTGACGTAAGGCTATTTTTGCTTGATCCTTAAGCTCCGACTGCATCGCAGTAGCTTCCCCTTTTCTAACACACACCTTTCCCCTGATCGTAGGTCAGCGTGGCTACTCTGGTCCCCCTGGTTCAGACGGTCCACAGGGAGTTCCCGGTCCTCCAGGGTCGGTCTCTGCGGCCCACGGCTTCCTCATCACCCGACACAGCCAGGGTCAGGAGGTGCCCTACTGTCCCGACGGAACTGGCCTCATCTACGACGGCTACTCCCTGCTGTACGTGCAGGGCAACGAGAGGGCACACGGACAGGACCTCGGTACGAAGTCATTTTAAACCCCGTCTACACATACTGATATTTATTCAAACGGCTATTTTCCTCTACGGTTTAAAATAGGATTCTGTCTACACCACTTTTGTTTTTGCAAAATATCTCCATTCACACTAGAATACAAAAACGACTAAACACTCACCGGGCCAGTAGGTGGCAATAAAGGCTACGACAACAATACCTTAAATACCAGAGAAGATTCTGAGCATGCTCAATGAGCTTATCTTCCGTTCTCTCTACTAACCAGCAGGGGGCGACTCCTCCGGTTGCAATCTTATTCCATCGTCATACATCTGACCTTCCTCTTCCTTCTGATCCAGGCTCGGCCGGCAGCTGTCTGCGCAGGTTCAGCACCATGCCCTTCATGTTCTGCAACATCAACAACGTCTGCAACTTTGCCTCCCGCAACGACTACTCCTACTGGCTGTCCACGCCTGAGCCCATGCCCATGTCCATGGCCCCCATCACCGGAGAGGGCATCAAGCCTTACATCAGCAGGTAGGGATGGAGAGAGAGGGGGGGGGGGGGGGAAGGGGGAGGAAGAAGACAGAGACGAGGAAGGGGAAGGTGTTTGATTTGACATTTCTGTGTCTAGGTGTGCAGTGTGTGAAGCTCCAGCCATGGTGATCGCAGTCCACAGTCAGACCATCCAGATTCCCACTTGCCCGTCAAATTGGGAAGCTCTGTGGATCGGATACTCCTTCATGATGGTACGCAAATACACGTGTTTCCACTCTTGTTTACCAAATGCCCCCCAGAACACACAGCTACATGCTTAAACCGGACTTTTACCCTCTTCCTCCCCAGCACACCAGTGCGGGTGCGGAGGGCTCCGGTCAGGCCCTGGCCTCCCCCGGCTCCTGCCTGGAGGAGTTCCGCAGCGCCCCCTTCATCGAGTGCCACGGCAGAGGGACGTGCAACTACTACGGCAACTCCTACAGCTTCTGGCTGGCCACCGTAGAACCATCTGAGATGTTCAGGTACGGAAACGAGTGCCGGCAGGACGGCTCAGTGGTTAGAGAAGCCGGGGTGTCAGTGAGTCCTTGCTCTGTAAGACTCAGGATGTTGTGGGGTTAGTCAGGAGGACAAAGATGCACTAAAAAGATGTGACATCGACACAAAAGAAGGTTTTTCAGGGTATAGATTACAATAGATTTAATAAATAATCCATATATCTTAACTTTATATATTTATATGCACATGTATCCTTCTCCCTAACTTAACCGCCTCCCCCCTTTGGCCCTCGCAGGAAGCCCCAGTCGGAGACTCTCAAGGCGGGTAACCTACGGACGCGTGTCAGCCGCTGCGTGGTCTGCATGAAGAGGACGTAACGGCACACAGCAACATGCAAAACCCACCGCTGCCGGGGACGCACGATCAATAACACGAGATGATTGGTTGACGGGGGACAAGTCGGGGGGGGGGGGGGAGACAGACGAAGAGGTGGAACTCCAATGGTGCATTGTCTTCCGGATACAAAACATCTTACAACTTTAAACATTGGTGCTACTGTGCAACACAGCTTAAAAAAAAAAGAAAATTTAAAAAAGAAAGACGTAAATAAATCTTACATTTATTCTTTGTTTCTCTTAAGAAGTACCTCAAAATGAAAGCAGACAAATATCCACTTAAAGGTGCCATGATGAGTGTGACAACAACAAGTGCATTTCTTTCATCCTTCTCCCTTCTTTCTCATCGTTTACTTTCTCTTCTTAAAAAAAAAAAAAACAATCACTTTTGAAAATGTGATTCTGAACCATTTCTAGGCAGAAGTGCTCTTTTCTTTTTTTGTTTTGTTTTTGGCCTTATTGATGAGGAGTGGATTACCAAATCGGCACTTTGACTTCGGAACATCCAAGATGAGAGATGCACTGACGATGAGCTTTTCCTTAGTGAGACTGACTTTTTTTTTATTACTAGCTCTTCATTCACACGCTCTTTCTCTCTCTTTCTCCGTCATTTTTCCTGTCGTTTAACGTTACATTTGGTGGTACTAACCCTGCTGTAGCCCCGCCTCCTAACCATCAGCCTGAACACCTTCTCCCTCTTTACCTTTTTTTTTTTTTTTTTTTTGTAAGTAATAAAATGTGTATATTGTGTAAAACACCTTTCTCTTCTTAGTGTAGAAGGTCCTGAATCGCTACCAGCTGTTTGTTATAAGACAAACTTTCCAGGTTCTTTTTCGCTCACACACACACTCACGCGTTCACACACAGATACACACATTTACATCAATGCTCATTGACACACATCCACCCAGATATTGTACAAAGTAAGGCTTTTATGAATGAAACAGTATTTTATATATAATAAATATATATTTGAAAAAAAAAGAGGATAAAAAGGTATATGAACTTTATTCGGCTGCGTGGAGATTGTTCGCCGTTTTCAAACGCAAAGGTCGGGCATTTCACCGAATTATAAAGCCAACTACTGAGCGCAGACGGAGCCATTTTCCCTAAAACACAACAGTCTTGTAGTGGTAGTGTGATGATTGGGGAACGTTACAGATATTTGTGCAAAAAAAACAAAACAGATTTGGATTAAATCTTGGCTCCTTGATTAGAGAAGCTCCATTTGTTTTGTGTTTTTTTTAAGACATTTCCAGGTGCTGGGCTTTGCTTGTAAAAAGAAGGCCTGAGGGTTTTTGGGCCCGTCTTGCACCCGAAACCTTCAAATCAACTTTCGCTGGCTTGAATATGTATCCAGAATGGGTTAAAGTGCTCACACGCCACCCTGTTGAAACGCAGAGGAGAGTGTCTTTTACATCAGCTTCTCTCACATCAGGTGTTCAGACTCCTGATGTACTGAAAATCTACAACAGATGTTTTTGGGGGAGGGGGGAGACATTCTGTGATTTTATTGTTATTTTTATTTTTTCAAAACTGCTTTTATTAATTCTAATTATGTCAACCTGGGGTGCGATTAAAAATGTGTATTTGTTTTCTTTTTTTTGTGTTTATTTTACATGTTATGTTATCCAGAAGTTGTTATAAACTTTTAAGACTGAAATAAATACTATGTCCAAAGTGTTGTCGTCTGAAAATGTATGATTATCACTGAGAAAGGACCCATCATGATACGTTTTGATAAGCTGTGAGTGGTAGTAAATATTATGATCAGTGGTGGAATGTAAGTATATTTGTACTGTAAGTACTGTACTTAAGTACAAACTCAAGGTACTTTACTTGAGTATTTCTATTTTATTCAACTTTGTACTTCCACTCCACTACATCTCAGAGGGAAATATTGTACTTTTTACTCCACTACATCTGGCAGCTTTAGTTACTTTGCACATTATAATGTTTCAAACCCTTCCTAACTACCCAAACTGAACAACAGGGTATAAAGGAGTTAAAATGAGCTCCACCTTCAACATTTGTAGCAGCAATAATGATCCAAACAAATATGCATATGTAATATCCATCCTACATTACCCATAATGCAGCTCAGTTCATTGTTGCCAAGGCAATGGCCGACTTGTTTACATACAACACAGAGATTCGAACTTCTACATAAGCCCCTATAGACACACACACTCTCATCCCGATGCTGCTGCCCATTGGTTCTACATATCTTGGACACTGACGATACAACTGGATTTTGTATTTGTATTTGAATCAACAAGCTTCAAGAGACCAAAACACAAAAAAATCCCAAGCAAGCAGACACCATTCCTTCTCTCAAGTCCTCTGAAAACGACCCCATGGCTCAGATGAATTGCAACCACGGACCAAGCGCAACACCTTCAAGTTCCTCTTCACCTGAGAACTACGAAGAGGTAAATATGAACCTAAAGAAAATCTCTGAAGTGCTCCGCTCCATGCGCTTTCTAATTCACCACAGCCAAGTAAAGATTGCAGACTGGGAATCTTTGCAGACAAAACATCAGAAATGTCAGCAATTCAGGTCAGAAAAAAATGCTGCAAAGAAAGATATTGAAGAACTACGAGAAAAGGTGAAGGTGCTCATTGACAAGGTCCAAAATCACAGCACCGTTGATGCAATGTATGAAGAGGCAAAAGCATCAAACACAGCAACGGTCCTTCAGCAGGAAAGTCTGCCACGAAGACTGCGGGACCAGAAGACAAAGCTGAAGAGGGTGGACAATGTGGAGGCAGCCTATGAAGTCGCAAGACAAGAGAACCTGAATTTCAAGAAAGACATTATGGACCTGGAGAAAGAACTGCAAGATGCGACCACTTCGGAGGAAGCGTGCACCGCACTGAAAGAGCAGACGGATGCATTGAACCTGGAAAACAAGGCCATGAGACAAGAACTCCAGCTTCTCAAAGATAGGAACCAGCATGTCAGAGCTTTGGAGAAATCCTTCAACGACACAGAAGCTCAGAGAGAGGCCATCAGCCAGGAGAACGACACTCTGCAGTTTGAAATGCTGGAGTTGCACATAGAGCTCCAGGACGAGGCGGCTTTGCACAAAGTTGTTAGCAATCAAAACTACGTGCTGCAAAAGGAACTCCTGCAGCTCAAGGACACACAGCAGCACGTCAAAGCCTTGGTTGAATCATGCAAAGTCGTAAAAGCCCAGAAAGAGGCGATCAGCCAGGACAACGACGCTCTGCAACATGAGATTAAAGAGGTATACAAACAGGTCGAGTTTGGAAAAGCTTTGCAGGTAACAAACGAGGCAATGCAACCCTCAATTGAAGACCTCAGCCGTCAAAATGAGGCCCTGCAGCAGGAACTCCAGCGCCTTAATCAAGAGCATGACGTGGTGAAGGTCTGGAGTGACAGGTGCAAGGAAACACAGGGCCGCATGGACGCGGTGGAGAAAGAAAACCACGGTTTGAAGCAGCAAATCCAGGTCGTCAATGAAGAGCTCACGGTCAGAAACACTTTCAAGATCAATCTCTTTGAACTGGAAGCTGAGGAGAGAGTCCTGGTGGCACAGAACAAAGACCTGATCAAATCCCACTTAGAGGTCTTCAACAAGCTTCTGGAAGAAGAAAACTGGAAGACAAAGTATGACGTGCTGAAGGAACAGACTGAGGCCTTGAAGAGACAGAACAATGAATGGACAGAAAGAATCTGCGGTTTAATCAACATCCTCATATTTGTGGATGCCATTAAGGCAGATTATGTTGAAAGGAAGACAGAGAAAAACATTCTAACAAGACAAAATATCTCTCTGAAAAAAGAACTTGAGGAACTGGAGAAAATGTTCTCACAAGAACAAATCTACGAGGACAAGAACACTGCGATAACGACAGAGAACGAAGCCCTGAGCCAAGAAAACGACACTCTTCATCTTAAGGCTGAGGAGCTCAGCAACATACTCCAGGGTGAGAAAGCGTTGACCGACATCTACGACTCCCTGAGAGCGGAGAAAAACACCATCAAACGACGGAACAACGCCCTCCGTAAAGAACTCCGGAAGCTGAATAAAAAAGCGGACAAAGAAAAGGCTCTGAAGGAACAGTGTGGGGCGATGACGGTGAAGAGGGATGACAACCGCAGACAGCAAGACGTCCTCCAAGAACAAGTCCGCTCCCTACATTTCTAAAATAAACTTTACCAGGTTGTACTCTGGTTTTCCTTTTTTTCTCTCCAAAAAACAAACTTTCTTAATTTCATTGTGATTCATTTTTTGGTTTAATCCGGGTGATCCGCTTTTTCCCAAATTAATAATTTTCAAACAACAAATATAAATGAAAAAATGAAAAAAAACATATATATATATTTGTGTTAATGGTTCAATTTAAATAAGTATTGAGTTTCGATATGTCTCTCCTCATCATGTTCTGTCAGAGGTCGTCTTTAACACCTCAAAAGCTCACTTAACATTGTATTATCACCTTCATACTGAATGTCTTTTTCCGGAGAACTTCTTATTGACATGAGTTTCAGAAAACAACTTTGGTTTGTAAAAGTCAATTATAGAATAAGTCTATTTGCATTTCTGTTAGTGGAGTTTTACCACGGTTTGTCTCGTCCTCTCTGGCATCACAACTCAGTCACCTGCTCACCTTTCCCCCTCATCAACAAGGGGACATTTTAAGCAATAAAAAACAACAACATATAGAGCTGGATGAGTCTGTCCCTGCAGTAGGTGGTGGAGAGGGTGGTCCTGGTTATCCAATATGGATAACAGTCTCTTCAGTGTCCTCCTCTCCACCACCTTTTCCAGAGTGTCCAGTTTGCAGCCAATGATGGAGCCGGCCTTCTTAAGTCCGTTGGTGTGTCCGGCTCCAGTGCTGCTCCCCAGCAGACTATACGGAGAAGTACAGAGCACTGGCCACAGCTTTAAAGAGGCCACTAGATGTCAGCACTCATCTCTAAATGTATATTTAAAAAATCTGTTTTTTCTGTCTGAGACATCAATCAAAAATCTGTTTAATATCTGTAAAATATCAATCAGAGTCGATTTTCATGTCACACCTGTGCGTGTTATTAAAATCACACTTGGGGAAGTTTAGTTTCCTCGTCATGGGGTATTCTACTCATCCTGTGACGCTTCTGTGGCTCTGGAGAAAGAGAGCTGTCTTTTCTCTGTTGAACTGCATTATGGGAAATGTATGGATCCAGCATTTCCAAGCCACATTTCTCTCTCTCTCTCTCTCTCTCTCTCTCTCTCTCTCTCGTACACACGGGTGGGAAGTAACTAAGTACATTTGTTGAATTACTGTTCTTTGGTATAATTTTAAGTATTCCTATTTTCTGCTACCTTATACTTCTACTCCTATTCTGACGCAAATGTACATTTTAATTCACCTCGTTAGTCTGCAGATTGAGATTTCACAATACAACCAACAAATTAATTATAATGTATTATTACTGATATGTTATTAATAATAATAATAATAATCTAAAACTATACGGCTGTCGGATATATGTAGTGACAAATCAGCACCGTAGCATAACACATGAAATGGGAAAAGATTGGGACCATATCAAATATGAAATACTCTACCTGTCTGTATATTTCCGTTTTTTAAATGTACTCGTGCTGTCAACCTCATTATTTGAATAACTGAAGGGATCCTATTCATCATTTATTTGGTTTTTCATTTGTTACTTTCATTTTTCCTTTTGTCCAAGTGTTTTCTTGTCATCACATTGTTGTGTTATTTTATCAGCTCCACCTTTACCAGCTCAGCAATAAAGTGACCATCAATAATGAACCATTATGCATGAGTACTTCTGAACAATTCTGAATGCTGTACTTCTACTTGTAACATGCGAGTACTTCTACTGTACAGTAGTAGTGCTACAAATATCTGAGTACTTCTTCGACCAGCACACATACACGATAATAGCCACAGGGGGGAGTTTCCTGTTATCCTGAGCAGCAGCAGCAGAAGGGGAGGAGGAAGAGGAGGAGGAGGAGGAGGAGGAGGAAAGGGGGAGGAGAGGAGAGAAGGAATGTCCGAGCAGAGGCATTGTGTTCGGTTGTCCCACAATCAGAGAGGGAGAGGGGGGGAGAGACTCTGCTGGGAAGTAGAAACCCTCTCAGAAGGAGGTGTGACTCAGCCGTGGACGGAGGAGCAGCTCCCTTTTTTTCACGCGTGGATGTTAACTGAGTCCACCAAGTGTAGTGATTACAGCAGAATCAGCTGATTTAAAGCCCCTTCAACTGATTCGGGGAGTCTGATCTCGCTGATTTAAAGATAATCGGACCATGTTGATGTACGATCTGTTTGGAAAGTCTTGCTGAGCTGACACCTGATTGGTCGGGTCTGATTGACTGGCTGGGACTCCTGATTGATTTACTGGAAGTCCGTCAGCTGATTGGGAGGCCGGGTTGATCGATTGGAAGCTGCAGGATGAGCGGAGCAGGGGAGGTGGTGTGTGAAGGCTGGCTGAGAAAGTCGCCACCGGAGAAGAAGCTCCGCCGTTATGTGAGTCCTTCACTTTTGATTTTTAACTTAAATGAAAAAGAAAGTTTTAAGAAAGACTAAAAAGTGTCTTTTAGCTCGTCTGGGATCGATGCTGGCTGTTTTTAGAGGCTGACATGTTGCTACAGATCACACTGAGTAGATTTAATTAAACATCACTGTTCACACACTGAGCCATTTCCTAAAGTTAATATCAAGGCATTCAGCTGTCTGCTGGACAGAAAGTCATCTCATGTCTTACTTTCGTCCATCACACATTTTGAACTATTTTTCTTTAAAAAAAATCACTAAAACTGATTAATCGACTATCAAAAATAGTTGCCGATTAATTGAATAGTTGACAACTAATCAATGAATCGTTGCAGGCCTAATACGGATATATTTGTTTACATGTGTCTTCTATTTATTTATTTGGACGACTATCTTGGTTACACTTCTTTTTACAAATTCAAAGCAGAAAATCTGAGATGTTGTTTATACATTTGCATGTTTCACAGAAACCACTCAACATTATTTGAAAATAGATAGACAGCATATTCATTCATTTGGGAGTTGCTCGATACCAAAAGAGGCAGCCTGCTTATTGTTGTGTAACATAAATCCACACGGCTGGAGTTAACAACTGCTTAACAACTGTTTCTAACTGGTTAAACTACAAAAACATTAAGATGCTTCGCATATTTCAAATCCCCAAACTGACAGCCTGGCTATATATGTGCTCTGAATGGAAACATTTGCACACATTTAAGTTTTTTTTTCTGTACACGTCTTATTTTTCTTGTTATTCTTATTTTGAAAGAATAACTTTAATTAATCTGCAGATTATTTTTCAAGTTACAGTTGACACAAAGGCTCTGATTCTCATTCAGATAAATAGATAGACAGACAGATAGATGGATAGACTATCTTATTTTAAAAGGAAATAGGATTTTAAAATGTATATGTATCCAATAAATTCAGGAACAATTCAAAGGCTGTTTGTTCAATGGCAGCACAGCTCGCTTTCCAGTAAAGAAGCAGCTTAGGCAGTTATTCACACACACACACACACACACGCACACACACACACACACGCACACACACACACACACACACACACACACACACTGCATATCTAGCATGCCTTACCAGTGAGTTGAGCTAATCTCATCTCTCCTCTACATATTTTCTCTTCATCTTTCTTTCTTTGCTCTGTTGTTTCTAGTACCTCTCTGTACCTTTCACTTTCATTCATTTACTCTCTCTTCCTGTTATTGTCGCTTTCTGTGTGTGTGTGTGTGTGTGTGTGTGTGTGTGTGGAAAGTAAAAGGTTGAATAAGTAATTGTTTAGAGAATGCGTGCCTTTACTACTGACTGTCTCACAGAGCAGCTGTGGTGTTGCTGATCTGAAACAGCAGCCTCTTATGTGGATAAAATGATAACAGATGCTGAAACAAATAAACTCTCAAATTGTCCGTGATGTGTTGTGACTCCACTACCCACAATCCCCGGTGGCTGACGTCAGTAAAGTTTTTGAGAGGGAACAAACATACTGCGCGGACAATTTTCTTGAGCTACAAATGAAGTGGGAGCAAAGAAGAAGGAGAAGAAGAAGAAGGGGGAGGCGAAAGTGGAAGAAGAAGAAGAAAACAGGAAGGAGAAGAAGAAACGAAGAGCTCATTGTTCAGACGGCATGTCATGATGGTATGATGGCCCAGTGTGTACACACACACACACTGCAGGCCAGCTGTGTGTCTACTGTCAACACACACACACACACACACACACACACACACACGGAGCAGCCATAATGGCTGCAGCAGGCCGAGTGTGTGTTCATGTGTTCATGCTAAGCATTGGGCCAGAGTTTGTGAGTGTACCTCATCATACATACACTCCCTGTTCTGAAAGCTGTGTGTGTGTGTGTGTGTGTGTGTGTGGGTGTGTGTGTGTGTGTGTTATGTAATAAACTAATCACTCTCAGCTGGGCCTGGTTGGAAGAGAGGGGGCCTCCCTGAAGATTTAGAAACACACACACGTGGACTGGAACAAAACCAAGGAGGAGGATAAATTATGCAACCTTCAGTACAATAATACAAACACACACACACACACACACACACACACACACACACACACACACACACACACACACACAAGGTCAAACAGTTTAGGAAAGCTGTATCTGTGAAGGTAACACAGACTATCGGGTGTCAGTCACACTTATGACAGCTTCAGCTTCAGAGACTGTGAGTGTGTTTGTGGAAAAGATTGATTGACAGTCATTAGTGATCAATTCAAGGGCGGGTCCATCTACGTTCTCTTCCTGTTTTTTCAAATGGAAACGCAGCAGAAACGTAGTTTACCACAGTAAGCTAATCAATGAGGTTATGAATAACGTGAACGCTAGCACGAGCAGAGTCAGCGTCAGCTGTGCTAAGTTTGTAAAGAACGCATCGTGGGGCGTATACTCCAGAGTTCTTAAATTACTGTTTTTGCCAATGGTGAATTTGAACAGAGGGCCGTTTGACAGCAAGATAAAGCAGCTGTTTTACAGGAACAGAAGTAAGAGTATTTCAGCCACGTCACAAAATGAATATTACATTAAGTGTACGCATTTAGATTATCTTTAACGCTTTACCTTGCTGTCAGACAGCCCTATTCGACATGGACCTGAAGCTGTCATCTATGAACTCGTCATCACCAGACTTTATTGAAAAAAACTGTAATTTGACCTCACAGAACATGGTAGTTGCTGGTCTACCACTGGTACAACTGGCTATTTAGTTTTATTGTGTGACTTTTGGATCCAAACTAACACACCCACCCACACATCAGTACAAAAGAGCATTTTGAAGGTAAAGAGGTTATAAGTAAAACATATTTGGATTTGAATGACTAGAGAATGATGTAAAAACCTGGAATAAAAAACAAAAGATGAATAGACCCGCCCTTTAAACAAAGGGGGGCAAAGTCACATGTTTGCACTTCTGAGAAGACAAATGTGTTAAATGTGACGGGAGGAAGAGGAGGAATAGATCAGTAAATGAGGAACTGAACAGCGGGACAATATTTAGGTCTGGTGTTAAATTTGGAGGCAGGACAGAGGAAGTGTTATTTTAGATCCATTGTGCCCTCTTCCTGTCCAAGGTCAGGGGTCAAAGGAGGAAGCAAATAGGTGGAGAAGAGATTAGAGAAAGTGTTTTAGGAAAAGACTTTATCATGATTTTGAAGTTGCTGGTATTCAGGCAGCTCAGTGTCGACAACAAGGATGATATGACATTGTGCAGGCAGAGGAAACTGAAGTGAGGTTTTACAAGCAGCAAACACCACCGCTGATTCACTCGAATCTTTACAAGCTAAGACATTCGTTAAGTGATTTTAATACAACTTCTAATATGTGAATACAGGTTTCTCTTTATTATTATGGAGTGGGATCAGGGATTTAAATCTGTAGCGATGTAATCGTTACTTTATACAATCTGTACCTACAGAATCCACAGCAGGTGGTTCAATTATAGAAGATAAAAGTTGGCGCTCTGGCTGCTGTCCGTGGTGCTGATCAGAGGCCGGTTTGCACGATTGGAAGTTGCACGGCGAGCGTCACCATGGTGAACATTCGCTAAGCCCCGCCCCCTCCCTGCCGCTACGCCGTCAAGCTCTCGGAGCGACGTTACCACGAAGACCACGATATTAGAAAACGTATATCTCATCTTCAGTTTGTATGAAATTTAAGAAGTTATTCGGCATCGTTTTCATACGAAAGCTAGGAAACACAAGAAACACAAGACAAAAATAAACTTCGTCTTCAGGAAACAACTTAGTTAGGTTTGGGCAAAAGAACTAGCTACTTGGTTAGTTTTAGAAAAAGATCGTGGTTTAGGTTAAAATAACAAATAATGCTTTGTTTAGGAATAGTTTAGCGAAAATAGTTTTCCACAAATGGATACAAGACACTTGGATAATGCTGCACAAAAATACATTTTCTGAAATATTTTCACTTTTTAGCTGTCTTTCGTTCAGCCTCCGCCAAAGTCTGTTTGCACTGATACACTTTAATGTTTTGGGCCCTACAGAGATCCTAGGGAGGAGAGTAATATATACAATTTCTATTGTTTTTGAGTGAACTATTCCTTTAAATAGAAAGCCTAGAAAAATGTTTTCATACTTGTTGCTGCCACCCTGCTGCTTTTATTTGTCCAGCAGCCTAAAAATGAGGAGACAAAAATACACACACACACACACACACACACACACACACACACACACACAACTACTGCCATCTCTTGCTGGCACTTCCTGTTCAGCTATTTCCTCTTCCTGTCTGTGTTTGGAGAGAAAGAAGGGAGGAACGTGCACTACAGTATTCAAGTGCTGTGCACTTTGATTACACACACAAACACACACAGAGGCCTGCCTTTGGGATCACGGTGGTTTTGTTGGGAAATATTTTAAACTGGGATCGGAAGAGATGGATTTAGTTTGTTGGACTGGTGGAAACTCACTGGCAAACACACACACACGCACACACACACACACGCATAGTGTATTTAGCCACATAAACAGCAGCACAAAGCTTCTGTGTGTTTGTGTGTGTGTGTGCTCATGCTGTTATTAAATTAAAATCCTTCTTCATGCTCTGCTTCACTCATTTAAATAATCACGATGAGTCTTTGGCATACACCTACACGCCAACACTAACCCGTCAAACACACACACACACACACACACACACACACACACACACACATACACATGCACGGTGAGTCATGTCTGAAATATGAAGTGTCATCCCGTGGATTGCTCATGGGAGATGGACCCTACCCATAATGCTCAGCGCATGACGGCAACAACCTGAGAGAAGTGTCAAACATTTAGCAACGTGTGTGTGTGTGTGTGTGTGTGTGTGTGAGAGGTTTAGTTAACATTCATGTGCACTGGAGTGTCAAACTTCAGACATTGGAGAGAGACACCAGAGTCAACCTTAACGTCAGAGAAAGAGAGCGAGGACAAGAAGGAAGTTAAGACATTATCTTCTTAACCGACCTTTTAGTCAATAATCTGTAAAATATATCATTTTGCAAAAAGACTAAAAGTCCTAAAAAACAGATATACTGTCAGTTTGTTCAGCCCACGCCTCTAAAATAGAAAGGGTTTATCTACTTGCTCTCTGTAAATGTCGGTGATGTTGAATGAGATAAACTGAAGGAGGAAGTGTTCCTGTCTCCAGGCGTGGAAGAAGCGTTGGTTCGTGCTGCGGAGCGGTCGTCTGAGCGGGGAGCCGGACGTCCTGCAGTACTTCAAGAACCAGCAGTCCCGCCGGCCGATCAGGACCATCAACCTGAACCTGTGTGAACAGGTACACGGACACCATCAATGACCTGAGTTAATGCTCCTTATTGTGCATGTTTAAAAGTGTTCTGTGTTAAGCTAAAAGCATAACAAAATGTGGGGCTTTTTTGTTTTTCAAAATGATAGATCATTGAACTTTCACGTTTTGACGCTAGCTGAATGTTGCACATTTGTGTGCTCCATAAATGCTCCAACGCTCATTCACCATCTCCGCCTCGCTGTATGGCCTTCTCCCTCAGGTGGATGCCGGCCTGACGTTCACGAAGAAGGAGCTGGAGAGCAGCTTTGTTTTCGACCTGAGGACGGAGGAGAGGACCTGGTACCTGGTGGCTGAGTCTGAGGAGGACATGAACCGCTGGGTGTCCTCCATCTGCCTGCTCTGTGGCTTCAACCCGACTGATGACGGTACGACGGATAGATAGATAGAGGGATGGATGGATGGATAGATGGATGGATAGCACTTTTGCTTTAGATAGATAGAAGTGTGGGTTGTTGCTGAGTCAGTGTGAAAACCAATGGGAGGAGAGAAGAGAGAGAACATGCAGAAAGAAAAGATGTCGGTGACTCATGTAAAATATCATAAGATATTCTGTACAACAGTTTTGCCTTTTGCAGTCATTTGAACTCTGTCTTGGTTTTCTAATGTTAGCTGACCACTAATTACAATTTACAATATCTGCCAAGTTCATGTTGATAGGGCGGGCTATAAAGAAAATAGTGCCATTTATATTTCTCTAATGACAAACACTCCAAAACCCACGACGCCCTGCAGGAAGAGACACAGAAACTTGGAAGAGTTTATCCTAAGTTTTTCCTTTCTCATGTGGGTCACTTTTATTTTCTACAGTCCCGGCGAGACCTCCTGTCTCTGGCTCGTCCTCCATCACAGCGATGACCATGGCCAGTCGCACTGCCGCCATCGCCGCCATATCGGGGTCGGTCCCACCCCCCTATGACCCGGTGAATGTCAGGGGCCTGGTTCACGACCGCAATGCAGAGGAAGATTACCTGTGGTTATCGCACTGCCAGAGTCACATCAGGTAAACACACAGACACACACAAATACAGGAAACAAGACTAAAGAAACCCGGCTGAAGGTAAATCATCCAGACTAACAATCAGAGTTACAGGTTTAGACGTGTTGAATCTGAAAAAAACAGGGATTAGAGGTTTATTTTAGCCTGGATCACGCCCACAGATGTCTTCACATAACTGCATGCGACAGGTCATCAGAACAGCACAATGAAAGCTAAATGTCCCTCTACAGTTGGAAAGATTTTTATCCGTCCAGGTAGTTTGGATTGTGATTTGCTGAGGTGTGGAGCTCTTTGAAACCGAAACAACTTAATCTGAACAGTTTTTTACTGTATTGTTGTTTAAAAACTCTTATTTTGGTTTCTCTCTGTCTCTAGGCCTCCTTTAGGTTCCTCCACTTCTCTTGAAACCGACTACAACGACAACCCTCTTCCCTCCGCCACCTCCTCCTCCTCTTCCTCTTCTTCATCTCCTTCCCTACTTCCCATGGGTCTCCCACCTCCATCGTCCTCCTCTTCCTCCGGCTTTAGGACAGCTCCTTGGACGGCTGCCTCCAAGACAGGCCCTTTGAGCCAGTCTCTGGATGCCAGCGTGACCTCTGACCTCCAGAGACGAGCCGGCCGACTTCGTTGTCACCCATCTCCTCATCCCAGGAAGCACTCCCTGGACTTCCACCTGCGGCCCGTAGTGATACCTCTCAGTGACAATAGACACTCCGCCGTGCATCCAAATACCCACTCGTACACCACCAGTGGTTATCAGATCCCTCGTCCGGCGTCCACCACGCAACCACGACCCCCTCGCCGCCCATCCTCCACCCCCAGCGTGGACTCCATGACCCAGGCGGAGCTCCACGCCTCAACCCCGACTCCCCCTCCACGCCCGCCCAAGCCCCAGACCTCCGCGGCCACGCTCCCCCGCTCCTCCTCAGAGCCAGAGAAGAGGGATGGATGCGTGGAGGGAGGAGGTCTGCCGAGGAGCAACACCATCACTGCGCCGGGACGCACACCGACAGGTAAGAAGAGAGCAGCCTGTCTTTCATCAAAGGTCTTGTTTTAAAAGAATAGTTTTGAGCAATATGCTCCTTTTTGACACCTTTTTTCTACGGATTATACAAAAGGAGATCTAATGTGTTCATTCGTGAGCTTCAGAAGGGGCTGGATTTTGACTGTCTCCAGTCTTTATGCTAAGCTAAGCTAACCAGCTGCTCGCTGTAGACATGAGACATTGAGACAATGCAAATGCAAAAGGCCCCGCCTCCTTTTCTATAGGAGCAAGACACAGACTTTGTGATGCTTTCGCCTCTTTTTGATGTTGTTTTGTGTCTTTTTGGTGCTTTTGTGTCTTTTTAGGTCATCTTTTGTCTCTTTGTGGTCAATTATATCTTATGGTTACTCCTGACAAAAAATATCTGGTTATTCAGCTCACAGACGACAGTCTGTTAGTATTTGTCGTGTAAATTAGTAGTATTTTGGAAATAAATGTTCAATATGAAGTATTAGTGGCTGTGAAATCCCTATAGAGAGCTTCAGCAGAGGGTTTTAAACCTCAGAGGAGATCAAGCTGTATTGTGCAGAGCTGGCAGTGTTGATGGATTATATCCACAGCGGAAGCTATTTGTTCCCGTTTGCACCGTGACTCGTTTGGAATTAGTTTCATTAATGAGACCTTTGCCCCTGACCGGCACAAAGACTTTTTGTTTCAAGCCTGGTGTGTAAAAATGTTCCATAATTCTCCAAAGTTCTTTCATGGGCGCTTTAGAGCATATTAAAGACACCCGTCTCTGTACTAAAACATGCTCGGACTTGATGCTTTGTGCACATATGTTTACTTTCTTAGTGACCATCTACATTCAGATCTGGTCAAGCTCTGTTTGCACTCTGTCAACACAAGTCTTAACGCTCTTCTGCCAATAAGTCACATGTGTACAATGTAGTCGTGGTTAACGCACAGCACATGCATATGTAGCATTTAAAATGAGAGCAAGAGCCGGCAGGCAGTTAGCGTAGCTTAGCATAAAGAGTGGAAGCAGTGGGAAACGTTTTTCATTTAGTTTTTTAATTAAATTAACAAGTCACTGCATGCTAATTAGTTTTAGAGTTGTTAGGCAGTTTTGGAACTGTGGACAGAGCCAGACTAGCTGTATCCCCCTGTTTCCAGTCTTCATGCTAAGCTAAGCTAACCTCCTGGCTCCAGCTCTGTACTGAACGCACAGATATCCGAGATTGGTATCAAACTGCTCATTCAACTCTCAGCAATGTAAGAGTTAATCCCAAATTGTTGATGGTTTTGAACTATGGTGGTTTATGTACATATTTCTGTCCTCTGTGTTTCAGGTTGTGACTCTTTTTACATCCCTCAGTCTCTGTCCGACAGAGCGAGCATGTTTGAGTTCAGCGAGAGCTTCAACAGTTACTTCGTAAGTTAAATCTCTTAAAACCTCAAGAATAAAATACAATAAATGTACATATTTAATGTCTTTTTGTTTGCATTTTATATCTGTATCATGTCAAAATGTCAGTCTCTCTTCCTGTCTCTCAGTTTAATAAAGGCATGGTACCTCTGGGGAGTGTTTGCTCTGAAGATGACGATGTGGGCGAAAACTATGTTCCAATGAGCGCTGCCACCACTGAGCCTCCTGTTGCACCAAGGTTAGTCAGAAGATACGCAACATGATAAACTGTGTAATCATGTGTAATTCATGTAATGATTCGTTTTTAAAGGATTTAAAAGAATCACCCTTTTCAACTGAAAGTTAGACCTGCAGTTGAAACAAAAAACGTTGATTTTTATAACATGTAATCGAAATAATATGTTTCTTTTGAGACCTTTATAAACATTTATATAGAGACGTAAATGACACAGCCAGGCGAGCCTGTCTTCACGTCTGTTTGTGGACCTAAATAGGCTCCCTTTGGACAAATTTGATCCAGTGCCTTTTAGTGAGAACCTGGATTAAAGCAGGACATTGTCTCACCTCTTCTTGGATACCAGGACAGCAACTAGAAGAAGCCATCAGTCATGAACAAGACACTGAGATAATTTCTAATTACTTCTTCTCTTGTTCCAGGGTGCCTCCACATCCTCCCTCTGACCCCTCTGTCCAGCTCCAGGAGGCCAACTACGTCCCCATGACCCCCCTCACCCCTTCCCTTCCCATTCATCCCACTCCTGCCACAGGCGACCTGGCCTCCCTCGGGAGACAAGTCCCCCCACCCGCCCACATGGGTTTTCGTAACTGCCCCCTGACTCCCGTGGCCCCCCTCACCCCGCCGCTCCGGAGGAACACTATGAACACCTCCGGTGGAGTGGAAGTGGAGGCGACGCCCCCTCCGATCCACCGCAACCTGAAACCACAACGCAGAGGTGAGTAGGAGCTTATCAGGGATATTTGATTTTTAATCACTTTTTATACTTGTCAGGACTGAGACATAATAGAACCTTATTATAAGGCACTGATGTTCTGAATCACTGCAGGAGTCGGTGTCGGTCAGCCTGCAGAGAGAGCGGACGTCCAGCCGGCTGCAGAGCCGACACACAAAACAAGAGGTACGAACCACAAGTCTGTGATTTCTGTTCCTGAAGTCGTTCCTTCTCTCCCAGTGGCTCCTTCTCTCTCTCCACCCCCCCCCCCCCCCTTGTTCTCTCTGAGCTCTCTGTTTGTCACTTCTCGTCTCACTTGTTCCCCTTCAACCTCTTTTGGTATTAATTATTTACCTGCTCCCACTTTGCTCAACAATGTGACAGCCACGGCTCCATACACGGAGCTGTAGCTTATAGAAACCCATTAAATATTAGTAAAGGTTGACAGTTCGGGAGGTGTTTCTGCAACACTGCTGCTTCATTGTAAAAAGCTTTTTGCTTTTAACATAAAATGCCACATGAGCATTTATTTTTTTTGGAGAATCAAGACTTTCTGTTGGCCGGAGACGTCTCTCTTTCAATGTAGGTCAACAGGAAAAAGTTCATTTTGGCCCAATTGCTTTCAAATATGTTTTAAAATGTCCTGGTCTTAAATCTCTACTCACTAGGTAAGATGACAAACAACCAATTCTTCACTGTACTGTTCTTTTTTGTGCATGAAACGTCCTCGGTTCTGCAGTTAACTGCGTTTCTTAAAGTAGTCAGAAGTGAAAAGTCTCTCTCTCTCTCTCTATCTCTCTCTCTCTCTCTCTCTCTCTCTCTCCCAGTGAAACCAGCTCCTCTGGACATCACTTCAGTGCAGCAGGACTGGCAGGAAGTCCCGCCCCCTGTCCGCTCACCTGTCACTCGAACCTTCACACGAGAGTGAGTGTGTGTATGTTTGTGTGTGTGATGTTTTATTGCAGCGTCAACACAACAGAAAAGATGAATATTGAAGGTCTCCTACAGAACCAGAGAGAGAAGCATGACGTGTGAATATCTGAGCAGTTACATGCAGCTGTGTTTATGCTCTGCTGCCTCCCTGTGGTTTAGTGCTGCAGATAATGAATCAATCTGCCAGTTATTGTCTTATTAATTCATTAATTGTTTTGACTTTATTACATTAAAACACAGTTAAAAAAGCACCCATTACAATTTCCTATTGTTTTATTTGATGTCTTTAATTGTCTTCTTTTGTCCAAAACCCAAAATATGCAATTTACTATTTTACCAAGACAAGTAAAACCATTATGTTTGGATCTTTAACTAAAACAATTTTATTGACTAATAATTTAAATTTGGTCAAATGTGTCTTGACAAACTGCCACAAGCTTAACCACATACTCAAAAAAAAAAAAAGATTAATTAATAATGAAAATCAACAGATTGTTGCCGCTCTAAAATGCATTCCTGTTTTTCATTGTGTGTCAGTCCGTCCAGTTGTCTGTCGCTCAGGCCGACCTCCGCTCACAGCTCCTCCCCCTCCTCCGACTCCGATGACACCGATGACAGCTACGTCGCCATGATGACCACCCCCAGCCTCAGTTTCAGCGCCGGGGAGCCGGTAAAACACTCCTTCATTTCCACTGTCTTTTTTCTTTCCATCATTAATGTCTTTGCTCTCCATCCTTCCTTCTTTGCATCCTTCTTCCTATCAATCATCTTCCCCTCATCCATCCCTAAATCATTTGTGTGTGTGTGTGTGTGTGTCTACAGTCTCTGAGGCTCATGCTGCACCGGGCCTCAGAGGGCGGAGTCAGCAGCCCGATGCTACGGCGAGCCAGAGGCGACAAACAGGTGGAGTACCTGGACCTGGACCTCCACACCGGGCGATCGACGCCGACAAGACAGGTGACACAACTCTCTCTCCTTCTCTCTGTACTGTGTTGTATATATATATATATATATATATATATATATACCGTAAGTTGTATAATTTATTTATAAGCTGTGTTTCTTCTTCTCAAGTTGTCTTCTTGCATCACTAAATCAATACATCAAGTGATAAAATATACATCTTTACCATAACCAGAAACGCTGCACGGCAGAAGGTGGAGTCGGCAGCGAGCAGGCCGGAGCAGGCGAGGAGCGCGCACGAGGCGAGCGTACACGTGTGGACTACGTGGTGGTGGACCCCAAAAGAACCAAGGCCCTGAGGAGCACCAGAGAAGCATGGCATGATGGGAGGATGTCCACGGAGAAGGAGAAATGCTAGAGCTAACTGCTAACTGCACCGCTCATTTCTTTACGTCCTGAAACGTCCATTTCAAACTGAAATCACTGTTTGACTCCTGCAGTCATCTGACAGCAAAAACAGAAAGACATGTCTGATAACAGCCTGTATTGTATTATAGATAAGAACAAGGAGGTTTAGTTTTTAGTTTTGCTGCTACAATGAAATATGTTGAGATTTGAAAACGTCTGTCTGACATTTTCAAATGTGTCCGCTGTGGAGGGAGTTAAGTACAGTTTTAGTTTATTTAAATAAATGGAAAATGTGACAATACATTTATCCATAGCATGGTGACCGTCGGTCTACGTCAGCATATTTCAGGTAGCTTCAATCCAGCTTCACTTAGTCAGAGAAGCTGAGGTTTCTTTTTATTTAACTAATTTCTCCCTCCAGAGCATATTTGCCTCTAAGGAATGTTGTAGAAATAAGAAAACTGGGGTCAAAGGTTTGATACCAGTTTCTAAAGGATGACAGTCAGCACAGGTAAATGCACCTGCATTAAATCAAGCATCAATTAGTTCTCTGGACATCATGCTTCCTCCTGAGACGGTGAACAAGACTGTGGACTGTGGGACGAATCGGCTGTTCTGATGATGAACAAATCAGCAAAACTATCAGTGATAATTGTCTTACGTAATCATCCCTGCAGCTTGGTGTGCAGTGTGTAATGTTGCTGCTGAATCATTTAATTGATTCTGTAATAACAGCGATGACCGTCCAAATTAATAAACACACATCAGTCTTCTATTGTACTTTCATTGACTGTCGCATGAAACAAAGCTGTAAACAGCACGGCTTCAACATCCTGTATCTCTAGTGTGATTGTGAATGTCGACAGCAGCCTTCAGAGCTGTTCATGACAAGTACAAGTCTTGTGCCAACTTTTCAGGTGTCTGAATGCAGAACCAATGAAACAAGAATTTTTTAACTTTCCTTTCTGTTTGACTGTTTTTTTTTCTGTAGCTGAGAACTTTAAGTCATTTTTGTGCCAAAAGATGAAATTTAAATGTTTGTGCTTTCAACTTTCAAGTCAAGTAAGTATCAAAATATGAAGTACCACTGCATGAGTATATTTAGGAAAGGCTGGGATTGTTAAAGTTAAAGTAAAGTAACACACTGTCCAGAAGTGGTGACAAGATGCTCACGTTATAGTGAAACTAACTGGTGAGAAAAAGCAATGTATATGATGACATTGCACTTCTTAAACTAACTGTAATTTATTATTCAGCAGAGCCAAAACATGAATGGAAACTGTATGGAGCTAAATCCAGGTCAAAAGTTTTGTTCATTTGAAATTTCAAGTTGTGGTCTTGAACATTGAAAAATACAGCAACGCATTCAAAATAAAAAGTGAATGAAAGTTATTTTTTTTGGGGGTTGAATATAATTTTGAATCAGTTCTGGAATGTTTGCCTTTTTCACTTTCATATCTATTTTGATATTTGAGTTCTTATATTTTTCAGATTCAAATCTGCATCAACTGAGAGGGGCGTGTCGTCATGAGTGACAGCATAATAAAGAAGGCTGAGGAACGTCCTCAACCACGTTGCCTTCAGGTAACGTGGGCACCGCGAGAAGGGGATGAGCTGTACCGTAGTGCAGTCTCCCGAAACGTTATTGGCCGACAGTCTACTGTGCGAAAGTGAAACATTTGCGCCCCCAGCGGTCAAAGCCTGCGTAAAGCCTGCGTTAATTGAAGAATGTGTAATGTCGCCATCAAGTGGTCAATTTATATCGGTGGAATCAGTAAATGTAGAATGGATATTTGCTCCCTGATGATGTCAAACTGTGGTATCAGCAGCAGAATCATGTACCACTATTTACTCCAAGCACATGTTAGTTTGTGTATCACAATGACTTCTTTCATGATTATTGTCATACATGCACCACAATACACAAGATCTGGAAACAGAAATCTGCACATTGGTCCACCAGCTGCTAGACGTGTCCCTTCATACGTAAAGATCTTTAAGACTTTCTTTGTGTTTACAGGCGAGAAAAATATGCACACAAGATTCCCACGTGTGGAATATGAAGGAGTCCACAGGAGGAGTCTAGAACACGCCTCACCTCCTTTCAAAGTAGATGTTGCACACACTGTTGTCATCATCTGGATTGATTCCACGTGTGTAAAATTGTCCATTTCAGATTGTAATAAACTATTTATTGTGATGCCTGTTGAAGCTATAATAGAATGACACAGAGTCCGTGCGCATGCGTGTTCCAGCAGTAAACCCAAGAGTTGTATTTTAGGTGAACATACAGACAGAATGTGCTCTGCTCTCATTACGATGTCCTGGGAGCTTCTTGTTGACAGCACACAGTCTATAGTTCCATATTTACGACGTTTTATATGAGACATTGAATGCGTTGAAATCACGTCTTCGTGTAGACCACATATCACCGGCCAGCGTAATATGATTTTGGAGAAATACGTTTAAAGTAACCAAAATCGCGTCTCTTTCAACCTACAACTTAACAAACCATCAATATTTTAAAACAAATTGGTGTTTTGTGACACGTTGATATTGTAACCGTAATTTAGCCGGTTGAAAAGACGGTTAAAATACGTCTAAGACGTTCAGACCCCATATCAACGCTTTTTCAACCAGAAATCAACGTTGACATCCGGGTTAGTTACTGACTTCCAAGTAGCGCAAACACAGTCAAGTGTGGTTGCGCTACTTGACTCAAATGACTGTGGTTATAACCACAGTCACATAACTGCATCGGCTCCTCGTGTGCTGCTTGTCGCGAAGAATTCAGACACAAACTGGAGAAACTTGTCTCTTTATTTCTTTCCACGACTGAAGACGTACGAGGTAATGAATGAATGAATGTGTTAATGTTGGTGTTATTATCATATAAATCATGTTGAACAGATTTATATGTGTAGAGTGGTGCTGTCGCTGAGTTGCAGTAATAATAAGATGTTAACAGATGATAATAAGACAATTAGATCTCAAGCGCATCTCCAACAATGCTCATTAAATATAAAAAGTTATGGTAATCCAAGAAATAAAATACTGTAAAGTTAATATACAAATAAATATATATGTGTGTGTGTGTGTGTGTGTGTGTGTGTGTGTGCTATACAGGTGTTCAGTTATTACAGAATGAGCTGAATGTAACTAGTGTAGTCTTATGCGTAATGATACGTTATAAAGAGATGTAAACAGATAGTAAAACAGTAAGTAATGTAAAAGTGACAATTCAAAAGTAAAATACGGTGTCAAGTGATTTGAGCTCAACAGTCTAAAGTCTGATCTCATAGTGGATGAAGGTGTTTGGTGTTGGGAGTGAATGCTGCGGTAAAATAAAGTTATGATCACTTCTGTGTATTATTGTACAGATTCATTATGTGAGGATTGATGTATTAGACAAGATATTTAGGGTAATAACGTGGTGGTTCATTCAGTGAAGAACAGTTAAAAAGATGTGATGCATTGAAGACATCAGAATAAAACCTGATCCATTAAAAACAGCTGTATTATTTAAATTACACTTTTCAACAACAACATGAGGTTGTGTGTGTTCTCTGTGTGGTATTTGTTATAAATGTTGGTACATAGATGTTCATAGTGTGATTGATGACAATAAGAAGCTTGATGTGTTGGAGGAAACATGAGAGAAATGTTTGAGGAACACGGTCCGAAGGGAGAAACTATGTGAGCATTCGTGCAGTTATGAGATTGGGGAAGTTGCAGCAGTGTCAGAGTCACAGCCTGTGTGGTTAATCATTACTTCCCGTTAAGTTGTCAGATGTGAAACTGACTCTGGATGGTAAACACGTCGTGTAGGGGAGACAAAAAGTGAGACGAGTGATGAAACGACAACAACCAGTTTGAGCGCCTGAGTACTTGTTCACATATCATATGACAGAATCGCCCACTCTGCCTCTATTTGACTACTTGCTGCTAAAGGCAACGGGCGGGACTTTCAGCATCTTGTAGTGTTTTAGAGACACGTGTTGACTGTTTCCTGTCGTGTTGAACATCTGGCGCTGTCTTGAAACATATTACTGCAGCTTATACTTATTTTATTTGACTATGAATGAAACGTCTTGAGGGAAACCAGCTTTAGCTGTGGTTGTAGTTCACATTGACGCTGCATTGGCATCAAGGCTTTGTGTCATCAGTTGTGTGTAATGAGCAGGATGATGAACACAAAGGAGTATTGTGATGTAGAGACAGACTGTAGATGTGGACCTCCAACACCTTGATGTGATGTGTTGGTGACTCTTCACCTCTGTCTCCTCTCACAGGGAGGAGATGACCTGCTGCATCCTGCTGCTCTTCATCCTGACCTCCTGTGTCTGTGGTGAGTTGACTTTTGTATGTTTAAAGCACTACAGCTCTGAAGCATCACTAAACACTCCACAGGAACATCTAGAGATGCAGTTTAAAGGCTCTCATGTTAAAGCTGTTTGTCTGCTCCTCACTCTCCCTCTCTGTCTCCTCAACAGCATCATTAGTAGTGAATGTGACACAGAGCTCCTATCAGGCAGAGGAGAACCACAACATCACTCTGGAATGGACCTTCACCACCAGAACAGACGGTTCCCTCAAGTCCCTTAATATCATCTGTGAGATGTTAACTGATGTCAGACCCTTCATCCTGTTTCAACTTCATGAAGGTGTCGAGGTTCCAGAGTCTCAGGATGAATGGTTTGCAGGACGAGTCCAGTTTGACAAAGACGTCCTCAGAGAAGGACGACTCAGACTTCATGTGTCCAGACTCAGGACTGATGACTCAGGTCTTTACCTGTGTAAAGTGCTCACAAGTTATGGGAGGAACTTTAAGACATGTCAACTCAATGTCACTGGTAAGTTGATTCAGTAGAAGTTTCAATGAAGCAGCTTTGTTTAGATGTTGTTGTATCTCGTTTTCTTTTCAGTGAAAATGTTTCTTCTTCACATGAATAAAACAGATTTCTTTGGTTTCTTTGCAGCAGCGAGAGCAACAACTCTGAGAAGAGATCCTCCACCGACAGAAAGTGGAACACCACCAGAGAGTCGGGGAAGGATCGGCCTCTTCTGTGGACTGGGACTGACAGCTGCTGCACTGGTTTTGTCTTTATTTGCTCTCTACATTAAAAACAAGATTTCTACTCAGCACAACAAAACATACACGATCTAAAACACATCAAGACTGAGATGTTCAGCCTTCAAGTGTTTGTACAAAAAGAGTCTGATGGAGGACTTCAGTCAGTCGGAGACACTAGATCTGTGTATGACTCATATATCTGAGGATTCACAGCAGCATTAAGGTATGAACTATGAATTATGTTTGCCAGTGTCTAATAGAAGCTCAAATATTGATCAGTATACTGAGGAGTGATATTATGAAGGATATAGAAAAGTAGTAAAAGTTATATTGCACATGTGTATATCTTGTATATTTATTTTATACATTAACGTTTTGCACTTAAAGCTTCATGTGATGTAACGCAAAGAAAGAAGCAGAGATTAAATATACGTGTTAAATAAGGTAAACATGCTACTCAGCATTATTTCAATACATTGAACACAGAGTTCAGATCTTTCCAGATGGATGTTCTCCCCTGATCACTTCCTGAAGAAGACAAAAGGAAAGATGTTTACATTGTAAATGTATGTTGGCTGTAACATTGAATTGTAAATGTTGGGAGGCCCAACAGCGACTCCTAGTGGACTAAAACAAGAGAGACATGTTGAAGAGTTCTGTGTACTATCCATCATCATCATCATCATCATCATCGCTCCTGTTCCCAGATCTTCACACTTTGTGTCAGAGACTTTAAAATACTATGGACAGTACTGCTTACCGTCTCCAGAGTCACAACCAAAGAGGAGCAGATTTCAGTTTTTATAACAGACTCACAGAAAGCTGCAGGTTTACATCAGCTCAGAGCAGAAGACCTTTCTGTTTACCACCATTTCATCAAATACAATTTGGAAACACACACACGGATACATGTTTTTTATTTCAATGTTTCTGACAAACTGAAGAATGTATTCCTTTGTGTGTTAAGCTACACTATTACACTATACAGCTATTGAGGAATCCACAGATGCTGGAAGATTTCTACATTTTTTTATATACATATACACACACACACACACACACACACACACACACACACACACACACCCTTTTATTGTTGTTGAACGTGTTATTTACTGTTACTGATCGTCATTCTCTCACTGTATTGAGTTAACACTGTATTAATGATGAAGACCACTAGAGGGAGCCTTTGTGTCTGCATGTTACAGCTGCAAAGTCGTCGATGACCGGCCGTGGCTGGTCTCATTGTCCTGGAGCCGACTAACAATAACAGAGTCATCTGCATACTTTAAGATGCTCCTATTTTCATACCTGCTCTGACACATATTTGTGTAGAGGATGAATAATAGGGGCGAAAGCACACATCCTTGTGGGAGCCAGTGGAGGGGGGATGAGCTGTACCGTAGTGCAGTCTCCCGAAACGTTATTGGCCGACAGTCTACTGTGCGAAAGTGAAACATTTGCGCCCCCAGCGGTCAAAGCCTGCGTAAAGCCTGCGTTAATTGAAGAATGTGTAATGTCGCCATCAAGTGGTCAATTTATATCGGTGGAATCAGTAAATGTAGAATGAATATTTGCTCCCTGATGATGTCAAACTGTGGTATCAGCAGCAGAATCATGTACCACTATTTACTCCAAGCACATGTTAGTTTGTGGATCACAATGACTTCTTTCATGATTATTGTCATACATGCACCACAATACACAAGATCTGGAAACAGAAATCTGCACATTGGTCCACCAGCTGCTAGACGTGTCCCTTCATACGTAAAGATCTTTAAGACTTTCTTTGTGTTTACGGGAGAGAAAAATATGCACACAAGATTCCCACGTGTGGAATATGAAGGAGTCCACAGGAGGAGTCTAGCACACGCCTCACCTCCTTTCAAAGTAGATGTTGCACACACTGTTGTCATCATCTGGATTGATTCCACGTGTGTAAAATTGTCCATTTCAGATTGTAATCAGCTATTTATTGTGATGCCTGTTGAAGCTATAATAGAATGACGCTATAAATAGAGAATCTCAAGTATATTTGTGTCTACATAATGCTACATAATTCATGTCATTTATTCAGGTCTTTTTTTCAATAAAATGCATCTTATTCCAAATCAAAATGATACATGTGAGAGAATGCCGTTTGTTTACATTTGTCACTTCTGTCTTTTTAAATTCCCTTATGACACCTGGGAGGCTAATTAGAAGTAGTTTTATATTTTCTGAGGCTGTTTAATGTTTCTATTGCAAAATGATCTGATATCATTGTAATATAGGCATGTGCTCTGACATGCAAGTAATCTGGAACTCTATATATCCGTGTCCCTGTTGTTGATGACAACAAACGCACCCCTGTTCATTCATTAATTGATATTCCACAACTCGATGTTACTGTAACACTTAACACTTTATTGAATACAATGCATGAAATGGAGAACAATCAGAAAAAAACAATGCAGTCATGAAATAGAAGACGACAATATGTACATGAAGATCTAAACTATTTACAATGCATGAGTATTTACAGATATATACAGGGTGTCTACAGCTCATCACTCCAACTTGTCCACAACAGAAGTGAAGTGTTCGTAGCTGTCGTACACTGTGTGGTCCAGATCTTTTGATGTGGACATCATCTTTACAGGGCAGAAAGCCTTTCTGTTGTACTTTTTGTCCCTGGGTCGGTTGGCCACAGCATGTACAGACTGGGAGATTCTGCACTCGTGACACCTTCACTCCTACTGCAGAGGGCTGTTCCAGACTCTTTAGCTTGTACTGCGTAGCTCTGGCCCAGGACGGTGGGCTTAACTCATGAGGAGCAGACATTGTGGGCAGAGTAGGAGGTACTGATGTAGGAGGAGGAGCCGGCAGTATGGCCGTGTGGAGCGGCCAGCAGGCTCAGCGGTTGCTGTGGATGCAGAGAGGGAGGGCACAGGGCTGCTGATGGTAGAGGTGGCAGAGGTGTTTCTAACTGCCGGCTCAAACCCTGCCGTGTTTCCAGCCGTCTCTAACTTAGAAAAATGCACAGAGTCCGTGCGCATGCGTGTTCCAGCAGTAAACACAGAGTTGTATTTTAGGTGAACATACAGACAGAATGTGCTCTGCTCTCATTACGATGTCCTGGGAGCTTCTTGTTGACTGCACACAGTCTATAGTTCCATCCAGCGTAATATGATTTTGGAGAAATACGTTTAAAGTAACCAAAATCGCGTCTCTTTCAACCTACAACTTAACAAACCATCAATATTTTAAAACAAATTGGTGTTTTGTGACACGTTGATATTGTAACCGTAATTTAGCCGGTTGAAAAGACGGTTAAAATACGTCTAAGACGTTCAGACCCCAAATCAACGCTTTTTCAACCAGAAATCAACGTTGACATCCGGGTTAGTTACTGACTTCCAAGTAGCGCAACCACAGTCACTTGACTGTGGTTGCGCTACTTGTCAAGTGACTGTGGTTATAAGCACAGTCACCTAACTGCATCGACTCCTCGTGTGCTGCTTGTCGCGGAGAAGAATTCAGACACAAACTGGAGAACCTTGTCTCTTTATTTCTTTCCACGACTGAAGACGTACGAGGTAATGAATGAATGCATGTGTTCATATTGGTGTTATTATCATATACATCATGTTGAACAGATTTATATGTGTAGAGTGGTGCTGTCGCTGAGTTGCAGTAATAATAAGATGTTAACAGATGATAATAAGACAATTAGATCTCAAGCGCATCTCCAACAATGCTCATTAAATATAAAAAGTTATGGTAATCCAAGAAATAAAATACTGTAAAGTTAATATACAAATAAATATATATGTGTGTGTGTGTGTGTGTGTGTGTGTGTGTGTGCTATACAGGTGTTCAGTTATTACAGAATGAGCTGAATGTAACTAGTGTAGTCTTATGCGTAATGAGAAGTTATAAAGAGATGTAAACAGATAGTAAAACAGTAAGTAATGTAAAAGTGACATTTCAAAAGTAAAATACGGTGTCAAGTGATTTGAGCTCAACAGTCTAAAGTCTGATCTCATAGTGGATGAAGGTGTTTGGTGTTGGGAGTGAATGCTGCGGTAAAATAAAGTTATGATCACTTCTGTGTATTATTGTACAGATTCATTATGAGAGGATTGATGTATTAGACAAGATATTTAGGGTAATAACGTGGTGGTTCATTCAGTGAAGAACAGTTAAAAAGATGTGATGCATTGAAGACACATCAGAATAAAACCTGATCCATTAAAAACGGCTGTATTATTTAAATTACACTTTTCAACAACAACATGAGGTTGTGTGTGTTCTCTGTGTGGTATTTGTTATAAATGTTGGTACATAGATGTTCATAGTGTGATTGATTGATGACAATAAGAAGCTTGATGTGTTGGAGGAAACATGAGAGAAATGTTTGAGGAGCACGGTCCGAAGGGAGAAACCATAAGTGAGCATTCGTGCATCAGACTGGGGAAGTTGCCAGCAGTGTCAGAGCCCTTGTGGTTAATCGTTCCTGCACAGTTGAGTTGCAGTGAAATTGGCAGATGTGAAGCTATCTCTGGAATGTAAACACGTCATGAAGGGAAAGTGAGACGAGTGAATAAACGAGAACAACTAGTTTGAGCACCTGAGTCACTTGTTCACATATCATACGACGGACACGCCCACTCTGCCTCTATTTGACTACCTGCTGCTAAAGTCAGAGCAGGGCGGGTCTTTCTGCATCTTGTAGTGTTTAGAGACACGTGTTGACTGTTTCCTGCAGTGTTGAACATCTGGCGCTGTCTTGAAACATATTACTGCAGCTTATACTTATTTCATTTGACTATGAATGAAACGTCTTCAGGGAAACCAGCTTTAGCTGTGGTTGTAGTTCACATTGACGCTGCATTGGCATCAAGGCTTTGTGTCATCAGTTGTGTGTAATGAGCAGGATGATGAACACAAAGGAGTATTGTGATGTAGAGACAGACTGTAGATGTGGACCTCCAACACCTTGATGTGATGTGTTGGTGACTCTTCACCTCTGTCTCCTCTCACAGGGAGGAGATGACCTGCTGCATCCTGCTGCTCTTCATCCTGACCTCCTGTGTCTGTGGTGAGTTGACTTTTGTATGTTTAAAGCACTACAGCTCTGAAGCATCACTAAACACTCCACAGGAACATCTAGAGATGCAGTTTAAAGGCTCTCATGTTAAAGCTGTTTGTCTGCTCCTCACTCTCCCTCTCTGTCTCCTCAACAGCATCATTAGTAGTGAATGTGACACAGAGCTCCTATCAGGCAGAGGAGAACCACAACATCACTCTGGAATGGACCTTCACCACCAGAACAGACGGTTCCCTCAAGTCCCTTTATATCATCTGTGAGATGTTAACTGATCTCAGACCCTTCGTCCTGTTTCATCTTCATGAAGGTGTTGAGGTCCCAGAGTCTCAGCATGAACGGTTTGCAGGACGAGTCCAGTTTGACAAAGACGTCCTCAGAGAAGGACGACTCAGACTCCACATGTCCAGACTCAGGACTGATGATTCAGGTGTTTACCTGTGTGATGTGTTCACAGGTGATGATGAGAGATCAAAGAAATGTCACCTCAAAGTCACAGGTGAGTTGATTCAGTAGAAGTTTCCTGGACTAAAAAGAACCTGATTATTGTCGTTACACTTCCTTCTTACAGGATCTGTGAAATATGTTCCAGTTTAATCTGTTGAGGACGTTTAGTTGATGTTGTAGTGAGATGTTGTTTCTTCTCATCAATGACTCAGACTTGTTTGGTCTCTTTACAGCAGAGAGGGATCGGCCCAAACCTGAGACACCAAACTCATCAAGTGGAGGAAGAGATGCTTCAACGACAGGATGTCCATCACAAGCAGAGAGTCCAGGATGGATCGTCCTCTACTGTGTACTGGGACTGATAGTAGAAGCAGGAACTCTGCTGAGTGTTTGTTACTATCTGTGTAGAAAACATTCAATGAGTTCCTCTGCCTATAAAACAAGGTCCAATGAATCACTCTCCACTTATAGAACTAGATCCAATGATTCTCTCCATACAGACGAAGATGAATCTAGTCTCTCAGAGGTCAGAGGTCGGGGGTCCAAAGCAGTGTCTGAAGGTCTCGTTGTGATGATCTGATGTCTGAATGAGCTGCTCAGTCACAGCTGGTCGTAGCGGAGTGAGAGGAGTTATCTATGGTCTTCATCTCCTCCTTCATCCTCCTCTTCATCACTGTGTGATGCTCTTCATCTCCTCCTTCATCCTCCTCTTCATTACTGTCTGTCCAGCAGTGTGACCTCAGAGCTGGATAGACGACAGAGGAATCAGAGCTCTGGTTCATTATTCTGATGGGACTCTTCATCAGTTCATTACTCTGATGGGACTCTTCATCAGTTCATTACTCTGATGGGACTCTTCATCAGTTCATTACTCTGATGGGACTCTTCATCAGTTCATTACTCTGATGGGACTCTTCATCAGTTCATTACTGTCGTCTACATCTTAGATCTGAAACCATCAGTCTGTTCTTTGTATTGAAACACTGCTGAGGAGCATGAATTCATCTTCTATGTTTGTCTGTTACAGTTAGCTGTTATTTACGGTCATTGTTTCATTGTGTATATGTTTTAAAGTCAAGCTCATATGTATTAATGCTATTAAATGAACCTTTATATTGTTCTACCAGCAGACTGTTTGCTTGTAAACCCGCAGCAGCTCTCACGTCTCTGAACACCATCACAGCACATTTACTCGTGATGTGAAACTGTCTGAATGTGCAACAAAACCAGGAACATTTATCCAAAAACATGAATGTTTTAATAGTTTCCCTCTGAGGTAGAAGTGCACCGTGCTGCAAGTCCTTTGAGTTGAGCTGCATGTTCTGTGTTTGTATGATGAATATGGAGGTTATGGTTTTAATTAATGTGTGAGACTATATGAGGAGATTTGTTTCCTTCTGCTTTCCATAAATGTAAAGTTGATGTTGATATTAATTTTATAATGAGAATTAGTTTATTGACTGTTTGCTATATTTACTGTTCACTGCATTGTTCAAAATAAATACAAATAAAGTGAAACATAATGATTCTCTATCCGTTCATATCCTCATGAATCCCACTAATATACATTATGACTTTATGAACATAATGAAAGATCAGCATATTGTTTGTGCTGTAAGTCGTTTGAGTCTTTTGAAAGTTATGTTGGACTCAGTGAGTTAAAATAATGACGATGGATGAAAGACGGTGAGTAACAGACAGGATTAAACACAGTGAGGTTAAACTACAGCTTCATATTTAAACACATTAATGACACCGTGTGGTGAGTTCATGTGAGACGATGAACGTTTGATCTGAACCAACTGAACTGAAGCAGCACGAGGAAGATGTGAACAGTTGATCAGTCGTGTTAACATGCAACAAATCTCAAGTTCAGAAGAGAACTGATTATTGTTTCATAAGAGCAGTTACATGTTGTTTTATATCAAAACTACACTCTGATGATACTTCAGCATCACTTTCACTTTCAACATGATGCAGCTCCTCGTGCAGCAGACGTCTGGTTCCTCCTACTTCCTCATGTGAAACACTAACGTTGAAAACATAAATAGAATGATGTTGAGCCGCCCTCAGTTCTTTATAAATCTACCGCTGGTTAATAAATGACGTCATTCATTTACTGCAGTCTTCTTTTATTTATTTAAATGTCTGTAAACAGTTGTGAGTAACAATCAGTGACTATGAGGTGACTTGTAAATGTCTCTTGTGTTCCTCAGGTGGAGGTGAAGTATTGAACTGAGAGCATTTCAACGTTTGAAAGAGGTTTAAAACACGGAGATGTTTAAAAGATGGTTCAAAGTGGTTCAGAAGTGAAAGACCAGATTTCACAGGATTTGCAATATTGTCTTTCAACTGTAAGCCTCTAAAGTTATGATATATTATTATTAGTACCATGTAGAGGACGAACACATGTTAGTACTGCAAATCCCGCAGCATTAAGATATGAACGGAAATAACAAATAAGCAATTATCTGATGAGACAATGCAAAGTGTTTTCATAAAGGAAACACAGAATGTTATAAAGAAACAGAGAAAGACGATTAAAGAGTTCAACAGTAAACAGACCTGAACCATCTGAGAGGTCTGGACGCTTTATGAATGAGCAGCAGATTATTATTATATATATATATATATATATATATATATATATATATATATATATATACATACATGACCTTTTATTGTTGTTGAACGTGTTATTTACTGTTGTTGATCGTCATGCTCTCACTGTATTGAGTTAACACTGTATTAATGATATAGACCACTAGAGGGAGCCTTTATGTCTGCAGGTTACAGCTGTGATCATTTAAACAGGTCAGGCTCTTTAAATATAACTGATGAACACTTTGACTTTATTTTATATGAGTCATCTGACTTCTGATCTGATCAATTTAATGTCAAACATTAAAAATGTTTCTTCCGTTTTTCTATATTTTAGTTTAACAACTTGAGGAATCGGGCTGCACGGTGGTGTAGTGGCTACTGTCACCTCACAGCCAGAGGGCGACAGAGAGACCCGGGTTCGATCCTTCTGTGCGGAGTTTCTGCAATACCTGATATCGTGCTTCCGCTTTCTCACTCAGTCACAGATCAAAAAGCAAGAAAAGGCATTCCTTCACCACCAGTCTGTACACAGGAACGTGTACAGACTGGATACTCCGCTCTTTTCTATAAAAGACAGTACGCACACTGACACTGACTACAGATCTGCACATCGACTCTTCGCGTGCTGCTTGTCGCGGAGAAGAATCCCGACCCCTAAACTGGAGAACCTTGTGTCTAGATTTCTTTACACGACTGAAGACGTACGAGGTAATGAATGAATGAATGTGTTAATGTTGGTGTTATTATCATATACATCATGTTGAACAGATTTATATGTGTAGAGTGGTGCTGTCGCTGAGTTGCAGTAATAATAAGATGTTAACAGATGATAATAAGACAATTAGATCTCAAGCGCATCTCAAACAATGCTCATTAAATATAAAAAGTTATGGTAATCCAAGAAATAAAATACTGCAAAGTTAATATACAAATAAATATATATGTGTGTGTGTGTGTGTGTGTGTGTGTGTGTGTGTGTGTGTGTGCTGTACAGGTGTTCAGTTATTACAGAATGAGCTGAATGTAACTAGTGTAGTCTTATGCATGCGTAATGAGAAGTTATAAAGAGATGTAAACAGATAGTAAAACAGTAAGTAATGTAAAAGTGACATTTCAAAAGTAAAATACGGTGTCAAGTGATTTGAGCTCAACAGTCTAAAGTCTGATCTCATAGTGGATGAAGGTGTTTGGTGTTGGGAGTGAATGCTGCGGTAAAATAAAGTTATGATCACTTCTGTGTATTATTGTACAGATTCATTATGTGAGGATTGATGTATTAGACAAGATGTTTAGGGTAATAACGTGGTGGTTCATTCAGTGAAGAACAGTTAAAAAGATGTGATGCATTGAAGACACATCAGAATAAAACCTGATCCATTAAAAACAGCTGTATTATTTAAATTACACTTTTCAACAACAACATGAGGTTGTGTGTGTTCTCTGTGTGGTATTTGTTATAAATGTTGGTACATAGATGTTCATAGTTGATTGATTGATGACAATAAGAAGCTTGATGTGTTGTAATCATGCAGTTATGAGATTGTTATGCCAGCAGTGCCAGAGAATTCCTGCCCAGTTGAGTTGCTGTTAAGTTATCAGATGTGTGACTCTGGAATGTAAACACGTCATGAAGGGAGAGAAACAAAGTGAGAAGGATGAATAAACGAGAACAACTAGTTTGAGCGCCTGAGTACTTGTTCACATATCATACGACAGACACGCCCACTCTGCCTCTATTTGAATACCTGCTGCTAAAGTCAGAGCAGGGCGGGTCTTTCCACATCTTGTAGTGTTTAGAGACACTTGTTGACTGTTTCCTGTCGTGTTGAACATCTGGCGCTGTCTTGAAACATATTACTGCAGCTTATACTTATTTTATTTGACTATGAATGAAACGTCTTGAGGGAAACCAGCTTTAGCTGTGGTTGTAGTTCACATTGACGCTGCATTGGCATCAAGGCTTTGTGTCATCAGTTGTGTGTAATGAGCAGGATGATGAACACAAAGGAGTATTGTGATGTAGAGACAGACTGTAGATGTGGACCTCCAACACCTTGATGTGATGTGTTGGTGACTCTTCACCTCTGTCTCCTCTCACAGGGAGGAGATGACCTGCTGCATCCTGCTGCTCTTCATCCTGACCTCCTGTGTCTGTGGTGAGTTGACTTTTGTATGTTTAAAGCACTACAGCTCTGAAGCATCACTAAACACTCCACAGGAACATCTAGAGATGCAGTTTAAAGGCTCTCATGTTAAAGCTGTTTGTCTGCTCCTCACTCTCCCTCTCTGTCTCCTCAACAGCATCATTAGTAGTGAATGTGACACAGAGCTCCTATCAGGCAGAGGAGAACCACAACATCACTCTGGAATGGACCTTCACCACCAGAACAGACGGTTCCCTCAAGTCCCTTAATATCATCTGTGAGATGTTAATTGATCTCAGATCCTTCATCCTGTTTCAACTTCATGAAGGTGTTGAGGTTCCAGAGTCTCAGCATGAACGGTTTGCAGGACGAGTCCAGTTTGACAAAGACGTCCTCAGAGAAGGACGACTCAGACTCCACATGTCCAGACTCAGGACTGATGACTCAGGTGTTTACCTGTGTGATGTGTCCACAGGTGATGATGAGAGATCAAAGAGATGTCACCTCAACGTCACAGGTGAGTTGATTCAGTAGAAGTTTCCTGGACTAAAAAGAACCTGATTATTGTCGTTACACTTCCTTCTTACAGGATCTGTGAAATATGTTCCAGTTTAATCTGTTGAGGACGTTTAGTTTATGTTGTAGTGAGATGTTGTTTCTTCTCATCAATGACTCAGACTTGTTTGGTCTCTTTACAGCAGAGAGGGATCGGCCCAAACCTGAGACACCAAACTCATCAAGTGGAGGAAGAGATGCTTCAACGACAGGAAGTCCATCACAAGCAGAGAGTCATGGATGGATCGTCCTCTACTGTGTACTGGGACTGATAATAGTAGTAGTAACTCTGCTGGGTGTTAGTTGCTGCGTGGTGAAGATTCAACGACGAAAAGGATTCTAGTCTCTCAGAGGTCAGAGGTCGGGGGTCCAAAGCAGCGTCTGAAGGTCTCGTTGTGATGATCTGATGTCTGAATGAGCTGCTCAGTCACAGCTGGTCGTAGAGGAGTGAGAGGAGTTATCTATGGTCTTCATCTCCTCCTTCATCCTCCTCTTCATCACTGTATGATGGTTTTCATCTCCTCCTTCATCCTCCTCTTCATCACTCTCTGATGGTCTTCATCTCCTCCTTCATCCTCCTCTTCATCACTGTCTGATGGTCTTCATCTCGTCCTTCATCCTCCTCTTCATCACTGTCTGATGGTCTTCATCTCCTCCTCCATCCTCCTCTTCATCACTGTCTGATGGTCTTCATCTCGTCCTTCATCCTCCTCTTCATCACTGTCTGATGGTCTTCATCTCCTCCTTCATCCTCCTCTTCATCACTGTGATGGTAAATAATGATCAATTATCTGATGAGACAATGCAAAGTGTTTTCATAAAGGAAACACAGAATGTTATAAAGAAACAGAGAAAGACGATTAAAGAGTTCAACAGTAAACAGACCTGAACCATCTGAGAGGTCTGGACGCTTTATGAATGAGCAGCAGATTATAAACGTATCAGTGCTTCATAACAATAGTATGTTAAAGTCTCTGGCACAAAGTGTGATGATGATGATGAAGATGATGATGATGATGATGATGATGATAGTTCACAGAAACTGACTCTTCAACATGTTTATCTTGTTTTAGTCCACCACAGATAATCTGCTCTGTGTTCACTTTATTGAAATAAGACGAGATAGAACTTTATTAATCCTGAAAGAAACAATTACATGAAGAGTAAAGTAAATAGATAAAGAGAATAAAGTTCATCAGAAGTAATACTGACATCAGTGTCTAATAGAAGCTCAGATATTGATCAGTATATCGAGGAGTGATGTTATGAAGGATGTAGAAAAGTAGTAAAAGTTATGTTGCACATGTTTATCATGTATATTTATTCTGTACATTAACCTTTTGCACTTAAAGCTTTATGTGATGAATGTGTTCATATTATTGAGGAATCAACAGATGGAAGATTTCTACGTATTTTTGTATATATATATATATATATATATATATATATATATATATATATATATATATATATATATATATGTACACACATGACGTTTTATTGTTGTTGAACGTGTTATTTATTGTTATTGATCGTCATTCTCACTGTATTGAGTTAACACTGTATTAATGATGAAGACCACTAGAGGGAGCCTTTATGTCTGCATGTTACAGCTGTGATCATTAGACCATCAGGCTCTTTAAATATAACTATGATCACTTTTACTTTATTTTATTTGTGACGTTTTTGCTTCTTGTGTCATCTGACTTCTGATCTGATCAATTAAACATTAAGATGTTTCTTGTGTATTTCTATACTTTAGTTTAACGACCTGAAGAATCAGTTGATGAATGATTTGTACTTTTTTTCCTTACTAAATAAAATGAGTTTAAATTCACTGAGCTGACTTTTGCATGAACTAGTTCTGTTGATCTGAATGATTTGTCACATATAACACAAATGGAGAAGATGTTTTGGTTTTTAATATACTTTATATTTTGACACATCATTTAATTAATACAATGTTTAGAGGTCATAGATATGAAGATAAGTTATTAAAACGTCTCTACACACAAACAGAAACATAATCTAAATAGAACCAATCATCAGTAACATCTTTAAAAAGCATCACCTCTCTGCTCCTACAGTCACACAACACATTTACATATACACAAACTAACAATGTACCTCTGAGATGTAGTGGTGGAGAAGTATAAAGTGTTTTAAAATTGTACTCAAATCAAATAGTTTCAGAAATACTGAAGATGTTTAAAGTCTTCGTGGTTTGCAGCACTTTATTTCAGCCACCAGGTGGCGCCACTTTCACCTGCGGAAGAGAAGAGAAATATTCAAGTCACCTCATCGTCACTGATTGTTACTCAAAACGTTTTGCAGATATTTAAATAAATAAAAGAAAACTTCAGTAAATGAATGACGTCATTTAGAGACATTTAGACACTGTTTACTGTTAGTTAATGTTTTATCACAAAGCAGCTGTTTTATAAAGTGATATTTCATAATCTTCAGAATAAACGGAATTGTAAAAGTGCTGGAGGAACACACGCGGAGAGAAAAGGAAGACTGACATTCCTCCACAGTCTAGATACATGTTCCACTTTATTTATTCATGCAGCACCATTTATACAAACATCACAGCCCAAATGCTCCACATGAAAAGAACAAAGGACAGAGACTATGAGGGACAGATTATCATCTTCAAAATAATTCCTCGAGACAACAGGAACTAGTTTGTAGAGTCTAAAAGCGGAAGGAAACGTGCTTTCAGAATAAATGTATTTTATTTAAATTTAGTTTACTTTATTCTCTTCATCTATTTACTTTACTCTTCATGTAATTGTTTCTTTCAGGATTAATAAAGTTCTATCTCGTCTTATTTCAATAAAGTGAACACAGAGCAGATTATCTGTGGTGGACTAAAACAAGATAAACATGTTGAAGAGTCAGTTTCTGTGAACTATCATCATCTTCATCTTCATCTTCACACTTAGTTGCTGCGTTTCCTCTCTGAGAAAGAGGAAGTAGAGTTTTTATAAAGAGCGCAACAAGGAAAAGCAGCTTGCACCTTTGTTGATTTGTGCAGATTCATCCTTATAAATGAATACGGATACATCTGCACAAATCACATAGTATAATAATGATTGTACTATTGCTTATATGTATTAACACTGAACACTTATAGTTCCGTACGGCAATGTGTGTCTGTGCAGGCAGGGAACTACCGACCAGGTACCTGTCCGGTTTTTTGTGTGAAGCCAGGAAACTCCCTTTTGGTTATTTCCTGCAGGTTTGTAGGCTACTTTCGATCAAATGTTGAATGCTGGCAGGTGATATTATCAACGGTTTATTTATAGTGGGCGGAGCTTAGTCTGCCAACAAAAAACATGTGCAGAGACACGGATGCTGATGCAACAAATACCGTTGAATGAACGCAGGAGCAGGAGGAGTGAGGGCACAGACACACTTTACTTTAGTGCAGCAATGAAAAGGCTGAGTGAACGCTCATCTTGGAACTTCTTGACATACTGAGGACATCTTGGGTTGAGGACAGCTGACTGTGCTGATTAAGGTATTTATTTGTATACTCACTGTAACAGGACAGTAAAGAGTTAGTGTGCATGTAGGGACACGTCAGAGCTGCAGGCTGTGCAGGGTGTGTTCAAGTTAGCAGAATAGCTGCTGAGAAACACCGTGACCGTGAGAAAGAGAGAGTGGAGGATACAAAGTGAACTCTCCAACTGGGAACATGTGGGTGCTGAATCTGCAAAGACTACTGTGGATGTAGTCAGTGGTCAAGTGTCTTTCATGTTCTTGAATGCACTTTGTTGCTTACCCTCTTGATTTCTATCACAGGGAGAAGATCTTCTGCAGGATTCTGCTGCTTCTCAGCCTGACCTGCGTCTGTGGTAAGCTGACACCTTCACTTTATTTTAGGTGAAACATAAATGTTCAAATTAGTAAACTCGCGCCATATTGTTACCACAGCAACTCCTGCAAATATTAGTTTTGTAAATATAATTGAATACATGGATGGATTTTACACATTATGCAGTTAATTCCTTTTTTTCTGTGCAAAAGTGCGTCGCTGACTTTCAATAATTGTGGATATTTTTTCCCAGAATGTAAATCATTTAAAATCTTGATGGGGTCAACCCTTCTACATTTAGACTGTAGTGAAGTCAATAACCTGACAATAGACTCTCTGTGTGCTCAGTTATTAGGCAAGTTGTATTTTTGAGGATTCATTTTATTATTGAACAACTACAGAGCTCTCTGTCAATCCAAGATGTTCATAAACCTCAAACCTGAATATTTAAGAAAGTAAGAGTGAGGTTTTGGCTTTCTGAGGAGAATATGTGCACAATTAATGTGCAACTATTAGTCTGCAGAAGTATTATGCAACTAAATGAAAAACGAAAAAGAAATTTTCCATCTCACTTGTTTATTTTCAGTTGTTAAAGTGAGAATAATAAACAAAGAACTCAAAACTTACAAATAAACATTTCTGACATTTCAAAATAAATCAGTGATGCAGACTATTTCTTGTGCCACTGCTTGAAGAAAGTGTCTTCTAAAAACTGGCTGTAGGTTTGGGAGTTGATTTTGAGTTCATCTTCAACCTGAAAAGGTCCAACGAGCTCATCTTTAATAATACCAGCTGGACCTTTTTAAAAAGATGTGATGCATTGAAGATACATCAGAATAAAACCTGATCCATTAAAAACAGCTGTATTATTTAAATTACACTTTTCAACAACAACATGAGGTTGTGTGTGTTCACTGTGTGGTATTTGTTATAAATGTTGGTGCATAGATGTTCATAGTGTGATTGATGACAATAAGAAGCTTGATGTGTTGGAGGAAACATGAGAGAACTGTTTGAGAAACACGGTCCGAAGGGAAAAACCAAAAGTGAGTAATCATGCAGTTATGAGATTGGGGAAGTTGCAGCAGAGCCAGAGTGGTGAAACATTACTGCCCGTTAAGTTGTCAGATGTGAAACTGACTCTGGATGGTAAACACGTCGTGTAGGGGAGAAAAAAAGTGAGAAGAGTGATGAAACGACAACAACCAGTTTGAGCGCCTGAGTACTTGTTCACATATCATATGACAGAATCGCCCACTCTGCCTCTATCTGACTGCTTGCTGCTAAAGTCAGAGCAGGGCGGGACTTTCCACAGCTTGTAGTGTTTAGAGACACTTGTTGACTGTTTCCTGCAGTGTTGAACATCTGGCGCTGTCTTGAAACATATTACTGCAGCTTATACTTATTTTATTTGACTATGAATGAAACGTCTTCAGGGAAACCAGCTTTAGCTGTGGTTGTAGTTCACATTGACGCTGCATTGGCATCAAGGCTTTGTGTCATCAGTTGTGTGTAATGAGCAGGATGATGAACACAAAGGAGTATTGTGATGTAGAGACAGACTGTAGATGTGGACCTCCAACACCTTGATGTGATGTGTTGGTGACTCTTCACCTCTGTCTCCTCTCACAGGGAGGAGATGACCTGCTGCATCCTGCTGCTCTTCATCCTGACCTCCTGTGTCTGTGGTGAGTTGACTTTTGTATGTTTAAAGCACTACAGCTCTGAAGCATCACTAAACACTCCACAGGAACATCTAGAGATGCAGTTTAAAGGCTCTCATGTTAAAGCTGTTTGTCTGCTCCTCACTCTCCCTCTCTGTCTCCTCAACAGCATCATTAGTAGTGAATGTGACACAGAGCTCCTATCAGGCAGAGGAGAACCACAACATCACTCTGGAATGGACCTTCACCACCAACACTGACCGCTCCCCCAACTCCCTTTATATCCACTGTCTGACGTTAACTGATATCAGACCCTTCGTCCTGTTTCATTTTCGTGAAGGTGTCGAGGTCCCAGAGTTTCAGGATAAACAGTTTGCAGGACGAGTCCAGTTTGACAAAGACGTCCTCAGAGAAGGACGACTCAGACTCCACATGTCCAGACTCAGGACTGCTGACTCGGGTCTGTACCTGTGTGAGGTGGTCACAAGTTATGGGAGGAACTCTGAGAAATGTCACCTCAACGTCACAGGTGAGTTGATTCAGCAGAACTTTCTCAACACGTTCAAGCAGCTTTATTCAGATGAATAAAAAACAGATAAAGCATTTCTTTCTAGGAAATGTGTTTCAACTTAATCTGTTGTATCTAGTTTACTTTTCAGTGAAAATGTTTCTTCTTCACATGAATAAAACAGATTTCTTTGGTTTCTTTGCAGCAGCGAGAGCAACAACTCTGAGAAGAGATCCTCCACCGACAGAAAGTGGAACACCACCAGAGAGTCGGGGAAGGATCGGCCTCTTCTGTGGACTGGGACTGACAGCTGCTGCACTGGTTTTGTCTTTATTTGCTCTCTGCATTAAAAACAAGATTTCTACTCAGCACAACAAAACATACACGATCTAAAACACATCAAGACTGAGATGTTCAGCCTTCAAGTGTTTGTACAAAAAGAGTCTGATGGAGGACTTCAGTCAGTCTGAGACACTGGATCTGTGTATGACTCATATATCTGAGGATTCACAGCAGCATTAAGGTATGAATGGAAATAAAAAAAATGAGCAATTAGCTGATATCAACAATGCAAAGTGTTTTCCATAAAGGAAACACAAAATGTTACAAAGATAGACGCAGAGAAAGACGATTAAAGAGTTCAACAGTAAACAGACCTGAACCATCTGATATGAAATACTCAAACATAAGTTTGATCAAAGATTACATCAGAAAAATGACAAAAAACAATATAATACAAAAATATGAACAATGGAATAACAATTAAGAGTAAAATAAATAGTGACATCATTGATAAATATAATATACTTACATGAAGAGTAAAGTAAATAGATGAAGAGAATAAAGTTCATCAGAAGTAATACTGACATCAGTGTCTAATAGAAGCTCAGATATTGATCAGTATATCGAGGAGTGATGTTATGAAGGATGTAGAAAAGTATTAAAAGTTATGTTGCACATGTTTATCATGTATTCTGTACATTAACCTTTTGCACTTAAAGATTTATGTGATGAATGTGTTCATATTATTGAGGAATCAACAGATGGAAGATTTCTATGTATTTTTATATATACACACACACACACACACACACCCTTTTATTGTTGTTGAACGTGTTATTTATTGTTATTGATCGTCATTCTCACTGTATTGAGTTAACACTGTATTAATGATGAAGACCACTAGAGGGAGCCTTTGTGTCTGCATGTTACAGCTGTGATCATTAGACCATCAGGCTCTTTAAATATAACTATGATCACTTTTACTTTATTTTATTTGTGAGGTTTTTGCTTCTTGTGTCATCTGACTTCTGATCTGATCAATTAAACATTAAAATGTTTCTTGTGTATTTCTATACTTTAGTTTAACGACCTGAAGAATCAGTTGATGAATGATTTGTATGTTTCTTTTCTAAATAAAACAAATTAATTTAAATTCACTGAGCTGACTTTTGCATGAACTAGTTCTGTTGATCTGAATGATTTGTCACATATAACACAAATGGAGAAGATGTTTTGGTTTTTAATATACTTTATATTTTGATACATCATTTAATTAATACAATGTTTAGAGGTCATAGATATGAAGATAAGTTATTAAAACGTCTCTACACACAAACAGAAACATAATCTAAATAGAACCAATCATCAGTAACACATCTTTAAAAAGCATCACCTCTCTGCTCCTACAGTCACACAACACATTTACATATACACAAATAAACAACAATGTGTATTTACACATGATGGAAAACAATTGTAATGTTTTTATGTTTCAAACTAATTTAAAATGCTCAGAGTCAAAAGGGCTTTTCAGAATAATACATTTATTTATTTATTTAAAAGACAGAAATAACAAAATAAATGCATAAAAAAAGCAAATAAATAACGTTACCTCTGAGAAGTAGTGGGACAGAAGTATAAAGTGTTTTAAAATTGTACTCAAGTAAAATAGTTTCAGAAAATACTGAAGATGTTTAAAGTCTTCGTGGTTTGCAGCACTTTATTTCAGCCACCAGGTGGCGCCACTTTCACCTGCGGAAGAGAAGAGAAATATTCAAGTCACCTCATCGTCACTGATTGTTACTCAAAACGTTTTGCAGATATTTAAATAAATAAAAGAAAACTTCAGTAAATGAATGACGTCATTTAGAGACATTTAGACACTGTTTACTGTTAGTTAATGTTTTATCACAAAGCAGCTGTTTTATAAAGTGATATTTCATAATCTTCAGAATAAACGGAATTGTAAAAGTGCCGGAGGAACACACGCGGAGAGAAAAGGAAGACTGACATTCCTCCACAGTCTAGATACATGTTCCTCTTTATTTATTCATGCAGCACCAATTATACAAACATCACAGCCCAAATGCTCCACATGAAAAGAACAAAGGACAGAGACTATGAGGGACAGATTATCATCTTCAAAATAATTCCTCGAGACAACAGGAACTAGTTTGTAGAATCTAAAAGCGGAAGGAAACGTGCTTTCAGAATAAATGTATTTTATTTGTTATAACGATTCTTCGTGGATATTAGTTTGAATGATCAGCTTAGTTGCTGCGTTTCCTCTCTGAGAAAGAGGAAGTAGAGTTTTTTATAAAGTGCGCAACAAGGAAAAGCAGCTTGCACCTTTGTTGATTTGTGCAGATTCATCCGGATAAATGATTATATTATTGTTTATATGTATTAACACTGAACACTAACGTGTTTATGGATCCTGAAACGGTGGCTCGGGTCAACCCTTCTACATTTAGACTGAAGTGAAGTCAATAACCTGACAATAGACTATAAATTACATTATTGTCATATTTTATGTATTTTGTAGCCAAATATAGAAAAAATAAATCAGTTCATCAAGCCTATGATTTGTTAACTTTTAACCTCTACATTTTTTGTTTTAACACATCTTCATCACTTCCTGTTTTCACCTATATCGACATGAATAATGAGCAAAATGCTGAATCTGTTCAACGTGATTCATATGATCATAACACCAACATGAACACATGAAGTCATTGATTCATTACCTTGTACTGTGTAAAGATCTTCTATAAAGACGACAAAGTTGATGCTTCTGAATTCTTCTCATGAGCGACAAACAGCCAGCGAGGTGTCGATGTGCAGATAGTGTGTGGGATTTGACAAACCATCTTCCTCCGCCCCGCAAAGTCTAGCCTCGCCCCGCAAAGTATAGCCTCGCCCATCAAAGCTTTGAGAGTGATATAAAAGGAAGATGGTTTGTCAAATCCCACACACTATCTGCGCATCGACACCTCGCTGGCTGTTTGTCGCTCATGAGAAGAATTCAGAAGCATCAACTTTGTTGTCTTTATAGAAGATCTTTACACAGTACAAGGTAATGAATCAATGACTTCATGTGTTCATGTTGGTGTTGTTATCATATGAATCACGTTGAACAGATTCAGTATGTGAGGGTTGGTGCTGTTAGTTAGTCGCAGACAAAAATGTTAATTAGTGTCTGTGTGTGTGTGTGTGTGTGTGTGTGTGTGAGTGTGTGTGTGTGTGTGTGTGTGTGTGTGTGTGTGCTATACAGGTGTTCAGTTATTACAGAATGAGCTGAATGTAACTAGTGTAGTCTTATGCATGTGTAATGAGAAGTTATAAAGAGATGTAAACAGATAGTAAAACAGTAAGTAATGTAAAAGTGACATTTCAAAAGTAAAATACGGTGTCAAGTGATTTGAGCTCAACAGTCTAAAGTCTGATCTCATAGTGGATGAAGGTGTTTGGTGTTGGGAGTGAATGCTGCGGTAAAATAAAGTTATGATCACTTCTGTCTCCTCTCACAGGGAGGAGATGACCTGCTGCATCCTGCTGCTCTTCATCCTGACCTCCTGTGTCTGTGGTGAGTTCACTTCTTCTTGAACACAAATACATTGTACAAGAAAGAAGTGAAACAATAATACGACAGTTTTCTGAATGAACACTTTGTGATTTAATCTTCATATTTGATCAGTGCAGACACAACGTTTAGAGCATCAGGTCACCTCTTTCCTCTGTCCTCTCTCTTCCTCTCAGGGATGATTCAGTACCGTTACATGGGTCTGAGGTATCAGGCAGAGGAGGGCAGCAACATCACAGTGGAATGGAGCTTCTCGTCCAGAGACGACATTTCGATCCCCTCACTTAAGATCCACTGTGTGTCAGTGTCAGAGCTGAAGGTGTTCTATCATCAGGACAGCAGTGTTGACGAGTCTCTGCACGAGCAGTTTGCAGGACGGGTGCAGTGTGACAGAGACGCTCTCAGGACAGGACGCGTCCGGCTTCATCTGTCCAGAGTCAGCACTAATGACTCGGGCCTGTACCTCTGTAGGATGCTCACTGAGTTTGGCAGGAAGGTGAAGCAGTTCTCTCTCAACATCACTGGTGAGTCAGCACGAGGTTCATCTCATCTCAAGAGAACTTTGATACAAGTTCTTTACAGAAAGCAGCAGTCTGTATCTACATCTGACACAGATGATGTTTGGTCCTGTTTGTTAGCAGATGATTACAAACCTGTTACTTGATGATGCTCTAGATACTCTGAACCAAGAGTTTGAGGAGTGTAGTGAGTGTTCTGTGACCTGTTTTCTCCTCAGATAAATCACACACACACTTATAACTTTCTTTACAGCAGCCGCTGATGAGCCCAAACCTGTGACATCAAAACCAGAACCAGAACCACCAGAAACACCAGAACCAGCAGAACCAGCACCAGAGGGTCAGGGTAGAATCTGCCTCTATGTTGTACTGGGACTGGTGGCTGCAGCAGTAACAGCTGTTCTGGCTGCCTCTTGCTGGACTTCATCACATACATGCTCTCCAAGAAATAAAAGCTATAATTGTACACAAGTGATGTACAAAAACCATGAAGGCTATAGATAATCTCTGTAATGTAATCTTTGTACTGTAATATATCTATTTTATATCATATCTCTATCATGTGCATTTGACTTCTGATGTGATGAATCCTTCAGATCTGCCTGTTCTCATGTGAAACTGTCGTGGCAAACAGGAAGTGATGCTTTTGTTTTTAATGACAACAAATGAAGAAAAAAAGTTACTGTTCTGTTTTGTAATGTGCTCTCACTGTATTGAGTTAACACTGTATTAATGATGAAGACCACTAGAGGGAGCCTTTGTGTCTGCATGTTACAGCTGTGATCATTAGACCATCAGGCTCTTTAAATATAACTATGATCACTTTTACTTTATTTTATTTGTGAGGTTTTTGCTTCTTGTGTCATCTGACTTCTGATCTGATCAATTAAACATTAAAATGTTTCTTGTGTATTTCTATACTTTAGTTTAACGACCTGAAGAATCAGTTGATGAATGATTTGTATGTTTCTTTCCTAAATAAATAAAATGAGTTTAAATTCACTGAGCTGACTTTTGCATGAACTAGTTCTGTTGATCTGAATGATTTGTCACATATAACACAAATGGAGAAGATGTTTTGGTTTTTAATATACTTTATATTTTGATACATCATTTAATTAATACAATGTTTAGAGGTCATAGATATGAAGATAAGTTATTAAAACGTCTCTACACACAAACAGAAACATAATCTAAATAGAACCAATCATCAGTAACATCTTTAAAAAGCATCACCTCTCTGCTCCTACAGTCACACAACACATTTACATATACACAAATAAACAACAATGTACATTTACACATGATGGAAAACAATTGTAATGTTTTTATGTTTCAAACTAATTTAAAATGCTCAGAGTCAAAAGGGCTTTTCAGAATAATACATTTATTTATTTATTTAAAAGGCAGAAATAACAAAATAAATGCATAAAAAAAGCAAATAAATAACGTTACCTCTGAGATGTAGTGGAGTAAAAAGTACAATATGTACCTCTGAGAAGTAGTGGGACAGAAGTATAAAGTGTTTTAAAATTGTACTCCAGTAAAATAGTTTCAGAAAATACTGAAGATGTTTAAAGTCTTCGTGGTTTGTAGCACTTTATTTCAGCCACCAGGTGGCGCCACTTTCACCTGCGGAAGAGAAGAGAAATATTCAAGTCACCTCATCGTCACTGATTGTTACTCAAAACGTTTTGCAGATATTTAAATAAATAAAAGAAAACTTCAGTAAATGAATGACGTCATTTAGAGACATTTAGACACTGTTTACTGTTAGTTAATGTTTTATCACAAAGCAGCTGTTTTATAAAGTGATATTTCATAATCTTCAGAATAAACGGAATTGTAAAAGTGCTGGAGGAACACACGCGGAGAGAAAAGGAAGACTGACATTCCTCCACAGTCTAGATACATGTTCCACTTTATTTATTCATGCAGCACCATTTATACAAACATCACAGCCCAAATGCTCCACATGAAAAGAACAAAGAACAGAGACTATGAGGGACAGATTATCATCTTCAAAATAATTCCTCGAGACAACAGGAACTAGTTTGTAGAATCTAAAAGCGGAAGTAAACGTGCTTTCAGAATAAATGTATTTTATTTGTTATAACGATTCTTCGTGGATATTAGTTTGAATGATCAGCTTAGTTGCTGCGTTTCCTCTCTGAGAAAGAGGAAGTAGAGTTTTTATAAAGAGCGCAACAAGGAAAAGCAGCTTGCACCTTTGTTGATTTGTGCAGATTCATCCGGATAAATGATTATATTATTGTTTATATGTATTAACACTGAACACTAACGTGTTTATGGATCCTGAAACGGTGGCTCGGGTCAACCCTTCTACATTTAGACTGAAGTGAAGTCAATAACCTGACAATAGACTATAAATTACATTATTGTCATATTTTATGTATTTTGTAGCCAAATATAGAAAAAATAAATCAGTTCATCAAGCCTATGATTTGTTAACTTTTAACCTCTACATTTTTTGTTTTAACACATCTTCATCACTTCCTGTTTTCACCTATATCGACATGAATAATGAGCAAAATGCTGAATCTGTTCAACGTGATTCATATGATAATAACACCAACATGAACACATGAAGTCATTGATTCATTACCTTGTACTGTGTAAAGATCTTCTATAAAGACGACAAAGTTGATGCTTCTGAATTCTTCTCATGAGCGACAAACAGCCAGCGAGGTGTCGATGTGCAGATAGTGTGTGGGATTTGACAAACCATCTTCCTCCGCCCAGCAAAACCGAGACTCCGCCCCTCAAAATTATGAGACTCCGCCCCTCATAGTTGTGAGACTCCGCCCCTCAAAATTGTGAGACTCCGCCCCTCAAAGTTCTGAGACTCCGCCCCTCACAGTTTTGAGACTCCGCCCCTCAAAGTTTTGAGACTCCGCCCCTCAAAGTGTTGAGACTCCGCCCCTCAAAGTTTTGAGACTCCGCCCCTCAACGTTTTGAGACTCCGCCCCTCAAAGTTTTGAGACTCCGCCCCTCAAAGTTTTGAGACTCCGCCCCTCAAAGTTTTGAGAGTGATATAAAAGGAAGATGGTTTGTCAAATCCCACACACTATCTGCACATCGACACCTCGCTGGCTGTTTGTCGCTCATGAGAAGAATTCAGAAGCATCAACTTTGTCGTCTTTATAGAAGATCTTTACACAGTACAAGGTAATGAATCAATGACTTCATGTGTTCATGTTGGTGTTGTTATCATATGAATCACGTTGAACAGAGTCAGTATGTGAGGGTTGGTGCTGTTAGTTAGTCGCAGACAAAAATGTTAATTAGTGTCTGTGTGTGTGTGTGTGTGTCTGTGTGTGTGTGTGTGTGTGTGCGCGTGCGTGTGTGTGTGTGTGTGTGTGTGTGTGTGTGTGTGTGTGTGTGTGTGTGTGTGCTATACAGGTGTTCAGTTATTACAGAATGAGCTGAATGTAACTTGTGTAGTCTTATGCATGTGTAATGAGAAGTTATAAAGAGATGTAAACAGATAGTAAAACAGTAAGTAATGTAAAAGTGACATTTCAAAAGTAAAATACGGTGTCAAGTGATTTGAGCTCAACAGTCTAAAGTCTGATCTCATAGTGGATGAAGGTGTTTGGTGTTGGGAGTGAATGCTGCGGTAAAATAAAGTTATGATCACCTCTGTCTCCTCTCACAGGGAGGAGATGACCTGCTGCATCCTGCTGCTCTTCATCCTGACCTCCTGTGTCTGTGGTGAGTTGACTTCTTCTTGAACACAAATACATTGTACAAGAAAGAAGTGAGAAAATACTACGACAGTTTACTGAATGAACACTTTGTGATTTAATCTTCATATTTGATCAGTGCAGACACAACGTTTAGAGCATCAGGTCACCTCTTTCCTCTGTCCTCTCTCTTCCTCTCAGGGATGATTCAGTACCGTTACATGGGTCTGAGGTATCAGGCAGAGGAGGGCAGCAACATCACAGTGGAATGGAGCTTCTCGTCCAGAGACGACATTTCGATCCCCTCACTTAAGATCCACTGTGTGTCAGTGTCAGAGCTGAAGGTGTTCTATCATCAGGACAGCAGTGTTGACGAGTCTCTGCACGAGCAGTTTGCAGGACGGGTGCAGTGTGACAGAGACGCTCTCAGGACAGGACGCATCCGGCTTCATCTGTCCAGAGTCAGCACTAATGACTCGGGCCTGTACCTCTGTAGGATGCTCACTGAGTTTGGCAGGAAGGTGAAGCAGTTCTCTCTCAACATCACTGGTGAGTCAGCACGAGGTTCATCTCATCTCAAGAGAACTTTGATACAAGTTCTTTACAGAAAGCAGCAGTCTGTATCTACATCTGACACAGATGATGTTTGGTCCTGTTTGTTAGCAGATGATTACAAACCTGTTACTTGATGATGCTCTAGATACTCTGAACCAAGAGTTTGAGGAGTGTAGTGAGTGTTCTGTGACCTGTTTTCTCCTCAGATAAATCACACACACACTTATAACTTTCTTTACAGCAGCCGCTGATGAGCCCAAACCTGTGACATCAAAACCAGAACCAGAACCACCAGAAACACCAGAACCAGCACCAGAGGGTCGGGGGAGAATCTGCCTCTATGTTGTACTGGGACTGGTGGCTGCAGCAGTAACAGCTGTTCTGGCTGCCTCTTGCTGGACTTCATCACATACATGCTCTCCAAGAAATAAAAGCTATAATTGTACACAAGTGATGTACAAAAACCATGAAGGCTATAGATAATCTCTGTAATGTAATCTTTGTACTGTAATATATCTATTTTATATCATATCTCTATCATGTGCATTTGACTTCTGATGTGATGAATCCTTCAGATCTGCCTGTTCTCATGTGAAACTGTCGTGGCAAACAGGAAGTGATGCTTTTGTTTTTAATGACAACAAATGAAGAAAAAAAGTTACTGTTCTGTTTTGTAATGTGCTCTCACTGTATTGAGTTAACACTGTATTAATGATGAAGACCACTAGAGGGAGCCTTTGTGTCTGCATGTTACAGCTGTGATCATTAGACCATCAGGCTCTTTAAATATAACTATGATCACTTTTATTTTATTTTATTTGTGAGGTTTTTGCTTCTTGTGTCATCTGACTTCTGATCTGATCAATTAAACATTAAGATGTTTCTTGTGTATTTCTATACTTTAGTTTAACAACCTGAAGAATCAGTTGATGAATGATTTGTATGTTTCTTTCCTAAATAAATAAAATGAATTTAAATTCACTGAGCTGACTTTTGCATGAACTAGTTCTGTTGATCTGAATGATTTGTCACATATAACACAAATGGAGAAGATGTTTTGGTTTTTAATATACTTTATATTTTGACACATCATTTAATTAATACAATGTTTAGAGGTCATAGATATGAAGATAAGTTATTAAAACGTCTCTACACACAAACAGAAACATAATCTAAATAGAACCAATCATCAGTAACACATCTTTAAAAAGCATCACCTCTCTGCTCCTACAGTCACACAACACATTTACATATACACAAATAAACAACAATGTGTATTTACACATGATGGAAAACAATTGTAATGTTTTTATGTTTCAAACTAATTTAAAATGCTCAGAGTCAAAAGGGCTTTGCAGAATAATACATTTATTTATTTATTTAAAAGACAGAAATAACAAAATAAATGCATAAAAAAAGCAAATAAATAACGTTACCTCTGAGATGTAGTGGAGTAAAAAGTACAATATGTACCTCTGAGAAGTAGTGGGACAGAAGTATAAAGTGTTTTAAAATTGTACTCAAGTAAAATAGTTTCAGAAAATACTGAAGATGTTTAAAGTCTTCGTGGTTTGCAGCACTTTATTTCAGCCACCAGGTGGCGCCACTTTCACCTGCGGAAGAGAAGAGAAATATTCAAGTCACCTCATCGTCACTGATTGTTACTCAAAACGTTTTGCAGATATTTAAATAAATAAAAGAAAACTTCAGTAAATGAATGACGTCATTTAGAGACATTTAGACACTGTTTACTGTTAGTTAATGTTTTATCACAAAGCAGCTGTTTTATAAAGTGATATTTCATAATCTTCAGAATAAACGGAATTGTAAAAGTGCCGGAGGAACACACGCGGAGAGAAAAGGAAGACTGACATTCCTCCACAGTCTAGATACATGTTCCTCTTTATTTATTCATGCAGCACCAATTATACAAACATCACAGCCCAAATGCTCCACATGAAAAGAACAAAGGACAGAGACTATGAGGGACAGATTATCATCTTCAAAATAATTCCTCGAGACAACAGGAACTAGTTTGTAGAATCTAAAAGCGGAAGGAAACGTGCTTTCAGAATAAATGTATTTTATTTGTTATAACGATTCTTCGTGGATATTAGTTTGAATGATCAGCTTAGTTGCTGCGTTTCCTCTCTGAGAAAGAGGAAGTAGAGTTTTTTATAAAGTGCGCAACAAGGAAAAGCAGCTTGCACCTTTGTTGATTTGTGCAGATTCATCCGGATAAATGATTATATTATTGTTTATATGTATTAACACTGAACACTAACGTGTTTATGGATCCTGAAACGGTGGCTCGGGTCAACCCTTCTACATTTAGACTGAAGTGAAGTCAATAACCTGACAATAGACTATAAATTACATTATTGTCATATTTTATGTATTTTGTAGCCAAATATAGAAAAAATAAATCAGTTCATCAAGCCTATGATTTGTTAACTTTTAACCTCTACATTTTTTGTTTTAACACATCTTCATCACTTCCTGTTTTCACCTATATCGACATGAATAATGAGCAAAATGCTGAATCTGTTCAACGTGATTCATATGATCATAACACCAACATGAACACATGAAGTCATTGATTCATTACCTTGTACTGTGTAAAGATCTTCTATAAAGACGACAAAGTTGATGCTTCTGAATTCTTCTCATGAGCGACAAACAGCCAGCGAGGTGTCGATGTGCAGATAGTGTGTGGGATTTGACAAACCATCTTCCTCCGCCCCGCAAAGTCTAGCCTCGCCCCGCAAAGTATAGCCTCGCCCATCAAAGCTTTGAGAGTGATATAAAAGGAAGATGGTTTGTCAAATCCCACACACTATCTGCGCATCGACACCTCGCTGGCTGTTTGTCGCTCATGAGAAGAATTCAGAAGCATCAACTTTGTTGTCTTTATAGAAGATCTTTACACAGTACAAGGTAATGAATCAATGACTTCATGTGTTCATGTTGGTGTTGTTATCATATGAATCACGTTGAACAGATTCAGTATGTGAGGGTTGGTGCTGTTAGTTAGTCGCAGACAAAAATGTTAATTAGTGTCTGTGTGTGTGTGTGTGTGTGTGTGTGTGTGTGTGTGTGTGTGTGTGTGTGTGTGTGTGTGTGTGTGTGTGCTATACAGGTGTTCAGTTATTACAGAATGAGCTGAATGTAACTAGTGTAGTCTTATGCATGTGTAATGAGAAGTTATAAAGAGATGTAAACAGATAGTAAAACAGTAAGTAATGTAAAAGTGACATTTCAAAAGTAAAATACGGTGTCAAGTGATTTGAGCTCAACAGTCTAAAGTCTGATCTCATAGTGGATGAAGGTGTTTGGTGTTGGGAGTGAATGCTGCGGTAAAATAAAGTTATGATCACTTCTGTCTCCTCTCACAGGGAGGAGATGACCTGCTGCATCCTGCTGCTCTTCATCCTGACCTCCTGTGTCTGTGGTGAGTTCACTTCTTCTTGAACACAAATACATTGTACAAGAAAGAAGTGAAACAATAATACGACAGTTTTCTGAATGAACACTTTGTGATTTAATCTTCATATTTGATCAGTGCAGACACAACGTTTAGAGCATCAGGTCACCTCTTTCCTCTGTCCTCTCTCTTCCTCTCAGGGATGATTCAGTACCGTTACATGGGTCTGAGGTATCAGGCAGAGGAGGGCAGCAACATCACAGTGGAATGGAGCTTCTCGTCCAGAGACGACATTTCGATCCCCTCACTTAAGATCCACTGTGTGTCAGTGTCAGAGCTGAAGGTGTTCTATCATCAGGACAGCAGTGTTGACGAGTCTCTGCACGAGCAGTTTGCAGGACGGGTGCAGTGTGACAGAGACGCTCTCAGGACAGGACGTGTCCGGCTTCATCTGTCCAGAGTCAGCACTAATGACTCGGGCCTGTACCTCTGTAGGATGCTCACTGAGTTTGGCAGGAAGGTGAAGCAGTTCTCTCTCAACATCACTGGTGAGTCAGCACGAGGTTCATCTCATCTCAAGAGAACTTTGATACAAGTTCTTTACAGAAAGCAGCAGTCTGTATCTACATCTGACACAGATGATGTTTGGTCCTGTTTGTTAGCAGATGATTACAAACCTGTTACTTGATGATGCTCTAGATACTCTGAACCAAGAGTTTGAGGAGTGTAGTGAGTGTTCTGTGACCTGTTTTCTCCTCAGATAAATCACACACACACTTATAACTTTCTTTACAGCAGCCGCTGATGAGCCCAAACCTGTGACATCAAAACCAGAACCAGAACCACCAGAAACACCAGAACCAGCAGAACCAGCACCAGAGGGTCAGGGGAGAATCTGCCTCTATGTTGTACTGGGACTGGTGGCTGCAGCAGTAACAGCTGTTCTGGCTGCCTCTTGCTGGACTTCATCACATACATGCTCTCCAAGAAATAAAAGCTATAATTGTACACAAGTGATGTACAAAAACCATGAAGGCTATAGATAATCTCTGTAATGTAATCTTTGTACTGTAATATATCTATTTTATATCATATCTCTATCATGTGCATTTGACTTCTGATGTGATGAATCCTTCAGATCTGCCTGTTCTCATGTGAAACTGTCGTGGCAAACAGGAAGTGATGCTTTTGTTTTTAATGACAACAAATGAAGAAAAAAAGTTACTGTTCTGTTTTGTAATGTGCTCTCACTGTATTGAGTTAACACTGTATTAATGATGAAGACCACTAGAGGGAGCCTTTGTGTCTGCATGTTACAGCTGTGATCATTAGACCATCAGGCTCTTTAAATATAACTATGATCACTTTTACTTTATTTTATTTGTGAGGTTTTTGCTTCTTGTGTCATCTGACTTCTGATCTGATCAATTAAACATTAAAATGTTTCTTGTGTATTTCTATACTTTAGTTTAACGACCTGAAGAATCAGTTGTTGAATGATTTGTATGTTTCTTTCCTAAATAAATAAAATGAGTTTAAATTCACTGAGCTGACTTTTGCATGAACTAGTTCTGTTGATCTGAATGATTTGTCACATATAACACAAATGGAGAAGATGTTTTGGTTTTTAATATACTTTATATTTTGACACATCATTTAATTAATACAATGTTTAGAGGTCATAGATATGAAGATAAGTTATTAAAACGTCTCTACACACAAACAGAAACATAATCTAAATAGAACCAATCATCAGTAACATCTTTAAAAAGCATCACCTCTCTGCTCCTACAGTCACACAACACATTTACATATACACAAATAAACAACAATGTACATTTACACATGATGGAAAACAATTGTAATGTTTTTATGTTTCAAACTAATTTAAAATGCTCAGAGTCAAAAGGGCTTTTCAGAATAATACATTTATTTATTTATTTAAAAGGCAGAAATAACAAAATAAATGCATAAAAAAAGCAAATAAATAACGTTACCTCTGAGATGTAGTGGAGTAAAAAGTACAATATGTACCTCTGAGAAGTAGTGGGACAGAAGTATAAAGTGTTTTAAAATTGTACTCCAGTAAAATAGTTTCAGAAAATACTGAAGATGTTTAAAGTCTTCGTGGTTTGTAGCACTTTATTTCAGCCACCAGGTGGCGCCACTTTCACCTGCGGAAGAGAAGAGAAATATTCAAGTCACCTCATCGTCACTGATTGTTACTCAAAACGTTTTGCAGATATTTCAATAAATAAAAGAAAACTTCAGTAAATGAATGACGTCATTTAGAGACATTTAGACACTGTTTACTGTTAGTTAATGTTTTATCACAAAGCAGCTGTTTTATAAAGTGATATTTCATAATCTTCAGAATAAACGGAATTGTAAAAGTGCTGGAGGAACACACGCGGAGAGAAAAGGAAGACTGACATTCCTCCACAGTCTAGATACATGTTCCACTTTATTTATTCATGCAGCACCATTTATACAAACATCACAGCCCAAATGCTCCACATGAAAAGAACAAAGGACAGAGACTATGAGGGACAGATTATCATCTTCAAAATAATTCCTCGAGACAACAGGAACTAGTTTGTAGAATCTAAAAGCGGAAGGAAACGTGCTTTCAGAATAAATGTATTTTATTTAAATTTAGTTTACTTTATTCTCTTTATCTATTTACTTTACTCTTCATGTAATTGTTTCTTTCAGGATTAATAAAGTTCTATCTCGTCTTATTTCAATAAAGTGAACACAGAGCAGATTATCTGTGGTGGACTAAAACAAGATAAACATGTTGAAGAGTCAGTTTCTGTGAACTATCATCATCATCATCATCATCATCATCACACTTTGTACCAGAGTCAACTTAGTTGCTGCGTTTCCTCTCTGAGAAAGGAAGTAGAGTTTTTATAAAGAGCGCAACAAGGAAAAGCAGCTTGCACCTTTGTTGATTTGTGCAGATTCATCCTTATAAATGAATACGGATACATCTGCACAAATCACATAGTATAATAATGATTGTACTATTGCTTATATGTATTAACACTGAACACTTATAGTTACGTACGGCAATGTGTGTCTGTGCAGGCAGGGAACTACCGACCAGGTACCTGTCCGGTTTTTTGTGTGAAGCCAGGAAACTCCCTTTTGGTTATTTCCTGCAGGTTTGTAGGCTACTTTCGATCAAATGTTGAATGCTGGCAGGTGATATTATCAACGGTTTATTTATAGTGGGCGGAGCTTAGTCTGCCAACAAAAACCATGTGCAGAGACACGGATGTTGATGCAACAAATACCGTTGAATGAACGCAGGAGCAGGAGGAGTGAGGGCACAGACACACTTTACTTTAGTGCAGCAATGAAAAGGCTGAGTGAACGCTCATCTTGGAACTTCTTGACATACTGAGGACGTCTTGGGTTGAGGACAGCTGACTGTGCTGATTAAGGTATTTATTTGTATACTCACTGTAACAGGACAGTAAGAGTTAGTGTGCATGTAGGGACACGTCAGAGCTGCAGGCTGTGCAGGGTGTGTTCAAGTTGGCAGAATAGCTGCTGAGAAACACCGTGACCGTGAGAAAGAGAGAGTGGAGGATACAAAGTGAACTCTCCAACTGGGAACATGTGGGTGCTGAATCTGCAAAGACTACTGTGGATGTAGTCAGTGGTCAAGTGTCTTTCATGTTCTTGAATGCACTTTGTTGCTTACCCTCTTGATTTCTATCACAGGGAGAAGATCTTCTGCAGGATTCTGCTGCTTCTCAGCCTGACCTGCGTCTGTGGTAAGCTGACACCTTCACTTTATTTTAGGTGAAACATAAATGTTCAAATTAGTTAACTCGCGCCATATTGTTACCACAGCAACTCCTGCAAATATTAGTTTTGTAAATATAATTGAATATATGGATGGATTTTACACATTATGCAGTTAATTCCTTTTTTTCTGTGCAAAAGTGCGTCGCTGACTTTATATAATTGTGGATATTTTTTCCCCAGAATGTAAATCATTTAAAATCTTGATGGGGTCAACCCTTCTACATTTAGACTGTAGTGAAGTCAATAACCTGACAATAGACTCTCTGTGTGCTCAGTTATTAGGCAAGTTGTATTTTTGAGGATTCATTTAATTATTGAACAACTACAGAGCTCTCTGTCAATCCAAGATGTTCATAAACCTCAAACCTGAATATTTAAGAAAGTAAGAGTGAGGTTTTGGCTTTCTGAGGAGAATATGTGCACAATTAATGTGCATCTATTAGTCTGCAGAATTATTATGCAACTAAATTAAAAACGAAAAAGAAATTTCCCATCTCACTTGTTTATTTTCAGTTGTTAAAGTGAGAATAATAAACAAAGAACTCAAAACTTACAAATAAACATTTCTGACATTTCAAAAAAAAAAAACAGTGACCAATATAGCCCCCCCCCCCCCCCCCCCTTCTGTTCAGTAACAGTAATAAGCCTTCATTCATGGCTTCTGTCACTTTCTTGTTGAACTTGTTGTGCAGCAGCAACCACAGCGTCCCAGAACCTGTTCTGAGAGGTGGACTGCTTCCTTCACCGTAAATCTCAACAATGACAATAAGAAGCTTGATGTGTTGGAGGACATGACAAGACCTGTCCTACTCCGCCTCTGTTATGCTATGCTAAAGTCAGAGCAGGGGGCGGGTCTTTCCGCAGCTTGTAGTGTGTAGAGACACGTGTTGACTGTTTCCTGCAGTGTTGAACATCTGGCGCTGTCTTGAAACATATTACTGCAGCTTATACTTATTTTATTTGACTATGAATGAAACGTCTTGAGGGAAACCAGCTTTAGCTGTGGTTGTAGTTCACATTGACGCTGCATTGGCATCAAGGCTTTGTGTCATCAGTTGTGTGTAATAAGCAGGATGATGAACACAAAGGAGTATTGTGATGTAGAGACAGACTGTAGATGTGGACCTCCAACACCTTGATGTGATGTGTTGGTGACTCTTCACCTCTGTCTCCTCTCACAGGGAGGAGATGACCTGCTGCATCCTGCTGCTCTTCATCCTGACCTCCTGTGTCTGTGGTGAGTTGACTTTTGTATGTTTAAAGCACTACAGCTCTGAAGCATCACTAAACACTCCACAGGAACATCTAGAGATGCAGTTTAAAGGCTCTCATGTTAAAGCTGTTTGTCTGCTCCTCACTCTCCCTCTCTGTCTCCTCAACAGCATCATTAGTAGTGAATGTGACACAGAGCTCCTATCAGGCAGAGGAGAACCACAACATCACTCTGGAATGGACCTTCACCACCAACACTGACCGTTCCCTCAAGTCCCTTAATATCTTCTGTGAGATGTTCACTGATGTCAGATCCTTCATCCTGTTTCATCTTCATGAAGGTGTTGAGGTTCCAGAGTCTCAGGATAAATGGTTTGCAGGACGAGTCCAGTTTGACAAAGACGTCCTCAGAGAAGGACGACTCAGACTCCACATGTCCAGACTCAGGACTGATGACTCAGGTGTTTACCTGTGTGATGTGTTCACAGGTCATGATGAGAGATCAAAGAAATGTCACCTCAACGTCACAGGTGAGTTGATTCAGTAGAAGTTTCCTGGACTAAAAAGAACCTGATTATTGTCGTTACACTTCCTTCTTACAGGATCTGTGAAATATGTTCCAGTTTAATCTGTTGAGGACGTTTAGTTTATGTTGTAGTGAGATGTTGTTTCTTCTCATCAATGACTCAGACTTGTTTGGTCTCTTTACAGCAGAGAGGGATCGGCCCAAACCTGAGACACCAAACACAACAAGTGGAGGAAGAGATGCTTCAACGACAGGAAGTCCATCACAAGCAGAGAGTCCAGGATGGATCGTCATCTACTGTGGACTGGGACTGATAGTAGTAGTAGTGACTCTGCTGGGTGTTTGTTACTATCTTTGTAGAAAACATTCAATGATTCACTCTCCGCCAAGAGAACTAGATCCAATGGTTCTCTCCATACAGACAAAGATGAATCTAGTCTCTCAGAGGTCAGAGGTCGGGGGTCCAAAGCAGCGTCTGAAGGTCTCGTTGTGATGATCTGATGTCTGAATGAGCTGCTCAGTCACAGCTGGTCGTAGCGGAGTGAGAGGAGTTATCTATGGTCTTCATCTCCTCCTTCATCCTCCTCTTCATCACTGTGTGATGGTCTTCATCTCCTCCTTCATCCTCCTCTTCATCACTGTCTGATGGTCTTCATCTCCTCCTTCATCATCCTCTTCATCACTGTGTGATGGTCTTCATCTCCTCCTTCATCATCCTCTTCATCACTGTCTGATGGTCTTCATCTCCTCCTTCATCCTCCTCTTCATCACTGTCTGTCCAGCAGTGTGACCTCAGAGCCTGATAGACGACAGAGGAATCAGAGCTCTGGTTCATTACTCTGATGGGACTCTTCATCAGTTCATTACTCTGATGGGACTCTTCATCAGTTCATTACTCTGATGGGACTCTTCATCAGTTCATTACTCTGATGGGACTCTTCATCAGTTCATTACTCTGATGGGACTCTTCATCAGTTCATTACTGTCGTCTACATCTTAGATCTGAAACCATCAGTCTGTTCTTTGTATTGAAACACTGCTGAGGAGCATGAATTCATCTTCTATGTTTGTCTGTTACAGTCAGCTGTTATTTACGGTCATTGTTTCATTGTGTATATGTTTTAAAGTCAAGCTCATATGTATTAATGCTATTAAATGAACCTTTATATTGTTCTACCAGCAGACTGTTTGCTTGTAAACCCGCAGCAGCTCTCACGTCTCTGAACACCATCACAGCACATTTACTCGTGATGTGAAACTGTCTGAATGTGCAACAAAACCAGGAACATTTATCCAAAAATATGAATGTTTTAATAGTTTCCCTCTGAGGTAGAAGTGCACCGTGCTGCAAGTCCTTTGAGTTGAGCTGCATGTTCTGTGTTTGTATGATGAATATGGAGGTTATGGTTTTAATTAATGTGTGAGACTATATGAGGAGATTTGTTTCCTTCTGCTTTCCATAAATGTAAAGTTGATGTTGATATTATTTTTATAATGAGAATTAGTTTATTGACTGTTTGCTATATTTACTGTTGTGAGAAATTTAGGTTTTGAAGCTCGTAATTATGGATATTATATGTTACAATGTGTTTATTTGTAGGAGTTTGAACAAGTATGTTTGAGTGTCTGTGTGATCAGGGTTGAGGAATGTGCTGAGAGCGTGTGTTGTGTTCGCTTAACAAGCTGGAACCAAAGGAAAGCTTCGTGTTTTCTAAAGGAAATGTAACACCGATCGCTTAATCAGTCTATTAATGTACTTTTACAATGTCGTTTATTCTGAAGATTATGAAATATCACTTTATAAAAGAGCTGTTTTGTGATAAAACATTAAACCACTAACAGTAAACAGTGTCTAAATGTCTCTAAATGACGTCATTCATTTACTGCAGTTTTCTTTTATTTATTTAAATATCTGTAAACAGTTGTGAGTAACAATCAGTGACTATGAGGTGACTTGTAAATGTCTCTTGTGTTCCTCAGGTGGAGGTGAAGTATTGAACTGAGAGCATTTCAACGTTTGAAAGAGGTTTAAAACACGGTGATGTTTAAAAGATGGTTCAAAGTGGTTCAGAAGTGAAAGACCAGATTTCACAGGATTTGCAATATTGTCTTTCAACTGTAAGCCTCTAAAGTTATGATATATTATTATTAGTACCATGTAGAGGACGAACACATGTTAGTCCTGCAAATCCCGCAGCATTAAGGTATGAACGGAAATAACAAATAAGCAATAATCTGCTCTGTGTTCACTTTATTGAAATAAGACGAGATAGAACTTTATTAATCCTGATGTGAAATACTCAAACATAAGTTTGATCAAAGATTACATCAGAAAAATGACAAAAAACAATATAATACAAAAATATGAACAATAGAATAACAATTATTCAGAGTAAAATAAATATTAGTGACATCATTGAAAAATATAATATACTTACATGAAGAGTAAAGTAAATAGATAAAGAGAATAAAGTTCATCAGAAGTAATACTGACATCAGTGTCTAATAGAAGCTCAGATATTGATCAGTATATCGAGGAGTGATGTTATGAAGGATGTAGAAAAGTATTAAAAGTTATGTTGCACATGTTTATCATGTATATTTATTCTGTACATTAACCTTTTGCACTTAAAGATTTATGTGATGAATGTGTTCATATTATTGAGGAATCAACAGATGGAAGATTTCTACATTTTTTTAAATACATATATACACACACACACACACACACACACACACACACACACACACACACACACACACCCTTTTATTGTTGTTGAACGTGTTATTTACTGTTATTGATCGTCATTCTCACTGTATTGAGTTAACACTGTATTAATGATGAAGACCACTAGAGGGAGCCTTTGTGTCTGCATGTTACAGCTGCAAAGTCGTCGATGACCGGCCGTGGCTGGTCTCATTGTCCTGGAGCCGACTAACAATAACAGAGTCATCTGCATACTTTAAGATGCTCCTATTTTCATACCTGCTCTGACACATATTTGTGTAGAGGATGAATAATAGGGGCGAAAGCACACATCCTTGTGGGAGCCAGTGGAGGAGCAAACTTCCATTGACCCTCACTCTTTGTGTCCTGTTGGTTAAAAAGTCAAGAATCCAGCCCACAAGATTGTGACTTAAGTCAAATTGTTCTAGAAGCCTACTGGTTCAAATATGGGGTTGAACTGTGTTCAAAGCAGAGGAGAAATCAACAAATAGAAGTGTAACATGAGATCCCTCCAAGTGTTTAAAAAGTAAATGAAACAAAGTGATGTGTCTTCTGCTCCTCTGTGTGGCCTGTAAGCAAACTGCATGGGATCAGGTGCTGGCTCAGTTTTCCTTAAAACTTCTGACCTTACCAGTTTTTCAAAGGTTTTCATTAAAATTGATGTGAGAGCAACCGGCCTAAAATCATTTACACTTTTGGGGCAACTGGGTTTGGGAACAGGGACTACCACAGCCTCCTTCCTGACCTTAGGTGCATTCTGTGCCTGTAAAGACTCATTAACATGTATATAGTGGAATACAGCACTCAGTTCTTCTGCACAGGGTTTAAGTAAACGACCACAGATGTTGTCAGGTCCACGAGGCCTCTTCCACATCCTTGTGGTCGATGTCAAAGTGCTGATTGTCTTCCAGTTTGTAATTCAGTTCCTGAATTTCATTACTAAAATCAAAGGTATCAAAACGAATATCAAAGCGATTGAGTGCATTAGCAAACTCAGCGTCTGAATTGAAGCCATCCAAAGTGACCTGACTGCTGTTCTTGGGATTCCCGAGACCTGCGATAGTTTTCATTCTAGACCAGGCTGAGCCAAGGTTGTTTGCAGCCATCTTCTTCTCTAGTTCAGTTTTATGATTCTGTTTTGCTTGTAAAATGTCTATTTTCAGCTCTTAGCTATATGCAGATCAGAGGCTACTCCCTGTTTAAAAACGAGTTTATTTTTCTGTCTGCTGGGTTTAACAGATTTGGTCCCTCGTGGTTTGTTGTCAGGGTGATGTTTAACTCGCTTACAAGGAACGATCAAGTCCCTGCAGAAGGTGCATATGAGCATGTTACATCAACAGGTTCATCCACGTCATCACCACAAGATGGTGAAACATGTCCCCGTCAGTGCAGTCATAACATTCCTGCAGGCAGAGCATCGATTCTTTTAGATTGTTTTCTTCTTTTTTTAACATATATATTTATAATTATGTATAACTTGTATCAAGGTTGCTGAATAAGCAAGCCCCAGTAATGATTATGACTCTTTTGTTTTTTTTACTTTAATAGGAATAAATAGCATGAACACAAAACAAATCCTCCTTTCTACACAGTCATCAAAACATACACTTAGCTCAAAAAGACTAAATGTCAAGACAATACACAAATATTAAACCATTAAATCAAAATGTTAATCTCGTGCTGTTAAAACAGACACTCGCCCTCCCGACTCTCTCAGTGATCTGTGAGAAACTATTACCTCTAAGTTTCAGTAACAGACAGGAAGCGACTCCTCGAGGCAGGCGGGTGCAGCATCCTCGCACTCTATTGTGTTTATCACAGAGTTGTTGCGGTTGCAGTGGGTTCCACCCAGTGAGTCATAATAGGCTACGGACTTGTCTGGATAACAGTCAGCGCCGCTCTACTGGAGTTCAGTCTTCTGTGGGTCTGCTGATCAGTGAAAGGAGAGTTAAGTTACATTAAATGGACGTGGAGGAGTTCAGTTACAGTTTCTCTCTCGCCTCTAATCTCAAGCTTCACTCTCCTCGTCCTCGTGCTGCTTTTCATCTTCACACGTGTTGAAGGTAAGATCATTCAATATTGTACTCGCGCCATATTGTTACCACAGCAACTCCTGCAAATATTAGTTTTGTAAATATAATTGAATATATGAATGGATTTTACACATTATGCAGTTAATTCCTTTTTTCTGTGCAAAAGTGCGTCGCTGACTTTCAATAATTGTGGATATTTTTTCCCCAGAATGTAAATCATTTAAAATCTTGATGGGGTCAACCCTTCTACATTTAGACTGTAGTGAAGTCAATAACCTGACAATAGACTCTCTGTGTGCTCAGTTATTAGGCAAGTTGTATTTTTGAGGATTCATTTTATTATTGAACAACTACAGAGCTCTCGGTCAATCCAAGATGTTCATAAACCTCAAACCTGAATATTTAAGAAAGTAAGAGTGAGGTTTTGGCTTTCTGAGGAGAATATGTGCACAATTAATGTGCAACTATTAGTCTGCAGAAGTATTATGCAATTAAATGAAAAACGAAAAAGAAATTTCCCATCTCACTTGTTTATTTTCAGTTGTTAAAGTGAGAATAATAAACAAAGAACTCAAAACTTACAAATAAACATTTCTGACATTTCAAAATAAATCAGTGACCAATATAGCCCCCCCCCCCCCCCCCCCCCCTTCTGTTCAATAACAGTAATAAGATTCATTCATGGATTCTGTCACTTTCTTGAACTGTTGACGATCAACTTGTTGTGCAGCAGCAACCACAGCGTCCCAGAACCTGTTCTGAGAGGTGGACTGCTTCCTTCACCGTAAATCTCCCGTTCAAGAAGTGCCCACAAGTTCTCCACAGGGTTTAGGTGAGGAAGGGGGCCATGTCGTTCTTTCATCTTTAAGGCCTTTACTGGCCACGCAGTGGAGTACTTCCATGCATGAGATGGAGCATTGTCTGCATAAAAACCATGGTCTTCTTGAAAGATGCAGACTATTTCTTGTGCCACTGCTTGAAGAAAGTGTCTTCTAAAAACTGGCTGTAGGTTTGGGAGTTGATTTTGAGTTCATCTTCAACCTGAAAAGGTCCAACGAGCTCATCTTTAATAATACCAGCTGGACCTTTTTAAAGAGATGTGATGCATTGAAGACACATCAGAATAAAACCTGATCCATTAAAAACAGCTGTATTATTTAAATTACACTTTTCAACAACAACATGAGGTTGTGTGTGTTCTCTGTGTGGTATTTGTTATAAATGTTGGTACATAGATGTTCATAGTGTGATTGATTGATGACAATAAGAAGCTTGATGTGTTGGAGGAAACATGAGAGAAATGTTTGAGGAACACGGTCCGAAGGGAGAAACCAAAATTGAGTAATCATGCAGTTATGAGATTGTTATGCCAGCAGTGCCAGAGAATTCCTGCCCAGTTGAGTTGCTGTTAAGTTATCAGATGTGAGACTCTGGAATGTAAACACGTCATGAAGGGAGAGACACAAAGTGAGAAGGATGAATAAACGAGAACAACTAGTTTGAGCGCCTGAGTCACTTGTTCACATATCAGACGACAGACACGCCCACTCTGCCTCTATTTGACTACCTGCTGCTAAAGTCAGAGCAGGGGGCGGGACTTTCCACATCTTGTAGTGTTTAGAGACACGTGTTGACTGTTTCCTGTCGTGTTGAACATCTGGCGCTGTCTTGAAACATATTACTGCAGCTTATACTTATTTCATTTGACTATGAATGAAACGTCTTCAGGGAAACCAGCTTTAGCTGTGGTTGTAGTTCACATTGACGCTGCATTGGCATCAAGGCTTTGTGTCATCAGTTGTGTGTAATGAGCAGGATGATGAACACAAAGGAGTATTGTGATGTAGAGACAGACTGTAGATGTGGACCTCCAACACCTTGATGTGATGTGTTGGTGACTCTTCACCTCTGTCTCCTCTCACAGGGAGGAGATGACCTGCTGCATCCTGCTGCTCTTCATCCTGACCTCCTGTGTCTGTGGTGAGTTGACTTTTGTATGTTTAAAGCACTACAGCTCTGAAGCATCACTAAACACTCCACAGGAACATCTAGAGATGCAGTTTAAAGGCTCTCATGTTAAAGCTGTTTGTCTGCTCCTCACTCTCCCTCTCTGTCTCCTCAACAGCATCATTAGTAGTGAATGTGACACAGAGCTCCTATCAGGCAGAGGAGAACCACAACATCACTCTGGAATGGACCTTCACCACCAGAACAGACGGTTCCCTCAAGTCCCTTAATATCATCTGTGAGATGTTAACTGATGTCAGACCCTTCATCCTGTTTCAACTTCATGAAGGTGGCGAGGTCTCAGAGTCTCGGCATGAACGGTTTGCAGGACGAGTCCAGTTTGACAAAGACGTCCTCAGAGAAGGACGACTCAGACTCCACATGTCCAGACTCAGGACTGATGACTCAGGTGTTTACCTGTGTGATGTGTTCACAGGTGATGATGAGAGATCAAAGAGATGTCACCTCAACGTCACAGGTGAGTTGATTCAGTAGAAGTTTCCTGGACTAAAAAGAACCTGATTATTGTCGTTACACTTCCTTCTTACAGGATCTGTGAAATATGTTCCAGTTTAATCTGTTGAGGACGTTTAGTTGATGTTGTAGTGAGATGTTGTTTCTTCTCATCAATGACTCAGACTTGTTTGGTCTCTTTACAGCAGAGAGGGATCGGCCCAAACCTGAGACACCAAACACAACAAGTGGAGGAAGAGATGCTTCAACGACAGGAAGTCCATCACAACCTGAGAGACGGAGATGGATCGTCATCTACTGTGTAGAGGGACTGATATTAGCTGCAGGAACTCTGCTGGGTGTTTGTTACTATCTGCGTAGAAAACATTCAACGATTTCCCTTCTGTCTATAGAACTAGATCCAATGGTTCTCTCCATACAGACAAAGATGAATCTAGTCTCTCAGAGGTCAGAGGTCGGGGGTCCAAAGCAGCGTCTGAAGGTCTCGTTGTGATGATCTGATGTCTGAATGAGCTGCTCAGTCACAGCTGGTCGTAGCGGAGTGAGAGGAGTTATCTATGGTCTTCATCTCCTCCTTCATCTTCCTCTTCATCACTGTGTGATGGTTTTCATCTCCTCCTTCATCCTCCTCTTCATCACTGTGTGATGGTTTTCATCTCGTCCTTCATCCTCCTCTTCATCACTGTGTGATGGTTTTCATCTCGTCCTTCATCTTCCTCTTCATCACTGTCTGATGGTCTTCATCTCGTCCTTCATCTTCCTCTTCATCACTGTGTGATGGTTTTCATCTCGTCCTTCATCTTCCTCTTCATCACTGTGTGATGGTTTTCATCTCATCCTTCATCTTCCTCTTCATCACTGTCTGATGGTCTTCATCTCGTCCTTCATCCTCCTCTTCATCACTGTGTGATGGTCTTCATCTCCTCCTTCATCCTCCTCTTCATCACTGTCTGATGGTCTTCATCTCCTCCTTCATCCTCCTCTTCATCACTGTCTGATGGTCTTCATCTCATCCTTCATCCTCCTCTTCATCACTGTGTGATGGTCTTCATCTCCTCCTTCATCCTCCTCTTCATCACTGTCTGATGGTCTTCATCTCCTCCTTCATCCTCCTCTTCATCACTGTCTGATGGTCTTCATCTCCTCCTTCATCCTCCTCTTCATCACTGTCTGATGGTCTTCATCTCGTCCTTCATCCTCCTCTTCATCACTGTGATGGTAAATAATGATCAATTATCTGATGAGACAATGCAAAGTGTTTTCATAAAGGAAACACAGAATGTTATAAAGAAACAGAGAAAGACGATTAAAGAGTTCAACAGTAAACAGACCTGAACCATCTGAGAGGTCTGGACGCTTTATGAATGAGCAGCAGATTATAAACGTATCAGTGCTTCATAACAATAGTATGTTAAAGCCTCTGACACAAAGTGTGATGATGATGATACAACTTGCCTAATAACTGAGCACACAGAGAGTCTATTGTCAGGTTATTGACTTCACTACAGTCTAAATGTAGAAGGGTTGACCCCATCAAGATTTTAAATGATTTACATTCTGGGGGAAAAATATCCACAATTATTGAAAGTCAGCGACGCACTTTTGCACAGAAAAAAGGAATTAACTGCATAATGTGTAAAATCCATCCATGTATTCAATTATATTTACAAAACTAATATTTGCAGGAGTTGCTGTGGTAACAATATGGCGCGAGTTAACTAATTTGAACATTTATGTTTCACCTAAAATAAAGTGAAGGTGTCAGCTTACCACAGACGCAGGTCAGGCTGAGAAGCAGCAGAATCCTGCAGAAGATCTTCTCCCTGTGATATAAATCAAGAGGGTAAGCAACAAAGTGCATTCAAGAACATGAAAGACACTTGACCACTGACTACATCCACAGTAGTCTTTGCAGATTCAGCACCCACATGTTCCCAGTTGGAGAGTTCACTTTGTATCCTCCACTCTCTCTTTCTCACGGTCACAGTGTTTCTCAGCAGCTATTCTGCCAACTTGAACACACCCTGCACAGCCTGCAGCTCTGACGTGTCCCTACATGCACACTAACTCTTTACTGTCCTGTTACAGTGAGTATACAAATAAATACCTTAATCAGCACAGTCAGCTGTCCTCAACCCAAGATGTCCTCAGTATGTCAAGAAGTTCCAAGATGAGCGTTCACTCTAATATATCTGCACTAAAGTAAAGTGTGTCTGTCCCCTCACTCCTCCTGCTCCTGCCTTCATTCAACGGTATTTGTTGCATCAACATCCGTGTCTCTGCACATGGTTTTTGTTGGCAGACTAAGCTCCGCCCACTATAAATAAACCGTTGATAATATCAACTGCCAGCATTCAACATTTGATCGAAAGTAGCCTACAAACCTGCAGGAAATAACCAAAAGGGAGTTTCCTGGCTTCACACAAAAAACCGGACAGGTACCTGGTCGGTAGTTCCCTGCCTGCACAGACACACATTGCCGTACGTAACTATAAGTGTTCAGTGTTAATACATATAAGCAATAGTACAATCATTATTATACTATGTGATTTGTGCAGATGTATCCGTATTCATTTATAAGGATGAATCTGCACAAATCAACAAAGGTGCAAGCTGCTTTTCATTGTTGCGCTCTTTATAAAAACTCTACTTCCTCTTTCTCAGAGAGGAAACGCAGCAACTAAGTTGACTCTGGTACAAAGTGTGATGATGATGATGATGATGATGATGATGATGATAGTTCACAGAAACTGACTCTTCAACATGTTTATCTTGTTTTAGTCCACCACAGATAATCTGCTCTGTGTTCACTTTATTGAAATAAGACGAGATAGAACTTTATTAATCCTGATATGAAATACTCAAACATAAGTTTGATCAAAGATTACATCAGAAAAATGACAAAAAACAATATAATACAAAAATATGAACAATAGAATAACAATTATTAAGAGTAAAATAAATAATAGTGACATCATTGATAAATATAATATACTTACATGAAGAGTAAAGTAAATAGATAAAGAGAATAAAGTTCATCAGAAGTAATACTGACATCAGTGTCTAATAGAAGCTCAGATATTGATCAGTATATCGAGGAGTGATGTTATGAAGGATGTAGAAAAGTAGTAAAAGTTATGTTGCACATGTTTATCATGTATATTTATTCTGTACATTAACCTTTTGCACTTAAAGCTTTATGTGATGAATGTGTTCATATTATTGAGGAATCAACAGATGGAAGATTTCTACATTTTTTTATATACATATATACACACACACACACACACACACACACACACACACACACACACACACACACACACACCCTTTTATTGTTGTTGAACGTGTTATTTACTGTTACTGATCGTCATTCTCACTGTATTGAGTTAACACTGTATTAATGATGAAGACCACTAGAGGGAGCCTTTGTGTCTGCATGTTACAGCTGCAAAGTCGTTGATGACCGGCCGTGGCTGGTCTCATTGTCCTGGAGCCGACTAACAATAACAGAGTCATCTGCATACTTTAAGATGCTCCTATTTTCATACCTGCTCTGACACATATTTGTGTAGAGGATGAATAATAGGGGCGAAAGCACACATCCTTGTGGGAGCCAGTGGAGGAGCAAACTTCCATTGACCCTCACTCTTTGTGTCCTGTTGGTTAAAAAGTCAAGAATCCAGCCCACAAGATTGTGACTCAAGTCAAATTGTTCTAGAAGCCTACTGGTTCAAATATGGGGTTGAACTGTGTTCAAAGCAGAGGAGAAATCAACAAATAGAAGTGTAACATGAGATCCCTCCAAGTGTTTAAAAAGTAAATGAAACAAAGTGATGTGTCTTCTGCTCCTCTGTGTGGCCTGTAAGCAAACTGCATGGGATCAGGTGCTGGCTCAGTTTTCCTGAAAATGTCTGACCTTACCAGTTTTTCAAAAGTTTTCATTAAAATTGATGTGAGAGCAACCGGCCTAAAATCATTTACACTTTTGGGGCAACTGGGTTTGGGAACAGGGACTACCACAGCCTCCTTCCTGACCTTAGGTGCATTCTGTGCCTGTAAAGACTCATTAACATGTATATAGTGGAATACAGCACTCAGTTCTTCTGCACAAGGTTTAAGTAAACGACCACAGATGTTGTCAGGTCCACGAGGCCTCTTCCACATCCTTGTGGTCGATGTCAAAGTGCTGATTGTCTTCCAGTTTGTAATTCAGTTCCTGAATTTCATTACTAAAATCAAAGGTATCAAAACGAATATCAAAGCGATTGAGTGCATTAGCAAACTCAGCGTCTGAATTGAAGCCATCCAAAGTGACCTGACTGCTGTTCTTGGGATTCCCGAGACCTGCGATAGTTTTCATTCTAGACCAGGCTGAGCCAAGGTTGTTTGCAGCCATCTTCTTCTCTAGTTCAGTTTTATGATTCTGTTTTGCTTGTAAAATGTCTATTTTCAGCTCTTAGCTATATGCAGATCAGAGGCTACTCCCTGTTTAAAAACGAGTTTATTTTTCTGTCTGCTGGGTTTAACAGATTTGGTCCCTCATGGTTTGTTGTTAGGGTGATGTTTAACTCGCTTACAAGGAACGATCAAGTCCCTGCAGAAGGTGCATATGAGCATGTTACATCAACAGGTTCATCCACGTCATCACCACAAGATGGTGAAACATGTCCCCGTCAGTGCAGTCATAACATTCCTGCAGGCAGAGCATCGATTCTTTTAGATTTGTTTTCTTCTTTTTTTAACATATATATTTATAATTATGTATAACTTGTATCAAGGTTGCTGAATAAGCAAGCCCCAGTAATGATTATGACTCTTTTGTTTTTTACTTTAATAGGAATAAATAGCATGAACAAAAAACAAATCCTCCTTTCTGCACAGTCATCAAAACATACACTTAGCTCAAAAAGACTAAATGTCAAGACAATACACAAATATTAAACCATTAAATCAAAATGTTAATCTCGTGCTGTTAAAACAGACACTCGTCCTCCCGACTCTCTCAGTGATCTGTGAGAAACCACTTCCTCTAAGTTTCAGTGACAGACAGGAAACACCTCAAGGCACACGAATGCAGCATCCTCGCACTCAATGTGTTTATCACAGAGTTGCGGTTGCAGTGGGTTCTCCCCACTGAGTCATAATAAATATGCGGACTTGTCTGTATAACAGTCAGCGCCCTCGAGTTCAGTCTTCTGTGGGTCTGCTGATCAGTGAAAGGAGAGTTAAGTTACATTAAATGGACGTGGAGGAGTTCAGTTACAGTTTCTCTCTCGCCTCTAATCTCAAGCTTCACTCTCCTCGTCCTCGTGCTGCTTTTCATCTTCACACGTGTTGAAGGTAAGATCATTCAATATTGTACTCGCGCCATATTGTTACCACAGCAACGACTGCAAATATTAGTTTTGTAAATATAATTGAATATATGGATGGATTTTACACATTATGCAGTTAATTCCTTTTTTTCTCTGCAAAAGTGCGTCGCTGACTTTCAATAATTGTGGATATTTTTTCCCCAGAATGTAAATCATTTAAAATCTTGATGGGGTCAACCCTTCTACATTTAGACTGTAGTGAAGTCAATAACCTGACAATAGACTCTCTGTGTGCTCAGTTATTAGGCAAGTTGTATTTTTGAGGATTCATTTTATTATTGAACAACTACAGAGCTCTCTGTCAATCCAAGATGTTCATAAACCTCAAACCTGAATATTTAAGAAAGTAAGAGTGAGGTTTTGGCTTTCTGAGGAGAATATGTGCACAATTAATGTGCAACTATTAGTCTGCAGAATTATTATGCAACTAAATGTTTCCATCTCACTTGTATATTTTCATCTGTTAAAGTGAGAATAATAAACAAATAAACTTTTCTGACATTTCAAAAATAAATCAGTGACCAATATAGCCCCCCCCCCCCCCCCTTCTGTTCAGTAACAGTAATAAGATTCATTCATGGATTCTGTCACTTTCTTGATCTGTTGACGATCAACTTGTTGTGCAGCAGCAACCACAGCGTCCCAGACCCTGTTCTGAGAGGTGGACTGCTTCCTTCACCGTAAATCTCCCGTTCAAGAAGTGCCCACAAGTTCTCCACAGGGTTTAGGTGAGGAAGGGGGCCATGTCGTTTCATCTTTAAGGCCTTTACTGGCCACGCAGTGGAGTACTTCCATGCATGAGATGGAGCATTGTCTGCATAAAAACCATGGTCTTCTTGAAAGATGCAGACTATTTCTTGTGCCACTGCTTGAAGAAAGTGTCTTCTAAAAACTGGCTGTAGGTTTGGGAGTTGATTTTGAGTTCATCTTCAACCTGAAAAGGTCCAACGAGCTCATCTTTAATAATACCAGCTGGACCTTTTTAAAGAGATGTGATGCATTGAAGACACATCAGAATAAAACCTGATCCATTATAAACAGCTGTATTATTTAAATTACACTTTTCAACAACAACATGAGGTTGTGTGTGTTCACTGTGTGGTATTTGTTATAAATGTTGGTGCATAGATGTTCATAGTGTGATTGATGACAATAAGAAGCTTGATGTGTTGGAGGAAACATGAGAGAAATGTTTGAGGAAGGGAAAAACCCTATGTGAGCATTCATGCAGTTATGAGATTGGGGAAGTTGCAGCAGTGCCAGAGCAGGTGGTGACTCATTACTTCCCGTTAAGTTGTCAGATGTGAAACTGACTCTGGATGGTAAACACGTCGTGTAGGGGAGACAAAAAGTGAGACGAGTGATGAAACGACAACAACCAGTTTGAGCGCCTGAGTACTTGTTCACATATCATATGACAGACACGCCCACTCTGCCTCTATTTGACTACTTGCTGCTAAAGGCAACGGGCGGGACTTTCAGCATCTTGTAGTGTTTTAGAGACACGTGTTGACTGTTTCCTGTCGTGTTGAACATCTGGCGCTGTCTTGAAACATATTACTGCAGCTTATACTTATTTCATTTGACTATGAATGAAACGTCTTCAGGGAAACCAGCTTTAGCTGTGGTTGTAGTTCACATTGACGCTGCATTGGCATCAAGGCTTTGTGTCATCAGTTGTGTGTAATGAGCAGGATGATGAACACAAAGGAGTATTGTGATGTAGAGACAGACTGTAGATGTGGACCTCCAACACCTTGATGTGATGTGTTGGTGACTCTTCACCTCTGTCTCCTCTCACAGGGAGGAGATGACCTGCTGCATCCTGCTGCTCTTCATCCTGACCTCCTGTGTCTGTGGTGAGTTGACTTTTGTATGTTTAAAGCACTACAGCTCTGAAGCATCACTAAACACTCCACAGGAACATCTAGAGATGCAGTTTAAAGGCTCTCATGTTAAAGCTGTTTGTCTGCTCCTCACTCTCCCTCTCTGTCTCCTCAACAGCATCATTAGTAGTGAATGTGACACAGAGCTCCTATCAGGCAGAGGAGAACCACAACATCACTCTGGAATGGACCTTCACCACCAGAACAGACGGTTCCCTCAAGTCCCTTAATATCTACTGTGAGATGTTAACTGATGTAAATTCCTTCGTCCTGTTTCATCTTCATGAAGGTGTTGAGGTTCCAGAGTCTCGGCATGAACAGTTTGCAGGACGAGTCCAGTTTGACAAAGACGTCCTCAGAGAAGGACGACTCAGACTCCACATGTCCAGACTCAGGACTGATGACTCAGGTGTTTACCAGTGTGGTGTGACCACAGGTTTTGGTTGGAGATCAAAGAAATGTCACCTCAACGTCACAGGTGAGTTGATTCAGTAGAAGTTTCCTGGACTAAAAAGAACCTGATTATTGTCGTTACACTTCCTTCTTACAGGATCTGTGAAATATGTTCCAGTTTAATCTGTTGAGGACGTTTAGTTGATGTTGTAGTGAGATGTTGTTTCTTCTCATCAATGACTCAGACTTGTTTGGTCTCTTTACAGCAGAGAGGGATCGGCCCAAACCTGAGACACCAAACTCATCAAGTGGAGGAAGAGATCCTTCAACGACAGGAAGTCCATCACAAGCAGAGAGTCCAGGATGGATCGTCCTCTACTGTGTAGTGGGACTGATAGTAGAAGCAGGAACTCTGCTGGGTGTTTGTTACTATCTGCGTAGAAAACATTCAACGAGTTCCTCTGCCTATAAAACAAGGTCCAATGATTCACTCTCCACCAATAGAACTAGATCCATTGATTTCCTCCATATAGACGAAGATGAATCTAGTCTCTCAGAGGTCAGAGGTCGGGGGTCCAAAGCAGCGTCTGAAGGTCTCGTTGTGATGATCTGATGTCTGAATGAGCTGCTCAGTCACAGCTGGTCGTAGCGGAGTGAGAGGAGTTATCTATGGTCTTCATCTCCTCCTTCATCCTCCTCTTCATCACTGTGTGATGGTTTTCATCTCCTCCTTCATCCTCCTCTTCATCACTGTGTGATGCTCTTCATCTCCTCCTTCATCCTCCTCTTCATCACTGTCTGTCCAGCAGTGTGACCTCAGAGCCTGATAGACGACAGAGGAATCAGAGCTCTGGTTCATTACTCTGATGGGACTCTTCATCAGTTCATTACTCTGATGGGACTCTTCATCAGTTCATTACTCTGATGGGACTCTTCATCAGTTCATTACTCTGATGGGACTCTTCATCAGTTCATTACTCTGATGGGACTCTTCATCAGTTCATTACTCTGATGGGACTCTTCATCAGTTCATTACTCTGATGGGACTCTTCATCAGTTCATTACTGTCGTCTACATCTTAGATCTGAAACCATCAGTCTGTTCTTTGTATTGAAACACTGCTGAGGAGCATGAATTCATCTTCTATGTTTGTCTGTTACAGTCAGCTGTTATTTACGGTCATTGTTTCATTGTGTATATGTTTTAAAGTCAAGCTCATATGTATTAATGCTATTAAATGAACCTTTATATTGTTCTACCAGCAGACTGTTTGCTTGTAAACCCGCAGCAGCTCTCACGTCTCTGAACACCATCACAGCACATTTACTCGTGATGTGAAACTGTCTGAATGTGCAACAAAACCAGGAACATTTATCCAAAAACATGAATGTTTTAATAGTTTCCCTCTGAGGTAGAAGTGCACCGTGCTGCAAGTCCTTTGAGTTGAGCTGCATGTTCTGTGTTTGTATGATGAATATGGAGGTTATGGTTTTAATTAATGTGTGAGACTATATGAGGACATTTGTTTCCTTCTGCTTTCCATAAATGTAAAGTTGATGTTGATATTAATTTTATAATGAGAATTAGTTTATTGACTGTTTGCTATATTTACTGTTCACTGCATTGTTCAAAATAAATACAAATAAAGTGAAACAAAATGATTCTTTATCCGTTCATATCCTCATGAATCCCACTAATATACATTATGACTTTATGAACATAATAAAGATCAGCATATTGTTTGTGCTGTAAGTCGTTTGAGTCTTTTGAAAGTTATTTTGGACTCAGTGAGTTAAAATAATGACGATGGATGAAAGACGGTGAGTAACAGACAGGATTAAACACAGTGAGGTTAAACTACAGCTTCATATTTAAACACATTAATGACACCGTGTGGTGAGTTCATGTGAGACGATGAACGTTTGATCTGAACCAACTGAACTGAAGCAGCACGAGGAAGATGTGAACAGTTGATCAGTCGTGTTAACATGCAACAAATCTCAAGTTCAGAAGAGAACTGATTATTGTTTCATAAGAGCAGTTACATGTTGTTTTATATCAAAACTACACACTGATGATACTTCAGCATCACTTTCACTTTCAAGTGGAGCAACACGATGCAGCTCCTCGTGCAGCAGACGTCTGGTTCCTCCTACTTCCTCATGTAAAACATTAACGGTGAAAACATAAATAGAATGATGTTGAGCCGCCCTCAGTTCTTTATCAATCTACCGCTGGTTAATAAATGACGTCATTCATTTACTGCAGTCTTCTTTTATTTATTTAAATATCTGTAAACAGTTGTGAGTAACAATCAGTGACTATGAGGTGACTTGTAAATGTCTCTTGTGTTCCTCAGGTGGAGGTGAAGTATTGAACTGAGAGCATTTCAACGTTTGAAAGAGGTTTAAAACACGGAGATGTTTAAAAGATGGTTCAAAGTGGTTCAGAAGTGAAAGACCAGATTTCACAGGATTTGCAATATTGTCTTTCAACTGTAAGCCTCTAAAGTTATGATATATTATTATTAGTACCATGTAGAGGACGAACACATGTTAGTACTGCAAATCCCGCAGCATTAAGATATGAACGGAAATAACAAATGATCAATTATCTGATGAGACAATGCAAAGTGTTTTCATAAAGGAAACACAGAATGTTATAAAGAAACAGAGAAAGACGATTAAAGAGTTCAACAGTAAACAGACCTGAACCATCTGAGAGGTCTGGACGCTTTATGAATGAGCAGCAGATTATTATTATATATATATACACACATGACCTTTTATTGTTGTTGAAAGTGTTATTTACTGTTGTTGATCGTCATTCTCTCACTGTATTGAGTTAACACTGTATTAATGTGTGGAGTCTATGCAATACCTGTTATTATTGCGCCATCAAACCCTGGTGACGAGAGAGACCTGTCAGGCAGCCGTTGTGGGCGTGACGAAAACGGATTCATGCACAGCCTTATGCATGTGTAATGAGAAGTCATAAAGAGGAAACGGATTTCGGTCCAATGACAGGTCTCTCACTCACCAATGGCAATGGCAGTGCAGACACAACGTTTAGAGCATCAGGTCACCTCTTTCCTCTGTCCTCTCTCTTCCTCTCAGGGATGATTCAGTACCGTTACATGGGTCTGAGGTATCAGGCAGAGGAGGGCAGCAACATCACAGTGGAATGGAGCTTCTCGTCCAGAGACGACATTTCGATCCCCTCACTTAAGATCCACTGTGTGTCAGTGTCAGAGCTGAAGGTGTTCTATCATCAGGGCAGCAGTGTTGACGAGTCTCTGCACGAGCAGTTTGCAGGACGGGTGCAGTGTGACAGAGACGCTCTCAGGACAGGACGCGTCCGGCTTCATCTGTCCAGAGTCAGCACTAATGACTCGGGCCTGTACCTCTGTAGGATGCTCACTGAGTTTGGCAGGAAGGTGAAGCAGTTCTCTCTCAACATCACTGGTGAGTCAGCACGAGGTTCATCTCATCTCAAGAGAACTTTGATACAAGTTCTTTACAGAAAGCAGCAGTCTGTATCTACATCTGACACAGATGATGTTTGGTCCTGTTTGTTAGCAGATGATTACAAACCTGTTACTTGATGATGCTCTAGATACTCTGAACCAAGAGTTTGAGGAGTGTAGTGAGTGTTCTGTGACCTGTTTTCTCCTCAGATAAATCACACACACACTTATAGCTTTCTTTACAGCGGCCGCTGATGAGCCCAAACCTGTGACATCAAAACCAGAACCACCAGAACCACCAGAACCACCAGAACCAGCACCAGAGGGTCGGGGGAGAGTCTGCCTCTACGTCGTACTGGGACTCACAGCAGCAGCGTTGGCTGCCTGTTGCTCTGCTTTATCTTATTCTGCATTCAAAAGGAAACAAAAGCAGCAGAAGTTGTTTCGTGGCACGTGAACATGAAGTCTCTGCTGCCCTCTGCTGCTCTGAAGACAAACCCAACAGTGTGGATGGAGACGTGTTGGAGAAAGCTGCCAGGCTGCAACGTTTGAAAGTGATGGAGAGAAATGAAAGTTGTCTGCTGCTTTTCTGCCTTCGTGGTGACTTGAGTCAACGGTTCCACTGCTGTTACAGACCAAGTTAGCCAAGTTAACAGCTATGCTGCCTGCTTAAGCATCAGTTGTACTAACTGTCTAATCTGTGTACTCACTCCTGTGTACACAGATACTCACTCCTGTGTACACAGATACTCCGCTCTTTTCTATAAAAGATAGTACGCTCACTGACACTGACTACAGATCTGCACATCGACTCCTCGCGTGCTGCTTGTCACTGAGAAGAATTCAGACACAAACTGGAGAATCTTGTCTCTTTATTTCTTTACACGACTGAAGACGTACGAGGTAATGAATGAATGAATGTGTTAATGTTGGTGTTATTATCATATAAATCATGTTGAACAGATTTATATGTGTAGAGTGGTGCTGTCGCTGAGTTGCAGTAATAATAAGATGTTAACAGATGATAATAAGACAATTAGATCTCAGGAGCTTCTCAAACAATGCTCATTAAATATAAAAAGTTATGGTAATCCAAGAAATAAAATACTGCAAAGTTAATAAATATATATATATACGTGTGTGTGTGTGTGTGTGTGTGTGTGTGTGCTATACAGGTGTTCAGTTATTACAGAATGAGCTGAATGTAACTAGTGTAGTCTTATGCATGCGTAATGATACGTTATAAAGAGATGTAAACAGACAGTAAAACAGTAAGTAATGTAAAAGTGACATTTCAAAAGTAAAATACGGTGTCGAGTGATTTGAGCTCAACAGTCTAAAGTCTGATCTCATAGTAGATGAAGGTGTTTGGTGTTGGGAGTGAATGCTGCGGTAAAATAAAGTTATGATCACTTCTGTGTATTATTGTACAGATTCATTATGTGAGGATTGATGTATTAGACAAGATATTTAGGGTAATAACGTGGTGGTTCATTCAGTGAAGAACAGTTAAAAAGATGTGATGCATTGAAGACACAAAGTGAGCATTCATAGTCTGAGGAACGCTATCAGGCTTAATTTAACCTCTGTTTGATCCTGCTGTTTGTCTTCCTGATACTTCGGAGAGACAAACAGTGAGCATGCGGGAGCAGTGTATATGACAGTAAACATCACGCGCCACTCTGCCTCAGTTTGACTACTTGCTGCTAAAGGCAGAGCAGGGCGGGTCTTTCCACTTCTTGTAGTGTTTAGAGACACGTGTTGACTGTTTCCTGTCGTGTTGAACATCTGGCGCTGTCTTGAAACATATTACTGCAGCTTATACTTATTTTATTTGACTATGAATGAAACGTCTTGAGGGAAACCAGCTTTAGCTGTGGTTGTAGTTCACATTGACGCTGCATTGGCATCAAGGCTTTGTGTCATCAGTTGTGTGTAATGAGCAGGATGATGAACACAAAGGAGTATTGTGATGTAGAGACAGACTGTAGATGTGGACCTCCAACACCTTGATGTGATGTGTTGGTGACTCTTCACCTCTGTCTCCTCTCACAGGGAGGAGATGACCTGCTGCATCCTGCTGCTCTTCATCCTGACCTCCTGTGTCTGTGGTGAGTTGACTTTTGTATGTTTAAAGCACTACAGCTCTGAAGCATCACTAAACACTCCACAGGAACATCTAGAGATGCAGTTTAAAGGCTCTCATGTTAAAGCTGTTTGTCTGCTCCTCACTCTCCCTCTCTGTCTCCTCAACAGCATCATTAGTAGTGAATGTGACACAGAGCTATCAGGCAGAGGAGAACCACAACATCACTCTGGAATGGACCTTCACCACCAGAACAGACGGTTCCCTCAAGTCCCTTAATATCTACTGTGAGATGTTAACTGATGTAAATTCCTTCGTCCTGTTTCATCTTCGTGAAGGTGTTGAGGTTCCAGAGTCTCGGCATGAACGGTTTGCAGGACGAGTCCAGTGTGACAAAGACGTCCTCAGAGAAGGACGACTCAGACTCCACATGTCCAGACTCAGGACTGCTGACTCAGGTCTTTACCTGTGTGATGTGTTCACAGGTTTTGGTTGGAGATCAAAGAGATGTCACCTCAAAGTCACAGGTGAGTTGATTCAGTAGAAGTTTCCTGGACTAATAAGAACCTGATTATTGTCGTTACACTTCCTTCTTACAGGATCTGTGAAATATGTTCCAGTTTAATCTGTTGAGGACGTTTAGTTTATGTTGTAGTGAGATGTTGTTTCTTCTCATCAATGACTCAGACTTGTTTGGTCTCTTTACAGCAGAGAGGGATCGGCCCAAACCTGAGACACCAAACACATCAAGTGGAGGAAGAGTACTGGGACTGATAGTAGTAGTAACTCTGCTGGGTGTTTGTTGCTGCGTAGTAAATATTCAACGATTTCCTTTCTGCCTATAGAACTAGATTCAATGATTTCCTCCATATCGAGAGTCGGGGAAGGATCGGCCTCTTCTGTGGACTGGGACTGACAGTCGTACTGGTTTTGTCTTTATTTGATTGCTGCATTGAAAACAAAATTTCTACTCAGCACAACAGAACATACAGCATCCACACCATATATAGGCTGTGATGTTCAGCCTTCAAGTGTTTGCACAAAAAGAGTCTGATGGAGGACTTCAGTCAGTCTGAGACACTGGATCTGTGTATGACTCATATATCTGAGGATTCACAGCAGCATTAAGGTATGAACTATGAATTATGATTTATCAATGTGAGATTCAGCACAATACTAGTAATGTGTCCAACTCCAGGGCTCTTTAACCAACACACTGAACTAACAACACTAATCAAACAATGTTATTTAATAACCAGGGTTCATTAAGGAGCGCATTGAAGTGACAAAATGAGCAATTAGTTGATATCAACAAGGCAATGCAAAGTGTTTTACATAAAGGAGGGCGGGAAAAACTGCCCAACGCATCACCGGTACTTCACTCCATCAAGACCGTCCACCTCAAGCGCTGCCTGCAGAGGACGCACAGCATCATCAGAGACACCTCACACCCCCCATAGACTGTGTGCCAGTGTCTAATAGAAGCTCAGATATTGATCAGTATACCGAGGAGTGATATTATGAAGGATGTAGAAAAGTAGTAAAAGTTATATTGCACATCTTTATACCATGTATATTTATTTTGTACATGAACCTTTTGCACTTAAAGCTTCATGTGATGTAACGCAAAGAAAGAAGCAGAGATTAAATATACGTGTTAAATAAGGTAAACATGCTACTCAGCATTATTTCAATACATTGAACACAGTGTAGAGTTCAGATCTTTCCAGATGGATGTTATCCCCTGATCACTTCCTGAAGAAGACAAAAGGAAAGATGTTTTTAATCATTATCAGCTGTGTGAAGCATTAACACCGTTCCTATGATTACCTGCTATTAAGTTTGTCATTTTCTGATCAGAGCTGTCACCACAGACTGTATAGAAGAACTGTATGTAAATGTATGTTGGCTGTAACATTGAATTGTAAATGTTGGGAGACTTTAAAATACTATGGACAGTACTGCTTACCGTCTCCAGAGTCACAACCAAAGAGGAGCAGATTTCAGTTTTTATAACAGACTCACAGAAAGCTGCAGGTTTACATCAGCTCAGAGCAGAAGACCTTTCTGTTTACCACCATTTCATCAAATACAATTTGGAAACACACACACGGATACATGTTTTTTATTTCAATGTTTCTGACAAACTGAAGAATGTATTCCTTTGTGTGTTAAGCTACACTATTACACTATACAGCTATTGAGGAATCCACAGATGCTGGAAGATTTCTACATTTTTTTATATACATATACACACACACACACACACACACACACACACACACACACACACACACACCCTTTTATTGTTGTTGAACGTGTTATTTACTGTTACTGATCGTCATTCTCTCACTGTATTGAGTTAACACTGTATTAATGATGAAGACCACTAGAGGGAGCCTTTGTGTCTGCATGTTACAGCTGCAAAGTCGTCGATGACCGGCCGTGGCTGGTCTCATTGTCCTGGAGCCGACTAACAATAACAGAGTCATCTGCATACTTTAAGATGCTCCTATTTTCATACCTGCTCTGACACATATTTGTGTAGAGGATGAATAATAGGGGCGAAAGCACACATCCTTGTGGGAGCCAGTGGAGGGGGGATGAGCTGTACCGTAGTGCAGTCTCCCGAAACGTTATTGGCCGACAGTCTACTGTGCGAAAGTGAAACATTTGCGCCCCCAGCGGTCAAAGCCTGCGTAAAGCCTGCGTTAATTGAAGAATGTGTAATGTCGCCATCAAGTGGTCAATTTATATCGGTGGAATCAGTAAATGTAGAATGGATATTTGCTCCCTGATGTTGTCAAACTGTGGTATCAGCAGCAGAATCATGTACCACTATTTACTCCAAGCACATGTTAGTTTGTGGATCACAATGACTTCTTTCATGATTATTGTCATACATGCACCACAATACACAAGACCTGGAAACAGAAATCTGCACATTGGTCCACCAGCTGCTAGACGTGTCCCTCCATACGTAAAGATCTTTAAGACTTTCTTTGTGTTTACAGGAGAGAAAAATATGCACACAAGATTCCCACGTGTGGAATATGAAGGAGTCCACAGGAGGAGTCTAGCACACGCCTCACCTCCTTTCAAAGTAGATGTTGCACACACTGTTGTCATCATCTGGATTGATTCCACGTGTGTAAAATTGTCCATTTCAGATTGTAATCAGCTATTTATTGTGATGCCTGTTGAAGCTATAATAGAATGACGCTATAAATAGAGAATCTCAAGTATATTTGTGTCTACATAATGCTACATAATTCATGTCATTTATTCAGGTCTTTTTTTCAATAAAATGCATCTTATTCCAAATCAAAATGATACATGTGAGAGAATGCCGTTTGTTTACATTTGTCACTTCTGTCTTTTTAAATTCCCTTATGACACCTGGGAGGCTAATTAGAAGTAGTTTTATATTTTCTGAGGCTGTTTAATGTTTCTATTGCAAAATGATCTGATATCATTGTAATATAGGCATGTGCTCTGACATGCAAGTAATCTGGAACTCTATATATCCGTGTCCCTGTTGTTGATGACAACAAACGCACCCCTGTTCATTCATTAATTGATATTCCACAACTCGATGTTACTGTAACACTTAACACTTTATTGAATACAATGCATGAAATGGAGAACAATCAGAAAAAAACAATGCAGTCATGAAATAGAAGACGACAATATGTACATGAAGATCTAAACTATTTACAATGCATGAGTATTTACAGATATATACAGGGTGTCTACAGCTCATCACTCCAACTTGTCCACAACAGAAGTGAAGTGTTCGTAGCTGTCGTACACTGTGTGGTCCAGATCTTTTGATGTGGACATCATCTTTACAGGGCAGAAAGCCTTTCTGTTGTACTTTTTGTCCCTGGGTCGGTTGGCCACAGCATGTACAGACGGGGAGATTCTGCACTCGTGACACCTTCACTCCTACTGCAGAGGGCTGTTCCAGACTCTTTAGCTTGTACTGCGTAGCTCTGGCCCAGGACGGTGGGCTTAACTCATGAGGAGCAGACATTGTGGGCAGAGTAGGAGGTACTGATGTAGGAGGAGGAGCAGGCAGTATGGCCGTGTGGAGGGGCCAGCAGGCTCAGCGGTTGCTGTGGATGCAGAGAGGGAGGGCACAGGGCTGCTGATGGTAGAGGTGGCAGAGGTGTTTCTAACTGCCGGCTCAAACCCTGCCGTGTTTCCAGCCGTCTCTAACTTAGAAAAATGCACAGAGTCCGTGCGCATGCGTGTTCCAGCAGTAAACACAGAGTTGTATTTTAGGTGAACATACAGACATAATGTGCTCTGCTCTCATTACGATGTCCTGGGAGCTTCTTGTTGACAGCACACAGTCTATAGTTCCATCCAGCGTAATATGATTTTGGAGAAATACGTTTAAAGTAACCAAAATCGCGTCTCTTTCAACCTACAACTTAACAAACCATCAATATTTTAAAACAAATTGGTGTTTTGTGACACGTTGATATTGTAACCGTAATTTAGCCGGTTGAAAAGACGGTTAAAATACGTCTAAGACGTTCAGACCCCAAATCAACGCTTTTTCAACCAGAAATCAACGTTGACATCCGGGTTAGTTACTGACTTCCAAGTAGCGCAACCACAGTCACTTGACTGTGGTTGCGCTACTTGTCAAGTGACTGTGGTTATAAGCACAGTCACTTGACTGTGGTTGCGCTACTTGTCAAGTGACTGTGGTTATAAGCACAGTCACTTGACTGTGGTTGCGCTACTTGTCAAGTGACTGTGGTTATAAGCACAGTCACCTAACTGCATCGACTCCTCGTGTGCTGCTTGTCGCGAAGAATTCAGACACAAACTGGAGAACTTTGTCTCTTTATTTCTTTCCACGACTGAAGACGTACGAGGTAATGAATGAATGCATGTGTTCATATTGGTGTTATTATCATATACATCATGTTGAACAGATTTATATGTGTAGAGTGGTGCTGTCGCTGAGTTGCAGTAATAATAAGATGTTAACAGATGATAATAAGACAATTAGATCTCAAGCGCATCTCCAACAATGCTCATTAAATATAAAAAGTTATGGTAATCCAAGAAATAAAATACTGTAAAGTTAATATACAAATAAATATATATGTGTGTGTGTGTGTGTGTGTGTGTGTGTGTGTGCTATACAGGTGTTCAGTTATTACAGAATGAGCTGAATGTAACTAGTGTAGTCTTATGCGTAATGATACGTTATAAAGAGATGTAAACAGATAGTAAAACAGTAAGTAATGTAAAAGTGACATTTCAAAAGTAAAATACGGTGTCAAGTGATTTGAGCTCAACAGTCTAAAGTCTGATCTCATAGTGGATGAAGGTGTTTGGTGTTGGGAGTGAATGCTGCGGTAAAATAAAGTTATGATCACTTCTGTGTATTATTGTACAGATTCATTATGAGAGGATTGATGTATTAGACAAGATGTTTAGGGTAATAACGTGGTGGTTCATTCAGTGAAGAACAGTTAAAAAGATGTGATGCATTGAAGACATCAGAATAAAACCTGATCCATTAAAAACGGCTGTATTATTTAAATTACACTTTTCAACAACAACATGAGGTTGTGTGTGTTCTCTGTGTGGTATTTGTTATAAATGTTGGTACATAGATGTTCATAGTGTGATTGATGACAATAAGAAGCTTGATGTGTTGGAGGAAACATGAGAGAAATGTTTGAGGAGCACGGTCCGAAGGGAGAAACCATAAGTGAGCATTCGTGCATCAGACTGGGGAAGTTGCCAGCAGTGTCAGAGCCCTTGTGGTTAATCGTTCCTGCACAGTTGAGTTGCAGTGAAATTGGCAGATGTGAAGCTATCTCTGGAATGTAAACACGTCATGAAGGGAAAGTGAGACGAGTGAATAAACGAGAACAACTAGTTTGAGCACCTGAGTCACTTGTTCACATATCATACGACAGACACGCCCACTCTGCCTCTATTTGACTACCTGCTGCTAAAGTCAGAGCAGGGGGCGGGTCTTTCTGCATCTTGTAGTGTTTAGAGACACGTGTTGACTGTTTCCTTTTCGTGTTGAACATCTGGCGCTGTCTTGAAACATATTACTGCAGCTTATACTTATTTTATTTGACTATGAATGAAACGTCTTGAGGGAAACCAGCTTTAGCTGTGGTTGTTGTTCACATTGACGCTGCATTGGCATCAAGGCTTTGTGTCATCAGTTGTGTGTAATGAGCAGGATGATGAACACAAAGGAGTATTGTGATGTAGAGACAGACTGTAGATGTGGACCTCCAACACCTTGATGTGATGTGTTGGTGACTCTTCACCTCTGTCTCCTCTCACAGGGAGGAGATGACCTGCTGCATCCTGCTGCTCTTCATCCTGACCTCCTGTGTCTGTGGTGAGTTGACTTTTGTATGTTTAAAGCACTACAGCTCTGAAGCATCACTAAACACTCCACAGGAACATCTAGAGATGCAGTTTAAAGGCTCTCATGTTAAAGCTGTTTGTCTGCTCCTCACTCTCCCTCTCTGTCTCCTCAACAGCATCATTAGTAGTGGATGTGACACAGAGCTCCTATCAGGCAGAGGAGAACCACAACATCACTCTGGAATGGACCTTCACCACCAGAACAGACGGTTCCCTCAAGTCCCTTTATATCATCTGTGAGATGTTAACTGATCTCAGACCCTTCATCCTGTTTCAACTTCATGAAGGTGTTGAGGTCCCAGAGTCTCAGCATGAACGGTTTGCAGGACGAGTCCAGTTTGACAAAGACGTCCTCAGAGAAGGACGACTCAGACTCCACATGTCCAGACTCAGGACTGATGACTCAGGTGTTTACCTGTGTGATGTGTTCACAGGTGATGATGAGAGATCAAAGAAATGTCACCTCAAAGTCACAGGTGAGTTGATTCAGTAGAAGTTTCCTGGACTAAAAAGAACCTGATTATTGTCGTTACACTTCCTTCTTACAGGATCTGTGAAATATGTTCCAGTTTAATCTGTTGAGGACGTTTAGTTGATGTTGTAGTGAGATGTTGTTTCTTCTCATCAATGACTCAGACTTGTTTGGTCTCTTTACAGCAGAGAGGGATCGGCCCAAACCTGAGACACCAAACTCATCAAGTGGAGGAAGAGATGCTTCAACGACAGGAAGTCCATCACAAGCAGAGAGTCATGGATGGATCGTCCTCTACTGTGTAGTGGGACTGATAGTAGTAGTAGGAACTCTGCTGAGTGTTTGTTACTATCTGTGTAGAAAACATTCAACGAGTTCCTCTGCCTATAAAACAAGGTCCAATGAATCACTCTCCACTTATAGAACTAGATCCAATGATTCTCTCCATACAGACGAAGATGAATCTAGTCTCTCAGAGGTCAGAGGTCGGGGGTCCAAAGCAGTGTCTGAAGGTCTCGTTGTGATGATCTGATGTCTGAATGAGCTGCTCAGTCACAGCTGGTCGTAGCGGAGTGAGAGGAGTTATCTATGGTCTTCATCTCCTCCTTCATCCTCCTCTTCATCACTGTGTGATGCTCTTCATCTCCTCCTTCATCCTCCTCTTCATTACTGTCTGTCCAGCAGTGTGACCTCAGAGCCTGATAGACGACAGAGGAATCAGAGCTCTGGTTCATTATTCTGATGGGACTCTTCATCAGTTCATTACTCTGATGGGACTCTTCATCAGTTCATTACTCTGATGGGACTCTTCATCAGTTCATTACTCTGATGGGACTCTTCATCAGTTCATTACTCTGATGGGACTCTTCATCAGTTCATTACTCTGATGGGACTCTTCATCAGTTCATTACTGTCGTCTACATCTTAGATCTGAAACCATCAGTCTGTTCTTTGTATTGAAACACTGCTGAGGAGCATGAATTCATCTTCTATGTTTGTCTGTTACAGTCAGCTGTTATTTACGGTCATTGTTTCATTGTGTATATGTTTTAAAGTCAAGCTCATATGTATTAATGCTATTAAATGAACCTTTATATTGTTCTACCAGCAGACTGTTTGCTTGTAAACCCGCAGCAGCTCTCACGTCTCTGAACACCATCACAGCACATTTACTCGTGATGTGAAACTGTCTGAATGTGCAACAAAACCAGGAACATTTATCCAAAAACATGAATGTTTTAATAGTTTCCCTCTGAGGTAGAAGTGCACCGTGCTGCAAGTCCTTTGAGTTGAGCTGCATGTTCTGTGTTTGTATGATAAATATGGAGGTTATGGTTTTAATTAATGTGTGAGACTATATGAGGAGATTTGTTTCCTTCTGCTTTCCATAAATGTAAAGTTGATGTTGATATTATTTTTATAATGAGAATTAGTTTATTGACTGTTTGCTATATTTACTGTTCACTGCATTGTTCAAAATAAATACAAATAAAGTGAAACAAAATGATTCTTTATCCGTTCATATCCTCATGAATCCCACTAATATACATTATGACTTTATGAACATAATGAAAGATCAGCATATTGTTTGTGCTGTAAGTCGTTTGAGTCTTTTGAAAGTTATGTTGGACTCAGTGAGTTAAAATAATGACGATGGATGAAAGACGGTGAGTAACAGACAGGATTAAACACAGTGAGGTTAAACTACAGCTTCATATTTAAACACATTAATGACACCGTGTGGTGAGTTCATGTGAGACGATGAACGTTTGATCTGAACCAACTGAACTGAAGCAGCACGAGGAAGATGTGAACAGTTGATCAGTCGTGTTAACATGCAACAAATCTCAAGTTCAGAAGAGAACTGATTATTGTTTCATAAGAGCAGTTACATGTTGTTTTATATCAAAACTACACACTGATGATACTTCAGCATCACTTTCACTTTCAAGTGGAGCAACACGATGCAGCTCCTCGTGCAGCAGACGTCTGGTTCCTCCTACTTCCTCATGTGAAACATTAACGTTGAACACATAAATAGAATGTTGTTGAGCCGCCCTCAGTTCTTTATAAATCTACCGCTGGTTAATAAATGACGTCATTCATTTACTGCAGTCTTCTTTTATTTATTTAAATGTCTGTAAACAGTTGTGAGCAACAATCAGTGACTATGAGGTGACTTGTAAATGTCTCTTGTGTTCCTCAGGTGGAGGTGAAGTATTGAACTGAGAGCATTTCAACGTTTGAAAGAGGTTTAAAACACGGAGATGTTTAAAAGATGGTTCAAAGTGGTTCAGAAGTCAAAGACCAGATTTCACAGGATTTGCAATATTGTCTTTCAACTGTAAGCCTCTAAAGTTATGATATATTATTATTAGTACCATGTAGAGGACGAACACATGTTAGTACTGCAAATCCCGCAGCATTAAGGTATGAACGGAAATAACAAATAAGCATAATCTGCTCTGTGTTCACTTTATTGAAATAAGACGAGATAGAACTTTATTAATCCTGATGTGAAATACTCAAACATAAGTTTGATCAAAGATTACATCAGAAAAATGAAAAAAAAACAATATAATACAAAAATATGAACAATAGAATAACAATTATTCAGAGTAAAATAAATAATAGTGACATCATTGATAAATATAATATACTTGCATGAAGAGTAAAGTAAATAGATAAAGAGAATAAAGTTCATCAGAAGTAATACTGACATCAGTGTCTAATAGAAGCTCAGATATTGATCAGTATATCGAGGAGTGATGTTATGAAGGATGTAGAAAAGTAGTAAAAGTTATGTTGCACATGTTTATCATGTATATTTATTCTGTACATTAACCTTTTGCACTTAAAGCTTTATGTGATGAATGTGTTCATATTATTGAGGAATCAACAGATGGAAGATTTCTACATTTTTTTATATACATATATACACACACACACACACACACACACACACCCTTTTATTGTTGTTGAACGTGTTATTTACTGTTATTGATCGTCATTCTCACTGTATTGAGTTAACACTGTATTAATGATGAAGACCACTAGAGGGAGCCTTTGTGTCTGCATGTTACAGCTGCAAAGTCATGATGACCGGCCGTGGCTGGTCTCATTGTCCTGGAGCCGACTAACAATAACAGAGTCATCTGCATACTTTAAGATGCTCCTATTTTCATACCTGCTCTGACACATATTTGTGTAGAGGATGAATAATAGGGGCGAAAGCACACATCCTTGTGGGAGCCAGTGGAGGAGCAAACTTCCATTGACCCTCACTCTTTGTGTCCTGTTGGTTAAAAAGTCAAGAATCCAGCCCACAAGATTGTGACTCAAGTCAAATTGTTCTAGAAGCCTACTGGTTCAAATATGGGGTTGAACTGTGTTCAAAGCAGAGGAGAAATCAACAAATAGAAGTGTAACATGAGATCCCTCCAAGTGTTTAAAAAGTAAATGAAACAAAGTGATGTGTCTTCTGCTCCTCTGTGTGGCCTGTAAGCAAACTGCATGGGATCAGGTGCTGGCTCAGTTTTCCTGAAAATGTCTGACCTTACCAGTTTTTCAAAAGTTTTCATTAAAATTGATGTGAGAGCAACCGGCCTAAAATCATTTACACTTTTGGGGCAACTGGGTTTGGGAACAGGGACTACCACAGCCTCCTTCCTGACCTTAGGTGCATGCTGTGCCTGTAAAGACTCATTAACATGTATATAGTGGAATACAGCACTCAGTTCTTCTGCACAGGGTTTAAGTAAACGACCACAGATGTTGTCAGGTCCATGAGGCCTCTTCCACATCCTTGTGGTCGATGTCAAAGTGCTGATTGTCTTCCAGTTTGTAATTCAGTTCCTGACTTTCAGTACTAAAATCAAAGGTATCAAAACGAATATCAAAGCGATTGAGTGCATTAGCAAACTCAGCGTCTGAATTGAAGCCATCCAAAGTGACCTGACTGCTGTTCTTGGGATTCCCGAGACCTGCGATAGTTTTCATTCTAGACCAGGCTGAGCCAAGGTTGTTTGCAGCCATCTTCTTCTCTAGTTCAGTTTTATGATTCTGTTTTGCTTGTAAAATGTCTATTTTCAGCTCTTAGCTATATGCAGATCAGAGGCTACTCCCTGTTTAAAAACGAGTTTATTTTTCTGTCTGCTGGGTTTAACAGATTTGGTCCCTCATGGTTTGTTGTTAGGGTGATGTTTAACTCGCTTACAAGGAACGATCAAGTCCCTGCAGAAGGTGCATATGAGCATGTTACATCAACAGGTTCATCCACGTCATCACCACAAGATGGTGAAACATGTCCCCGTCAGTGCAGTCATAACATTCCTGCAGGCAGAGCATCGATTCTTTTAGATTTGTTTTCTTCTTTTTTTAACATATATATTTATAATTATGTATAACTTGTATCAAGGTTGCTGAATAAGCAAGCCCCAGTAATGATTATGACTCTTTTGTTTTTTTTACTTTAATAGGAATAAATAGCATGAACACAAAACAAATCCTCCTTTCTACACAGTCATCAAAACATACACTTAGCTCAAAAAGACTAAATGTCAAGACAATACACAAATATTAAACTATTAAATCAAAATGTTAATATCGTGCTGTTAAAACAGACACTCGCCCTCCCGACTCTCTCAGTGATCTGTGAGAAACTATTACCTCTAAGTTTCAGTAACAGACAAAGAAGCGACTCCTCGAGGCAGGCGGGTGCAGCATGCTCGCACTCAATGAGTTCTTGTTGCAGTGGGTTCTCTACAGTGAGTGATAATACGGACTTGTCTGTATAACAGTCAGCGCCGCTCTACTGGAGTTCAGTCTTCTGTGGGTCTGCTGATCAGTGAAAGGAGAGTTAAGTTACATTAAATGGACGTGGAGGAGTTCAGTTACACAGTTTCTCTCTCGCCTCTAATCTCAAGCTTCACTCTCCTCGTCCTCGTGCTGCTTTTCATCTTCACACCTGTTGAAGGTAAGATCATTCAATATTGTACTCGCGCCATATTGTTACCACAGCAACGACTGCAAATGTTAGTTTTGTAAATATATATGTAGAGGAAAGCGGGCTGATCTAAAAGAGACATCGATCCCTTTGTCTCCAAGTTACATTTATATTTGTTTTGTTCTTTTCGTTCATTGTTTTTTATTAATTCAGTTTAATCTATAACACTTTAGTAATTCAATGACCAAGAAACTACATTTAATTCACATAAATCTCGGCCTTTCCAACAAATGTTTAACATTTTAAATGTTTAAAATTGATATTTTTATTTTATCAATTGATTGTTTAATTCTTGTAATGTTTAGTCTTCCAAAATTGTACTATAGTTGTTTATGTGTTGTTGTTCATGTGGAGCACTTGGGCTGTAAATTTGTATAAATGTTGCTGTATGAATAAATACAGTTGAGATGAAAGTATAATTTAGAGGTGTTTAATTGACTGTTTTCATTCTGTCCATCGGATCACTCAGAGGAAAATGTACGTTCATCTTCTTTTTTTTAAACTCAAGACTGTGAACCACTTCCTGTTCTTCCCGTGTGTGAGGTACAGGGCTGGAACCTCAGTTTGACTACTTGCTGCTAAAGTCAGAGCAGGGGGCGGGTCTTTCCACATCTTGTAGTGTTTTAGAGACACTTGTTGACTGTTTCCTGCAGTGTTGAACATCTGGCGCTGTCTTGAAACATATTACTGCAGCTTATACTTATTTTATTTGACTATGAATGAAACGTCTTGAGGGAAACCAGCTTTAGCTGTGGTTGTAGTTCACATTGACGCTGCATTGGCATCAAGGCTTTGTGTCATCAGTTGTGTGTAATGAGCAGGATGATGAACACAAAGGAGTATTGTGATGTAGAGACAGACTGTAGATGTGGACCTCCAACACCTTGATGTGATGTGTTGGTGACTCTTCACCTCTGTCTCCTCTCACAGGGAGGAGATGACCTGCTGCATCCTGCTGCTCTTCATCCTGACCTCCTGTGTCTGTGGTGAGTTGACTTTTGTATGTTTAAAGCACTACAGCTCTGAAGCATCACTAAACACTCCACAGGAACATCTAGAGATGCAGTTTAAAGGCTCTCATGTTAAAGCTGTTTGTCTGCTCCTCACTCTCCCTCTCTGTCTCCTCAACAGCATCATTAGTAGTGAATGTGACACAGAGCTCCTATCAGGCAGAGGAGAACCACAACATCACTCTGGAATGGACCTTCACCACCAGAACAGACGGTTCCCTCAAGTCCCTTAATATCTTCTGTGAGATGTTAACTGATGTAAATTCCTTCGTCCTGTTTCAACTTCATAAAGGTGTTGAGGTTCCAGAGTCTCAGCATGAACGGTTTGCAGGACGAGTCCAGTTTGACAAAGACGTCCTCAGAGAAGGACGACTCAGACTCCACATGTCCAGACTCAGGACTGATGACTCAGGTGTTTACCTGTGTGATGTGTTCACAGGTCATGATGAGAGATCAAAGGAATGTCACCTCAACGTCACAGGTGAGTTGATTCAGTAGAAGTTTCCTGGACTAAAAAGAACCTGATTATTGTCGTTACACTTCCTTCTTACAGGATCTGTGAAATATGTTCCAGTTTAATCTGTTGAGGACGTTTAGTTGATGTTGTAGTGAGATGTTGTTTCTTCTCATCAATGACTCAGACTTGTTTGGTCTCTTTACAGCAGAGAGGGATCGGCCCAAACCTGAGACACCAAACACATCAAGTGGAGGAAGAGTACTGGGACTGATAGTAGTAGTAACTCTGCTGGGTGTTTGTTGCTGCGTAGTAAATATTCAATGATTTCCTCCATATCGAGAGTCGGGGAAGGATCGGCCTCTTCTGTGGACTGGGACTGACAGTCGTACTGGTTTTGTCTTTATTTGATCGCTGCATTGAAAACAAGATTTCTACTCAGCACCACAGAACATACAGCATCCACACCATATATAGGCTGTGATGTTCAGCCTTCAAGTGTTTGCACAAAAAGAGTCTGATGGAGGACTTCAGTCAGTCTGAGACACTGGATCTGTGTATGACTCATATATCTGAGGATTCACAGCAGCATTAAGGTATGAACTATGAACTATGTTTGCCAGTGTCTAATAGAAGCTCAAATATTGATCAGTATACCGAGGAGTGATATTATGAAGGATATAGAAAAGTAGTAAAAGTTATATTGCACATGTGTATATCTTGTATATTTATTTTATACATTAACGTTTTGCACTTAAAGCTTCATGTGATGTAACGCAAAGAAAGAAGCAGAGATTAAATATACGTGTTAAATAAGGTAAACATGCTACTCTGCATTATTTCAATACATTGAACACAGAGTTCAGATCTTTCTAGATGGATGTTCTCCCCTGATCACTTCCTGAAGAAGACAAAAGGAAAGATGTTTACATTGTAAATGTATGTTGGCTGTAACATTGGATTGTAAATGTTGGGAGGCCCAACAGCGACTCCTAGTGGACTAAAACAAGAGAGACATGTTGAAGAGTTCTGTGTACTATCCATCATCATCATCATCATCATCATCATCGCTCCTGTTCCCAGATCTTCACACTTTGTGTCAGAGACTTTAAAATACTATGGACAGTACTGCTTACCGTCTCCAGAGTCACAACCAAAGAGCAGATTTCAGTTTTTATAACAGACTCACAGAAAGCTGCAGGTTTACATCAGCTCAGAGCAGAAGACCTTTCTGTTTACCACCATTTCATCAAATACAATTTGGAAACACACACACGGATACATGTTTTTTATTTCAATGTTTCTGACAAACTGAAGAATGTATTCCTTTGTGTGTTAAGCTACACTATTACACTATACAGCTATTGAGGAATCCACAGATGCTGGAAGATTTCTACATTTTTTTTATATACACACACACACACACACACACACTCTTTTATTGTTGTTGAACGTGTTATTTACTGTTATTGATCGTCATTCTCACTGTATTGAGTTAACACTGTATTAATGATGAAGACCACTAGAGGGAGCCTTTGTGTCTGCATGTTACAGCTGTGATCATTAGACCATCAGGCTCTTTAAATATAACTATGATCACTTTTACTTTATTTTATTTGTGAGGTTTTTGCTTCTTGTGTCATCTGACTTCTGATCTGATCAATTAAACATTAAAATGTTTCTTGTGTATTTCTATACTTTAGTTTAACAACCTGAAGAATCAGTTGATGAATGATTTGTATGTTTCTTTTCTAAATAAAACAAATGAATTTAAATTCACTGAGCTGACTTTTGCATGAACTAGTTCTGTTGATCTGAATGATTTGTCACATATAACACAAATGGAGAAGATGTTTTGGTTTTTAATATACTTTATATTTTGACACATTATTTAATTAATACAATGTTTAGAGGTCATAGATATGAAGATAAGTTATTAAAACGTCTCTACACACAAACAGAAACATAATCTAAATAGAACCAATCATCAGTAACATCTTTAAAAAGCATCACCTCTCTGCTCCTACAGTCACACAACACATTTACATATACACAAATAAACAACAATGTACCTCTGAGATGTAGTGGTAGAGAAGTATAAAGTGTTTTAAAATTGTACTCAAATCAAATAGTTTCAGAAATACTGAAGATGGTTAAAGTCTTCGTGGTTTGCAGCACTTTATTTCAGCCACCAGGTGGCGCCACTTTCACCTGCGGAAGAGAAGAGAAATATTCAAGTCACCTCATCGTCACTGATTGTTACTCAAAACGTTTTGCAGATATTTAAATAAATAAAAGAAAACTGCAGTAAATGAATGACGTCATTTAGAGACATTTAGACACTGTTTACTGTTGGATGCTCCACATGAAAAGAACAAAGGACAGAGACTATGAGGGACAGATTATCATCTTCAAAATAATTCCTCGAAACAACAGAAACTAATTTGTAGAATCTAAAAGCGGAAGTAAACGTTCAGAATAAATGTATTTTATTTGTTATAACATTCTTCGTGGATATTAGTTTGAATGATTAACTTAGTTGCTGCGTTTCCTCTCTGAGAAAGAGGAAGTAGAGTTTTTATAAAGAGCGCAACAAGGAAAAGCAGCTTGAACCTTTGTTGATTTGTGCAGATTCATCCGGATAAATGATTATATTATTGTTTATATGTATTAACACTGAACACTAACGTGTTTATGGATCCTGAAACGGTGGCTCGGGTCAACCCTTCTACATTTAGACTGAAGTGAAGTCAGTAACCTGACAATAGAATCTATAAATTACATTATTGTTGAAAAAGAAAACTCTTCATCAATCCTATAATTTAACTTTTAACCCCTAAACTTCTTATTTTTTGCCTTAACAAATCTTCATCACTTCCTGTTTTAACCTACCATCAATACGAACTATATATGAGCAAAATGCTGAATCTGTTCAACATGATTCATATGATAATAACACCAACATTAACACATTCATTCAATTATTCATTACCTCGTACTGTGTAAAGATCTGCATAAAGACGACAACGTTTATGAATTCTTCTCAGCGAGGTGTCGATGTGCAGATCTCTAGTGTTGCAGGATTACCGTCTGTGTTCTTTGAATACTTGTCCCTGCTTCTTTGGAATGGGCGGAGTGTAGCAGCATGACCTTAGTTAACGCCCCCCGTTAAATTCTTTGAAAGTTGGACTACCAAGAATTTCACGGGGGGGGGGTGGGTGGGGGGGCGTTAACGTTAGGTTAACGGTAAATTCCGCTCACACTAGAGATCTGCACATCGACACCTCGCTGGCTGTTTGTCGCTGAGAAGAATTCAGAAGCATCAACTTTGTCGTCTTTATAGAAGATCTTTACACAGTACAAGGTAATGAATCAATGACTTCATGTGTTCATGTTGGTGTTGTTATCATATGAATCACGTTGAACAGAGTGAGGGTTGGTGCTGTTAGTTAGTCGCAGACTAAGATGTTAATGAATGATAATGAGACAATTAGATTTCAGGCGCATCTCAATAAAAGCTCAATAAATAAATATAAATAATGTTATGGGAATCCAAGAAATAAAAAAACTCAGAAGTGTATATATATATGTATATTAGTGTGTGTTTGTGTGTGTGTGTGTGTGTGTGTGTGTGTGTGTGTGTGTGTGTTTGTGTGTGTGTGTGTGTGTGTGTGTGTGTGTGTGTGTGTGTGTGTGCTATACAGGTGTACAGTTATTACAGAACGAATGAGTTGAATGTAACTAGTTTAGCGTTATGCATGCGTAATGAGAAGTTATAAATAGACAGAGAGAGACAGACACGCCCACTCTGCCTCTGTTTGACTACTTGCTGATAAAGGCAATGGGTGGGCGGGACTTTCAGCATCTTGTAGTGTTTTAGAGACACGTGTTGACTGTTTCCTGTCGTGTTGAACATCTGGCGCTGTCTTGAAACATATTACTGCAGCTTATACTTATTTTATTTGACTATGAATGAAACGTCTTCAGGGAAACCAGCTTTAGCTGTGGTTGTAGTTCACATTGACGCTGCATTGGCATCAAGGCTTTGTGTCATCAGTTGTGTGTAATGAGCAGGATGATGAACACAAAGGAGTATTGTGATGTAGAGACAGACTGTAGATGTGGACCTCCAACACCTTGATGTGATGTGTTGGTGACTCTTCACCTCTGTCTCCTCTCACAGGGAGGAGATGACCTGCTGCATCCTGCTGCTCTTCATCCTGACCTCCTGTGTCTGTGGTGAGTTGACTTTTGTATGTTTAAAGCACTACAGCTCTGAAGCATCACTAAACACTCCACAGGAACATCTAGAGATGCAGTTTAAAGGCTCTCATGTTAAAGCTGTTTGTCTGCTCCTCACTCTCCCTCTCTGTCTCCTCAACAGCATCATTAGTAGTGAATGTGACACAGAGCTCCTATCAGGCAGAGGAGAACCACAACATCACTCTGGAATGGACCTTCACCACCAGAACAGGCGGTTCCCTCAAGTCCCTTAATATCTACTGTGAGATGTTAACTGATGTAAATTCCTTCGTCCTGTTTCATCTTCATGAAGGTGTTGAGGTTCCAGAGTCTCGGCATGAACGGTTTGCAGGACGAGTCCAGTTTGACAAAGACGTCCTCAGAGAAGGACGACTCAGACTCCACATGTCCAGACTCAGGACTGATGACTCAGGTCTTTACCAGTGTGGTGTGACCACAGGTTTTGGTTGGAGATCAAAGAGATGTCACCTCAACGTCACAGGTGAGTTGATTCAGTAGAAGTTTCCTGGACTAAAAAGAACCTGATTATTGTCGTTACACTTCCTTCTTACAGGATCTGTGAAATATGTTCCAGTTTAATCTGTTGAGGACGTTTAGTTGATGTTGTAGTGAGATGTTGTTTCTTCTCATCAATGACTCAGACTTGTTTGGTCTCTTTACAGCAGAGAGGGATCGGCCCAAACCTGAGACACCAAACTCATCAAGTGGAGGAAGAGATCCTTCAACGACAGGAAGTCCATCACAAGCAGAGAGTCATGGATGGATCGTCCTCTACTGTGTACTGGGACTGATAGTAGGAACTCTGCTGGGTGTTTGTTACTATCTGCGTAGAAAACATTCAACGAGTTCCTCTGCCTATAAAACAAGGTCCAATGATTCACTCTCCACCAATAGAACTAGATCCATTGATTTCCTCCATATAGACGAAGATGATTCTAGTCTCTCAGAGGTCAGAGGTCGGGGGTCCAAAGCAGCGTCTGAAGGTCTCGTTGTGATGATCTGATGTCTGAATGAGCTGCTCAGTCACAGCTGGTCGTAGCGGAGTGAGAGGAGTTATCTATGGTCTTCATCTCCTCCTTCATCCTCCTCTTCATCACTGTGTGATGGTTTTCATCTCCTCCTTCATCCTCCTCTTCATCACTGTGTGATGCTCTTCATCTCCTCCTTCATCCTCCTCTTCATCACTGTCTGTCCAGCAGTGTGACCTCAGAGCCTGATAGACGACAGAGGAATCAGAGCTCTGCTTCATTACTCTGATGGGACTCTTCATCAGTTCATTACTCTGATGGGACTCTTCATCAGTTCATTACTCTGATGGGACTCTTCATCAGTTCATTACTCTGATGGAACTCTTCATCAGTTCATTACTGTCGTCTACATCTTAGATCTGAAACCATCAGTCTGTTCTTTGTATTGAAACACTGCTGAGGAGCATGAATTCATCTTTGATGTTTGTCTGTTACAGTTAGCTGTTATTTACGGTCATTGTTTCATTGTGTATATGTTTTAAAGTCAAGCTCATATGTATTAATGCTATTAAATGAACCTTTATATTGTTCTACCAGCAGACTGTTTGCTTGTAAACCCGCAGCAGCTCTCACGTCTCTGAACACCATCACAGCACATTTACTCGTGATGTGAAACTGTCTGAATGTGCAACAAAACCAGGAACATTTATCCAAAAACATGAATGTTTTAATAGTTTCCCTCTGAGGTAGAAGTGCACCGTGCTGCAAGTCCTTTGAGTTGAGCTGCATGTTCTGTGTTTGTATGATAAATATGGAGGTTATGGGTTTTAATTAATGTGTGAGACTATATGAGGAGATTTGTTTCCTTCTGCTTTCCATAAATGTAAAGTTGATGTTGATATTATTTTTATAATGAGAATTAGTTTATTGACTGTTTGCTATATTTACTGTTCACTGCATTGTTCAAAATAAATACAAATAAAGTGAAACAAAATGATTCTTTATCCGTTCATATCCTCATGAATCCCACTAATATACATTATGACTTTATGAACATAATGAAAGATCAGCATATTGTTTGTGCTGTAAGTCGTTTGAGTCTTTTGAAAGTTATGTTGGACTCAGTGAGTTAAAATAATGACGATGGATGAAAGACGGTGAGTAACAGACAGGATTAAACACAGTGAGGTTAAACTACAGCTTCATATTTAAACACATTAATGACACCGTGTGGTGAGTTCATGTGAGACGATGAACGTTTGATCTGAACCAACTGAACTGAAGCAGCACGAGGAAGATGTGAACAGTTGATCAGTCGTGTTAACATGCAACAAATCTCAAGTTCAGAAGAGAACTGATTATTGTTTCATAAGAGCAGTTACATGTTGTTTTATATCAAAACTACACACTGATGATACTTCAGCTTCACTTTCACTTTCAAGTGGAGCAACACGATGCAGCTCCTCGTGCAGCAGACGTCTGGTTCCTCCTACTTCCTCATGTGAAACATTAACGTTGAACACATAAATAGAATGTTGTTGAGCCGCCCTCAGTTCTTTATAAATCTACCGCTGGTTAATAAATGACGTCATTCATTTACTGCAGTCTTCTTTTATTTATTTAAATGTCTGTAAACAGTTGTGAGCAACAATCAGTGACTATGAGGTGACTTGTAAATGTCTCTTGTGTTCCTCAGGTGGAGGTGAAGTATTGAACTGAGAGCATTTCAACGTTTGAAAGAGGTTTAAAACACGGTGATGTTTAAAAGATGGTTCAAAGTGGTTCAGAAGTCAAAGACCAGATTTCACAGGATTTGCAATATTGTCTTTCAACTGTAAGCCTCTAAAGTTATGATATATTATTATTAGTACCATGTAGAGGACGAACACATGTTAGTACTGCAAATCCCGCAGCATTAAGGTATGAACGGAAATAACAAATAAGCATAATCTGCTCTGTGTTCACTTTATTGAAATAAGACGAGATAGAACTTTATTAATCCTGATGTGAAATACTCAAACATAAGTTTGATCAAAGATTACATCAGAAAAATGAAAAAAAACAATATAATACAAAAATATGAACAATAGAATAACAATTATTCAGAGTAAAATAAATAATAGTGACATCATTGATAAATATAATATACTTGCATGAAGAGTAAAGTAAATAGATAAAGAGAATAAAGTTCATCAGAAGTAATACTGACATCAGTGTCTAATAGAAGCTCAGATATTGATCAGTATATCGAGGAGTGATGTTATGAAGGATGTAGAAAAGTAGTAAAAGTTATGTTGCACATGTTTATCATGTATATTTATTCTGTACATTAACCTTTTGCACTTAAAGCTTTATGTGATGAATGTGTTCATATTATTGAGGAATCAACAGATGGAAGATTTCTACATTTTTTTATATACATATATACACACACACACACACACACACACACACACACACACACACACACACACACACACCCTTTTATTGTTGTTGAACGTGTTATTTACTGTTCCTGATCGTCATTCTCTCACTGTATTGAGTTAACACTGTATTAATGATGAAGACCACTAGAGGGAGCCTTTGTGTCTGCATGTTACAGCTGCAAAGTCATGATGACCGGCCGTGGCTGGTCTCATTGTCCTGGAGCCGACTAACAATAACAGAGTCATCTGCATACTTTAAGATGCTCCTATTTTCATACCTGCTCTGACACATATTTGTGTAGAGGATGAATAATAGGGGCGAAAGCACACATCCTTGTGGGAGCCAGTGGAGGAGCAAACTTCCATTGACCCTCACTCTTTGTGTCCTGTTGGTTAAAAAGTCAAGAATCCAGCCCACAAGATTGTGACTCAAGTCAAATTGTTCTAGAAGCCTACTGGTTCAAATATGGGGTTGAACTGTGTTCAAAGCAGAGGAGAAATCAACAAATAGAAGTGTAACATGAGATCCCTCCAAGTGTTTAAAAAGTAAATGAAACAAAGTGATGTGTCTTCTGCTCCTCTGTGTGGCCTGTAAGCAAACTGCATGGGATCAGGTGCTGGCTCAGTTTTCCTTAAAACTTCTGACCTTACCAGTTTTTCAAAAGTTTTCATTAAAATTGATGTGAGAGCAACCGGCCTAAAATCATTTACACTTTTGGGGCAACTGGGTTTGGGAACAGGGACTACCACAGCCTCCTTCCTGACCTTAGGTGCATGCTGTGCCTGTAAAGACTCATTAACATGTATATAGTGGAATACAGCACTCAGTTCTTCTGCACAGGGTTTAAGTAAACGACCACAGATGTTGTCAGGTCCACGAGGCCTCTTCCACATCCTTGTGGTCGATGTCAAAGTGCTGGTTGTCTTCCAGTTTGTAATTCAGTTCCTGACTTTCATTACTAAAATCAAAGGTATCAAAACGAATATCAAAGCGATTGAGTGCATTAGCAAACTCAGCGTCTGAATTGAAGCCATCCAAAGTGACCTGACTGCTGTTCTTGGGATTCCCGAGACCTGCGATAGTTTTCATTCTAGACCAGGCTGAGCCAAGGTTGTTTGCAGCCATCTTCTTCTCTAGTTCAGTTTTATGATTCTGTTTTGCTTGTAAAATGTCTATTTTCAGCTCTTAGCTATATGCAGATCAGAGGCTACTCCCTGTTTAAAAACGAGTTTATTGTTCTGTCTGCTGGGTTTAACAGATTTGGTCCCTCATGGTTTGTTGTTAGGGTGATGTTTAACTCGCTTACAAGGAACGATCAAGTCCCTGCAGAAGGTGCATATGAGCATGTTACATCAACAGGTTCATCCACGTCATCACCACAAGATGGTGAAACATGTCCCCGTCAGTGCAGTCATAACATTCCTGCAGGCAGAGCATCGATTCTTTTAGATTGTTTTTTTAAATATACATTTATAATTATATATAACTTGTATCAAGGTTGCTGAATAAGCAAGCCCCAGTAATGATTATGACTCTTTTGTTTTTTTTACTTTAATAGGAATAAATAGCATGAACACAAAACAAATCCTCCTTTCTGCACAGTCATCAAAACATACACTTAGCTCAAAAAGACTAAATGTCAAGACAATACACAAATATTAAACCATTAAATCAAAATGTTAATATCGTGCTGTTAAAACAGACACTCGCCCTCCCGACTCTCTCAGTGATCTGTGAGAAACCACTTCCTCCAGAGAAAACAGACAGGAAGCGACTCCTCGAGGCAGGCGGGTGCAGCATCCTCGTACTCTAATGTTGTGTTAATAATCGAGTTGCGGTTTCTGTTGCCGCGGGTTCTCCCCACTGAGTCATAATAAATATCTCAGTGATCTGTGAGAAACTATTACCTCTAAGTTTCAGTAACAGACAAAGAAGCGACACCTCGAGGCAGGCGGGTGCAGCATGCTCGCACTCAATGAGTTCTTGTTGCAGTGGGTTCTCTACAGTGAGTGATAATACGGACTTGTCTGTATAACAGTCAGCGCCGCTCTACTGGAGTTCAGTCTTCTGTGGGTCTGCTGATCAGTGAAAGGAGAGTTAAGTTACATTAAATGGACGTGGAGGAGTTCAGTTACACAGTTTCTCTCTCGCCTCTAATCTCAAGCTTCACTCTCCTCGTCCTCGTGCTGCTTTTCATCTTCACACCTGTTGAAGGTAAGATCATTCAATATTGTACTCGCGCCATATTGTTACCACAGCAACGACTGCAAATGTTAGTTTTGTAAATATATATGTAGAGGAAAGCGGGCTGATCTAAAAGAGACATCGATCCCTTTGTCTCCAAGTTACATTTATATTTGTTTTGTTCTTTTCGTTCATTGTTTTTTATTAATTCAGTTTAATCTATAACACTTTAGTAATTCAATGACCAAGAAACTACATTTAATTCACATAAATCTCGGCCTTTCCAACAAATGTTTAACATTTTAAATGTTTAAAATTGATATTTTTATTTTATCAATTGATTGTTTAATTCTTGTAATGTTTAGTCTTCCAAAATTGTACTATAGTTGTTTATGTGTTGTTGTTCATGTGGAGCACTTGGGCTGTAAATTTGTATAAATGTTGCTGTATGAATAAATACAGTTGAGATGAAAGTATAATTTAGAGGTGTTTAATTGACTGTTTTCATTCTGTCCATCGGATCACTCAGAGGAAAATGTACGTTCATCTTCTTTTTTTTAAACTCAAGACTGTGAACCACTTCCTGTTCTTCCCGTGTGTGAGGTACAGGGCTGGAACCTCAGTTTGACTACTTGCTGCTAAAGTCAGAGCAGGGGGCGGGTCTTTCCACATCTTGTAGTGTTTTAGAGACACTTGTTGACTGTTTCCTGCAGTGTTGAACATCTGGCGCTGTCTTGAAACATATTACTGCAGCTTATACTTATTTTATTTGACTATGAATGAAACGTCTTGAGGGAAACCAGCTTTAGCTGTGGTTGTAGTTCACATTGACGCTGCATTGGCATCAAGGCTTTGTGTCATCAGTTGTGTGTAATGAGCAGGATGATGAACACAAAGGAGTATTGTGATGTAGAGACAGACTGTAGATGTGGACCTCCAACACCTTGATGTGATGTGTTGGTGACTCTTCACCTCTGTCTCCTCTCACAGGGAGGAGATGACCTGCTGCATCCTGCTGCTCTTCATCCTGACCTCCTGTGTCTGTGGTGAGTTGACTTTTGTATGTTTAAAGCACTACAGCTCTGAAGCATCACTAAACACTCCACAGGAACATCTAGAGATGCAGTTTAAAGGCTCTCATGTTAAAGCTGTTTGTCTGCTCCTCACTCTCCCTCTCTGTCTCCTCAACAGCATCATTAGTAGTGAATGTGACACAGAGCTCCTATCAGGCAGAGGAGAACCACAACATCACTCTGGAATGGACCTTCACCACCAGAACAGACGGTTCCCTCAAGTCCCTTAATATCATCTGTGAGATGTTAACTGATGTCAGACCCTTCATCCTGTTTCAACTTCATGAAGGTGTCGAGGTTCCAGAGTCTCAGGATGAACGGTTTGCAGGACGAGTCCAGTTTGACAAAGACGTCCTCAGAGAAGGACGACTCAGACTTCATGTGTCCAGACTCAGGACTGATGACTCAGGTCTTTACCTGTGTGATGTGCTCACAAGTTATGGGAGGAACTTTAAGACATGTCAACTCAATGTCACTGGTAAGTTGATTCAGTAGAAGTTTCAATGAAGCAGCTTTGTTTAGATGTTGTTGTATCTCGTTTTCTTTTCAGTGAAAATGTTTCTTCTTCACATGAATAAAACAGATTTCTTTGGTTTCTTTGCAGCAGCGAGAGCAACAACTCTGAGAAGAGATCCTCCACCGACAGAAAGTGGAACACCACCAGAGAGTCGGGGAAGGATCGGCCTCTTCTGTGGACTGGGACTGACAGCTGCTGCACTGGTTTTGTCTTTATTTGCTCTCTGCATTAAAAACAAGATTTCTACTCAGCACAACAAAACATACACGATCTAAAACACATCAAGACTGAGATGTTCAGCCTTCAAGTGTTTGTACAAAAAGAGTCTGATGGAGGACTTCAGTCAGTCGGAGACACTAGATCTGTGTATGACTCATATATCTGAGGATTCACAGCAGCATTAAGGTATGAACTATGAATTATGTTTGCCAGTGTCTAATAGAAGCTCAAATATTGATCAGTATATCGAGGAGTGATATTATGAAGGATATAGAAAAGTAGTAAAAGTTATATTGCACATGTTTATATCTTGTATATTTATTTTATACATTAACGTTTTGCACTTAAAGCTTCATGTGATGTAACGCAAAGAAAGAAGCAGAGATTAAATATACGTGTTAAATAAGGTAAACATGCTACTCAGCATTATTTCAATACATTGAACACAGAGTTCAGATCTTTCCAGATGGATGTTATCCCCTGATCACTTCCTGAAGAAGACAAAAGGAAAGATGTTTACATTGTAAATGTATGTTGGCTGTAACATTGAATTGTAAATGTTGGGAGGCCCAACAGCGACTCCTAGTGGACTAAAACAAGAGAGACATGTTGAAGAGTTCTGTGTACTATCCATCATCATCATCATCATCATCATCGCTCCTGTTCCCAGATCTTCACACTTTGTGTCAGAGACTTTAAAATACTATGGACAGTACTGCTTACCGTCTCCAGAGTCACAACCAAAGAGGAGCAGATTTCAGTTTTTATAACAGACTCACAGAAAGCTGCAGGTTTACATCAGCTCAGAGCAGAAGACCTTTCTGTTTACCACCATTTCATCAAATACAATTTGGAAACACACACACGGATACATGTTTTTTATTTCAATGTTTCTGACAAACTGAAGAATGTATTCCTTTGTGTGTTAAGCTACACTATTACACTATACAGCTATTGAGGAATCCACAGATGCTGGAAGATTTCTACATTTTTTTATATACATATACACACACACACACACACACACACACACACACACACACACCCTTTTATTGTTGTTGAACGTGTTATTTACTGTTACTGATCGTCATTCTCTCACTGTATTGAGTTAACACTGTATTAATGATGAAGACCACTAGAGGGAGCCTTTGTGTCTGCATGTTACAGCTGCAAAGTCGTTGATGACCGGCCGTGGCTGGTCTCATTGTCCTGGAGCCGACTAACAATAACAGAGTCATCTGCATACTTTAAGATGCTCCTATTTTCATACCTGCTCTGACACATATTTGTGTAGAGGATGAATAATAGGGGCGAAAGCACACATCCTTGTGGGAGCCAGTGGAGGGGGGATGAGCTGTACCGTAGTGCAGTCTCCCGAAACGTTATTGGCCGACAGTCTACTGTGCGAAAGTGAAACATTTGCGCCCCCAGCGGTCAAAGCCTGCGTAAAGCCTGCGTTAATTGAAGAATGTGTAATGTCGCCATCAAGTGGTCAATTTATATCGGTGGAATCAGTAAATGTAGAATGAATATTTGCTCCCTGATGTTGTCAAACTGTGGTATCAGCAGCAGAATCATGTACCACTATTTACTCCAAGCACATGTTAGTTTGTGTATCACAATGACTTCTTTCATGATTATTGTCATACATGCACCACAATACACAAGACCTGGAAACAGAAATCTGCACATTGGTCCACCAGCTGCTAGACGTGTCCCTCCATACGTAAAGATCTTTAAGACTTTCTTTGTGTTTACAGGCGAGAAAAATATGCACACAAGATTCCCACGTGTGGAATATGAAGGAGTCCACAGGAGGAGTCTAGCACACGCCTCACCTCCTTTCAAAGTAGATGTTGCACACACTGTTGTCATCATCTGGATTGATTCCACGTGTGTAAAATTGTCCATTTCAGATTGTAATAAACTATTTATTGTGATGCCTGTTGAAGCTATAATAGAATGACACAGAGTCCGTGCGCATGCGTGTTCCAGCAGTAAACCCAAGAGTTGTATTTTAGGTGAACATACAGACAGAATGTGCTCTGCTCTCATTAAGATGTCCTGGGAGCTTCTTGTTGACAGCACACAGTCTATAGTTCCATATTTACGACGTTTTATATGAGACATTGAATGCGTTGAAATCACGTCTTCGTGTAGACCACATATCACCGGCCAGCGTAATATGATTTTGGAGAAATACGTTTAAAGTAACCAAAATCGCGTCTCTTTCAACCTACAACTTAACAAACCATCAATATTTTAAAACAAATTGGTGTTTTGTGACACGTTGATATTGTAACCGTAATTTAGCCGGTTGAAAAGACGGTTAAAATACGTCTAAGACGTTCAGACCCCATATCAACGCTTTTTCAACCAGAAATCAACGTTGACATCCGGGTTAGTTACTGACTTCCAAGTAGCGCAAACACAGTCAAGTGTGGTTGCGCTACTTGACTCAAATGACTGTGGTTATAACCACAGTCACATAACTGCATCGGCTCCTCGTGTGCTGCTTGTCGCGAAGAATTCAGACACAAACTGGAGAACTTTGTCTCTTTATTTCTTTCCACGACTGAAGACGTACGAGGTAATGAATGAATGCATGTGTTAATGTTGGTGTTATTATCATATACATCATGTTGAACAGATTTATATGTGTAGAGTGGTGCTGTCGCTGAGTTGCAGTAATAATAAGATGTTAACAGATGATAATAAGACAATTAGATCTCAAGCGCATCTCCAACAATGCTCATTAAATATAAAAAGTTATGGTAATCCAAGAAATAAAATACTGTAAAGTTAATATACAAATAAATATATATGTGTGTGTGTGTGTGTGTGTGTGCTATACAGGTGTTCAGTTATTACAGAATGAGCTGAATGTAACTAGTGTAGTCTTATGCGTAATGATACGTTATAAAGAGATGTAAACAGATAGTAAAACAGTAAGTAATGTAAAAGTGACATTTCAAAAGTAAAACACGGTGTCAAGTGATTTGAGCTCAACAGTCTAAAGTCTGATCTCATAGTGGATGAAGGTGTTTGGTGTTGGGAGTGAATGCTGCGGTAAAATAAAGTTATGATCACTTCTGTGTATTATTGTACAGATTCATTATGTGAGGATTGATGTATTAGACAAGATATTTAGGGTAATAACGTGGTGGTTCATTCAGTGAAGAACAGTTAAAAAGATGTGATGCATTGAAGACACATCAGAATAAAACCTGATCCATTAAAAACAGCTGTATTATTTAAATTACACTTTTCAACAACAACATGAGGTTGTGTGTGTTCACTGTGTGGTATTTGTTATAAATGTTGGTACATAGATGTTCATAGTTGATTGATTGATGACAATAAGAAGCTTGATGTGTTGGAGGAAACATGAGAGAAATGTTTGAGGACACTAACTGTTAAGTTATCGGGTGTGAAACAAACTCTGGAGGGAAACACGTCATGAAGAGAGAGACACAAAGTGAGCATGAACTAGAAACAGGAAACAGCGACGACAAGATGCATCAAGAAACTAGCATGACTTGACCACAGCAGGCCGTAGCATAAAAGGAACTGTATGAAATCGCAGTTCACTTTTCAGCCTCATCTTCAATGAATAAGGAAGTCACAGAAACAGTTGCTTTCTGTTAGGCTATGTTTGTTGATATATTTATGTGGACACGTGTACCTACATTGTATGCTATCTTATTCTTTTTATGTCTGCCTGTCAAACACTTTGCTGCGTTTTGATATGTATAAATAAGCGTTATTATTATCATTCACACAAGATATGTTTTAAGATTAAACCTTCGTCGCACAACATGAGACTAAAAGCCAACAATCGAGCATTAAATATTACAATTACACAGAAAATGAGGATTTTCTACAAAACGTGGCGTTTCTTGTCAAATCTAATCCGGCCCCTCGCTCTCGTGAGGTTATCGTTGCCCAAGTGTGCATGACGTCAGAGCAAGTTGGACACAAATCTAACCGGCATGCATTGTGCGCCGATCGGCGGTGATCGATTCTGCGCACGTCAGGTTTATCTCAAACGAGCCTATAATCACTATGACAGACCCGCCTACTCTATCTGACTGCTTGCTGCTAAAGTCAGAGCAGGGCGGGTCTTTCCACATCTTGTAGTGTTTAGAGACACTTGTTGACTGTTTCCTGTCGTGTTGAACATCTGGCGCTGTCTTGAAACATATTACTGCAGCTTATACTTATTTCATTTGACTATGAATGAAACGTCTTCAGGGAAACCAGCTTTAGCTGTGGTTGTAGTTCACATTGACGCTGCATTGGCATCAAGGCTTTGTGTCATCAGTTGTGTGTAATGAGCAGGATGATGAACACAAAGGAGTATTGTGATGTAGAGACAGACTGTAGATGTGGACCTCCAACACCTTGATGTGATGTGTTGGTGACTCTTCACCTCTGTCTCCTCTCACAGGGAGGAGATGACCTGCTGCATCCTGCTGCTCTTCATCCTGACCTCCTGTGTCTGTGGTGAGTTGACTTTTGTATGTTTAAAGCACTACAGCTCTGAAGCATCACTAAACACTCCACAGGAACATCTAGAGATGCAGTTTAAAGGCTCTCATGTTAAAGCTGTTTGTCTGCTCCTCACTCTCCCTCTCTGTCTCCTCAACAGCATCATTAGTAGTGAATGTGACACAGAGCTCCTATCAGGCAGAGGAGAACCACAACATCACTCTGGAATGGACCTTCACCACCAGAACAGACGGTTCCCTCAAGTCCCTTAATATCTTCTGTGAGATGTTAACTGATCTCAGACCCTTCGTCCTGTTTCAACTTCATGAAGGTGTCGAGGTTCCAGAGTCTCAGCATGAACGGTTTGCAGGACGAGTCCAGTTTGACAAAGACGTCCTCAGAGAAGGACGACTCAGACTCCACATGTCCAGACTCAGGACTGATGACTCAGGTCTTTACCAGTGTGGTGTGACCACAGGTTTTGGTTGGAGATCAAAGAAATGTCACCTCAACGTCACAGGTGAGTTGATTCAGTAGAAGTTTCCTGGACTAAAAAGAACCTGATTATTGTCGTTACACTTCCTTCTTACAGGATCTGTGAAATATGTTCCAGTTTAATCTGTTGAGGACGTTTAGTTTATGTTGTAGTGAGATGTTGTTTCTTCTCATCAATGACTCAGACTTGTTTGGTCTCTTTACAGCAGAGAGGGATCGGCCCAAACCTGAGACACCAAACTCATCAAGTGGAGGAAGAGATGCTTCAACGACAGGAAGTCCATCACAAGCAGAGAGTCATGGATGGATCGTCCTCTACTGTGTAGTGGGACTGATAGTAGCAGGAACTCTGCTGGGTGTTTGTTACTATCTGCGTAGAAAACATTCAACGAGTTCCTCTGCCTATAAAACAAGGTCCAATGATTCACTCTCCACCAATAGAACTAGATCCATTGATTTCCTCCATATAGACGAAGATGAATCTAGTCTCTCAGAGGTCAGAGGTCGGGGGTCCAAAGCAGCGTCTGAAGGTCTCGTTGTGATGATCTGATGTCTGAATGAGCTGCTCAGTCACAGCTGGTCGTAGCGGAGTGAGAGGAGTTATCTATGGTCTTCATCTCCTCCTTCATCCTCCTCTTCATCACTGTGTGATGGTTTTCATCTCCTCCTTCATCCTCCTCTTCATCACTGTGTGATGCTCTTCATCTCCTCCTTCATCCTCCTCTTCATCACTGTCTGTCCAGCAGTGTGACCTCAGAGCCTGATAGACGACAGAGGAATCAGAGCTCTGGTTCATTACTCTGATGGGACTCTTCATCAGTTCATTACTCTGATGGGACTCTTCATCAGTTCATTACTCTGATGGGACTCTTCATCAGTTCATTACTCTGATGGGACTCTTCATCAGTTCATTACTCTGATGGGACTCTTCATCAGTTCATTACTCTGATGGGACTCTTCATCAGTTCATTACTGTCGTCTACATCTTAGATCTGAAACCATCAGTCTGTTCTTTGTATTGAAACACTGCTGAGGAGCATGAATTCATCTTCTATGTTTGTCTGTTACAGTCAGCTGTTATTTACGGTCATTGTTTCATTGTGTATATGTTTTAAAGTCAAGCTCATATGTATTAATGCTATTAAATGAACCTTTATATTGTTCTACCAGCAGACTGTTTGCTTGTAAACCCGCAGCAGCTCTCACGTCTCTGAACACCATCACAGCACATTTACTCGTGATGTGAAACTGTCTGAATGTGCAACAAAACCAGGAACATTTATCCAAAAACATGAATGTTTTAATAGTTTCCCTCTGAGGTAGAAGTGCACCGTGCTGCAAGTCCTTTGAGTTGAGCTGCATGTTCTGTGTTTGTATGATGAATATGGAGGTTATGGTTTTAATTAATGTGTGAGACTATATGAGGAGATTTGTTTCCTTCTGCTTTCCATAAATGTAAAGTTGATGTTGATATTAATTTTATAATGAGAATTAGTTTATTGACTGTTTGCTATATTTACTGTTCACTGCATTGTTCAAAATAAATACAAATAAAGTGAAACAAAATGATTCTTTATCCGTTCATATCCTCATGAATCCCACTAATATACATTATGACTTTATGAACATAATAAAGATCAGCATATTGTTTGTGCTGTAAGTCGTTTGAGTCTTTTGAAAGTTATTTTGGACTCAGTGAGTTAAAATAATGACGATGGATGAAAGACGGTGAGTAACAGACAGGATTAAACACAGTGAGGTTAAACTACAGCTTCATATTTAAACACATTAATGACACCGTGTGGTGAGTTCATGTGAGACGATGAACGTTTGATCTGAACCAACTGAACTGAAGCAGCACGAGGAAGATGTGAACAGTTGATCAGTCGTGTTAACATGCAACAAATCTCAAGTTCAGAAGAGAACTGATTATTGTTTCATAAGAGCAGTTACATGTTGTTTTATATCAAAACTACACACTGATGATACTTCAGCATCACTTTCACTTTCAAGTGGAGCAACACGATGCAGCTCCTCGTGCAGCAGACGTCTGGTTCCTCCTACTTCCTCATGTAAAACATTAACGGTGAAAACATAAATAGAATGATGTTGAGCCGCCCTCAGTTCTTTATCAATCTACCGCTGGTTAATAAATGACGTCATTCATTTACTGCAGTCTTCTTTTATTTATTTAAATATCTGTAAACAGTTGTGAGTAACAATCAGTGACTATGAGGTGACTTGTAAATGTCTCTTGTGTTCCTCAGGTGGAGGTGAAGTATTGAACTGAGAGCATTTCAACGTTTGAAAGAGGTTTAAAACACGGAGATGTTTAAAAGATGGTTCAAAGTGGTTCAGAAGTGAAAGACCAGATTTCACAGGATTTGCAATATTGTCTTTCAACTGTAAGCCTCTAAAGTTATGATATATTATTATTAGAACAATGTAGAGGACGAACACATGTTAGTACTGCAAATCCCGCAGCATTAAGGTATGAACGGAAATAACAAATAAGCATAATCTGCTCTGTGTTCACTTTATTGAAATAAGACGAGATAGAACTTTATTAATCCTGATATGAAATACTCAAACATAAGTTTGATCAAAGATTACATCAGAAAAATGACAAAAAACAATATAATACAAAAATATGAACAATAGAATAACAATTATTAAGAGTAAAATAAATAATAGTGACATCATTGATAAATATAATATACTTGCATGAAGAGTAAAGTAAATAGATAAAGAGAATAAAGTTCATCAGAAGTAATACTGACATCAGTGTCTAATAGAAGCTCAGATATTGATCAGTATATCGAGGAGTGATGTTATGAAGGATGTAGAAAAGTAGTAAAAGTTATGTTGCACATGTTTATCATGTATATTTATTCTGTACATTAACCTTTTGCACTTAAAGCTTTATGTGATGAATGTGTTCATATTATTGAGGAATCAACAGATGGAAGATTTCTATGTATTTTTATATATACACACACACACACACACACACACACACACACACCCTTTTATTGTTGTTGAACGTGTTATTTACTGTTACTGATCGTCATTCTCTCACTGTATTGAGTTAACACTGTATTAATGATGAAGACCACTAGAGGGAGCCTTTGTGTCTGCATGTTACAGCTGCAAAGTCGTCGATGACCGGCCGTGGCTGGTCTCATTGTCCTGGAGCCGACTAACAATAACAGAGTCATCTGCATACTTTAAGATGCTCCTATTTTCATACCTGCTCTGACACATATTTGTGTAGAGGATGAATAATAGGGGCGAAAGCACACATCCTTGTGGGAGCCAGTGGAGGAGCAAACTTCCATTGACCCTCACTCTTTGTGTCCTGTTGGTTAAAAAGTCAAGAATCCAGCCCACAAGATTGTGACTTAAGTCAAATTGTTCTAGAAGCCTACTGGTTCAAATATGGGGTTGAACTGTGTTCAAAGCAGAGGAGAAATCAACAAATAGAAGTGTAACATGAGATCCCTCCAAGTGTTTAAAAAGTAAATGAAACAAAGTGATGTGTCTTCTGCTCCTCTGTGTGGCCTGTAAGCAAACTGCATGGGATCAGGTGCTGGCTCAGTTTTCCTTAAAACTTCTGACCTTACCAGTTTTTCAAAGGTTTTCATTAAAATTGATGTGAGAGCAACCGGCCTAAAATCATTTACACTTTTGGGGCAACTGGGTTTGGGAACAGGGACTACCACAGCCTCCTTCCTGACCTTAGGTGCATGCTGTGCCTGTAAAGACTCATTAACATGTATATAGTGGAATACAGCACTCAGTTCTTCTGCACAAGGTTTAAGTAAACGACCACAGATGTTGTCAGGTCCACGAGGCCTCTTCCACATCCTTGTGGTCAATGTCAAAGTGCTGATTGTCTTCCAGTTTGTAATTCAGTTCCTGACTTTCATTACTAAAATCAAAGGTATCAAAACGAATATCAAAGCGATTGAGTGCATTAGCAAACTCAGCGTCTGAATTGAAGCCATCCAAAGTGACCTGACTGCTGTTCTTGGGATTCCCGAGACCTGCGATAGTTTTCATTCTAGACCAGGCTGAGCCAAGGTTGTTTGCAGCCATCTTCTTCTCTAGTTCAGTTTTATGATTCTGTTTTGCTTGTAAAATGTCTATTTTCAGCTCTTAGCTATATGCAGATCAGAGGCTACTCCCTGTTTAAAAACGAGTTTATTTTTCTGTCTGCTGGGTTTAACAGATTTGGTCCCTCATGGTTTGTTGTTAGGGTGATGTTTAACTCGCTTACAAGGAACGATCAAGTCCCTGCAGAAGGTGCATATGAGCATGTTACATCAACAGGTTCATCCACGTCATCACCACAAGATGGTGAAACATGTCCCCGTCAGTGCAGTCATAACATTCCTGCAGGCAGAGCATCGATTCTTTTAGATTTGTTTTCTTCTTTTTTTAAATATACATTTATAATTATATATAACTTGAATCAAGGTTGCTGAATAAGCAAGCCCCAGTAATGATTATGACTCTTCTGTTTTTTTTACTTTAATAGGAATAAATAGCCTGAACAAAAAACAAATCCTCCTTTCTGCACAGTCATCAAAACATACACTTAGCTCAAAAAGACTAAATGTCAAGACAATACACAAATATTAAACCATTAAATCAAAATGTTAATATCGTGCTGTTAAAACAGACAGTCACCCTCCCGACTCTCTCAGTGATCTGTGAGAAACCACTTCCTCTAACAGAGGAAACCATCTAACTTTCAGCACCAGGCAGGAAGCGACACCTCGAGGCACACGAATGCAGCATCCTCGCACTCAATGTTGTGTTTATCACAGAGTTGCGGTTGCAGTGGGTTCTCTACAGTGAGTCATAATACGGACTTGTCTGTATAACAGTCAGCGCCGCTCTACTGGAGTTCAGTCTTCTGTGGGTCTGCTGATCAGTGAAAGGAGAGTTAAGTTACATTAAATGGACGTGGAGGAGTTCAGTTACACAGTTTCTCTCTCGCCTCTAATCTCAAGCTTCACTCTCCTCGTCCTCGTGCTGCTTTTCATCTTCACACGTGTTGAAGGTAAGATCATTCAATATTGTACTCGTGTCATATTGTTACCACAGCAACGACTGCAAATATTAGTTTTGTAAATATAATTGAATATATGGATGGATTTTACACATTATGCAGTTAATTCCTTTTTTCTGTGCAAAAGTGCGTCGCTGACTTTCAATAATTGTGGATATTTTTTCCCAGAATGTAAATCATTTAAAATCTTGATGGGGTCAACCCTTCTACATTTAGACTGTAGTGAAGTCAATAACCTGACAATAGACTCTCTGTGTGCTCAGTTATTAGGCAAGTTGTATTTTTGAGGATTCATTTTATTATTGAACAACTACAGAGCTCTCTGTCAATCCAAGATGTTCATAAACCTCAAACCTGAATATTTAAGAAAGTAAGAGTGAGGTTTTGGCTTTCTGAGGAGAATATGTGCACAATTAATGTGCAACTATTAGTCTGCAGAATTATTATGCAACTAAATGAAAAACGAAAAAGAAATTTTCCATCTCACTTGTTTATTTTCAGTTGTTAAAGTGAGAATAATAAACAAAGAACTCAAAACTTACAAATAAACATTTCTGACATTTCAAAATAAATCAGTGATGCAGACTTTTTCTTGTGCCACTGCTTGAAGAAAGTGTCTTCTAAAAACTGGCTGTAGGTTTGGGAGTTGATTTTGAGTTCATCTTCAACCTGAAAAGGTCCAACGAGCTCATCTTTAATAATACCAGCTGGACCTTTTTAAAAAGATGTGATGCATTGAAGACACATCAGAATATAACCTGATCCATTAAAAACAGCTGTATTATTTAAATTACACTTTTCAACAACAACATGAGGTTGTGTGTGTTCTCTGTGTGGTATTTGTAATAAATGTTGGTGCATAGATGTTCATAGTGTGATTGATGACAATAAGAAGCTTGATGTGTTGGAGGAAACATGAGAGAACTGTTTGAGAAACACGGTCCGAAGGGAGAAACCAAAAGTGAGTAATCATGCAGTTATGAGATTGGGGAAGTTGCAGCAGTGCCAGAGCAGGTGGTGAATCATTACTGCCCGTTAAGTTGTCAGATGTGAAACTAACTCTGGATGGTAAACACGTCGTGTAGGGGAGAAAAAAAGTGAGAAGAGTGATGAAACGACAACAACCAGTTTGAGCGCCTGAGTACTTGTTCACATATCATATGACAGAATCGCCCACGCTGCCTCTATTTGACTACTTGCTGATAAAGTCAACGGGCGAGTGGGACTTTCCACAGCTTGTAGTGTTTAGAGACACTTGTTGACTGTTTCCTGTCGTGTTGAACATCTGGCGCTGTCTTGAAACATATTACTGCAGCTTATACTTATTTCATTTGACTATGAATGAAACGTCTTCAGGGAAACCAGCTTTAGCTGTGGTTGTAGTTCACATTGACGCTGCATTGGCATCAAGGCTTTGTGTCATCAGTTGTGTGTAATGAGCAGGATGATGAACACAAAGGAGTATTGTGATGTAGAGACAGACTGTAGATGTGGACCTCCAACACCTTGATGTGATGTGTTGGTGACTCTTCACCTCTGTCTCCTCTCACAGGGAGGAGATGACCTGCTGCATCCTGCTGCTCTTCATCCTGACCTCCTGTGTCTGTGGTGAGTTGACTTTTGTATGTTTAAAGCACTACAGCTCTGAAGCATCACTAAACACTCCACAGGAACATCTAGAGATGCAGTTTAAAGGCTCTCATGTTAAAGCTGTTTGTCTGCTCCTCACTCTCCCTCTCTGTCTCCTCAACAGCATCATTAGTAGTGAATGTGACACAGAGCTATCAGGCAGAGGAGAACCACAACATCACTCTGGAATGGACCTTCACCACCAACACTGACCGTTCCCCCAACTCCCTTTATATCCACTGTCTGACGTTAACTGATGTCAGACCCTTCGTCCTGTTTCATTTTCGTGAAGGTGTCGAGGTCCCAGAGTTTCAGGATAAACAGTTTGCAGGACGAGTCCAGTTTGACAAAGACGTCCTCAGAGAAGGACGACTCAGACTCCACATGTCCAGACTCAGGACTGCTGACTCGGGTCTGTACCTGTGTGAGGTGATCACAAGTTATGGGAGGAACTCTGAGAAATGTCACCTCAACGTCACAGGTGAGTTGATTCAGCAGAACTTTCTCAACACGTTCAAGCAGCTTTATTCAGATGAATAAAAAACAGATAAAGCATTTCTTTCTAGGAAATGTGTTTCAACTTAATCTGTTGTATCTAGTTTACTTTTCAGTGAAAATGTTTCTTCTTCACATGAATAAAACAGATTTCTTTGGTTTCTTTGCAGCAGCGAGAGCAACAACTCTGAGAAGAGATCCTCCACCGACAGAAAGTGGAACACCACCAGAGAGTCGGGGAAGGATCGGCCTCTTCTGTGGACTGGGACTGACAGCTGCTGCACTGGTTTTGTCTTAATTTGCTCTCTACATTGAAAACAAGATTTCTACTCATCACAACAAAACATACACGATCTAAAACACATCAAGACTGAGATGTTCAGTATTCAAGTGTTTGTACAAAAAGAGTCTGATGGAGGACTTCAGTCAGTCTGAGACACTGGATCTGTGTATGACTCATATATCTGAGGATTCACAGCAGCATTAAGGTATGAATGGAAATAAAAAAAATGAGCAATTAGCTGATATCAACAATGCAAAGTGTTTTCCATAAAGGAAACACAAAATGTTACAAAGATAGACGCAGAGAAAGACGATTAAAGAGTTCAACAGTAAACAGACCTGAACCATCTGATATGAAATACTCAAACATAAGTTTGATCAAAGATTACATCAGAAAAATGACAAAAAAACAACATAATACAAAAATATGAACAATAGAATAACAATTAAGAGTAAAATAAATAGTGACATCATTGATAAATATAATATACTTACATGAAGAGTAAAGTAAATAGATGAAGAGAATAAAGTTCATCAGAAGTAATACTGACATCAGTGTCTAATAGAAGCTCAGATATTGATCAGTATATCGAGGAGTGATGTTATGAAGGATGTAGAAAAGTATTAAAAGTTATGTTGCACATGTTTATCATGTATATTTATTCTGTACATTAACCTTTTGCACTTAAAGATTTATGTGATGAATGTGTTCATATTATTGAGGAATCAACAGATGGAAGATTTCTATGTATTTTTATATATACACACACACACACACACACACACACACACCCTTTTATTGTTGTTGAACGTGTTATTTACTGTTGTTGATCGTCATTCTCACTGTATTGAGTTAACACTGTATTAATGATGAAGACCACTAGAGGGAGCCTTTATGTCTGCATGTTACAGCTGTGATCATTAGACCATCAGGCTCTTTAAATATAACTATGATCACTTTTACTTTATTTTATTTGTGAGGTTTTTGCTTCTTGTGTCATCTGACTTCTGATCTGATCAATTAAACATTAAGATGTTTCTTGTGTATTTCTATACTTTAGTTTAACGACCTGAAGAATCAGTTGATGAATGATTTGTATGTTTCTTTTCTAAATAAAACAAATGAATTTAAATTCACTGAGCTGACTTTTGCATGAACTAGTTCTGTTGATCTGAATGATTTGTCACATATAACACAAATGGAGAAGATGTTTTGGTTTTTAATATACTTTATATTTTGATACATCATTTAATTAATACAATGTTTAGAGGTCATAGATATGAAGATAAGTTATTAAAACGTCTCTACACACAAACAGAAACATAATCTAAATAGAACCAATCATCAGTAACACATCTTTAAAAAGCATCACCTCTCTGCTCCTACAGTCACACAACACATTTACATATACACAAATAAACAACAATGTGTATTTACACATGATGGAAAACAATTGTAATGTTTTTATGTTTCAAACTAATTTAAAATGTTCAGAGTCAAAAGGGCTTTTCAGAATAATACATTTATTTATTTATTTAAAAGGCAGAAATAACAAAATAAATGCATAAAAAAAGCAAATAAATAACGTTACCTCTGAGATGTAGTGGAGTAAAAAGTACAATATGTACCTCTGAGAAGTAGTGGGACAGAAGTATAAAGTGTTTTAAAATTGTACTCAAATCAAATAGTTTCAGAAATACTGAAGATGTTTAAAGTCTTCGTGGTTTGCAGCACTTTATTTCAGCCACCAGGTGGCGCCACTTTCACCTGCGGAAGAGAAGAGAAATATTCAAGTCACCTCATCGTCACTGATTGTTACTCAAAACGTTTTGCAGATATTTAAATAAATAAAAGAAAACTTCAGTAAATGAATGACGTCATTTAGAGACATTTAGACACTGTTTACTGTTAGTTAATGTTTAATCACAAAGCAGCTGTTTTATAAAGTGATATTTCATAATCTTCAGAATAAACGGAATTGTAAAAGTGCTGGAGGAACACACGCGGAGAGAAAAGGAAGACTGACATTCCTCCACAGTCTAGATACATGTTCCTCTTTATTTATTCATGCAGCACCATTTATACAAACATCACAGCCCAAATGCTCCACATGAAAAGAACAAAGGACAGAGACTATGAGGGACAGATTATCATCTTCAAAATAATTCCTCGAGACAACAGGAACTAGTTTGTAGAATCTAAAAGCGGAAGGAAACGTGCTTTCAGAATAAATGTATTTTATTTTAATTTAGTTTACTTTATTCTCTTCATCTATTTACTTTACTCTTCATGTAATTGTTTCTTTCAGGATTAATAAAGTTCTATCTCGTCTTATTTCAATAAAGTGAACACAGAGCAGATTATCTGTGGTGGACTAAAACAAGATAAACATGTTGAAGAGTCAGTTTCTGTGAACTATCATCATCATCATCGTCATCATCTTCATCTTCACACTTAGTTGCTGCGTTTCCTCTCTGAGAAAGGAAGTAGAGTTTTTATAAAGAGCGCAACAATGAAAAGCAGCTTGCACCTTTGTTGATTTGTGCAGATTCATCCTTATAAATGAATACGGATACATCTGCACAAATCACATAGTATAATAATGATTGTACTATTGCTTATATGTATTAACACTGAACACTTATAGTTACGTACGGCAATGTGTGTCTGTGCAGGCAGGGAACTACCGACCAGGTACCTGTCCGGTTTTTTGTGTGAAGCCAGGAAACTCCCTTTTGGTTATTTCCTGCAGGTTTGTAGGCTACTTTCGATCAAATGTTGAATGCAGGCAGTTGATATTATCAACGGTTTATTTATAGTGGGAGGAGCTTAGTCTGCCAACAAAAACCATGTGCAGAGACACGGATGTAGACGCAACAAATACCGTTGAATGAACGCAAGAGCAGGAGGAGTGAGGGCACAGACGCACTTTACTTTAGTGCAGCAATGAAAAGGCTGAGTGAACGCTCATCTTGGAACTTCTTGACATACTGAGGACGTCTTGGGTTGAGGACAGCTGACTGTGCTGAGTAAGGTATTTATTTGTATACTCACTGTAACAGGACAGTAAAGAGTTAGTGTGCATGTAGGGACACGTCAGAGCTGCAGGCTGTGCAGGGTGTGTTCAAGTTGGCAGAATAGCTGCTGAGAAACACCGTGACCGTGAGAAAGAGAGAGTGGAGGATACAAAGTGAACTCTCCAACTGGGAACATGTGGGTGCTGAATCTGCAAAGACTACTGTGGATGTAGTCAGTGGTCAAGTGTCTTTCATGTTCTTGAATGCACTTTGTTGCTTACCCTCTTGATTTCTATCACAGGGAGAAGATCTTCTGCAGGATTCTGCTGCTTCTCAGCCTGACCTGCGTCTGTGGTAAGCTGACACCTTCACTTTATTTTAGGTGAAACATAAATGTTCAAATTAGTTAACTCGCGCCATATTGTTACCACAGCAACTCCTGCAAATATTAGTTTTGTAAATATAATTGAATATATGGATGGATTTTACACATTATGCAGTTAATTCCTTTTTTTCTGTGCAAAAGTGCGTCGCTGACTTTATATAATTGTGGATATTTTTTCCCCAGAATGTAAATCATTTAAAATCTTGATGGGGTCAACCCTTCTACATTTAGACTGTAGTGAAGTCAATAACCTGACAATAGACTCTCTGTGTGCTCAGTTATTAGGCAAGTTGTATTTTTGAGGATTCATTTAATTATTGAACAACTACAGAGCTCTCTGTCAATCCAAGATGTTCATAAACCTCAAACCTGAATATTTAAGAAAGTAAGAGTGAGGTTTTGGCTTTCTGAGGAGAATATGTGCACAATTAATGTGCATCTATTAGTCTGCAGAATTATTATGCAACTAAATTAAAAACGAAAAAGAAATTTCCCATCTCACTTGTTTATTTTCAGTTGTTAAAGTGAGAATAATAAACAAAGAACTCAAAACTTACAAATAAACATTTCTGACATTTCAAAAAAAAAAAACAGTGACCAATATAGCCCCCCCCCCCCTTCTGTTCAGTAACAGTAATAAGCCTTCATTCATGGCTTCTGTCACTTTCTTGTTGAACTTGTTGTGCAGCAGCAACCACAGCGTCCCAGAACCTGTTCTGAGAGGTGGACTGCTTCCTTCACCGTAAATCTCAACAATGACAATAAGAAGCTTGATGTGTTGGAGGACATGACAAGACCTGCCCTACTCCGCCTCTGTTATGCTATGCTAAAGTCAGAGCAGGGGGCGGGTCTTTCCGCAGCTTGTAGTGTATAGAGACACGTGTTGACTGTTTCCTGCAGTGTTGAACATCTGGCGCTGTCTTGAAACATATTACTGCAGCTTATACTTATTTTATTTGACTATGAATGAAACGTCTTGAGGGAAACCAGCTTTAGCTGTGGTTGTAGTTCACATTGACGCTGCATTGGCATCAAGGCTTTGTGTCATCAGTTGTGTGTAATGAGCAGGATGATGAACACAAAGGAGTATTGTGATGTAGAGACAGACTGTAGATGTGGACCTCCAACACCTTGATGTGATGTGTTGGTGACTCTTCACCTCTGTCTCCTCTCACAGGGAGGAGATGACCTGCTGCATCCTGCTGCTCTTCATCCTGACCTCCTGTGTCTGTGGTGAGTTGACTTTTGTATGTTTAAAGCACTACAGCTCTGAAGCATCACTAAACACTCCACAGGAACATCTAGAGATGCAGTTTAAAGGCTCTCATGTTAAAGCTGTTTGTCTGCTCCTCACTCTCCCTCTCTGTCTCCTCAACAGCATCATTAGTAGTGAATGTGACACAGAGCTCCTATCAGGCAGAGGAGAACCACAACATCACTCTGGAATGGACCTTCACCACCAGAACAGACGGTTCCCTCAAGTCCCTTAATATCTTCTGTGAGATGTTAACTGATGTAAATTCCTTCGTCCTGTTTCAACTTCATAAAGGTGTTGAGGTTCCAGAGTCTCAGCATGAACGGTTTGCAGGACGAGTCCAGTTTGACAAAGACGTCCTCAGAGAAGGACGACTCAGACTCCACATGTCCAGACTCAGGACTGATGACTCAGGTGTTTACCTGTGTGATGTGTTCACAGGTCATGATGAGAGATCAAAGGAATGTCACCTCAAAGTCACAGGTGAGTTGATTCAGTAGAAGTTTCCTGGACTAAAAAGAACCTGATTATTGTCGTTACACTTCCTTCTTACAGGATCTGTGAAATATGTTCCAGTTTAATCTGTTGAGGACGTTTAGTTGATGTTGTAGTGAGATGTTGTTTCTTCTCATCAATGACTCAGACTTGTTTGGTCTCTTTACAGCAGAGAGGGATCGGCCCAAACCTGAGACACCAAACACATCAAGTGGAGGAAGAGTACTGGGACTGATAGTAGTAGTAACTCTGCTGGGTGTTTGTTGCTGCGTAGTAAATATTCAATGATTTCCTCCATATCGAGAGTCGGGGAAGGATCGGCCTCTTCTGTGGACTGGGACTGACAGTCGTACTGGTTTTGTCTTTATTTGATCGCTGCATTGAAAACAAGATTTCTACTCAGCACCACAGAACATACAGCATCCACACCATATATAGGCTGTGATGTTCAGCCTTCAAGTGTTTGCACAAAAAGAGTCTGATGGAGGACTTCAGTCAGTCTGAGACACTGGATCTGTGTATGACTCATATATCTGAGGATTCACAGCAGCATTAAGGTATGAACTATGAACTATGTTTGCCAGTGTCTAATAGAAGCTCAAATATTGATCAGTATACCGAGGAGTGATATTATGAAGGATATAGAAAAGTAGTAAAAGTTATATTGCACATGTGTATATCTTGTATATTTATTTTATACATTAACGTTTTGCACTTAAAGCTTCATGTGATGTAACGCAAAGAAAGAAGCAGAGATTAAATATACGTGTTAAATAAGGTAAACATGCTACTCTGCATTATTTCAATACATTGAACACAGTGTAGAGTTCAGATCTTTCTAGATGGATGTTCTCCCCTGATCACTTCCTGAAGAAGACAAAAGGAAAGATGTTTACATTGTAAATGTATGTTGGCTGTAACATTGGATTGTAAATGTTGGGAGGCCCAACAGCGACTCCTAGTGGACTAAAACAAGAGAGACATGTTGAAGAGTTCTGTGTACTATCCATCATCATCATCATCATCATCATCATCGCTCCTGTTCCCAGATCTTCACACTTTGTGTCAGAGACTTTAAAATACTATGGACAGTACTGCTTACCGTCTCCAGAGTCACAACCAAAGAGGAGCAGATTTCAGTTTTTATAACAGACTCACAGAAAGCTGCAGGTTTACATCAGCTCAGAGCAGAAGACCTTTCTGTTTACCACCATTTCATCAAATACAATTTGGAAACACACACACGGATACATGTTTTTTATTTCAATGTTTCTGACAAACTGAAGAATGTATTCCTTTGTGTGTTAAGCTACACTATTACACTATACAGCTATTGAGGAATCCACAGATGCTGGAAGATTTCTACATTTTTTTTATATACACACACACACACACTCTTTTATTGTTGTTGAACGTGTTATTTACTGTTATTGATCGTCATTCTCACTGTATTGAGTTAACACTGTATTAATGATGAAGACCACTAGAGGGAGCCTTTGTGTCTGCATGTTACAGCTGTGATCATTAGACCATCAGGCTCTTTAAATATAACTATGATCACTTTTACTTTATTTTATTTGTGAGGTTTTTGCTTCTTGTGTCATCTGACTTCTGATCTGATCAATTAAACATTAAAATGTTTCTTGTGTATTTCTATACTTTAGTTTAACAACCTGAAGAATCAGTTGATGAATGATTTGTATGTTTCTTTTCTAAATAAAACAAATGAATTTAAATTCACTGAGCTGACTTTTGCATGAACTAGTTCTGTTGATCTGAATGATTTGTCACATATAACACAAATGGAGAAGATGTTTTGGTTTTTAATATACTTTATATTTTGACACATTATTTAATTAATACAATGTTTAGAGGTCATAGATATGAAGATAAGTTATTAAAACGTCTCTACACACAAACAGAAACATAATCTAAATAGAACCAATCATCAGTAACATCTTTAAAAAGCATCACCTCTCTGCTCCTACAGTCACACAACACATTTACATATACACAAATAAACAACAATGTACCTCTGAGATGTAGTGGTAGAGAAGTATAAAGTGTTTTAAAATTGTACTCAAATCAAATAGTTTCAGAAATACTGAAGATGGTTAAAGTCTTCGTGGTTTGCAGCACTTTATTTCAGCCACCAGGTGGCGCCACTTTCACCTGCGGAAGAGAAGAGAAATATTCAAGTCACCTCATCGTCACTGATTGTTACTCAAAACGTTTTGCAGATATTTAAATAAATAAAAGAAAACTGCAGTAAATGAATGACGTCATTTAGAGACATTTAGACACTGTTTACTGTTGGATGCTCCACATGAAAAGAACAAAGGACAGAGACTATGAGGGACAGATTATCATCTTCAAAATAATTCCTCGAAACAACAGAAACTAATTTGTAGAATCTAAAAGCGGAAGTAAACGTTCAGAATAAATGTATTTTATTTGTTATAACATTCTTCGTGGATATTAGTTTGAATGATTAACTTAGTTGCTGCGTTTCCTCTCTGAGAAAGAGGAAGTAGAGTTTTTATAAAGAGCGCAACAAGGAAAAGCAGCTTGAACCTTTGTTGATTTGTGCAGATTCATCCGGATAAATGATTATATTATTGTTTATATGTATTAACACTGAACACTAACGTGTTTATGGATCCTGAAACGGTGGCTCGGGTCAACCCTTCTACATTTAGACTGAAGTGAAGTCAGTAACCTGACAATAGAATCTATAAATTACATTATTGTTGAAAAAGAAAACTCTTCATCAATCCTATAATTTAACTTTTAACCCCTAAACTTCTTATTTTTTGCCTTAACAAATCTTCATCACTTCCTGTTTTAACCTACCATCAATACGAACTATATATGAGCAAAATGCTGAATCTGTTCAACATGATTCATATGATAATAACACCAACATTAACACATTCATTCAATTATTCATTACCTCGTACTGTGTAAAGATCTGCATAAAGACGACAACGTTTATGAATTCTTCTCAGCGAGGTGTCGATGTGCAGATCTCTAGTGTTGCAGGATTACCGTCTGTGTTCTTTGAATACTTGTCCCTGCTTCTTTGGAATGGGCGGAGTGTAGCAGCATGACCTTAGTTAACGCCCCCCGTTAAATTCTTTGAAAGTTGGACTACCAAGAATTTCACGGGGGGGGGGTGGGTGGGGGGGCGTTAACGTTAGGTTAACGGTAAATTCCGCTCACACTAGAGATCTGCACATCGACACCTCGCTGGCTGTTTGTCGCTGAGAAGAATTCAGAAGCATCAACTTTGTCGTCTTTATAGAAGATCTTTACACAGTACAAGGTAATGAATCAATGACTTCATGTGTTCATGTTGGTGTTGTTATCATATGAATCACGTTGAACAGAGTGAGGGTTGGTGCTGTTAGTTAGTCGCAGACTAAGATGTTAATGAATGATAATGAGACAATTAGATTTCAGGCGCATCTCAATAAAAGCTCAATAAATAAATATAAATAATGTTATGGGAATCCAAGAAATAAAAAAACTCAGAAGTGTATATATATATGTATATTAGTGTGTGTTTGTGTGTGTGTGTGTGTGTGTGTGTGTGTGTGTGTGTGTGTGTTTGTGTGTGTGTGTGTGTGTGTGTGTGTGTGTGTGTGTGTGTGTGTGCTATACAGGTGTACAGTTATTACAGAACGAATGAGTTGAATGTAACTAGTTTAGCGTTATGCATGCGTAATGAGAAGTTATAAATAGACAGAGAGAGACAGACACGCCCACTCTGCCTCTGTTTGACTACTTGCTGATAAAGGCAATGGGTGGGCGGGACTTTCAGCATCTTGTAGTGTTTTAGAGACACGTGTTGACTGTTTCCTGTCGTGTTGAACATCTGGCGCTGTCTTGAAACATATTACTGCAGCTTATACTTATTTTATTTGACTATGAATGAAACGTCTTCAGGGAAACCAGCTTTAGCTGTGGTTGTAGTTCACATTGACGCTGCATTGGCATCAAGGCTTTGTGTCATCAGTTGTGTGTAATGAGCAGGATGATGAACACAAAGGAGTATTGTGATGTAGAGACAGACTGTAGATGTGGACCTCCAACACCTTGATGTGATGTGTTGGTGACTCTTCACCTCTGTCTCCTCTCACAGGGAGGAGATGACCTGCTGCATCCTGCTGCTCTTCATCCTGACCTCCTGTGTCTGTGGTGAGTTGACTTTTGTATGTTTAAAGCACTACAGCTCTGAAGCATCACTAAACACTCCACAGGAACATCTAGAGATGCAGTTTAAAGGCTCTCATGTTAAAGCTGTTTGTCTGCTCCTCACTCTCCCTCTCTGTCTCCTCAACAGCATCATTAGTAGTGAATGTGACACAGAGCTCCTATCAGGCAGAGGAGAACCACAACATCACTCTGGAATGGACCTTCACCACCAGAACAGGCGGTTCCCTCAAGTCCCTTAATATCTACTGTGAGATGTTAACTGATGTCAGACCCTTCGTCCTGTTTCATCTTCATGAAGGTGTTGAGGTTCCAGAGTCTCGGCATGAACGGTTTGCAGGACGAGTCCAGTTTGACAAAGACGTCCTCAGAGAAGGACGACTCAGACTCCACATGTCCAGACTCAGGACTGATGACTCAGGTCTTTACCAGTGTGGTGTGACCACAGGTTTTGGTTGGAGATCAAAGAAATGTCACCTCAACGTCACAGGTGAGTTGATTCAGTAGAAGTTTCCTGGACTAAAAAGAACCTGATTATTGTCGTTACACTTCCTTCTTACAGGATCTGTGAAATATGTTCCAGTTTAATCTGTTGAGGACGTTTAGTTGATGTTGTAGTGAGATGTTGTTTCTTCTCATCAATGACTCAGACTTGTTTGGTCTCTTTACAGCAGAGAGGGATCGGCCCAAACCTGAGACACCAAACTCATCAAGTGGAGGAAGAGATGCTTCAACGACAGGAAGTCCATCACAAGCAGAGAGTCATGGATGGATCGTCCTCTACTGTGTACTGGGACTGATAGTAGCAGGAACTCTGCTGGGTGTTTGTTACTATCTGCGTAGAAAACATTCAACGAGTTCCTCTGCCTATAAAACAAGGTCCAATGATTCACTCTCCACCAATAGAACTAGATCCATTGATTTCCTCCATATAGACGAAGATGATTCTAGTCTCTCAGAGGTCAGAGGTCGGGGGTCCAAAGCAGCGTCTGAAGGTCTCGTTGTGATGATCTGATGTCTGAATGAGCTGCTCAGTCACAGCTGGTCGTAGCGGAGTGAGAGGAGTTATCTATGGTCTTCATCTCCTCCTTCATCCTCCTCTTCATCACTGTGTGATGGTTTTCATCTCCTCCTTCATCCTCCTCTTCATCACTGTGTGATGCTCTTCATCTCCTCCTTCATCCTCCTCTTCATCACTGTCTGTCCAGCAGTGTGACCTCAGAGCCTGATAGACGACAGAGGAATCAGAGCTCTGCTTCATTACTCTGATGGGACTCTTCATCAGTTCATTACTCTGATGGGACTCTTCATCAGTTCATTACTCTGATGGGACTCTTCATCAGTTCATTACTCTGATGGGACTCTTCATCAGTTCATTACTCTGATGGGACTCTTCATCAGTTCATTACTCTGATGGGACTCTTCATCAGTTCATTACTCTGATGGGACTCTTCATCAGTTCATTACTGTCGTCTACATCTTAGATCTGAAACCATCAGTCTGTTCTTTGTATTGAAACACTGCTGAGGAGCATGAATTCATCTTTTATGTTTGTCTGTTACAGTTAGCTGTTATTTACGGTCATTGTTTCATTGTGTATATGTTTTAAAGTCAAGCTCATATGTATTAATGCTATTAAATGAACCTTTATATTGTTCTACCAGCAGACTGTTTGCTTGTAAACCCGCAGCAGCTCTCACGTCTCTGAACACCATCACAGCACATTTACTCGTGATGTGAAACTGTCTGAATGTGCAACAAAACCAGGAACATTTATCCAAAAATATGAATGTTTTAATAGTTTCCCTCTGAGGTAGAAGTGCACCGTGCTGCAAGTCCTTTGAGTTGAGCTGCATGTTCTGTGTTTGTATGATGAATATGGAGGTTATGGTTTTAATTAATGTGTGAGACTATATGAGGAGATTTGTTTCCTTCTGCTTTCCATAAATGTAAAGTTGATGTTGATATTATTTTTATAATGAGAATTAGTTTATTGACTGTTTGCTATATTTACTGTTCACTGCATTGTTCAAAATAAATACAAATAAAGTGAAACAAAATGATTCTTTATCCGTTCATATCCTCATGAATCCCACTAATATACATTATGACTTTATGAACATAATGAAAGATCAGCATATTGTTTGTGCTGTAAGTCGTTTGAGTCTTTTGAAAGTTATGTTGGACTCAGTGAGTTAAAATAATGACGATGGATGAAAGACGGTGAGTAACAGACAGGATTAAACACAGTGAGGTTAAACTACAGCTTCATATTTAAACACATTAATGACACCGTGTGGTGAGTTCATGTGAGACGATGAACGTTTGATCTGAACCAACTGAACTGAAGCAGCACGAGGAAGATGTGAACAGTTGATCAGTCGTGTTAACATGCAACAAATCTCAAGTTCAGAAGAGAACTGATTATTGTTTCATAAGAGCAGTTACATGTTGTTTTATATCAAAACTACACTCTGATGATACTTCAGCTTCACTTTCACGTTCAAGTGGAGCAACACGATGCAGCTCCTCGTGCAGCAGACGTCTGGTTCCTCCTACTTCCTCATGTGAAACATTAACGGTGAACAAAGAAATAAATGTTGTTGAGCCGCCCTCAGTTCTTTATAAATCTACCGCTGGTTAATAAATGACGTCATTCATTTACTGCAGTCTTCTTCTATTTATTTAAATGTCTGTAAACAGTTGTGAGCAACAATCAGTGACTATGAGGTGACTTGTAAATGTCTCTTGTGTTCCTCAGGTGGAGGTGAAGTATTGAACTGAGAGCATTTCAACGTTTGAAAGAGGTTTAAAACACGGTGATGTTTAAAAGATGGTTCAAAGTGGTTCAGAAGTGAAAGACCAGATTTCACAGGATTTGCAATATTGTCTTTCAACTGTAAGCCTCTAAAGTTATGATATATTATTATTAGTACCATGTAGAGGACGAACACATGTTAGTACTGCAAATCCCGCAGCATTAAGGTATGAACGGAAATAACAAATAAGCATAATCTGCTCTGTGTTCACTTTATTGAAATAAGACGAGATAGAACTTTATTAATCCTGATGTGAAATACTCAAACATAAGTTTGATCAAAGATTACATCAGAAAAATGAAAAAAAACAATATAATACAAAAATATGAACAATAGAATAACAATTATTCAGAGTAAAATAAATAATAGTGACATCATTGATAAATATAATATACTTGCATGAAGAGTAAAGTAAATAGATAAAGAGAATAAAGTTCATCAGAAGTAATACTGACATCAGTGTCTAATAGAAGCTCAGATATTGATCAGTATATCGAGGAGTGATGTTATGAAGGATGTAGAAAAGTAGTAAAAGTTATGTTGCACATGTTTATCATGTATATTTATTCTGTACATTAACCTTTTGCACTTAAAGCTTTATGTGATGAATGTGTTCATATTATTGAGGAATCAACAGATGGAAGATTTCTACATTTTTTTATATACATATATACACACACACACACACACACACACACACACACACACACACACACACACCCTTTTATTGTTGTTGAACGTGTTATTTACTGTTATTGATCATCATTCTCACTGTATTGAGTTAACACTGTATTAATGATGAAGACCACTAGAGGGAGCCTTTGTGTCTGCATGTTACAGCTGCAAAGTCATGATGACCGGCCGTGGCTGGTCTCATTGTCCTGGAGCCGACTAACAATAACAGAGTCATCTGCATACTTTAAGATGCTCCTATTTTCATACCTGCTCTGACACATATTTGTGTAGAGGATGAATAATAGGGGCGAAAGCACACATCCTTGTGGGAGCCAGTGGAGGAGCAAACTTCCATTGACCCTCACTCTTTGTGTCCTGTTGGTTAAAAAGTCAAGAATCCAGCCCACAAGATTGTGACTCAAGTCAAATTGTTCTAGAAGCCTACTGGTTCAAATATGGGGTTGAACTGTGTTCAAAGCAGAGGAGAAATCAACAAATAGAAGTGTAACATGAGATCCCTCCAAGTGTTTAAAAAGTAAATGAAACAAAGTGATGTGTCTTCTGCTCCTCTGTGTGGCCTGTAAGCAAACTGCATGGGATCAGGTGCTGGCTCAGTTTTCCTTAAAACTTCTGACCTTACCAGTTTTTCAAAAGTTTTCATTAAAATTGATGTGAGAGCAACCGGCCTAAAATCATTTACACTTTTGGGGCAACTGGGTTTGGGAACAGGGACTACCACAGCCTCCTTCCTGACCTTAGGTGCATGCTGTGCCTGTAAAGACTCATTAACATGTATATAGTGGAATACAGCACTCAGTTCTTCTGCACAAGGTTTAAGTAAACGACCACAGATGTTGTCAGGTCCACGAGGCCTCTTCCACATCCTTGTGGTCGATGTCAAAGTGCTGGTTGTCTTCCAGTTTGTAATTCAGTTCCTGACTTTCATTACTAAAATCAAAGGTATCAAAACGAATATCAAAGCGATTGAGTGCATTAGCAAACTCAGCGTCTGAATTGAAGCCATCCAAAGTGACCTGACTGCTGTTCTTGGGATTCCCGAGACCTGCGATAGTTTTCATTCTAGACCAGGCTGAGCCAAGGTTGTTTGCAGCCATCTTCTTCTCTAGTTCAGTTTTATGATTCTGTTTTGCTTGTAAAATGTCTATTTTCAGCTCTTAGCTATATGCAGATCAGAGGCTACTCCCTGTTTAAAAACGAGTTTATTGTTCTGTCTGCTGGGTTTAACAGATTTGGTCCCTCATGGTTTGTTGTTAGGGTGATGTTTAACTCGCTTACAAGGAACGATCAAGTCCCTGCAGAAGGTGCATATGAGCATGTTACATCAACAGGTTCATCCACGTCATCACCACAAGATGGTGAAACATGTCCCCGTCAGTGCAGTCATAACATTCCTGCAGGCAGAGCATCGATTCTTTTAGATTGTTTTTTTAAATATACATTTATAATTATATATAACTTGTATCAAGGTTGCTGAATAAGCAAGCCCCAGTAATGATTATGACTCTTTTGTTTTTTTTACTTTAATAGGAATAAATAGCATGAACACAAAACAAATCCTCCTTTCTGCACAGTCATCAAAACATACACTTAGCTCAAAAAGACTAAATGTCAAGACAATACACAAATATTAAACCATTAAATCAAAATGTTAATATCGTGCTGTTAAAACAGACACTCGCCCTCCCGACTCTCTCAGTGATCTGTGAGAAACCACTTCCTCCAGAGAAAACAGACAGGAAGCGACTCCTCGAGGCAGGCGGGTGCAGCATCCTCGTACTCTAATGTTGTGTTAATAATCGAGTTGCGGTTTCTGTTGCCGCGGGTTCTCCCCACTGAGTCATAATAAATATGCGGACTTGTCTGTATAACAGTCAGCGCCGCTCTACTGGAGTTCAGTCTTCTGTGGGTCTGCTGATCAGTGAAAGGAGAGTTAAGTTACATTAAATGGACGTGGAGGAGTTCAGTTACACAGTTTCTCTCTCGCCTCTAATCTCAAGCTTCACTCTCCTCGTCCTCGTGCTGCTTTTCATCTTCACACCTGTTGAAGGTAAGATCATTCAATATTGTACTCGCGCCATATTGTTACCACAGCAACGACTGCAAATGTTAGTTTTGTAAATATATATGTAGAGGAAAGCGGGCTGATCTAAAAGAGACATCGATCCCTTTGTCTCCAAGTTACATTTATATTTGTTTTGTTCTTTTCGTTCATTGTTTTTTATTAATTCAGTTTAATCTATAACACTTTAGTAATTCAATGACCAAGAAACTACATTTAATTCACATAAATCTCGGCCTTTCCAACAAATGTTTAACATTTTAAATGTTTAAAATTGATATTTTTATTTTATCAATTGATTGTTTAATTCTTGTAATGTTTAGTCTTCCAAAATTGTACTATAGTTGTTTATGTGTTGTTGTTCATGTGGAGCACTTGGGCTGTAAATTTGTATAAATGTTGCTGTATGAATAAATACAGTTGAGATGAAAGTATAATTTAGAGGTGTTTAATTGACTGTTTTCATTCTGTCCATCGGATCACTCAGAGGAAAATGTACGTTCATCTTCTTTTTTTTAAACTCAAGACTGTGAACCACTTCCTGTTCTTCCCGTGTGTGAGGTACAGGGCTGGAACCTCAGTTTGACTACTTGCTGCTAAAGTCAGAGCAGGGGGCGGGTCTTTCCACATCTTGTAGTGTTTTAGAGACACTTGTTGACTGTTTCCTGCAGTGTTGAACATCTGGCGCTGTCTTGAAACATATTACTGCAGCTTATACTTATTTTATTTGACTATGAATGAAACGTCTTGAGGGAAACCAGCTTTAGCTGTGGTTGTAGTTCACATTGACGCTGCATTGGCATCAAGGCTTTGTGTCATCAGTTGTGTGTAATGAGCAGGATGATGAACACAAAGGAGTATTGTGATGTAGAGACAGACTGTAGATGTGGACCTCCAACACCTTGATGTGATGTGTTGGTGACTCTTCACCTCTGTCTCCTCTCACAGGGAGGAGATGACCTGCTGCATCCTGCTGCTCTTCATCCTGACCTCCTGTGTCTGTGGTGAGTTGACTTTTGTATGTTTAAAGCACTACAGCTCTGAAGCATCACTAAACACTCCACAGGAACATCTAGAGATGCAGTTTAAAGGCTCTCATGTTAAAGCTGTTTGTCTGCTCCTCACTCTCCCTCTCTGTCTCCTCAACAGCATCATTAGTAGTGAATGTGACACAGAGCTCCTATCAGGCAGAGGAGAACCACAACATCACTCTGGAATGGACCTTCACCACCAGAACAGACGGTTCCCTCAAGTCCCTTAATATCATCTGTGAGATGTTAACTGATGTCAGACCCTTCATCCTGTTTCAACTTCATGAAGGTGTCGAGGTTCCAGAGTCTCAGGATGAACGGTTTGCAGGACGAGTCCAGTTTGACAAAGACGTCCTCAGAGAAGGACGACTCAGACTTCATGTGTCCAGACTCAGGACTGATGACTCAGGTCTTTACCTGTGTGATGTGCTCACAAGTTATGGGAGGAACTTTAAGACATGTCAACTCAATGTCACTGGTAAGTTGATTCAGTAGAAGTTTCAATGAAGCAGCTTTGTTTAGATGTTGTTGTATCTCGTTTTCTTTTCAGTGAAAATGTTTCTTCTTCACATGAATAAAACAGATTTCTTTGGTTTCTTTGCAGCAGCGAGAGCAACAACTCTGAGAAGAGATCCTCCACCGACAGAAAGTGGAACACCACCAGAGAGTCGGGGAAGGATCGGCCTCTTCTGTGGACTGGGACTGACAGCTGCTGCACTGGTTTTGTCTTTATTTGCTCTCTGCATTAAAAACAAGATTTCTACTCAGCACAACAAAACATACACGATCTAAAACACATCAAGACTGAGATGTTCAGCCTTCAAGTGTTTGTACAAAAAGAGTCTGATGGAGGACTTCAGTCAGTCGGAGACACTAGATCTGTGTATGACTCATATATCTGAGGATTCACAGCAGCATTAAGGTATGAACTATGAATTATGTTTGCCAGTGTCTAATAGAAGCTCAAATATTGATCAGTATATCGAGGAGTGATATTATGAAGGATATAGAAAAGTAGTAAAAGTTATATTGCACATGTTTATATCTTGTATATTTATTTTATACATTAACGTTTTGCACTTAAAGCTTCATGTGATGTAACGCAAAGAAAGAAGCAGAGATTAAATATACGTGTTAAATAAGGTAAACATGCTACTCAGCATTATTTCAATACATTGAACACAGAGTTCAGATCTTTCCAGATGGATGTTCTCCCCTGATCACTTCCTGAAGAAGACAAAAGGAAAGATGTTTACATTGTAAATGTATGTTGGCTGTAACATTGAATTGTAAATGTTGGGAGGCCCAACAGCGACTCCTAGTGGACTAAAACAAGAGAGACATGTTGAAGAGTTCTGTGTACTATCCATCATCATCATCATCATCATCATCGCTCCTGTTCCCAGATCTTCACACTTTGTGTCAGAGACTTTAAAATACTATGGACAGTACTGCTTACCGTCTCCAGAGTCACAACCAAAGAGGAGCAGATTTCAGTTTTTATAACAGACTCACAGAAAGCTGCAGGTTTACATCAGCTCAGAGCAGAAGACCTTTCTGTTTACCACCATTTCATCAAATACAATTTGGAAACACACACACGGATACATGTTTTTTATTTCAATGTTTCTGACAAACTGAAGAATGTATTCCTTTGTGTGTTAAGCTACACTATTACACTATACAGCTATTGAGGAATCCACAGATGCTGGAAGATTTCTACATTTTTTTATATACATATACACACACACACACACACACACACACACACCCTTTTATTGTTGTTGAACGTGTTATTTACTGTTACTGATCGTCATTCTCTCACTGTATTGAGTTAACACTGTATTAATGATGAAGACCACTAGAGGGAGCCTTTGTGTCTGCATGTTACAGCTGCAAAGTCGTTGATGACCGGCCGTGGCTGGTCTCATTGTCCTGGAGCCGACTAACAATAACAGAGTCATCTGCATACTTTAAGATGCTCCTATTTTCATACCTGCTCTGACACATATTTGTGTAGAGGATGAATAATAGGGGCGAAAGCACACATCCTTGTGGGAGCCAGTGGAGGGGGGATGAGCTGTACCGTAGTGCAGTCTCCCGAAACGTTATTGGCCGACAGTCTACTGTGCGAAAGTGAAACATTTGCGCCCCCAGCGGTCAAAGCCTGCGTAAAGCCTGCGTTAATTGAAGAATGTGTAATGTCGCCATCAAGTGGTCAATTTATATCGGTGGAATCAGTAAATGTAGAATGAATATTTGCTCCCTGATGTTGTCAAACTGTGGTATCAGCAGCAGAATCATGTACCACTATTTACTCCAAGCACATGTTAGTTTGTGTATCACAATGACTTCTTTCATGATTATTGTCATACATGCACCACAATACACAAGACCTGGAAACAGAAATCTGCACATTGGTCCACCAGCTGCTAGACGTGTCCCTCCATACGTAAAGATCTTTAAGACTTTCTTTGTGTTTACAGGCGAGAAAAATATGCACACAAGATTCCCACGTGTGGAATATGAAGGAGTCCACAGGAGGAGTCTAGCACACGCCTCACCTCCTTTCAAAGTAGATGTTGCACACACTGTTGTCATCATCTGGATTGATTCCACGTGTGTAAAATTGTCCATTTCAGATTGTAATAAACTATTTATTGTGATGCCTGTTGAAGCTATAATAGAATGACACAGAGTCCGTGCGCATGCGTGTTCCAGCAGTAAACCCAAGAGTTGTATTTTAGGTGAACATACAGACAGAATGTGCTCTGCTCTCATTAAGATGTCCTGGGAGCTTCTTGTTGACAGCACACAGTCTATAGTTCCATATTTACGACGTTTTATATGAGACATTGAATGCGTTGAAATCACGTCTTCGTGTAGACCACATATCACCGGCCAGCGTAATATGATTTTGGAGAAATACGTTTAAAGTAACCAAAATCGCGTCTCTTTCAACCTACAACTTAACAAACCATCAATATTTTAAAACAAATTGGTGTTTTGTGACACGTTGATATTGTAACCGTAATTTAGCCGGTTGAAAAGACGGTTAAAATACGTCTAAGACGTTCAGACCCCATATCAACGCTTTTTCAACCAGAAATCAACGTTGACATCCGGGTTAGTTACTGACTTCCAAGTAGCGCAAACACAGTCAAGTGTGGTTGCGCTACTTGACTCAAATGACTGTGGTTATAACCACAGTCACATAACTGCATCGGCTCCTCGTGTGCTGCTTGTCGCGAAGAATTCAGACACAAACTGGAGAACTTTGTCTCTTTATTTCTTTCCACGACTGAAGACGTACGAGGTAATGAATGAATGCATGTGTTCATGTTGGTGTTATTATCATATACATCATGTTGAACAGATTTATATGTGTAGAGTGGTGCTGTCGCTGAGTTGCAGTAATAATAAGATGTTAACAGATGATAATAAGACAATTAGATCTCAAGCGCATCTCCAACAATGCTCATTAAATATAAAAAGTTATGGTAATCCAAGAAATAAAATACTGTAAAGTTAATATACAAATAAATATATATGTGTGTGTGTGTGTGTGTGTGTGCTATACAGGTGTTCAGTTATTACAGAATGAGCTGAATGTAACTAGTGTAGTCTTATGCGTAATGATACGTTATAAAGAGATGTAAACAGATAGTAAAACAGTAAGTAATGTAAAAGTGACATTTCAAAAGTAAAACACGGTGTCAAGTGATTTGAGCTCAACAGTCTAAAGTCTGATCTCATAGTGGATGAAGGTGTTTGGTGTTGGGAGTGAATGCTGCGGTAAAATAAAGTTATGATCACTTCTGTGTATTATTGTACAGATTCATTATGTGAGGATTGATGTATTAGACAAGATGTTTAGGGTAATAACGTGGTGGTTCATTCAGTGAAGAACAGTTAAAAAGATGTGATGCATTGAAGACACATCAGAATAAAACCTGATCCATTAAAAACAGCTGTATTATTTAAATTACACTTTTCAACAACAACATGAGGTTGTGTGTGTTCACTGTGTGGTATTTGTTATAAATGTTGGTACATAGATGTTCATAGTTGATTGATTGATGACAATAAGAAGCTTGATGTGTTGGAGGAAACATGAGAGAAATGTTTGAGGACACTAACTGTTAAGTTATCGGGTGTGAAACAAACTCTGGAGGGAAACACGTCATGAAGAGAGAGACACAAAGTGAGCATGAACTAGAAACAGGAAACAGCGACGACAAGATGCATCAAGAAACTAGCATGACTTGACCACAGCAGGCCGTAGCATAAAAGGAACTGTATGAAATCGCAGTTCACTTTTCAGCCTCATCTTCAATGAATAAGGAAGTCACAGAAACAGTTGCTTTCTGTTAGGCTATGTTTGTTGATATATTTATGTGGACACGTGTACCTACATTGTATGCTATCTTATTCTTTTTATGTCTGCCTGTCAAACACTTTGCTGCGTTTTGATATGTATAAATAAGCGTTATTATTATCATTCACACAAGATATGTTTTAAGATTAAACCTTCGTCGCACAACATGAGACTAAAAGCCAACAATCGAGCATTAAATATTACAATTACACAGAAAATGAGGATTTTCTACAAAACGTGGCGTTTCTTGTCAAATCTAATCCGGCCCCTCGCTCTCGTGAGGTTATCGTTGCCCAAGTGTGCATGACGTCAGAGCAAGTTGGACACAAATCTAACCGGCATGCATTGTGCGCCGATCGGCGGTGATCGATTCTGCGCACGTCAGGTTTATCTCAAACGAGCCTATAATCACTATGACAGACCCGCCTACTCTATCTGACTGCTTGCTGCTAAAGTCAGAGCAGGGGGCGGGTCTTTCCACATCTTGTAGTGTTTAGAGACACTTGTTGACTGTTTCCTGCAGTGTTGAACATCTGGCGCTGTCTTGAAACATATTACTGCAGCTTATACTTATTTCATTTGACTATGAATGAAACGTCTTGAGGGAAACCAGCTTTAGCTGTGGTTGTAGTTCACATTGACGTTTGTGTCATCAGTTGTGTGTAATGAGCAGGATGATGAACACAAAGGAGTATTGTGATGTAGAGACAGACTGTAGATGTGGACCTCCAACACCTTGATGTGATGTGTTGGTGACTCTTCACCTCTGTCTCCTCTCACAGGGAGGAGATGACCTGCTGCATCCTGCTGCTCTTCATCCTGACCTCCTGTGTCTGTGGTGAGTTGACTTTTGTATGTTTAAAGCACTACAGCTCTGAAGCATCACTAAACACTCCACAGGAACATCTAGAGATGCAGTTTAAAGGCTCTCATGTTAAAGCTGTTTGTCTGCTCCTCACTCTCCCTCTCTGTCTCCTCAACAGCATCATTAGTAGTGAATGTGACACAGAGCTCCTATCAGGCAGAGGAGAACCACAACATCACTCTGGAATGGACCTTCACCACCAGAACAGACGGTTCCCTCAAGTCCCTTAATATCTTCTGTGAGATGTTAACTGATCTCAGACCCTTCGTCCTGTTTCAACTTCATGAAGGTGTCGAGGTTCCAGAGTCTCAGCATGAACGGTTTGCAGGACGAGTCCAGTTTGACAAAGACGTCCTCAGAGAAGGACGACTCAGACTCCACATGTCCAGACTCAGGACTGATGACTCAGGTCTTTACCAGTGTGGTGTGACCACAGGTTTTGGTTGGAGATCAAAGAAATGTCACCTCAACGTCACAGGTGAGTTGATTCAGTAGAAGTTTCCTGGACTAAAAAGAACCTGATTATTGTCGTTACACTTCCTTCTTACAGGATCTGTGAAATATGTTCCAGTTTAATCTGTTGAGGACGTTTAGTTTATGTTGTAGTGAGATGTTGTTTCTTCTCATCAATGACTCAGACTTGTTTGGTCTCTTTACAGCAGAGAGGGATCGGCCCAAACCTGAGACACCAAACTCATCAAGTGGAGGAAGAGATGCTTCAACGACAGGAAGTCCATCACAAGCAGAGAGTCATGGATGGATCGTCCTCTACTGTGTAGTGGGACTGATAGTAGCAGGAACTCTGCTGGGTGTTTGTTACTATCTGCGTAGAAAACATTCAACGAGTTCCTCTGCCTATAAAACAAGGTCCAATGATTCACTCTCCACCAATAGAACTAGATCCATTGATTTCCTCCATATAGACGAAGATGAATCTAGTCTCTCAGAGGTCAGAGGTCGGGGGTCCAAAGCAGCGTCTGAAGGTCTCGTTGTGATGATCTGATGTCTGAATGAGCTGCTCAGTCACAGCTGGTCGTAGCGGAGTGAGAGGAGTTATCTATGGTCTTCATCTCCTCCTTCATCCTCCTCTTCATCACTGTGTGATGGTTTTCATCTCCTCCTTCATCCTCCTCTTCATCACTGTGTGATGCTCTTCATCTCCTCCTTCATCCTCCTCTTCATCACTGTCTGTCCAGCAGTGTGACCTCAGAGCCTGATAGACGACAGAGGAATCAGAGCTCTGGTTCATTACTCTGATGGGACTCTTCATCAGTTCATTACTCTGATGGGACTCTTCATCAGTTCATTACTCTGATGGGACTCTTCATCAGTTCATTACTCTGATGGGACTCTTCATCAGTTCATTACTCTGATGGGACTCTTCATCAGTTCATTACTCTGATGGGACTCTTCATCAGTTCATTACTCTGATGGGACTCTTCATCAGTTCATTACTCTGATGGGACTCTTCATCAGTTCATTACTCTGATGGGACTCTTCATCAGTTCATTACTCTGATGGGACTCTTCATCAGTTCATTACTGTCGTCTACATCTTAGATCTGAAACCATCAGTCTGTTCTTTGTATTGAAACACTGCTGAGGAGCATGAATTCATCTTCTATGTTTGTCTGTTACAGTCAGCTGTTATTTACGGTCATTGTTTCATTGTGTATATGTTTTAAAGTCAAGCTCATATGTATTAATGCTATTAAATGAACCTTTATATTGTTCTACCAGCAGACTGTTTGCTTGTAAACCCGCAGCAGCTCTCACGTCTCTGAACACCATCACAGCACATTTACTCGTGATGTGAAACTGTCTGAATGTGCAACAAAACCAGGAACATTTATCCAAAAACATGAATGTTTTAATAGTTTCCCTCTGAGGTAGAAGTGCACCGTGCTGCAAGTCCTTTGAGTTGAGCTGCATGTTCTGTGTTTGTATGATGAATATGGAGGTTATGGTTTTAATTAATGTGTGAGACTATATGAGGAGATTTGTTTCCTTCTGCTTTCCATAAATGTAAAGTTGATGTTGATATTAATTTTATAATGAGAATTAGTTTATTGACTGTTTGCTATATTTACTGTTCACTGCATTGTTCAAAATAAATACAAATAAAGTGAAACAAAATGATTCTTTATCCGTTCATATCCTCATGAATCCCACTAATATACATTATGACTTTATGAACATAATAAAGATCAGCATATTGTTTGTGCTGTAAGTCGTTTGAGTCTTTTGAAAGTTATTTTGGACTCAGTGAGTTAAAATAATGACGATGGATGAAAGACGGTGAGTAACAGACAGGATTAAACACAGTGAGGTTAAACTACAGCTTCATATTTAAACACATTAATGACACCGTGTGGTGAGTTCATGTGAGACGATGAACGTTTGATCTGAACCAACTGAACTGAAGCAGCACGAGGAAGATGTGAACAGTTGATCAGTCGTGTTAACATGCAACAAATCTCAAGTTCAGAAGAGAACTGATTATTGTTTCATAAGAGCAGTTACATGTTGTTTTATATCAAAACTACACTCTGATGATACTTCAGCATCACTTTCACTTTCAAGTGGAGCAACACGATGCAGCTCCTCGTGCAGCAGACGTCTGGTTCCTCCTACTTCCTCATGTAAAACATTAACGGTGAAAACATAAATAGAATGATGTTGAGCCGCCCTCAGTTCTTTATCAATCTACCGCTGGTTAATAAATGACGTCATTCATTTACTGCAGTCTTCTTTTATTTATTTAAATATCTGTAAACAGTTGTGAGTAACAATCAGTGACTATGAGGTGACTTGTAAATGTCTCTTGTGTTCCTCAGGTGGAGGTGAAGTATTGAACTGAGAGCATTTCAACGTTTGAAAGAGGTTTAAAACACGGTGATGTTTAAAAGATGGTTCAAAGTGGTTCAGAAGTGAAAGACCAGATTTCACAGGATTTGCAATATTGTCTTTCAACTGTAAGCCTCTAAAGTTATGATATATTATTATTAGAACAATGTAGAGGACGAACACATGTTAGTACTGCAAATCCCGCAGCATTAAGGTATGAACGGAAATAACAAATAAGCATAATCTGCTCTGTGTTCACTTTATTGAAATAAGACGAGATAGAACTTTATTAATCCTGATATGAAATACTCAAACATAAGTTTGATCAAAGATTACATCAGAAAAATGACAAAAAACAATATAATACAAAAATATGAACAATAGAATAACAATTATTAAGAGTAAAATAAATAATAGTGACATCATTGATAAATATAATATACTTGCATGAAGAGTAAAGTAAATAGATAAAGAGAATAAAGTTCATCAGAAGTAATACTGACATCAGTGTCTAATAGAAGCTCAGATATTGATCAGTATATCGAGGAGTGATGTTATGAAGGATGTAGAAAAGTAGTAAAAGTTATGTTGCACATGTTTATCATGTATATTTATTCTGTACATTAACCTTTTGCACTTAAAGCTTTATGTGATGAATGTGTTCATATTATTGAGGAATCAACAGATGGAAGATTTCTATGTATTTTTATATATACACACACACACACACACACACACACACACACACCCTTTTATTGTTGTTGAACGTGTTATTTACTGTTATTGATCATCATTCTCTCACTGTATTGAGTTAACACTGTATTAATGATGAAGACCACTAGAGGGAGCCTTTGTGTCTGCATGTTACAGCTGCAAAGTCGTCGATGACCGGCCGTGGCTGGTCTCATTGTCCTGGAGCCGACTAACAATAACAGAGTCATCTGCATACTTTAAGATGCTCCTATTTTCATACCTGCTCTGACACATATTTGTGTAGAGGATGAATAATAGGGGCGAAAGCACACATCCTTGTGGGAGCCAGTGGAGGAGCAAACTTCCATTGACCCTCACTCTTTGTGTCCTGTTGGTTAAAAAGTCAAGAATCCAGCCCACAAGATTGTGACTTAAGTCAAATTGTTCTAGAAGCCTACTGGTTCAAATATGGGGTTGAACTGTGTTCAAAGCAGAGGAGAAATCAACAAATAGAAGTGTAACATGAGATCCCTCCAAGTGTTTAAAAAGTAAATGAAACAAAGTGATGTGTCTTCTGCTCCTCTGTGTGGCCTGTAAGCAAACTGCATGGGATCAGGTGCTGGCTCAGTTTTCCTTAAAACTTCTGACCTTACCAGTTTTTCAAAAGTTTTCATTAAAATTGATGTGAGAGCAACCGGTCTAAAATCATTTACACTTTTGGGGCAACTGGGTTTGGGAACAGGGACTACCACAGCCTCCTTCCTGACCTTAGATGCATTCTGTGCCTGTAAAGACTCATTAACATGTATATAGTGGAATACAGCACTCAGTTCTTCTGCACAAGGTTTAAGTAAACGACCACAGATGTTGTCAGGTCCAAGAGGCCTCTTCCACATCCTTGTGGTCGATGTCAAAGTGCTGATTGTCTTCCAGTTTGTAATTCAGTTCCTGAATTTCATTACTAAAATCAAAGGTATCAAAACGAATATCAAAGCGATTGAGTGCATTAGCAAACTCAGCGTCTGAATTGAAGCCATCCAAAGTGACCTGACTGCTGTTCTTGGGATTCCCGAGACCTGCGATAGTTTTCATTCTAGACCAGGCTGAGCCAAGGTTGTTTGCAGCCATCTTCTTCTCTAGTTCAGTTTTATGATTCTGTTTTGCTTGTAAAATGTCTATTTTCAGCTCTTAGCTATATGCAGATCAGAGGCTACTCCCTGTTTAAAAACGAGTTTATTTTTCTGTCTGCTGGGTTTAACAGATTTGGTCCCTCATGGTTTGTTGTTAGGGTGATGTTTAACTCGCTTACAAGGAACGATCAAGTCCCTGCAGAAGGTGCATATGAGCATGTTACATCAACAGGTTCATCCACGTCATCACCACAAGATGGTGAAACATGTCCCCGTCAGTGCAGTCATAACATTCCTGCAGGCAGAGCATCGATTCTTTTAGATTTGTTTTCTTCTTTTTTTAACATATATATTTATAATTATGTATAACTTGTATCAAGGTTGCTGAATAAGCAAGCCCCAGTAATGATTATGACTCTTTTGTTTTTTACTTTAATAGGAATAAATAGCATGAACACAAAACAAATCCTCCTTTCTGCACAGTCATCAAAACATACACTTAGCTCAAAAAGACTAAATGTCAAGACAATACACAAATATTAAACCATTAAATCAAAATGTTAATCTCGTGCTGTTAAAACAGACAGTCACCCTCCCGACTCTCTCAGTGATCTGTGAGAAACTATTACCTCTAACAGAGGAAACCACTTCCTCTAAGTTTCAGTGACAGACAGGAAACACCTCAAGGCACACGAATGCAGCATCCTCGCACTCAATGTGTTTATCACAGAGTTGCGGTTGCAGTGGGTTCTCCCCACTGAGTCATAATAAATATGCGGACTTGTCTGTATAACAGTCAGCGCCCTCGAGTTCAGTCTTCTGTGGGTCTGCTGATCAGTGAAAGGAGAGTTAAGTTACATTAAATGGACGTGGAGGAGTTCAGTTACAGTTTCTCTCTCGCCTCTAATCTCAAGCTTCACTCTCCTCGTCCTCGTGCTGCTTTTCATCTTCACACGTGTTGAAGGTAAGATCATTCAATATTGTACTCGCGCCATATTGTTACCACAGCAACTCCTGCAAATATTAGTTTTGTAAATATAATTGAATATATGGATGGATTTTACACATTATGCAGTTAATTCCTTTTTTCTGTGCAAAAGTGCGTCGCTGACTTTCAATAATTGTGGATATTTTTTCCCAGAATGTAAATCATTTAAAATCTTGATGGGGTCAACCCTTCTACATTTAGACTGTAGTGAAGTCAATAACCTGACAATAGACTCTCTGTGTGCTCAGTTATTAGGCAAGTTGTATTTTTGAGGATTCATTTTATTATTGAACAACTACAGAGCTCTCTGTCAATCCAAGATGTTCATAAACCTCAAACCTGAATATTTAAGAAAGTAAGAGTGAGGTTTTGGCTTTCTGAGGAGAATATGTGCACAATTAATGTGCAACTATTAGTCTGCAGAAATATTATGCAACTAAATTAAAAACGAAAAAGAAATTTCCCATCTCACTTGTTTATTTTCAGTTGTTAAAGTGAGAATAATAAACAAAGAACTCAAAACTTACAAATAAACATTTCTGACATTTCAAAATAAATCAGGGGGGGGTCACTAAATCAGTGACCCCCCCCCCCCTTCTGTTCAGTAACAGTAATAAGATTCATTCATGGATTCTGTCACTTTCTTGAACTGTTGACGATCAACTTGTTGTGCAGCAGCAACCACAGCGTCCCAGAACCTGTTCTGAGAGGTGGACTGCTTCCTTCACCGTAAATCTCCCGTTCAAGAAGTGCCCACAAGTTCTCCACAGGGTTTAGGTGAGGAAGGGAGCCATGTCGTTCTTTCATCTTTAAGGCCTTTACTGGCCACGCAGTGGAGTACTTCCATGCATGAGATGGAGCATTGTCTGCATAAAAACCATGGTCTTCTTGAAAGATGCAGACTATTTCTTGTGCCACTGCTTGAAGAAAGTGTCTTCTAAAAACTGGCTGTAGATTTGGGAGTTGATTTTGAGTTCATCTTCAACCTGAAAAGGTCCAACGAGCTCATCTTTAATAATACCAGCTGGACCTTTTTAAAGAGATGTGATGCATTGAAGACACATCAGAATAAAACCTGATCCATTATAAACAGCTGTATTATTTAAATTACACTTTTCAACAACAACATGAGGTTGTGTGTGTTCTCTGTGTGGTATTTGTTATAAATGTTGGTGCATAGATGTTCATAGTGTGATTGATGACAATAAGAAGCTTGATGTGTTGGAGGAAACATGAGAGAAATGTTTGAGGAAGGGAAAAACCCTATGTGAGCATTCATGCAGTTATGAGATTGGGGAAGTTGCAGCAGTGCCAGAGCAGGTGGTGACTCATTACTTCCCGTTAAGTTGTCAGATGTGAAACTGACTCTGGATGGTAAACACGTCGTGTAGGGGAGACAAAAAGTGAGACGAGTGATGAAACGACAACAACCAGTTTGAGCGCCTGAGTACTTGTTCACATATCATATGACAGAATCGCCCACTCTGCCTCTATTTGACTACTTGCTGCTAAAGGCAACGGGCGGGACTTTCAGCATCTTGTAGTGTTTTAGAGACACGTGTTGACTGTTTCCTGTCGTGTTGAACATCTGGCGCTGTCTTGAAACATATTACTGCAGCTTATACTTATTTCATTTGACTATGAATGAAACGTCTTCAGGGAAACCAGCTTTAGCTGTGGTTGTAGTTCACATTGACGCTGCATTGGCATCAAGGCTTTGTGTCATCAGTTGTGTGTAATGAGCAGGATGATGAACACAAAGGAGTATTGTGATGTAGAGACAGACTGTAGATGTGGACCTCCAACACCTTGATGTGATGTGTTGGTGACTCTTCACCTCTGTCTCCTCTCACAGGGAGGAGATGACCTGCTGCATCCTGCTGCTCTTCATCCTGACCTCCTGTGTCTGTGGTGAGTTGACTTTTGTATGTTTAAAGCACTACAGCTCTGAAGCATCACTAAACACTCCACAGGAACATCTAGAGATGCAGTTTAAAGGCTCTCATGTTAAAGCTGTTTGTCTGCTCCTCACTCTCCCTCTCTGTCTCCTCAACAGCATCATTAGTAGTGAATGTGACACAGAGCTCCTATCAGGCAGAGGAGAACCACAACATCACTCTGGAATGGACCTTCACCACCAGAACAGACGGTTCCCTCAAGTCCCTTAATATCATCTGTGAGATGTTGACTTTTATCAGACACGTCCTGTTTCATCTTCATGAAGGTGTCGAGGTTCCAGAGTCTCAGGATGAACGGTTTGCAGGACGAGTCCAGTTTGACAAAGACGTCCTCAGAGAAGGACGACTCAGACTTCATGTGTCCAGACTCAGGACTGATGACTCAGGTCTTTACCTGTGTAAAGTGCTCACAAGTTATGGGAGGAACTTTAAGACATGTCAACTCAATGTCACTGGTAAGTTGATTCAGTAGAAGTTTCAATGAAGCAGCTTTGTTTAGATAAATAAGAACCTGGAAGAAAAGGATTGTGGACTTCCACCATCTCTAAACCTTCTTGCAGTTTGTGGGAAATGTGTTTCAACTTAATTTGTTGTATCTCGTTTTCTTTTCAGTGAAAATGTTTTTTCTTCACATGAATAAAACAGATTTGTTTGGTTTCTTTGCAGCAGCGAGAGCAACAACTCTGAGAAGAGATCCTCCACCGACAGAAAGTGGAACACCACCAGAGAGTCGGGGAAGGATCGGCCTCTTCTGTGGACTGGGACTGACAGCTGCTGCACTGGTTTTGTCTTTATTTGCTCTCTGCATTAAAAACAAGATTTCTACTCAGCACAACAAAACATACACGATCTAAAACACATCAAGACTGAGATGTTCAGTATTCAAGTGTTTGTACAAAAAGAGTCTGATGGAGGACTTCAGTCAGTCTGAGACACTGGATCTGTGTATGACTCATATATCTGAGGATTCACAGCAGCATTAAGGTATGAACTATGAACTATGTTTGCCAGTGTCTAATAGAAGCTCAAATATTGATCAGTATACCGAGGAGTGATATTATGAAGGATATAGAAAAGTAGTAAAAGTTATATTGCACATGTGTATATCTTGTATATTTATTTTATACATTAACGTTTTGCACTTAAAGCTTCATGTGATGTAACGCAAAGAAAGAAGCAGAGATTAAATATACGTGTTAAATAAGGTAAACATGCTACTCAGCATTATTTCAATACATTGAACACAGTGTAGAGTTCAGATCTTTCTAGATGGATGTTATCCCCTGATCACTTCCTGAAGAAGACAAAAGGAAAGATGTTTACATTGTAAATGTATGTTGGCTGTAACATTGGATTGTAAATGTTGGGAGGCCCAACAGCGACTCCTAGTGGACTAAAACAAGAGACATGTTGAAGAGTTCTGTGTACTATCCATCATCATCATCATCATCATCATCATCGCTCCTGTTCCCAGATCTTCACACTTTGTGTCAGAGACTTTAAAATACTATGGACAGTACTGCTTACCGTCTCCAGAGTCACAACCAAAGAGGAGCAGATTTCAGTTTTTATAACAGACTCACAGAAAGCTGCAGGTTTACATCAGCTCAGAGCAGAAGACCTTTCTGTTTACCACCATTTCATCAAATACAATTTGGAAACACACACACGGATACATGTTTTTTATTTCAATGTTTCTGACAAACTGAAGAATGTATTCCTTTGTGTGTTAAGCTACACTATTACACTATACAGCTATTGAGGAATCCACAGATGCTGGAAGATTTCTACATTTTTTTATATACACACACACACACACACACACACACACACACACACACACGCCCTTTTATTGTTGTTGAACGTGTTATTTACTGTTATTGATCGTCATTCTCACTGTATTGAGTTAACACTGTATTAATGATGAAGACCACTAGAGGGAGCCTTTGTGTCTGCATGTTACAGCTGTGATCATTAGACCATCAGGCTCTTTAAATATAACTATGATCACTTTTACTTTATTTTATTTGTGAGGTTTTTGCTTCTTGTGTCATCTGACTTCTGATCTGATCAATTAAACATTAAGATGTTTGTGTATTTCTATACTTTAGTTTAACGACCTGAAGAATCAGTTGATGAATGATTTGTATGTTTTTTTCCTAACTAAATAAAATGAGTTTAAATTCACTGAGCTGACTTTTGCATGAACTAGTTCTGTTGATCTGAATGATTTGTCACATATAACACAAATGGAGAAGATGTTTTGGTTTTTAATATACTTTATATTTTGACACATTATTTAATTAATACAATATTTAGAGGTCATAGATATGAAGATAAGTTATTAAAACGTCTCTACACACAAACAGAAACATAATCTAAATAGAACCAATCATCAGTAACATCTTTAAAAAGCATCACCTCTCTGCTCCTACAGTCACACAATCATTTACATATACACAAATAAACAACAATGTACCTCTGAGATGTAGTGGTAGAGAAGTATAAAGTGTTTTAAAATTGTACTCAAATCAAATAGTTTCAGAAATACTGAAGATGTTTAAAGTCTTCGTGGTTTGCAGCACTTTATTTCAGCCACCAGGTGGCGCCACTTTCACCTGCGGAAGAGAAGAGAAATATTCAAGTCACCTCATCGTCACTGATTGTTACTCAAAACGTTTTGCAGATATTTAAATAAATAAAAGAACTGCAGTAAATGAATGACGTCATTTAGAGACATTTAGACTGTTTACTGTTGGATGCTCCACATGAAAAGAACAAAGAACAGAGACTATGAGGGACAGATTATCATCTTCAAAATAATTCCTCAAAACAGGAACTAGTTTGTAGAATCTAAAAGCGGAAGTAAACGTTCAGAATAAATGTATTTTATTTGTTATAACATTCTTCGTGGATATTAGTTTGAATGATCAACTTAGTTGCTGCGTTTCCTCTCTGAGAAAGAGGAAGTAGAGTTTTTATAAAGTGCGCAACAAGGAAAAGCAGCTTGCACCTTTGTTGATTTGTGCAGATTTAACCGTATAAATGATTATATTGTTTATATGTATTAACACTGAACACTAACGTGTTTATGGATCCTGAAACGGTGGCTCGGGTCAACCCTTCTACATTTAGACTGAAGTGAAGTCAATAACCTGACAATAGAATCTATAAGCTACATTATTGTCATATTTTATGTATTTTGGAGGCAAATATAGAAAAAAAAAAAGACACAATATATGAGCAAAATACGAAATCTGTTCAACATGATTTATATGATAACACCAACATTAACACATTCATTCATTCATTACCTCGTACGTCTTCAGTCGTGTAAAGAAATAAAGAGACAAGGTTCTCCAGTTTAGGTCTGAATTCTTCTCAGTGACAAGCAGCACGCGAGGAGTCGATGTGCAGATCTCTGGACTGACATTGAGGCCAGTGCAGCTTTATATACCGAGGTAGGAGTTTTCAGTTTCAGTTGACTCAGAGGGAAAGCAGGCTCCTCCCCTTAACTCAGAGGAACAGTGTTGTTGTTTTTGGTGCTTTATTCCCCACCAGTCAACAGCGTTGATGGTTTGGTTCTGATCTTCACTGTACGACGGAAAAGACACAACAAGGTAAAGTGTAAATAGAGTCGATGCTGATGTCGAGTTCATTCTTATAAACTCTTGTTTCTAAAGTCAACCATCAGTGTTAATGTCGATGGTCACAACAAGTGATGAAGATTTGTTAAAGCAAAAAAATAAGAAGTTTAGGAGTTAAAAGTTAAATTATAGGTTTGATGAAGAGTTTTTTTAACAGTTAAAAGATGTGATGCATTGAAGACATCAGAATAAAACCTGATCCATTAAAAACAGCTGTATTATTTAAATTACACTTTTCAACAACATCATGAGGTTGTGTGTGTTCTGTCTGGTATTTGTTATAAATGTTGGTACATAGATGTTCATAGTGTGATTGATGACAATAAGAAGCTTGATGTGTTGGAGGAAACATGAGAACTGTTTGAGACACAGTCACATAAGTGAGCATTCATGCAGTTATGAGATTGGGGAAGTTGCCAGCAGAGCCAGAGCGGTTATCATTACTGCCCAGAGTTACTGTTATCAGATGTGAAACTAACTCTGGATGGTAAACACGTCGTGTAGGGGAGACAAAAAGTGAGACGTGTGATGAAACGACAACAACCAGTTTGAGCGCCTGAGTACTTGTTCATGTGGCGAGAGGTAGACGGGACGTCCTTTAAAGTTACGTGGACAGCCAATAGTTAGAGCACAACAACGCCACCTTAGGAATTGCACCCAAGGATTCACTTTTCCCCCCAGTATCAGGATTCAGAGGACACTTCAGGTTCATTATACAGATTGGCATGAGACGTGGTTCCAATACACAAATAATCTTTATTCTATTACAAATTCACCGTTACGGTTGATACACAAAATACTAAAAGAGCCGTTATACATTTATTTAAAAGAGAAGTAGGACTGCGGCTTACCAGTGGCGAGGTGGACCAGTGCAGGCGAGGACCCCAGAAGAGGAAGCACCCCGATCACACAACACTCACGTGAGGGTTCCTAACCAGGGGCACACCAAACTACACAGCACACGAAGGGAGACACCAACCCCACCACCTTGGCTTAGCAGCTCCTACGGGGACAAAGGACACAATTACAAACAGGCTCTGGTTCTCAGAAAGGAAAATCAAACAAAAGGAAACATTAAGAAAAAGACAAAACAACAAAAACAGCTCTGGTTAACTGATCAGCCGGGGGGGGGGGGGGGGGGGGGGGATCAGTAACCCAATTTCTACAAACTAAAGACCAGAGTGGGCCTTAACATCCCTGGGCAGAATACACGGAATGGCTCAGGCTAAAGAGAGATTGTTCTCATTAAAACAGTAGCAGCGTCAGACCCTGTAGGCGACACAGCGCAGGTCAGAGTAGACGAACCCAGTAGGCCAAAGCCGTTAGTTGAACAGGCCGTAGCAAAACACCGGTAAACAAAACAGCAGCGTCCTTGAATGTAAGCAGCTCGGAGGGAGGAGGGCATGTAGCGCAGCTACCGGCAGCTATATAAGCAAGACGCGGTCACTAACAGAACACCAGAGTACAATCAACAGGACCTAATTGAGACTCACCGACAGATCCGCAGGTGAATCACCTGTGCAGGACGAGGGGAGCCCCAGAGATAGTCTATAAAATAATGAAAGCCAATATAACACCAGAACAGTGTGACCGGGAGAAACAATGCTGCCGCATTCTTGCGTACCTGCACAGCGGGGGATGTCCGGCAGACCGGAAGCGGGACACGCGTTTGACGTCAGGAGGGAGCAAAGGGAATCCCCGTCGCATTTATATGATGCCCGCCCACCGTGATTGGCTCGTGTTAGCCTTGCAATTAAAAGGGACACCGAGGCCCTGCGAATGGTAAAAGCTCCCTTCTGCTACATTCACATATCATATGACGGACACGCCCACTCTGCCTCTATTTGACTACTTGCTGCTAAAGTCAGAGCAGGGGGCGGGACTTTCCACAGCTTGTAGTGTTTAGAGACACGTGTTGACTGTTTCCTGCAGTGTTGAACATCTGGCGCTGTCTTGAAACATATTACTGCAGCTTATACTTATTTCATTTGACTATGAATGAAACGTCTTGAGGGAAACCAGCTTTAGCTGTGGTTGTAGTTCACATTGACGCTGCATTGGCATCAAGGCTTTGTGTCATCAGTTGTGTGTAATGAGCAGGATGATGAACACAAAGGAGTATTGTGATGTAGAGACAGACTGTAGATGTGGACCTCCAACACCTTGATGTGATGTGTTGGTGACTCTTCACCTCTGTCTCCTCTCACAGGGAGGAGATGACCTGCTGCATCCTGCTGCTCTTCATCCTGACCTCCTGTGTCTGTGGTGAGTTGACTTTTGTATGTTTAAAGCACTACAGCTCTGAAGCATCACTAAACACTCCACAGGAACATCTAGAGATGCAGTTTAAAGGCTCTCATGTTAAAGCTGTTTGTCTGCTCCTCACTCTCCCTCTCTGTCTCCTCAACAGCATCATTAGTAGTGAATGTGACACAGAGCTATCAGGCAGAGGAGAACCACAACATCACTCTGGAATGGACCTTCACCACCAGAACAGACGGTTCCCTCAAGTCCCTTAATATCTACTGTGAGATGTTAACTGATGTAAATTCCTTCGTCCTGTTTCATCTTCATGAAGGTGACGAGGTTCCAGAGTCTCGGCATGAACAGTTTGCAGGACGAGTCCAGTTTGACAAAGACGTCCTCAGAGAAGGACGACTCAGACTCCACATGTCCAGACTCAGGACTGATGACTCAGGTGTTTACCAGTGTGGTGTGACCACAGGTTTTGGTTGGAGATCAAAGAAATGTCACCTCAACGTCACAGGTGAGTTGATTCAGTAGAAGTTTCCTGGACTAAAAAGAACCTGATTATTGTCGTTACACTTCCTTCTTACAGGATCTGTGAAATATGTTTCAGTTTAATCTGTTGAGGACGTTTAGTTGATGTTGTAGTGAGATGTTGTTTCTTCTCATCAATGACTCAGACTTGTTTGGTCTCTTTACAGCAGAGAGGGATCGGCCCAAACCTGAGACACCAAACTCATCAAGTGGAGGAAGAGATCCTTCAACGACAGGAAGTCCATCACAAGCAGAGAGTCCAGGATGGATCGTCCTCTACTGTGTACTGAGACTGATAGTAGTAGGAACTCTGCTGGGTGTTAGTTACAATCTGCGTAGAAAACATTCAATGAATCACTCTCTGTCTAGAGAACTATATCCAGATGTTCTCTCCATATAGACGAAGATGAATCTAGTCTCTCAGAGGTCAGAGGTCGGGGGTCCAAAGCAGTGTCTGAAGGTCTCGTTGTGATGATCTGATGTCTGAATGAGCTGCTCAGTCACAGCTGGTCGTAGCGGAGTGAGAGGAGTTATCTATGGTCTTCATCTCCTCCTTCATCCTCCTCTTCATCACTGTCTGTCCAGCAGTGTGACCTCAGAGCTGGATAGACGACAGAGGAATCAGAGCTTTAGTTCATTATTCTGATGGGACTCTTCATCAGTTCATTACTCTGATGGGACTCTTCATCAGTTCATTACTCTGATGGGACTCTTCATCAGTTCATTACTCTGATGGGACTCTTCATCAGTTCATTACTCTGATGGGACTCTTCATCAGTTCATTACTCTGATGGGACTCTTCATCAGTTCATTACTGTCGTCTACATCTTAGATCTGAAACCATCAGTCTGTTCTTTGTATTGAAACACTGCTGAGGAGCATGAATTCATCTTTTATGTTTGTCTGTTACAGTCAGCTGTTATTTACGGTCATTGTTTCATTGTGTATATGTTTTAAAGTCAAGCTCATATGTATTAATGCTATTAAATGAACCTTTATATTGTTCTACCAGCAGACTGTTTGCTTGTAAACCCGCAGCAGCTCTCACGTCTCTGAACACCATCACAGCACATTTACTCGTGATGTGAAACTGTCTGAATGTGCAACAAAACCAGGAACATTTATCCAAAAATATGAATGTTTTAATAGTTTCCCTCTGAGGTAGAAGTGCACCGTGCTGCAAGTCCTTTGAGTTGAGCTGCATGTTCTATGTTTGTATGATGAATATGGAGGTTATGGTTTTAATTAATGTGTGAGACTATATGAGGAGATTTGTTTCCTTCTGCTTTCCATAAATGTAAAGTTGATGTTGATATTATTTTTATAATGAGAATTAGTTTATTGACTGTTTGCTATATTTACTGTTGTGAGAAATTTAGGTTTTGAAGCTCGTAATTATGGATATTATATGTTACAATGTGTTTATTTGTAGGAGTTTGAACAAGTATGTTTGAGTGTCTGTGTGATCAGGGTTGAGGAATGTGCTGAGAGCGTGTGTTGTGTTCGCTTAACAAGCTGGAACCAAAGGAAAGCTTCGTGTTTTCTAAAGCAAATGTAACACCGATCGCTTAATCAGTCTATTAATGTACTTTTAAAATGCCGTTTATTCTGAAGATTATGAAATATCACTTTATAAAAGAGCTGTTTTGTGATAAAACATTAAACCACTAACAGTAAACAGTGTCTAAATGTCTCTAAATGACGTCATTCATTTACTGCAGTTTTCTTTTATTTATTTAAATGTCTGTAAACAGTTGTGAGTAACAATCAGTGACTATGAGGTGACTTGTAAATGTCTCTTGTGTTCCTCAGGTGGAGGTGAAGTATTGAACTGAGAGCATTTCAACGTTTGAAAGAGGTTTAAAACACGGTGATGTTTAAAAGATGGTTCAAAGTGGTTCAGAAGTCAAAGACCAGATTTCACCGGATTTGCAATATTGTCTTTCAACTGTAAGCCTCTAAAGTTATGATATATTATTATTAGAACAATGTAGAGGACGAACACATGTTAGTACTGCAAATCCCGCAGCATTAAAGAACGGAAATAACAAATAAGCATTATCATAGTATAATTTATTGAAATAAGACGAGATAGAACTTTATTAATCCTGATATGAAATACTCAAACATAAGTTTCATCAGAAAAATGACAAAAAACAATATAATACAAAAATATGAACAATAGAATAACAATTATTAAGAGTAAAATAAATATTAGTGACATCATTGATAAATATAATATACTTGCATGAAGAGTAAAGTAAATAGATAAAGAGAATAAAGTTCATCAGAAGTAATACTGACATCAGTGTCTAATAGAAGCTCAGATATTGATCAGTATATCGAGGAGTGATGTTATGAAGGATGTAGAAAAGTAGTAAAAGTTATATTGCACATGTTTATCATGTATATTTATTCTGTCCATTAACCTTTTGCACTTAAAGCTTTATGTGATGAATGTGTTCATATTATTGAGGAATCAACAGATGGAAGATTTCTACATTTTTTTATATACATATACACACACACACACACACACACACACACACACACACACACACACACACACACTCTCTTTTATTGTTGTTGAACGTGTTATTTACTGTTATTGATCATCATTCTCACTGTATTGAGTTAACACTGTATTAATGATGAAGACCACTAGAGGGAGCCTTTGTGTCTGCATGTTACAGCTGCAAAGTCATGATGACCGGCCGTGGCTGGTCTCATTGTCCTGGAGCCGACTAACAATAACAGAGTCATCTGCATACTTTAAGATGCTCCTATTTTCATACCTGCTCTGACACATATTTGTGTAGAGGATGAATAATAGGGGCGAAAGCACACATCCTTGTGGGAGCCAGTGGAGGAGCAAACTTCCATTGACCCTCACTCTTTGTGTCCTGTTGGTTAAAAAGTCAAGAATCCAGCCCACAAGATTGTGACTTAAGTCAAATTGTTCTAGAAGCCTACTGGTTCAAATATGGGGTTGAACTGTGTTCAAAGCGGAGGAGAAATCAACAAATAGAAGTCTAACATGAGATCCCTCCAAGTGTTTAAAAAGTAAATGAAACAAAGTGATGTGTCTTCTGCTCCTCTGTGTGGCCTGTAAGCAAACTGCATGGGATCAGGTGCTGGCTCAGTTTTCCTTAAAACTTCTGACCTTACCAGTTTTTCAAAGGTTTTCATTAAAATTGATGTGAGAGCAACCGGCCTAAAATCATTTACACTTTTGGGGCAACTGGGTTTGGGAACAGGGACTACCACAGCCTCCTTCCTGACCTTAGATGCATTCTGTGCCTGTAAAGACTCATTAACATGTATATAGTGGAATACAGCACTCAGTTCTTCTGCACAAGGTTTAAGTAAACGACCACAGATGTTGTCAGGTCCACGAGGCCTCTTCCACATCCTTGTGGTCGATGTCAAAGTGCTGATTGTCTTCCAGTTTGTAATTCAGTTCCTGAATTTCATTACTAAAATCAAAGGTATCAAAACGAATATCAAAGCGATTGAGTGCATTAGCAAACTCAGCGTCTGAATTGAAGCCATCCAAAGTGACCTGACTGCTGTTCTTGGGATTCCCGAGACCTGCGATAGTTTTCATTCTAGACCAGGCTGAGCCAAGGTTGTTTGCAGCCATCTTCTTCTCTAGTTCAGTTTTATGATTCTGTTTTGCTTGTAAAATGTCTATTTTCAGCTCTTAGCTATATGCAGATCAGAGGCTACTCCCTGTTTAAAAACGAGTTTATTTTTCTGTCTGCTGGGTTTAACAGATTTGGTCCCTCATGGTTTGTTGTTAGGGTGATGTTTAACTCGCTTACAAGGAACGATCAAGTCCCTGCAGAAGGTGCATATGAGCATGTTACATCAACAGGTTCATCCACGTCATCACCACAAGATGGTGAAACATGTCCCCGTCAGTGCAGTCATAACATTCCTGCAGGCAGAGCATCGATTCTTTTAGATTGTTTTTTTAAATATACATTTATAATTATATATAACTTGTATCAAGGTTGCTGAATAAGCAAGCCCCAGTAATGATTATGACTCTTCTGTTTTTTTACTTTAATAGGAATAAATAGCATGAACACAAAACAAATCCTCCTTTCTGCACAGTCATCAAAACATACACTTAGCTCAAAAAGACTAAATGTCAAGACAATACACAAATATTAAACCATTAAATCAAAAGGTTAATATCGTGCTGTTAAAACAGACACTCGTCCTCCCGACTCTCTCAGTGATCTGTGAGAAACTATTACCTCTAACTTTCAGTAACAGGAAGCGACACCTCGAGGCAGGCGGGTGCAGCATCCTCGTACTCTAATGTTGTGTTAATAATCGAGTTGCGGTTTCTGTTGCCGCGGGTTCTCCCCACTGAGTCATAATAAATATGCGGACTTGTCTGTATAACAGTCAGCGCCGCTCTACTGGAGTTCAGTCTTCTGTGGGTCTGCTGATCAGTGAAAGGAGAGTTAAGTTACATTAAATGGACGTGGAGGAGTTCAGTTACAGTTTCTCTCTCGCCTCTAATCTCAAGCTTCACTCTCCTCGTCCTCGTGCTGCTTTTCATCTTCACACGTGTTGAAGGTAAGATCATTCAATATTGTACTCGCGCCATATTGTTACCACAGCAACGACTGCAAATATTAGTTTTGTAAATATATATGTAGAGGAAAGCGGGCTGATCTAAAAGAGACATCGATCCCTTTGTCTTCAAGTTACATTTATATTTGTTTTGTTCTTTTCGTTCATTGTTTTTTATTAATTCAGTTTAATCTATAACACTTTAGTAATTCAATGACCAAGAAACTACATTTAATTCACATAAATCTCGGCCTTTCCAACAAATGTTTAACATTTTAAATGTTTAAAATTGATATTTTTATTTTATCAATTGATTGTTTAATTCTTGTAATTTGTAGTCTTCCAAAATTGTACTATAGTTGTTTATGTGTTGTTGTTTTTCATGTGGAGCACTTGGGCTGTAAATTTGTATAAATGTTGCTGTATGAATAAATACAGTTGAGATGAAAGTATAATTTTGAGGTGTTTAATTGACTGTTTTCATTCTGTCCATCGGATCACTCAGAGGAAAATGTACGTTCATCTTCTTCATCGTCTTCTTTTTTTAACTCAAGACTGTGAACCACTTCCTGTTCTACCCGTGTGTGAGGTGCAGGGCTGGAGCCTCAGTTTGATACTTCCTGCTAAAGTCAGAGCAGGGGGGGACTTTCCGCATCTTGTAGTGTTTAGAGACACGTGTTGACTGTTTCCTGTCGTGTTGAACATCTGGCGCTGTCTTGAAACATATTACTGCAGCTTATACTTATTTCATTTGACTATGAATGAAACGTCTTGAGGGAAACCAGCTTTAGCTGTGGTTGTAGTTCACATTGACGCTGCATTGGCATCAAGGCTTTGTGTCATCAGTTGTGTGTAATGAGCAGGATGATGAACACAAAGGAGTATTGTGATGTAGAGACAGACTGTAGATGTGGACCTCCAACACCTTGATGTGATGTGTTGGTGACTCTTCACCTCTGTCTCCTCTCACAGGGAGGAGATGACCTGCTGCATCCTGCTGCTCTTCATCCTGACCTCCTGTGTCTGTGGTGAGTTGACTTTTGTATGTTTAAAGCACTACAGCTCTGAAGCATCACTAAACACTCCACAGGAACATCTAGAGATGCAGTTTAAAGGCTCTCATGTTAAAGCTGTTTGTCTGCTCCTCACTCTCCCTCTCTATCTCCTCAACAGCATCATTAGTAGTGAATGTGACACAGAGCTCCTATCAGGCAGAGGAGAACCACAACATCACTCTGGAATGGACCTTCACCACCAACACTGACCGCTCCCCCAACTCCCTTTATATCTACTGTGAGATGTTGACTTTTATCAGACACGTCCTGTTTCAACTTCATGAAGGTGTCGAGGTTCCAGAGTCTCAGGATGAACGGTTTGCAGGACGAGTCCAGTTTGACAAAGACGTCCTCAGAGAAGGACGACTCAGACTTCATGTGTCCAGACTCAGGACTGATGACTCAGGTCTTTACCTGTGTAAAGTGCTCACAAGTTATGGGAGGAACTTTAAGACATGTCAACTCAATGTCACTGGTAAGTTGATTCAGTAGAAGTTTCAATGAAGCAGCTTTGTTTAGATGTTGTTGTATCTCGTTTTCTTTTCAGTGAAAATGTTTTTTCTTCACATGAATAAAACAGATTTCTTTGGTTTCTTTGCAGCAGCGAGAGCAACAACTCTGAGAAGAGATCCTCCACCGACAGAAAGTGGAACACCACCAGAGAGTCGGGGAAGGATCGGCCTCTTCTGTGGACTGGGACTGACAGCTGCTGCACTGGTTTTGTCTTTATTTGCTCTCTGCATTAAAAACAAGATTTCTACTCAGCACCACAAAACATACACGATCTAAAACACATCAAGACTGAGATGTTCAGCCTTCAAGTGTTTGTACAAAAAGAGTCTGATGGAGGACTTCAGTCAGTCTGAGACACTAGATCTGTGTATGACTCATATATCTGAGGATTCACAGCAGCATTAAGGTATGAACTATGAACTATGTTTGCCAGTGTCTAATAGAAGCTCAAATATTGATCAGTATATCGAGGAGTGATATTATGAAGGATATAGAAAAGTAGTAAAAGTTATATTGCACATGTGTATATCTTGTATATTTATTTTATACATTAACGTTTTGCACTTAAAGCTTCATGTGATGTAACGCAAAGAAAGAAGCAGAGATTAAATATACGTGTTAAATAAGGTAAACATGCTACTCAGCATTATTTCAATACATTGAACACAGTGTAGAGTTCAGATCTTTCTAGATGGATGTTATCCCCTGATCACTTCCTGAAGAAGACAAAAGGAAAGATGTTTACATTGTAAATGTATGTTGGCTGTAACATTGGATTGTAAATGTTGGGAGGCCCAACAGCGACTCCTAGTGGACTAAAACAAGAGACATGTTGAAGAGTTCTGTGTACTATCCATCATCATCATCATCATCATCATCGCTCCTGTTCCCAGATCTTCACACTTTGTGTCAGAGACTTTAAAATACTATGGACAGTACTGCTTACCGTCTCCAGAGTCACAACCAAAGAGGAGCAGATTTCAGTTTTTATAACAGACTCACAGAAAGCTGCAGGTTTACATCAGCTCAGAGCAGAAGACCTTTCTGTTTACCACCATTTCATCAAATACAATTTGGAAACACACACACGGATACATGTTTTTTATTTCAATGTTTCTGACAAACTGAAGAATGTATTCCTTTGTGTGTTAAGCTACACTATTACACTATACAGCTATTGAGGAATCCACAGATGCTGGAAGATTTCTACATTTTTTTATATACACACACACACACACACACACACACACACACACACACACGCCCTTTTATTGTTGTTGAACGTGTTATTTACTGTTATTGATCGTCATTCTCACTGTATTGAGTTAACACTGTATTAATGATGAAGACCACTAGAGGGAGCCTTTGTGTCTGCATGTTACAGCTGTGATCATTAGACCATCAGGCTCTTTAAATATAACTATGATCACTTTTACTTTATTTTATTTGTGAGGTTTTTGCTTCTTGTGTCATCTGACTTCTGATCTGATCAATTAAACATTAAAATGTTTGTGTATTTCTATACTTTAGTTTCACGACCTGAAGAATCAGTTGATGAATGATTTGTATGTTTCTTTTCTAAATAAAACAAATGAATTTAAATTCACTGAGCTGACTTTTGCATGAACTAGTTCTGTTGATCTGAATGATTTGTCACATATAACACAAATGGAGAAGATGTTTTGGTTTTTAATATACTTTATATTTTGATACATTATTTAATTAATACAATGTTTAGAGGTCATAGATATGAAGATAAGTTATTAAAACGTCTCTACACACAAACAGAAACATAATCTAAATAGAACCAATCATCAGTAACATCTTTAAAAAGCATCACCTCTCTGCTCCTACAGTCACACAACACATTTACATATACACAAACTAACAATGTACCTCTGAGATGTAGTGGTAGAGAAGTATAAAGTGTTTTAAAATTGTACTCAAATCAAATAGTTTCAGAAATACTGAACATTTTTAAAGTCTTCGTGGTTTGCAGCACTTTATTTCAGCCACCAGGTGGCGCCACTTTCACCTGCGGAAGAGAAGAGAAATATTCAAGTCACCTCATCGTCACTGATTGTTACTCAAAACGTTTTGCAGATATTTAAATAAATAAAAGAAAACTGCAGTAAATGAATGACGTCATTTAGAGACATTTAGACACTGTTTACTGTTGGATGCTCCACATGAAAAGAACAAAGAACAGAGACAAGTCGAGGGACAGATTATCATCTTCAAAATAATTCCTCGAAACAACAGAAACTAATTTGTAGAATCTAAAAGCGGAAGTAAACGTTCAGAATAAATGTATTTTATTTGTTATAACATTATTCGTGGATATTAGTTTGAATGATCAACTTAGTTGCTGCGTTTCCTCTCTGAGAAAGAGGAAGTAGAGTTTTTATAAAGAGCGCAACAAGGAAAAGCAGCTTGAACCTTTGTTGATTTGTGCAGATTCATCCTTATAAATGAATATATTATTGTTTATATGTATTAACACTGAACACTAACGTGTTTATGGATCCTGAAACGGTGGCTCGGGTCAACCCTTCTACATTTAGACTGAAGTGAAGTCAGTAACCTGACAATAGAATCTATAAGCTACATTATTGTCATATTTTATGTATTTTGGAGGCAAATATAGAAAAAAAAAAACCACAATATATGAGCAAAATACTAAATCTGTTCAACATGATGTATATGATAATAACACCAACATTAACACATTCATTCATTCATTACCTCGTACGTCTTCAGTCGTGTAAAGAAATAAAGAGACAAGGTTCTCCAGTTTAGGTCTGAATTCTTCTCAGTGACAAGCAGCACGCGAGGAGTCGATGTGCAGATCTCTGGACTGACATTGAGGCCAGTGCAGCTTTATATACCGAGGTAGGAGTTTTCAGTTTCAGTTGACTCAGAGGGAAAGCAGGCTCCTCCCCTTAACTCAGAGGAACAGTGTTGTTGTTTTTGGTGCTTTATTCCCCACCAGTCAACAGCGTTGATGGTTTGGTTCTGATCTTCACTGTACGACGGAAAAGACACAACAAGGTAAAGTGTCAATAGAGTCGATGCTGATGTCGAGTTCATTCTTATAAACTCTTGTTTCTAAAGTCAACCATCAGTGTTAATGTCGATGGTCACAACAAGTGATGAAGATTTGTTAAAGCAAAAAATAAGAAGTTTAGGAGTTAAAAGTTAAATTATAGGTTTGATGAAGAGTTTTTTTAACAGTTAAAAAGATGTGATGCATTGAAGACATCAGAATAAAACCTGATCCATTAAAAACAGCTGTATTATTTAAATTACACTTTTCAACAACAACATGAGGTTGTGTGTGTTCTCTGTGTGGTATTTGTTATAAATGTTGGTACATAGATGTTCATAGTTGATTGATTGATGACAATAAGAAGCTTGATGTGTTGGAGGAAACATGAGAACTGTTTGAGGAACACGGTCCGAAGGGTGGAACCAGAAGTGAGCATTCATGCAGTTATCAGATTGGGGAAGTTGCAGCAGAGCCTGTGTGGTGAATCATTACTTCCCGTTAAGTTATCAGATGTGAAACTAACTCTGGATGTAAACACGTCGTGTAGTGGAGACAAAAAGTGAGACGAGTGATGAAACAACAACCAGTTTGAGCGCCTGAGCGCTTGTTCACATCACATGACGGACACGCCCACTCTGCCTCTATTTGACTATGCTGATAAAGGCAACGGGCGGGCGGGACTTTCCACAGCTTGTAGTGTTTAGAGCAGAGGTTGCCAACACGGTCGGCCATTCGGCAAGTTAAACCAAGGAAAGCGATGTTGTGTCCATCATTGATGAAAGTCGGTCATCTAAAAGAAAATAAGTTGAATGAAATCTTAAGTAAAGAGGTAAAAATTAAACACCAAAGTATGGTTTACATTATTTACTACCTTGTGATTTGCAAGTGCCTTCATCATTTCAAGTGTTTATTGTGAAAAAACATGTTATTTCTGCCGCGGGCACCTAGTCGCCCGCAGGGACCATGTGAGTCGCCCGCAAGGCATGTTCTAAAAATAGCACTAGGTCCTTTTAGGTTTATGTCCTTTTTGAATCAAAAACGCTTGTATTCATGTAGATTTTAAAAGGAAGAGGCCGCCGCACCTCACTAGGTTTTCAGGTTCCGAATGGCGGGCGCTTCCCGTTGGCACCGGACGCACCGCCCCCGCCGCGATCGCACACAACGTCGTCAGTCCTCGGAACAGGCCGTGGGGCAACAACTCGTGGGTGGCGGGGGTAGAGGCGAGGCAACGCGGTGCGATCGAAAAGGCCCAGACTAGAGGTTTGAACGCAGGCGACCAAAGACGCTCGCGTGCCTCGGAGGGTTGGATCCCCCCCCCCCCCCCTCGGCTATAGACGAGACTTTTTACTAGTTTCTTCGTGGAGAAAAAGGTACCAAAAAAAAGCTGGTGACTACAGACTACAGGCCGGCATGCAGGCTTCATTGCGCAATGCAAAGTTGACCCAGATTTCCCAAAATGTGGTGATTAGTACTGATGTAATAGGATTCATTTAAACATGTGAAAGAGTTGATTTTTTTTGTCTTACATAACTGATAATTTGTATAAACATGGGACAGAGTTCATGATTTGTTCAAAAATGTTACGAAGGTAGTGATTAGTACAAACCAGTCATGATGTGAAGATATGACAGTTAATGATTTCCTAAAATTTTTTAGAAGTGATAATTTTTACAACAATATAACAGGTGCGATTTAGAACAAAATACACAATCATTGTTAATAATTATTGTGAGGAATAATTAACATTGACATATGATCAGTCTCTTCACATATATTATTATTATTATTAAAAGGTGATCTGTGTAACTTTGTTATTCAGGAAGTTTGTATCAAACAAGTAGCCCTTCGTACTACTCAGTACCCTTGAAGTAGCTCTCCGTTTCAAAAAGGTTGGTGACCCCTGGTTTAGAGACACGTGTTGACTGTTTCCTGTCGTGTTGAACATCTGGCGCTGTCTTGAAACATATTACTGCAGCTTATACTTATTTTATTTGACTATGAATGAAACGTCTTGAGGGAAACCAGCTTTAGCTGTGGTTGTAGTTCACATTGACGCTGCATTGGCATCAAGGCTTTGTGTCATCAGTTGTGTGTAATGAGCAGGATGATGAACACAAAGGAGTATTGTGATGTAGAGACAGACTGTAGATGTGGACCTCCAACACCTTGATGTGATGTGTTGGTGACTCTTCACCTCTGTCTCCTCTCACAGGGAGGAGATGACCTGCTGCATCCTGCTGCTCTTCATCCTGACCTCCTGTGTCTGTGGTGAGTTGACTTTTGTATGTTTAAAGCACTACAGCTCTGAAGCATCACTAAACACTCCACAGGAACATCTAGAGATGCAGTTTAAAGGCTCTCATGTTAAAGCTGTTTGTCTGCTCCTCACTCTCCCTCTCTGTCTCCTCAACAGCATCATTAGTAGTGAATGTGACACAGAGCTCCTATCAGGCAGAGGAGAACCACAACATCACTCTGGAATGGACCTTCACCACCAGAACAGACGGTTCCCTCAAATCCCTTAATATCTTCTGTGAGATGTTCACTGATCTCAGTCCCTTCGTCCTGTTTCATCTTCGTGAAGGTGTTGAGGTCCCAGAGTCTCGGCATGAACGGTTTGCAGGACGAGTCCAGTTTGACAAAGACGTCCTCAGAGAAGGACGACTCAGACTCCACATGTCCAGACTCAGGACTGCTGACTCGGGTCTTTACCAGTGTGGTGTGACCACAGGTTTTGGTTGGAGATCAAAGAAATGTCACCTCAACGTCACAGGTGAGTTGATTCAGTAGAAGTTTCCTGGACTAAAAAGAACCTGATTATTGTCGTTACACTTCCTTCTTACAGGATCTGTGAAATATGTTCCAGTTTAATCTGTTGAGGACGTTTAGTTGATGTTGTAGTGAGATGTTGTTTCTTCTCATCAATGACTCAGACTTGTTTGGTCTCTTTACAGCAGAGAGGGATCGGCCCAAACCTGAGACACCAAACTCATCAAGTGGAGGAAGAGATCCTTCAACGACAGGAAGTCCATCACAAGCAGAGAGACGGGGATTGATCGTCCTCTACTGTGTACTGGGACTGATAGTAGTAGGAACTCTGCTGAGTGTTTGTTACTATCTGTGTAGAAAACATTCAACGAGTTCCTCTGCCTATAAAACAAGGTCCAATGAATCACTCTCCACTTATAGAACTAGATCCAATGATTTCCTCCATACAGACAAAGATGAATCTAGTCTCTCAGAGGTCAGAGGTCGGGGGTCCAAAGCAGCGTCTGAAGGTCTCGTTGTGATGATCTGATGTCTGAATGAGCTGCTCAGTCACAGCTGGTCGTAGCGGAGTGAGAGGAGTTATCTATGGTCTTCATCTCCTCCTTCATCCTCCTCTTCATCACTGTGTGATGCTCTTCATCTCCTCCTTCATCCTCCTCTTCATCACTGTCTGTCCAGCAGTGTGACCTCAGAGCCTGATAGACGACAGAGGAATCAGAGCTCTGGTTCATTACTCTGATGGGACTCTTCATCAGTTCATTACTCTGATGGGACTCTTCATCAGTTCATTACTCTGATGGGACTCTTCATCAGTTCATTACTGTCGTCTACATCTTAGATCTGAAACCATCAGTCTGTTCTTTGTGTTGAAACACTGCTGAGGAGCATGAATTCATCTTCTATGTTTGTCTGTTACAGTCAGCTGTTATTTACGGTCATTGTTTCATTGTGTATATGTTTTAAAGTCAAGCTCATATGTATTAATGCTATTAAATGAACCTTTATATTGTTCTACCAGCAGACTGTTTGCTTGTAAACCCGCAGCAGCTCTCATGTCTCTGAACACCATCACAGCACATTTACTCGTGATGTGAAACTGTCTGAATGTGCAACAAAACCAGGAACATTTATCCAAAAACATGAATGTTTTAATAGTTTCCCTCTGAGGTAGAAGTGCACCGTGCTGCAAGTCCTTTGAGTTGAGCTGCATGTTCTGTGTTTGTATGATGAATATGGAGGTTATGGTTTTAATTAATGTGTGAGACTATATGAGGAGATTTGTTTCCTTCTGCTTTCCATAAATGTAAAGTTGATGTTGATATTAATTTTATAATGAGAATTAGTTTATTGACTGTTTGCTATATTTACTGTTCACTGCATTGTTCAAAATAAATACAAATAAAGTGAAACATAATGATTCTCTATCCGTTCATATCCTCATGAATCCCACTAATATACATTATGACTTTATGAACATAATGAAAGATCAGCATATTGTTTGTGCTGTAAGTCGTTTGAGTCTTTTGAAAGTTATGTTGGACTCAGTGAGTTAAAATAATGACGATGGATGAAAGACGGTGAGTAACAGACAGGATTAAACACAGTGAGGTTAAACTACAGCTTCATATTTAAACACATTAATGACACCGTGTGGTGAGTTCATGTGAGACGATGAACGTTTGATCTGAACCAACTGAACTGAAGCAGCACGAGGAAGATGTGAACAGTTGATCAGTCGTGTTAACATGCAACAAATCTCAAGTTCAGAAGAGAACTGATTATTGTTTCATAAGAGCAGTTACATGTTGTTTTATATCAAAACTACACTCTGATGATACTTCAGCATCACTTTCACTTTCAAGTGGAGCAACACGATGCAGCTCCTCGTGCAGCAGACGTCTGGTTCCTCCTACTTCCTCATGTGAAACATTAACGTTGAACACATAAATAGAATGTTGTTGAGCCGCCCTCAGTTCTTTATAAATCTACCGCTGGTTAATAAATGACGTCATTCATTTACTGCAGTCTTCTTTTATTTATTTAAATGTCTGTAAACAGTTGTGAGTAACAATCAGTGACTATGAGGTGACTTGTAAATGTCTCTTGTGTTCCTCAGGTGGAGGTGAAGTATTGAACTGAGAGCATTTCAACGTTTGAAAGAGGTTTAAAACACGGTGATGTTTAAAAGATGGTTCAAAGTGGTTCAGAAGTGAAAGACCAGATTTCACCGGATTTGCAATATTGTCTTTCAACTGTAAGCCTCTAAAGTTATGATATATTATTATTAGAACAATGTAGAGGACGAACACATGTTAGTACTGCAAATCCCGCAGCATTAAAGAACGGAAATAACAAATAAGCATTATCATAGTATAATTTATTGAAATAAGACGAGATAGAACTTTATTAATCCTGATATGAAATACTCAAACATAAGTTTCATCAGAAAAATGACAAAAAACAATATAATACAAAAATATGAACAATAGAATAACAATTATTAAGAGTAAAATAAATAGTGACATCATTGATAAATATAATATACTTGCATGAAGAGTAAAGTAAATAGATGAAGAGAATAAAGTTCATCAGAAGTAATACTGACATCAGTGTCTAATAGAAGCTCAGATATTGATCAGTATATCGAGGAGTGATGTTATGAAGGATGTAGAAAAGTAGTAAAAGTTATGTTGCACATGTTTATCATGTATATTTATTCTGTCCATTAACCTTTTGCACTTAAAGCTTTATGTGATGAATGTGTTCATATTATTGAGGAATCAACAGATGGAAGATTTCTAAAATTTTTTATATACATATATACACACACACACACACACACACACACACACACACACCCTTTTATTGTTGTTGAACGTGTTATTTACTGTTACTGATCGTCATTCTCTCACTGTATTGAGTTAACACTGTATTAATGATGAAGACCACTAGAGGGAGCCTTTGTGTCTGCATGTTACAGCTGCAAAGTCGTTGATGACCGGCCGTGGCTGGTCTCATTGTCCTGGAGCCGACTAACAATAACAGAGTCATCTGCATACTTTAAGATGCTCCTATTTTCATACCTGCTCTGACACATATTTGTGTAGAGGATGAATAATAGGGGCGAAAGCACACATCCTTGTGGGAGCCAGTGGAGGAGCAAACTTCCATTGACCCTCACTCTTTGTGTCCTGTTGGTTAAAAAGTCAAGAATCCAGCCCACAAGATTGTGACTTAAGTCAAATTGTTCTAGAAGCCTACTGGTTCAAATATGGGGTTGAACTGTGTTCAAAGCAGAGGAGAAATCAACAAATAGAAGTGTAACATGAGATCCCTCCAAGTGTTTAAAAAGTAAATGAAACAAAGTGATGTGTCTTCTGCTCCTCTGTGTGGCCTGTAAGCAAACTGCATGGGATCAGGTGCTGGCTCAGTTTTCCTGAAAATGTCTGACCTTACCAGTTTTTCAAAGGTTTTCATTAAAATTGATGTGAGAGCAACCGGTCTAAAATCATTTACACTTTTGGGGCAGCTGGGTTTGGGAACAGGGACTACCACAGCCTCCTTCCTGACCTTAGGTGCATGCTGTGCCTGTAAAGACTCATTAACATGTATATAGTGGAATACAGCACTCAGTTCTTCTGCACAAGGTTTAAGTAAACGACCACAGATGTTGTCAGGTCCACGAGGCCTCTTCCACATCCTTGTGGTCGATGTCAAAGTGCTGATTGTCTTCCAGTTTGTAATTCAGTTCCTGAATTTCATTACTAAAATCAAAGGTATCAAAACGAATATCAAAGCGATTGAGTGCATTAGCAAACTCAGCGTCTGAATTGAAGCCATCCAAAGTGACCTGACTGCTGTTCTTGGGATTCCCGAGACCTGCGATAGTTTTCATTCTAGACCAGGCTGAGCCAAGGTTGTTTGCAGCCATCTTCTTCTCTAGTTCAGTTTTATGATTCTGTTTTGCTTGTAAAATGTCTATTTTCAGCTCTTAGCTATATGCAGATCAGAGGCTACTCCCTGTTTAAAAACGAGTTTATTTTTCTGTCTGCTGGGTTTAACAGATTTGGTCCCTCATGGTTTGTTGTTAGGGTGATGTTTAACTCGCTTACAAGGAACGATCAAGTCCCTGCAGAAGGTGCATATGAGCATGTTACATCAACAGGTTCATCCACGTCATCACCACAAGATGGTGAAACATGTCCCCGTCAGTGCAGTCATAACATTCCTGCAGGCAGAGCATCGATTCTTTTAGATTTGTTTTCTTCTTTTTTTAAATATACATTTATAATTATATATAACTTGAATCAAGGTTGCTGAATAAGCAAGCCCCAGTAATGATTATGACTCTTCTGTTTTTTTTACTTTAATAGGAATAAATAGCCTGAACAAAAAACAAATCCTCCTTTCTGCACAGTCATCAAAACATACACTTAGCTCAAAAAGACTAAATGTCAAGACAATACACAAATATTAAACCATTAAATCAAAATGTTAATATCGTGCTGTTAAAACAGACACTCGTCCTCCCGACTCTCTCAGTGATCTGTGAGAAACCACTTCCTCTAACAGAGGAAACCATCTAACTTTCAGCACCAGGCAGGAAGCGACACCTCGAGGCACACGAATGCAGCATCCTCGCACTCAATGTTGTGTTTATCACAGAGTTGCGGTTGCAGTGGGTTCTCTACAGTGAGTCATAATACGGACTTGTCTGTATAACAGTCAGCGCCGCTCTACTGGAGTTCAGTCTTCTGTGGGTCTGCTGATCAGTGAAAGGAGAGTTAAGTTACATTAAATGGACGTGGAGGAGTTCAGTTACAGTTTCTCTCTCGCCTCTAATCTCAAGCTTCACTCTCCTCGTCCTCGTGCTGCTTTTGATCTTCACACGTGTTGAAGGTAAGATCATTCAATATTGTACTCGTGTCATATTGTTACCACAGCAACGACTGCAAATATTAGTTTTGTAAATATAATTGAATATATGGATGGATTTTACACATTATGCAGTTAATTCCTTTTTTCTGTGCAAAAGTGCGTCGCTGACTTTCAATAATTGTGGATATTTTTTCCCAGAATGTAAATCATTTAAAATCTTGATGGGGTCAACCCTTCTACATTTAGACTGTAGTGAAGTCAATAACCTGACAATAGACTCTCTGTGTGCTCAGTTATTAGGCAAGTTGTATTTTTGAGGATTCATTTTATTATTGAACAACTACAGAGCTCTCTGTCAATCCAAGATGTTCATAAACCTCAAACCTGAATATTTAAGAAAGTAAGAGTGAGGTTTTGGCTTTCTGAGGAGAATATGTGCACAATTAATGTGCAACTATTAGTCTGCAGAATTATTATGCAACTAAATTAAAAACGAAAAAGAAATTTTCCATCTCACTTGTTTATTTTCAGTTGTTAAAGTGAGAATAATAAACAAAGAACTCAAAACTTACAAATAAACATTTCTGACATTTCAAAATAAATCAGTGACCAATATAGCCCCCCCCTTCTGTTTAGTAACAGTAATAAGATTCATTCATGGATTCTGTCACTTTCTTGATCTGTTGACAATCAACTTGTTGTGCAGCAGCAACCACAGCGTCCCAGAACCTGTTCTGAGAGGTGGACTGCTTCCTTCACCGTAAATCTCAACAATGACAATAAGAAGCTTGATGTGTTGGAGGACATGACAAGACCTGCCCTACTCCGCCTCTGTTATGCTATGCTAAAGGCAGAGCAGGGGGCGGGTCTTTCTGCATCTTGTAGTGTTTATAGACACGTGTTGACTGTTTCCTGTCGTGTTGAACATCTGGCGCTGTCTTGAAACATATTACTGCAGCTTATACTTATTTTATTTGACTATGAATGAAACGTCTTGAGGGAAACCAGCTTTAGCTGTGGTTGTAGTTCACATTGACGCTGCATTGGCATCAAGGCTTTGTGTCATCAGTTGTGTGTAATGAGCAGGATGATGAACACAAAGGAGTATTGTGATGTAGAGACAGACTGTAGATGTGGACCTCCAACACCTTGATGTGATGTGTTGGTGACTCTTCACCTCTGTCTCCTCTCACAGGGAGGAGATGACCTGCTGCATCCTGCTGCTCTTCATCCTGACCTCCTGTGTCTGTGGTGAGTTGACTTTTGTATGTTTAAAGCACTACAGCTCTGAAGCATCACTAAACACTCCACAGGAACATCTAGAGATGCAGTTTAAAGGCTCTCATGTTAAAGCTGTTTGTCTGCTCCTCACTCTCCCTCTCTGTCTCCTCAACAGCATCATTAGTAGTGAATGTGACACAGAGCTCCTATCAGGCAGAGGAGAACCACAACATCACTCTGGAATGGACCTTCACCACCAGAACAGACGGTTCCCTCAAGTCCCTTAATATCCTCTGTGATGTGTTAACTGATCTCAGACCCTTCATCCTGTTTCATCTTCATGAAGGTGTCGAGGTTCCAGAGTCTCAGCATGAACGGTTTGCAGGACGAGTCCAGTTTGACAAAGACATCCTCAGAGAAGGACGACTCAGACTCCACATGTCCAGACTCAGGACTGATGACTCAGGTGTTTACCTGTGTGGTGTGTTCACAGGTGATGATGAGAGATCAAAGAGATGTCACCTCAACGTCACAGGTGAGTTGATTCAGTAGAAGTTTCCTGGACTAAAAAGAACCTGATTATTGTCGTTACACTTCCTTCTTACAGGATCTGTGAAATATGTTCCAGTTTAATCTGTTGAGGACGTTTAGTTTATGTTGTAGTGAGATGTTGTTTCTTCTCATCAATGACTCAGACTTGTTTGGTCTCTTTACAGCAGAGAGGGATCGGCCCAAACCTGAGACACCAAACTCATCAAGTGGAGGAAGAGTACTGGGACTGATAGTAGTAGTAACTCTGCTGGGTGTTTGTTGCTGCGTAGTAAATATTCAATGATTTCCTCCATATCGAGAGTCGGGGAAGGATCGGCCTCTTCTGTGGACTGGGACTGACAGTCGTACTGGTTTTGTCTTTATTTGATTGCTGCATTGAAAACAAGATTTCTACTCAGCACCACAGAACATACAGCATCCACACCATATATAGGCTGTGATGTTAAGCCTTCAAGTGTTTGTACAAAAAGAGTCTGATGGAGGACTTCAGTCAGTCTGAGACACTGGATCTGTGTATGACTCATATATCTGAGGATTCACAGCAGCATTAAGGTATCGAGGAGTGATATTATGAAGGATGTAGAAAAGTAGTAAAAGTTATATTGCACATGTTTATACCATATATATTTATTTTGTACATTAACGTTTTGCACTTAAAGCTTCATGTGATGTAACGCAAAGAAAGAAGCAGAGATTAAATATACGTGTTAAATAAGGTAAACATGCTACTCAGCATTATTTCAATACATTGAACACAGTGTAGAGTTCAGATCTTTCCAGATGGATGTTCTCCCCTGATCACTTCCTGAAGAAGACAAAAGGAAAGATGTTTTTAATCATTATCAGCTGTGTGAAGCATTAACACCGTTCCTATGATTACCTGCTATTAAGTTTGTCATTTTCTGATCAGAGCTGTCACCACTTATTTAAATCCTAATTGTTGTTGATTATATTTTGTTTTATTAACCTGAATCGGCAAAGAAGCTAAAGTTCTCAGATGATTGTAATGGAGTGAAAAGTACAATATTTGACCTGCTGTAGAGTAGTAGTTTATATATATATATATGTATATATATATATATATATATATATATATATATATATATATATATATATATATGTACATATATATATATATATATATATATATATATATATGTATGTATATATATATATATATATATATATATATATATATATATATATATATATATATATATGTATATATATATATATATATATATATGTATATATATATATATATATATATATGTATATATATATATATATGTATATATATATATATATATATATATATATATATGTGTATATATATATATATATATATATGTATATATATATATATATATATATATGTACATATACACTGTACATATACACTGTTGGATAAACTAGCAAAAACGGATAGTACTCAAGTTAAGTACAAGTACCACAAAAAGTACAGTGCTGATAAGTACTTTCTTACTTTCCACCACTGGCTGTATGTTACAGCAGCTGCTAACCTGTAGTTTAAAAACAAAAAGCGGGGACTTAGTCGCTGACTGTGATGCTTGTAAATACCTTTCATGATATATCTATAAATATGTACTTTTATACTATGTTTAATGTTTTGTCAGTGTTTTCACATCAATGGTTCACAGGTATGTTTTGAGCTGCAGTTCCTCTAATGGCCACTAGAGTGGAAATATCCATTTATTCATTTCAGATTATGAACCGTATTTGTATTGAGGAAATGTTTAATATTTTGTGTATCTTGAAGTTTGATAAGTAAATTAATATTTTTTTCCAATACATCTTTTTGAAATAAAATGAAATATATAAAACCTTTGCTTTTTCCATTTATTTTTCTCAGAACGTTTCTTTTCCTTTGGTTGTAGTAAAACACCAAATCACATATGAGTAAAGTCTGTAAAAGAACGATATGAAAATGTGCTGGAAGAAGGGAAAACAAGCAGGTGTTCATGTGACGAGGTTACCTGAACGTTACAAGACATTCAAATAAAATAATTAAAATTCTGAATTAGAAATATTTGACATCCAATAAATTGCTCTATCCTGTGCATTTTTCTGGTGGATTAACCAATTACTGAAACACAACCTGAATGAAAACACACAAGCTGTGGCATTTTTAAAATTATTTTATTTTATTTCTTATTATATAAGATTTTAAAAATGCTTTAAATTCTTTTTAAAACTATTGTAAAACACATCTGAAAAACAGGATTATGTGCATCATGAGGAATTGTGATGTTATTTGCAATATTTTAAATACTAGAATTGTGACCATTTTCTTTATTAATTACAAGATTTTATTTGTAAGAAACTAATGCAACAAAACAGCATAATGTCAGAAGTCCACGTCATGAGGTCACATGAGCACACCTGATGACAGGAGAGGAACAGGTGCAGTCACTTCACTTTAACGAGGCTGAAGGTGCTGCCTTCCTCCTCGTGTTCTGTCTGACCTGCGGCCACGTCGTGTCCATCCTGTAAGTGAGTTTTCTTTTTTAATATTTGATTTACCTTTTTAATGTGGCACGTAACTTCTTAAGGGGAGACACTACAGGCAAAAACATTTGAGATTTTGATCTATTTTGCGTCCACAACACGTCTTCTTTCAGACTAGTGGGAAGAAAACATTCAAAATACACATCCAGGTGTTTATTTTTGTCTATTTACGTCTGTAGATTTCTCCTAAATTCAACAAAAGCTACCATTAGATAATGACTCATTTGCATATTTAACATATAGTATGAAAAAGAAATTAGATATAACCATGTATGTCTATAACTATCTTCAACATTACAAGTTTTCTAAAATGTTATGTTTAAATTAAACTATTGTTTCTCACATGGACAAGTTATTTATAGCTCTAACATGCTACATATGTGCGTGTGTTCTGGTTTGTATGTTTTCTCCTCCTTCAAATTACAATCCAACAGCCTATCATCATACTGAACGATATAAAGTTGACACTGTCAGGTCCATTCTCCATCCATTGTGTGCGGTCCCTTTAAGAATTAGGATTTGGGAGTGACGCGGATATGAAAGCTAGTTTATCCGTCTTTCCTTTACAAGTAGGAAAATTATTTCTCTCTTTACTTGAGAAAAGTTCATATTTGTGTTGTCAAATTTCACTATGACCCTCAAATTCTGTCTCTTGTGTTGTCATATACTGAATGCAAGCAAAACTACAGAGCAAAATCACCCTCTTTCTGATTGAACCAATCTATGAACTGTCTGAAACAATGGATATCCACAGCCCCAAATGGGCCCCAAAAACAATTGCCAAACATGCCACTCCCCTTCGGGCTAAGCCCCCCCTTTCTGTGAATCCTAGAAATGCCCCTGCTGTGTACACACTCCTGTGTACACAGATACTCCGGTCTTTTCTATAAACTGACTACAGATCTGTACATCGACTCCTCGTGTGCTGCTTGTCGCTGAGAAGAATTCAGACACAAACTGGAGAACTTTGTCTCTTTGTTTCTTTACACGACTGAAGACGTACGAGGTAATGAATGAATGCATGTTTTAATGTTGGTGTTATTATCATGTTGAACAGATTTATATGTGTAGAGTGGTGCTGTCGCTGAGTTGCAGTAATAATAAGATGTTAACAGATGATAATAAGACAATTAGATCTTAAGCGCATCTCCAACAATGCTCATTAAATATAAAAAGTTATGGTAATCCAAGAAATAAAATACTGCAAAGTTAATATACAAATATATATATATATATATATATATACACGTGTGTGTGTGTGCTATACAGGTGTTCAGTTATTACAGAATGAGCTGAATGTAACTAGTGTAGTCTTATGCATGCGTAATGATACGTTATAAAGAGATGTAAACAGATAGTAAAACAGTAAGTAATGTAAAAGTGACATTTCAAAAGTAAAATACGGTGTCAAGTGATTTGAGCTCAACAGTCTAAAGTCTGATCTCATAGTGGATGAAGGTGTTTGTGTTGGGAGTGACCTGATCCATCCAAAACCTGATCCATTAAAAACAGCTGTATTATTTAAATTACACTTTTCAACAACAACATGAGGTTGTGTGTGTTCACTGTGTGGTATTTGTTATAAATGTTGGTACATAGATGTTCATAGTTGATTGATTGATGACAATAAGAAGCTTGATGTGTTGGAGGAAACATGAGAGAACTGTTTGAGGAACACGGTCCGAAGGGAAAAACCCTATGTGAGCATTCATGCAGTTATGAGAATGGGGAAGTTGCCAGCAGAGCCAGAGCAGGTGTGGTTAATCATTACTGCCCAGAGCTACCGTTAAGTTATCAGATGTGAAACTGACTCTGGATGGTAAACACGTCGTGTAGGGGAGACAAAAAGTGAGACGAGTGATTAAACGACAACAACCAGTTTGAGCGCCTGAGTACTTGTTCACATATCATATGACGGACAGGCCCACTCTGCCTCTATTTGACTACTTGCTGATAAAGGCAACGGGCGAGCGGGACTTTGCACAGCTTGTAGTGTTTAGATACACGTGTTGACTGTTTCCTGCAGTGTTGAACATCTGGCGCTGTCTTGAAACATATTACTGCAGCTTATACTTATTTTATTTGACTATGAATGAAACGTCTTGAGGGAAACCAGCTTTAGCTGTGGTTGTAGTTCACATTGACGCTGCATTGGCATCAAGGCTTTGTGTCATCAGTTGTGTGTAATGAGCAGGATGATGAACACAAAGGAGTATTGTGATGTAGAGACAGACTGTAGATGTGGACCTCCAACACCTTGATGTGATGTGTTGGTGACTCTTCACCTCTGTCTCCTCTCACAGGGAGGAGATGACCTGCTGCATCCTGCTGCTCTTCATCCTGACCTCCTGTGTCTGTGGTGAGTTGACTTTTGTATGTTTAAAGCACTACAGCTCTGAAGCATCACTAAACACTCCACAGGAACATCTAGAGATGCAGTTTAAAGGCTCTCATGTTAAAGCTGTTTGTCTGCTCCTCACTCTCCCTCTCTGTCTCCTCAACAGCATCATTAGTAGTGAATGTGACACAGAGCTCCTATCAGGCAGAGGAGAACCACAACATCACTCTGGAATGGACCTTCACCACCAGAACAGACGGTTCCCTCAAGTCCCTTAATATCTTCTGTGAGATGTTCACTGATGTCAGATCCTTCATCCTGTTTCATCTTCATGAAGGTGTTGAGGTCTCAGAGTCTCAGGATAAATGGTTTGCAGGACGAGTCCAGTTTGACAAAGACGTCCTCAGAGAAGGACGACTCAGACTCCACATGTCCAGACTCAGGACTGATGACTCAGGTGTTTACCTGTGTGATGTGTTCACAGGTCATGATGAGAGATCAAAGAAATGTCACCTCAAAGTCACAGGTGAGTTGATTCAGTAGAAGTTTCCTGGACTAAATAGAACCTGATTATTGTCGTTACACTTCCTTCTTACAGGATCTGTGAAATATGTTCCAGTTTAATCTGTTGAGGACGTTTAGTTGATGTTGTAGTGAGATGTTGTTTCTTCTCATGAATGACTCAGACTTGTTTGGTCTCTTTACAGCAGAGAGGGATCGGCCCAAACCTGAGACACCAAACACAACAAGTGGAGGAAGAGATGCTTCAACGACAGGAAGTCCATCACAAGCAGAGAGTCCAGGATGGATCGTCCTCTACTGTGTACTGGGACTGATAGTAGTAACTCTGCTGGGTGTTTGTTACTATCTGCGTAGAAAACATTCAATGAATCACTCTCCGCCTGGAGAACTAGATCCAATGAATCACTCTCCACCTAGAGAACTAGATCCAATGAATCACTCTCCGCCTGGAGAACTAGATCCAATGAATCACTCTCCACCTAGAGAACTAGATCCAATGAATCACTCTCCACCAATAGAACTAGATCCATTGATTTCCTCCATATAGACGAAGATGATTCTAGTCTCTCAGAGGTCAGAGGTCGGGGGTCCAAAGCAGCGTCTGAAGGTCTCGTTGTGATGATCTGATGTCTGAATGAGCTGCTCAGTCACAGCTGGTCGTAGCGGAGTGAGAGGAGTTATCTATGGTCTTCATCTCCTCCTTCATCCTCCTCTTCATCACTGTCTGATGGTCTTCATCTCGTCCTTCATCCTCCTCTTCATCACTGTCTGATGGTTTTCATCTCCTCCTTCATCCTCCTCTTCATCACTGTCTGATGGTCTTCATCTCCTCCTTCATCCTCCTCTTCATCACTGTCTCATGGTCTTCATCTCCTCCTTCATCCTCCTCTTCATCACTGTCTGATGGTCTTCATCTCCTCCTTCATCCTCCTCTTCATCACTGTGTGATGGTTTTCATCTCCTCCTTCATCCTCCTCTTCATCACTGTGTGATGGTTTTCATCTCCTCCTTCATCCTCCTCTTCATCACTGTCTCATGGTCTTCATCTCCTCCTTCATCCTCCTCTTCATCACTGTCTCATGGTCTTCATCTCCTCCTTCATCCTCCTCTTCATCACTGTGTGATGGTCTTCATCTCCTCCTTCATCCTCCTCTTCATCACTGTGTGATGGTTTTCATCTCCTCCTTCATCATCCTCTTCATCACTGTAATGGTCTTCATCTCCTCCTTCATCCTCCTCTTCATCACTGTCTGATGGTCTTCATCTCCTCCTTCATCCTCCTCTTCATCACTGTGTGATGGTCTTCATCTCCTCCTTCATCCTCCTCTTCATCACTGTGATGGTAAATAATGATCAATTATCTGATGAGACAATGCAAAGTGTTTTCATAAAGGAAACACAGAATGTTATAAAGAAACAGAGAAAGACGATTAAAGAGTTCAACAGTAAACAGACCTGAACCATCTGAGAGGTCTGGACGCTTTATGAATGAGCAGCAGATTATAAACGTATCAGTGCTTCATAACAATAGTATGTTAAAGCCTCTGACACAAAGTGTGAAGAAGATGATGATGATGATGATGATGATGATGATGATGATGATGATGATGATGATGATAGTTCACAGAAACTGACTCTTCAACATGTTTATCTTGTTTTAGTCCACCACAGATAATCTGTTCTGTGTTCACTTTATTGAAATAAGACGAGATAGAACTTTATTAATCCTGATATGAAATACTCAAACATAAGTTTGATCAAAGATTACATCAGAAAAATGACAAAAAAAACAATATAATACAAAAATATGAACAATAGAATAACAATTATTAAGAGTAAAATAAATAATAGTGACATCATTGATAAATATAATATACTTACATGAAGAGTAAAGTAAATAGATGAAGAGAATAAAGTTCATCAGAAGTAATACTGACATCAGTGTCTAATAGAAGCTCAGATATTGATCAGTATATCGAGGAGTGATGTTATGAAGGATGTAGAAAAGTAGTAAAAGTTATGTTGCACATATAATGAAAATAATATTGCACATGATATTAACTTGTAATATTGCACAACTTTGGAAGAACTAATAATGCTGAGAACCATGTTTACCTTGTATACCTTGTATAATTATTTTATTAACCTTATGCACTTAAATCTTCATGTGATGAATGTGTTCATGTTATTGAGGAATCAACAGATGGAAGATTTCTACGTTTTCTCACTAAATCAAATGTATTTAAATTGACTTTGCTGACTGTGATAACTTGAACATGTTAACTAATTGTATTGATCTTCTGAGTGATTTGTTGAATTATTACAACAAAATGCTGTTTTCAGTTATGATTTACTTTTTCTTTTGATGAATAATGACCAACAATCACTGAGTGATTACACTTAACTAACTATAGCAGATGCAAAAATACACTTTAAGTATATTTTCTGTAATTGATGTAATACCAGTTTGCTGTGATGAAATGAATAACCTTTTTGGTAATGTAATGTACGAAATGTACATGTGATTATATGTGTATATGTGTATAAATATACTGTATTTATGCCCTTTTATTGTTGTTGAAGGTGTTATTTACTGTTATTGATCGTCATTCTCACTGTATTGAGTTAACACTGTATTAATGATGAAGACCACTAGAGGGAGCCTTTGTGTCTGCAGGTTACAGCTGGGATCATTTAGAGTAGACGCTCCTCCAACCCTCAAACACTTCACCTCTAAAGAGGAGGAGCACTAGTGGATATAAAATGAATGAGATAAGAAGAAGAAGAAGATGAACGTGGTACATTTCCTCTTTATTTATTCATGCAGCACCATTTATACAAACATCACAGCCCAAATGCTCCACATGAAAAGAACAAAGAACAGAGACTATGAGGGACAGATTATCATCTTCAAAATAATTCCTCGAGACAACAGGAACTAGTTTGTAGAATCTAAAAGCGGAAGTAAACGTGCTTTCAGAATAAATATATTTTATTTGTTATAACGATTCTTCGTGGATATTAGTTTGAATGATCAACTTAGTTGCTGCGTTTCCTCTCTGAGAAAGAGGAAGTAGAGTTTTTATAAAGAGCGCAACAAGGAAAAGCAGCTTGAACCTTTGTTGATTTGTGCAGATTCATCCTTATAAATGATTATATTATTGTTTATATGTATTAACACTGAACACTAACGTGTTTATGGATCCTGAAACGGTGGCTCGGGTCAACCCTTCTACATTTAGACTGAAGTGAAGTCAGTAACCTGACAATAGAATCTATAAACTACATTATTGTTGAAAAAGAAAACTCTTCATCAATCCTATAATTTAACTTTTAACCCCTAAACTTCTTATTTTTTGCCTTAACAAATCTTCATCACTTCCTGTTTTAACCTACCATCAATACGAACTATATATGAGCAAAATGCTGAATCTGTTCAACATGATTCATATGATAATAACACCAACATTAACACATTCATTCAATTATTCATTACCTCGTACTGTGTAAAGATCTGCATAAAGACGACAACGTTTATGAATTCTTCTCAGCGAGGTGTCGATGTGCAGATCTCTAGTGTTGCAGGATTACCGTCTGTGTTCTTTGAATACTTGTCCCTGCTTCTTTGGAATGGGCGGAGTGTAGCAGCATGACCTTAGTTAACGCCCCCCCCCCCCCCCCCCCCCCGTTAAATTCTTTGAAAGTTGGACTACCAAAGAATTTCACGGGGGGGGGGGAGGGGCGTTAACGTTAGGTTAACGGTAAATTCCGCTCACACTAGAGATCTGCACATCGACACCTCGCTGGCTGTTTGTCGCTGAGAAGAATTCAGAAGCATCAACTTTGTCGTCTTTATAGAAGATCTTTACACAGTACAAGGTAATGAATCAATGACTTCATGTGTTCATGTTGGTGTTGTTATCATATGAATCACGTTGAACAGAGTGAGGGTTGGTGCTGTTAGTTAGTCGCAGACTAAGATGTTAATGAATGATAATGAGACAATTAGATTTCAGGCGCATCTCAAGAAAAGCTCAATAAATAAATTATGTTAGTTATGGGAATCCAAGAAATAAAAAAACTCAGAAGTGTATATATATATGTATATTAGTGTGTGTTTGTGTGTGTGTGTGTGTGTGTGTGTGTGTGTGTGTGTGTGTGTGTGTGTGTGTGTGTGTGCTATACAGGTGTACAGTTATTACAGAACGAATGAGTTGAATGTAACTAGTTTAGCGTTATGCATGCGTAATGAGAAGTTATAAATAGACAGAGAGAGACAGACACGCCCACTCTGCCTCTGTTTGACTACTTGCTGATAAAGGCAATGGGTGGGCGGGACTTTCAGCATCTTGTAGTGTTTTAGAGACACGTGTTGACTGTTTCCTGTCGTGTTGAACATCTGGCGCTGTCTTGAAACATATTACTGCAGCTTATACTTATTTTATTTGACTATGAATGAAACGTCTTCAGGGAAACCAGCTTTAGCTGTGGTTGTAGTTCACATTGACGCTGCATTGGCATCAAGGCTTTGTGTCATCAGTTGTGTGTAATGAGCAGGATGATGAACACAAAGGAGTATTGTGATGTAGAGACAGACTGTAGATGTGGACCTCCAACACCTTGATGTGATGTGTTGGTGACTCTTCACCTCTGTCTCCTCTCACAGGGAGGAGATGACCTGCTGCATCCTGCTGCTCTTCATCCTGACCTCCTGTGTCTGTGGTGAGTTGACTTTTGTATGTTTAAAGCACTACAGCTCTGAAGCATCACTAAACACTCCACAGGAACATCTAGAGATGCAGTTTAAAGGCTCTCATGTTAAAGCTGTTTGTCTGCTCCTCACTCTCCCTCTCTGTCTCCTCAACAGCATCATTAGTAGTGAATGTGACACAGAGCTATCAGGCAGAGGAGAACCACAACATCACTCTGGAATGGACCTTCACCACCAGAACAGGCGGTTCCCTCAAGTCCCTTAATATCTACTGTGAGATGTTAACTGATGTAAATTCCTTCGTCCTGTTTCATCTTCATGAAGGTGTTGAGGTTCCAGAGTCTCGGCATGAACGGTTTGCAGGACGAGTCCAGTTTGACAAAGACGTCCTCAGAGAAGGACGACTCAGACTCCACATGTCCAGACTCAGGACTGATGACTCAGGTCTTTACCAGTGTGGTGTGACCACAGGTTTTGGTTGGAGATCAAAGAGATGTCACCTCAACGTCACAGGTGAGTTGATTCAGTAGAAGTTTCCTGGACTAAAAAGAACCTGATTATTGTCGTTACACTTCCTTCTTACAGGATCTGTGAAATATGTTCCAGTTTAATCTGTTGAGGATGTTTAGTTTATGTTGTAGTGAGATGTTGTTTCTTCTCATCAATGACTCAGACTTGTTTGGTCTCTTTACAGCAGAGAGGGATCGGCCCAAACCTGAGACACCAAACTCATCAAGTGGAGGAAGAGATCCTTCAACGACAGGAAGTCCATCACAAGCAGAGAGTCATGGATGGATCGTCCTCTACTGTGTACTGGGACTGATAGTAGCAGTAGGAACTCTGCTGGGTGTTTGTTACTATCTGCGTAGAAAACATTCAACGAGTTCCTCTGCCTATAAAACAAGGTCCAATGATTCACTCTCCACCAATAGAACTAGATCCATTGATTTCCTCCATATAGACGAAGATGATTCTAGTCTCTCAGAGGTCAGAGGTCGGGGGTCCAAAGCAGCGTCTGAAGGTCTCGTTGTGATGATCTGATGTCTGAATGAGCTGCTCAGTCACAGCTGGTCGTAGCGGAGTGAGAGGAGTTATCTATGGTCTTCATCTCCTCCTTCATCCTCCTCTTCATCACTGTGTGATGGTTTTCATCTCCTCCTTCATCCTCCTCTTCATCACTGTGTGATGCTCTTCATCTCCTCCTTCATCCTCCTCTTCATCACTGTCTGTCCAGCAGTGTGACCTCAGAGCCTGATAGACGACAGAGGAATCAGAGCTCTGCTTCATTACTCTGATGGGACTCTTCATCAGTTCATTACTCTGATGGGACTCTTCATCAGTTCATTACTCTGATGGGACTCTTCATCAGTTCATTACTCTGATGGGACTCTTCATCAGTTCATTACTCTGATGGGACTCTTCATCAGTTCATTACTGTCGTCTACATCTTAGATCTGAAACCATCAGTCTGTTCTTTGTATTGAAACACTGCTGAGGAGCATGAATTCATCTTTGATGTTTGTCTGTTACAGTCAGCTGTTATTTACGGTCATTGTTTCATTGTGTATATGTTTTAAAGTCAAGCTCATATGTATTAATGCTATTAAATGAACCTTTATATTGTTCTACCAGCAGACTGTTTGCTTGTAAACCCGCAGCAGCTCTCACGTCTCTGAACACCATCACAGCACATTTACTCGTGATGTGAAACTGTCTGAATGTGCAACAAAACCAGGAACATTTATCCAAAAATATGAATGTTTTAATAGTTTCCCTCTGAGGTAGAAGTGCACCGTGCTGCAAGTCCTTTGAGTTGAGCTGCATGTTCTGTGTTTGTATGATAAATATGGAGGTTATGGGTTTTAATTAATGTGTGAGACTATATGAGGAGATTTGTTTCCTTCTGCTTTCCATAAATGTAAAGTTGATGTTGATATTATTTTTATAATGAGAATTAGTTTATTGACTGTTTGCTATATTTACTGTTCACTGCATTGTTCAAAATAAATACAAATAAAGTGAAACAAAATGATTCTTTATCCGTTCATATCCTCATGAATCCCACTAATATACATTATGACTTTATGAACATAATGAAAGATCAGCATATTGTTTGTGCTGTAAGTCGTTTGAGTCTTTTGAAAGTTATGTTGGACTCAGTGAGTTAAAATAATGACGATGGATGAAAGACGGTGAGTAACAGACAGGATTAAACACAGTGAGGTTAAACTACAGCTTCATATTTAAACACATTAATGACACCGTGTGGTGAGTTCATGTGAGACGATGAACGTTTGATCTGAACCAACTGAACTGAAGCAGCACGAGGAAGATGTGAACAGTTGATCAGTCGTGTTAACATGCAACAAATCTCAAGTTCAGAAGAGAACTGATTATTGTTTCATAAGAGCAGTTACATGTTGTTTTATATCAAAACTACACTCTGATGATACTTCAGCTTCACTTTCACTTTCAAGTGGAGCAACACGATGCAGCTCCTCGTGCAGCAGACGTCTGGTTCCTCCTACTTCCTCATGTGAAACATTAACGGTGAACACATAAATAGAATGATGTTGAGCCGCCCTCAGTTCTTTATAAATCTACCGCTGGTTAATAAATGACGTCATTCATTTACTGCAGTCTTCTTTTATTTATTTAAATGTCTGTAAACAGTTGTGAGCAACAATCAGTGACTATGAGGTGACTTGTAAATGTCTCTTGTGTTCCTCAGGTGGAGGTGAAGTATTGAACTGAGAGCATTTCAACGTTTGAAAGAGGTTTAAAACACGGTGATGTTTAAAAGATGGTTCAAAGTGGTTCAGAAGTCAAAGACCAGATTTCACAGGATTTGCAATATTGTCTTTCAACTGTAAGCCTCTAAAGTTATGATATATTATTATTAGTACCATGTAGAGGACGAACACATGTTAGTCCTGCAAATCCCGCAGCATTAAGGTATGAACGGAAATAACAAATAAGCATAATCTGCTCTGTGTTCACTTTATTGAAATAAGACGAGATAGAACTTTATTAATCCTGATGTGAAATACTCAAACATAAGTTTGATCAAAGATTACATCAGAAAAATGAAAAAAAACAATATAATACAAAAATATGAACAATAGAATAACAATTATTCAGAGTAAAATAAATAATAGTGACATCATTGATAAATATAATATACTTGCATGAAGAGTAAAGTAAATAGATAAAGAGAATAAAGTTCATCAGAAGTAATACTGACATCAGTGTCTAATAGAAGCTCAGATATTGATCAGTATATCGAGGAGTGATGTTATGAAGGATGTAGAAAAGTAGTAAAAGTTATGTTGCACATGTTTATCATGTATATTTATTCTGTACATTAACCTTTTGCACTTAAAGCTTTATGTGATGAATGTGTTCATATTATTGAGGAATCAACAGATGGAAGATTTCTATGTATTTTTATATATACACACACACACACACACACACACACACACACACCCTTTTATTGTTGTTGAACGTGTTATTTACTGTTATTGATCATCATTCTCTCACTGTATTGAGTTAACACTGTATTAATGATGAAGACCACTAGAGGGAGCCTTTGTGTCTGCATGTTACAGCTGCAAAGTCATGATGACCGGCCGTGGCTGGTCTCATTGTCCTGGAGCCGACTAACAATAACAGAGTCATCTGCATACTTTAAGATGCTCCTATTTTCATACCTGCTCTGACACATATTTGTGTAGAGGATGAATAATAGGGGCGAAAGCACACATCCTTGTGGGAGCCAGTGGAGGAGCAAACTTCCATTGACCCTCACTCTTTGTGTCCTGTTGGTTAAAAAGTCAAGAATCCAGCCCACAAGATTGTGACTTAAGTCAAATTGTTCTAGAAGCCTACTGGTTCAAATATGGGGTTGAACTGTGTTCAAAGCAGAGGAGAAATCAACAAATAGAAGTGTAACATGAGATCCCTCCAAGTGTTTAAAAAGTAAATGAAACAAAGTGATGTGTCTTCTGCTCCTCTGTGTGGCCTGTAAGCAAACTGCATGGGATCAGGTGCTGGCTCAGTTTTCCTTAAAACTTCTGACCTTACCAGTTTTTCAAAAGTTTTCATTAAAATTGATGTGAGAGCAACCGGTCTAAAATCATTTACACTTTTGGGGCAACTGGGTTTGGGAACAGGGACTACCACAGCCTCCTTCCTGACCTTAGATGCATTCTGTGCCTGTAAAGACTCATTAACATGTATATAGTGGAATACAGCACTCAGTTCTTCTGCACAAGGTTTAAGTAAACGACCACAGATGTTGTCAGGTCCAAGAGGCCTCTTCCACATCCTTGTGGTCGATGTCAAAGTGCTGATTGTCTTCCAGTTTGTAATTCAGTTCCTGAATTTCATTACTAAAATCAAAGGTATCAAAACGAATATCAAAGCGATTGAGTGCATTAGCAAACTCAGCGTCTGAATTGAAGCCATCCAAAGTGACCTGACTGCTGTTCTTGGGATTCCCGAGACCTGCGATAGTTTTCATTCTAGACCAGGCTGAGCCAAGGTTGTTTGCAGCCATCTTCTTCTCTAGTTCAGTTTTATGATTCTGTTTTGCTTGTAAAATGTCTATTTTCAGCTCTTAGCTATATGCAGATCAGAGGCTACTCCCTGTTTAAAAACGAGTTTATTTTTCTGTCTGCTGGGTTTAACAGATTTGGTCCCTCATGGTTTGTTGTTAGGGTGATGTTTAACTCGCTTACAAGGAACGATCAAGTCCCTGCAGAAGGTGCATATGAGCATGTTACATCAACAGGTTCATCCACGTCATCACCACAAGATGGTGAAACATGTCCCCGTCAGTGCAGTCATAACATTCCTGCAGGCAGAGCATCGATTCTTTTAGATTTGTTTTCTTCTTTTTTTAACATATATATTTATAATTATGTATAACTTGTATCAAGGTTGCTGAATAAGCAAGCCCCAGTAATGATTATGACTCTTTTGTTTTTTACTTTAATAGGAATAAATAGCATGAACACAAAACAAATCCTCCTTTCTGCACAGTCATCAAAACATACACTTAGCTCAAAAAGACTAAATGTCAAGACAATACACAAATATTAAACCATTAAATCAAAATGTTAATCTCGTGCTGTTAAAACAGACAGTCACCCTCCCGACTCTCTCAGTGATCTGTGAGAAACTATTACCTCTAACAGAGGAAACCACTTCCTCTAAGTTTCAGTGACAGACAGGAAACACCTCAAGGCACACGAATGCAGCATCCTCGCACTCAATGTGTTTATCACAGAGTTGCGGTTGCAGTGGGTTCTCCCCACTGAGTCATAATAAATATGCGGACTTGTCTGTATAACAGTCAGCGCCCTCGAGTTCAGTCTTCTGTGGGTCTGCTGATCAGTGAAAGGAGAGTTAAGTTACATTAAATGGACGTGGAGGAGTTCAGTTACAGTTTCTCTCTCGCCTCTAATCTCAAGCTTCACTCTCCTCGTCCTCGTGCTGCTTTTCATCTTCACACGTGTTGAAGGTAAGATCATTCAATATTGTACTCGCGCCATATTGTTACCACAGCAACTCCTGCAAATATTAGTTTTGTAAATATAATTGAATATATGGATGGATTTTACACATTATGCAGTTAATTCCTTTTTTCTGTGCAAAAGTGCGTCGCTGACTTTCAATAATTGTGGATATTTTTTCCCAGAATGTAAATCATTTAAAATCTTGATGGGGTCAACCCTTCTACATTTAGACTGTAGTGAAGTCAATAACCTGACAATAGACTCTCTGTGTGCTCAGTTATTAGGCAAGTTGTATTTTTGAGGATTCATTTTATTATTGAACAACTACAGAGCTCTCTGTCAATCCAAGATGTTCATAAACCTCAAACCTGAATATTTAAGAAAGTAAGAGTGAGGTTTTGGCTTTCTGAGGAGAATATGTGCACAATTAATGTGCAACTATTAGTCTGCAGAAATATTATGCAACTAAATTAAAAACGAAAAAGAAATTTCCCATCTCACTTGTTTATTTTCAGTTGTTAAAGTGAGAATAATAAACAAAGAACTCAAAACTTACAAATAAACATTTCTGACATTTCAAAATAAATCAGTGACCAATATAGCCCCCCCCCCCCCCCCCCCCCCCCCTTCTGTTCAGTAACAGTAATAAGATTCATTCATGGATTCTGTCACTTTCTTGAACTGTTGACGATCAACTTGTTGTGCAGCAGCAACCACAGCGTCCCAGAACCTGTTCTGAGAGGTGGACTGCTTCCTTCACCGTAAATCTCCCGTTCAAGAAGTGCCCACAAGTTCTCCACAGGGTTTAGGTGAGGAAGGGGGCCATGTCGTTCTTTCATCTTTAAGGCCTTTACTGGCCACGCAGTGGAGTACTTCCATGCATGAGATGGAGCATTGTCTGCATAAAAACCATGGTCTTCTTGAAAGATGCAGACTATTTCTTGTGCCACTGCTTGAAGAAAGTGTCTTCTAAAAACTGGCTGTAGATTTGGGAGTTGATTTTGAGTTCATCTTCAACCTGAAAAGGTCCAACGAGCTCATCTTTAATAATACCAGCTGGACCTTTTTAAAGAGATGTGATGCATTGAAGACACATCAGAATAAAACCTGATCCATTATAAACAGCTGTATTATTTAAATTACACTTTTCAACAACAACATGAGGTTGTGTGTGTTCTCTGTGTGGTATTTGTTATAAATGTTGGTGCATAGATGTTCATAGTGTGATTGATGACAATAAGAAGCTTGATGTGTTGGAGGAAACATGAGAGAAATGTTTGAGGAAGGGAAAAACCCTATGTGAGCATTCATGCAGTATGAGATTGGGGAAGTTGCAGCAGTGCCAGAGCAGGTGGTGACTCATTACTTCCCGTTAAGTTGTCAGATGTGAAACTGACTCTGGATGGTAAACACGTCGTGTAGGGGAGACAAAAAGTGAGACGAGTGATGAAACGACAACAACCAGTTTGAGCGCCTGAGTACTTGTTCACATATCATATGACAGAATCGCCCACTCTGCCTCTATTTGACTACTTGCTGCTAAAGGCAACGGGCGGGACTTTCAGCATCTTGTAGTGTTTTAGAGACACGTGTTGACTGTTTCCTGCAGTGTTGAACATCTGGCGCTGTCTTGAAACATATTACTGCAGCTTATACTTATTTCATTTGACTATGAATGAAACGTCTTCAGGGAAACCAGCTTTAGCTGTGGTTGTAGTTCACATTGACGCTGCATTGGCATCAAGGCTTTGTGTCATCAGTTGTGTGTAATGAGCAGGATGATGAACACAAAGGAGTATTGTGATGTAGAGACAGACTGTAGATGTGGACCTCCAACACCTTGATGTGATGTGTTGGTGACTCTTCACCTCTGTCTCCTCTCACAGGGAGGAGATGACCTGCTGCATCCTGCTGCTCTTCATCCTGACCTCCTGTGTCTGTGGTGAGTTGACTTTTGTATGTTTAAAGCACTACAGCTCTGAAGCATCACTAAACACTCCACAGGAACATCTAGAGATGCAGTTTAAAGGCTCTCATGTTAAAGCTGTTTGTCTGCTCCTCACTCTCCCTCTCTGTCTCCTCAACAGCATCATTAGTAGTGAATGTGACACAGAGCTCCTATCAGGCAGAGGAGAACCACAACATCACTCTGGAATGGACCTTCACCACCAGAACAGACGGTTCCCTCAAGTCCCTTAATATCTACTGTGAGATGTTAACTGATGTAAATTCCTTCGTCCTGTTTCATCTTCATGAAGGTGTTGAGGTTCCAGAGTCTCGGCATGAACGGTTTGCAGGACGAGTCCAGTGTGACAAAGACGTCCTCAGAGAAGGACGACTCAGACTCCACATGTCCAGACTCAGGACTGCTGACTCAGGTCTTTACCTGTGTGATGTGTTCACAGGTTTTGGTTGGAGATCAAAGAGATGTCACCTCAAAGTCACAGGTGAGTTGATTCAGTAGAAGTTTCCTGGACTAATAAGAACCTGATTATTGTCGTTACACTTCCTTCTTACAGGATCTGTGAAATATGTTCCAGTTTAATCTGTTGAGGACGTTTAGTTTATGTTGTAGTGAGATGTTGTTTCTTCTCATCAATGACTCAGACTTGTTTGGTCTCTTTACAGCAGAGAGGGATCGGCCCAAACCTGAGACACCAAACACATCAAGTGGAGGAAGAGTACTGGGACTGATAGTAGTAGTAACTCTGCTGGGTGTTTGTTGCTGCGTAGTAAATATTCAACGATTTCCTTTCTGCCTATAGAACTAGATTCAATGATTTCCTCCATATCGAGAGTCGGGGAAGGATCGGCCTCTTCTGTGGACTGGGACTGACAGTCGTACTGGTTTTGTCTTTATTTGATTGCTGCATTGAAAACAAAATTTCTACTCAGCACAACAGAACATACAGCATCCACACCATATATAGGCTGTGATGTTCAGCCTTCAAGTGTTTGCACAAAAAGAGTCTGATGGAGGACTTCAGTCAGTCTGAGACACTGGATCTGTGTATGACTCATATATCTGAGGATTCACAGCAGCATTAAGGTATGAACTATGAATTATGATTTATCAATGTGAGATTCAGCACAATACTAGTAATGTGTCCAACTCCAGGGCTCTTTAACCAACACACTGAACTAACAACACTAATCAAACAATGTTATTTAATAACCAGGGTTCATTAAGGAGCGCATTGAAGTGACAAAATGAGCAATTAGTTGATATCAACAAGGCAATGCAAAGTGTTTTACATAAAGGAGGGCGGGAAAAACTGCCCAACGCATCACCGGTACTTCACTCCATCAAGACCGTCCACCTCAAGCGCTGCCTGCAGAGGACGCACAGCATCATCAGAGACACCTCACACCCCCCATAGACTGTGTGCCAGTGTCTAATAGAAGCTCAGATATTGATCAGTATACCGAGGAGTGATATTATGAAGGATGTAGAAAAGTAGTAAAAGTTATATTGCACATGTGTATATCTTGTATATTTATTTTGTACATGAACCTTTTGCACTTAAAGCTTCATGTGATGTAACGCAAAGAAAGAAGCAGAGATTAAATATACGTGTTAAATAAGGTAAACATGCTACTCAGCATTATTTCAATACATTGAACACAGTGTAGAGTTCAGATCTTTCCAGATGGATGTTATCCCCTGATCACTTCCTGAAGAAGACAAAAGGAAAGATGTTTTTAATCATTATCAGCTGTGTGAAGCATTAACACCGTTCCTATGATTACCTGCTATTAAGTTTGTCATTTTCTGATCAGAGCTGTCACCACAGACTGTATAGAAGAACTGTATGTAAATGTATGTTGGCTGTAACATTGAATTGTAAATGTTGGGAGACTTTAAAATACTATGGACAGTACTGCTTACCGTCTCCAGAGTCACAACCAAAGAGGAGCAGATTTCAGTTTTTATAACAGACTCACAGAAAGCTGCAGGTTTACATCAGCTCAGAGCAGAAGACCTTTCTGTTTACCACCATTTCATCAAATACAATTTGGAAACACACACACGGATACATGTTTTTTATTTCAATGTTTCTGACAAACTGAAGAATGTATTCCTTTGTGTGTTAAGCTACACTATTACACTATACAGCTATTGAGGAATCCACAGATGCTGGAAGATTTCTACATTTTTTTATATACATATACACACACACACACACACACACACACACACACACACACACACACCCTTTTATTGTTGTTGAACGTGTTATTTACTGTTACTGATCGTCATTCTCTCACTGTATTGAGTTAACACTGTATTAATGATGAAGACCACTAGAGGGAGCCTTTGTGTCTGCATGTTACAGCTGCAAAGTCGTCGATGACCGGCCGTGGCTGGTCTCATTGTCCTGGAGCCGACTAACAATAACAGAGTCATCTGCATACTTTAAGATGCTCCTATTTTCATACCTGCTCTGATACATATTTGTGTAGAGGATGAATAATAGGGGCGAAAGCACACATCCTTGTGGGAGCCAGTGGAGGGGGGATGAGCTGTACCGTAGTGCAGTCTCCCGAAACGTTATTGGCCGACAGTCTACTGTGCGAAAGTGAAACATTTGCGCCCCCAGCGGTCAAAGCCTGCGTAAAGCCTGCGTTAATTGAAGAATGTGTAATGTCGCCATCAAGTGGTCAATTTATATCGGTGGAATCAGTAAATGTAGAATGGATATTTGCTCCCTGATGTTGTCAAACTGTGGTATCAGCAGCAGAATCATGTACCACTATTTACTCCAAGCACATGTTAGTTTGTGTATCACAATGACTTCTTTCATGATTATTGTCATACATGCACCACAATACACAAGATCTGGAAACAGAAATCTGCACATTGGTCCACCAGCTGCTAGACGTGTCCCTTCATACGTAAAGATCTTTAAGACTTTCTTTGTGTTTACAGGCGAGAAAAATATGCACACAAGATTCCCACGTGTGGAATATGAAGGAGTCCACAGGAGGAGTCTAGCACACGCCTCACCTCCTTTCAAAGTAGATGTTGCACACACTGTTGTCATCATCTGGATTGATTCCACGTGTGTAAAATTGTCCATTTCAGATTGTAATAAACTATTTATTGTGATGCCTGTTGAAGCTATAATAGAATGACACAGAGTCCGTGCGCATGCGTGTTCCAGCAGTAAACCCAAGAGTTGTATTTTAGGTGAACATACAGACAGAATGTGCTCTGCTCTCATTACGATGTCCTGGGAGCTTCTTGTTGACAGCACACAGTCTATAGTTCCATATTTACGACGTTTTATATGAGACATTGAATGCGTTGAAATCACGTCTTCGTGTAGACCACATATCACCGGCCAGCGTAATATGATTTTGGAGAAATACGTTTAAAGTAACCAAAATCGCGTCTCTTTCAACCTACAACTTAACAAACCATCAATATTTTAAAACAAATTGGTGTTTTGTGACACGTTGATATTGTAACCGTAATTTAGCCGGTTGAAAAGACGGTTAAAATACGTCTAAGACGTTCAGACCCCATATCAACGCTTTTTCAACCAGAAATCAACGTTGACATCCGGGTTAGTTACTGACTTCCAAGTAGCGCAAACACAGTCAAGTGTGGTTGCGCTACTTGACTCAAATGACTGTGGTTATAACCACAGTCACATAACTGCATCGGCTCCTCGTGTGCTGCTTGTCGCGAAGAATTCAGACACAAACTGGAGAACTTTGTCTCTTTATTTCTTTCCACGACTGAAGACGTACGAGGTAATGAATGAATGCATGTGTTCATGTTGGTGTTATTATCATATACATCATGTTGAACAGATTTATATGTGTAGAGTGGTGCTGTCGCTGAGTTGCAGTAATAATAAGATGTTAACAGATGATAATAAGACAATTAGATCTCAAGCGCATCTCCAACAATGCTCATTAAATATAAAAAGTTATGGTAATCCAAGAAATAAAATACTGTAAAGTTAATATACAAATAAATATATATGTGTGTGTGTGTGTGTGTGTGTGCTATACAGGTGTTCAGTTATTACAGAATGAGCTGAATGTAACTAGTGTAGTCTTATGCATGCGTAATGATACGTTATAAAGAGATGTAAACAGATAGTAAAACAGTAAGTAATGTAAAAGTGACATTTCAAAAGTAAAACACGGTGTCAAGTGATTTGAGCTCAACAGTCTAAAGTCTGATCTCATAGTGGATGAAGGTGTTTGGTGTTGGGAGTGAATGCTGCGGTAAAATAAAGTTATGATCACTTCTGTGTATTATTGTACAGATTCATTATGTGAGGATTGATGTATTAGACAAGATATTTAGGGTAATAACGTGGTGGTTCATTCAGTGAAGAACAGTTAAAAAGATGTGATGCATTGAAGACACATCAGAATAAAACCTGATCCATTAAAAACAGCTGTATTATTTAAATTACACTTTTCAACAACAACATGAGGTTGTGTGTGTTCACTGTGTGGTATTTGTTATAAATGTTGGTACATAGATGTTCATAGTTGATTGATTGATGACAATAAGAAGCTTGATGTGTTGGAGGAAACATGAGAGAAATGTTTGAGGACACTAACTGTTAAGTTATCGGGTGTGAAACAAACTCTGGAGGGAAACACGTCATGAAGAGAGAGACACAAAGTGAGCATGAACTAGAAACAGGAAACAGCGACGACAAGATGCATCAAGAAACTAGCATGACTTGACCACAGCAGGCCGTAGCATAAAAGGAACTGTATGAAATCGCAGTTCACTTTTCAGCCTCATCTTCAATGAATAAGGAAGTCACAGAAACAGTTGCTTTCTGTTAGGCTATGTTTGTTGATATATTTATGTGGACACGTGTACCTACATTGTATGCTATCTTATTCTTTTTATGTCTGCCTGTCAAACACTTTGCTGCGTTTTGATATGTATAAATAAGCGTTATTATTATCATTCACACAAGATATGTTTTAAGATTAAACCTTCGTCGCACAACATGAGACTAAAAGCCAACAATCGAGCATTAAATATTACAATTACACAGAAAATGAGGATTTTCTACAAAACGTGGCGTTTCTTGTCAAATCTAATCCGGCCCCTCGCTCTCGTGAGGTTATCGTTGCCCAAGTGTGCATGACGTCAGAGCAAGTTGGACACAAATCTAACCGGCATGCATTGTGCGCCGATCGGCGGTGATCGATTCTGCGCACGTCAGGTTTATCTCAAACGAGCCTATAATCACTATGACAGACCCGCCTACTCTATCTGACTGCTTGCTGCTAAAGTCAGAGCAGGGCGGGTCTTTCCACATCTTGTAGTGTTTAGAGACACTTGTTGACTGTTTCCTGTCGTGTTGAACATCTGGCGCTGTCTTGAAACATATTACTGCAGCTTATACTTATTTCATTTGACTATGAATGAAACGTCTTCAGGGAAACCAGCTTTAGCTGTGGTTGTAGTTCACATTGACGCTGCATTGGCATCAAGGCTTTGTGTCATCAGTTGTGTGTAATGAGCAGGATGATGAACACAAAGGAGTATTGTGATGTAGAGACAGACTGTAGATGTGGACCTCCAACACCTTGATGTGATGTGTTGGTGACTCTTCACCTCTGTCTCCTCTCACAGGGAGGAGATGACCTGCTGCATCCTGCTGCTCTTCATCCTGACCTCCTGTGTCTGTGGTGAGTTGACTTTTGTATGTTTAAAGCACTACAGCTCTGAAGCATCACTAAACACTCCACAGGAACATCTAGAGATGCAGTTTAAAGGCTCTCATGTTAAAGCTGTTTGTCTGCTCCTCACTCTCCCTCTCTGTCTCCTCAACAGCATCATTAGTAGTGAATGTGACACAGAGCTCCTATCAGGCAGAGGAGAACCACAACATCACTCTGGAATGGACCTTCACCACCAGAACAGACGGTTCCCTCAAGTCCCTTAATATCTTCTGTGAGATGTTAACTGATCTCAGACCCTTCGTCCTGTTTCAACTTCATGAAGGTGTCGAGGTTCCAGAGTCTCAGCATGAACGGTTTGCAGGACGAGTCCAGTTTGACAAAGACGTCCTCAGAGAAGGACGACTCAGACTCCACATGTCCAGACTCAGGACTGATGACTCAGGTCTTTACCAGTGTGGTGTGACCACAGGTTTTGGTTGGAGATCAAAGAAATGTCACCTCAACGTCACAGGTGAGTTGATTCAGTAGAAGTTTCCTGGACTAAAAAGAACCTGATTATTGTCGTTACACTTCCTTCTTACAGGATCTGTGAAATATGTTCCAGTTTAATCTGTTGAGGACGTTTAGTTGATGTTGTAGTGAGATGTTGTTTCTTCTCATCAATGACTCAGACTTGTTTGGTCTCTTTACAGCAGAGAGGGATCGGCCCAAACCTGAGACACCAAACTCATCAAGTGGAGGAAGAGATGCTTCAACGACAGGAAGTCCATCACAAGCAGAGAGTCATGGATGGATCGTCCTCTACTGTGTAGTGGGACTGATAGTAGCAGGAACTCTGCTGGGTGTTTGTTACTATCTGCGTAGAAAACATTCAACGAGTTCCTCTGCCTATAAAACAAGGTCCAATGATTCACTCTCCACCAATAGAACTAGATCCATTGATTTCCTCCATATAGACGAAGATGAATCTAGTCTCTCAGAGGTCAGAGGTCGGGGGTCCAAAGCAGCGTCTGAAGGTCTCGTTGTGATGATCTGATGTCTGAATGAGCTGCTCAGTCACAGCTGGTCGTAGCGGAGTGAGAGGAGTTATCTATGGTCTTCATCTCCTCCTTCATCCTCCTCTTCATCACTGTGTGATGGTTTTCATCTCCTCCTTCATCCTCCTCTTCATCACTGTGTGATGCTCTTCATCTCCTCCTTCATCCTCCTCTTCATCACTGTCTGTCCAGCAGTGTGACCTCAGAGCCTGATAGACGACAGAGGAATCAGAGCTCTGGTTCATTACTCTGATGGGACTCTTCATCAGTTCATTACTCTGATGGGACTCTTCATCAGTTCATTACTCTGATGGGACTCTTCATCAGTTCATTACTCTGATGGGACTCTTCATCAGTTCATTACTCTGATGGGACTCTTCATCAGTTCATTACTCTGATGGGACTCTTCATCAGTTCATTACTCTGATGGGACTCTTCATCAGTTCATTACTGTCGTCTACATCTTAGATCTGAAACCATCAGTCTGTTCTTTGTATTGAAACACTGCTGAGGAGCATGAATTCATCTTCTATGTTTGTCTGTTACAGTCAGCTGTTATTTACGGTCATTGTTTCATTGTGTATATGTTTTAAAGTCAAGCTCATATGTATTAATGCTATTAAATGAACCTTTATATTGTTCTACCAGCAGACTGTTTGCTTGTAAACCCGCAGCAGCTCTCACGTCTCTGAACACCATCACAGCACATTTACTCGTGATGTGAAACTGTCTGAATGTGCAACAAAACCAGGAACATTTATCCAAAAACATGAATGTTTTAATAGTTTCCCTCTGAGGTAGAAGTGCACCGTGCTGCAAGTCCTTTGAGTTGAGCTGCATGTTCTGTGTTTGTATGATGAATATGGAGGTTATGGTTTTAATTAATGTGTGAGACTATATGAGGAGATTTGTTTCCTTCTGCTTTCCATAAATGTAAAGTTGATGTTGATATTAATTTTATAATGAGAATTAGTTTATTGACTGTTTGCTATATTTACTGTTCACTGCATTGTTCAAAATAAATACAAATAAAGTGAAACAAAATGATTCTTTATCCGTTCATATCCTCATGAATCCCACTAATATACATTATGACTTTATGAACATAATAAAGATCAGCATATTGTTTGTGCTGTAAGTCGTTTGAGTCTTTTGAAAGTTATTTTGGACTCAGTGAGTTAAAATAATGACGATGGATGAAAGACGGTGAGTAACAGACAGGATTAAACACAGTGAGGTTAAACTACAGCTTCATATTTAAACACATTAATGACACCGTGTGGTGAGTTCATGTGAGACGATGAACGTTTGATCTGAACCAACTGAACTGAAGCAGCACGAGGAAGATGTGAACAGTTGATCAGTCGTGTTAACATGCAACAAATCTCAAGTTCAGAAGAGAACTGATTATTGTTTCATAAGAGCAGTTACATGTTGTTTTATATCAAAACTACACACTGATGATACTTCAGCATCACTTTCACTTTCAAGTGGAGCAACACGATGCAGCTCCTCGTGCAGCAGACGTCTGGTTCCTCCTACTTCCTCATGTAAAACATTAACGGTGAAAACATAAATAGAATGATGTTGAGCCGCCCTCAGTTCTTTATCAATCTACCGCTGGTTAATAAATGACGTCATTCATTTACTGCAGTCTTCTTTTATTTATTTAAATATCTGTAAACAGTTGTGAGTAACAATCAGTGACTATGAGGTGACTTGTAAATGTCTCTTGTGTTCCTCAGGTGGAGGTGAAGTATTGAACTGAGAGCATTTCAACGTTTGAAAGAGGTTTAAAACACGGAGATGTTTAAAAGATGGTTCAAAGTGGTTCAGAAGTGAAAGACCAGATTTCACAGGATTTGCAATATTGTCTTTCAACTGTAAGCCTCTAAAGTTATGATATATTATTATTAGAACAATGTAGAGGACGAACACATGTTAGTACTGCAAATCCCGCAGCATTAAGGTATGAACGGAAATAACAAATAAGCATAATCTGCTCTGTGTTCACTTTATTGAAATAAGACGAGATAGAACTTTATTAATCCTGATATGAAATACTCAAACATAAGTTTGATCAAAGATTACATCAGAAAAATGACAAAAAACAATATAATACAAAAATATGAACAATAGAATAACAATTATTAAGAGTAAAATAAATAATAGTGACATCATTGATAAATATAATATACTTGCATGAAGAGTAAAGTAAATAGATAAAGAGAATAAAGTTCATCAGAAGTAATACTGACATCAGTGTCTAATAGAAGCTCAGATATTGATCAGTATATCGAGGAGTGATGTTATGAAGGATGTAGAAAAGTAGTAAAAGTTATGTTGCACATGTTTATCATGTATATTTATTCTGTACATTAACCTTTTGCACTTAAAGCTTTATGTGATGAATGTGTTCATATTATTGAGGAATCAACAGATGGAAGATTTCTATGTATTTTTATATATACACACACACACACACACACACACACACACACACCCTTTTATTGTTGTTGAACGTGTTATTTACTGTTATTGATCATCATTCTCTCACTGTATTGAGTTAACACTGTATTAATGATGAAGACCACTAGAGGGAGCCTTTGTGTCTGCATGTTACAGCTGCAAAGTCGTCGATGACCGGCCGTGGCTGGTCTCATTGTCCTGGAGCCGACTAACAATAACAGAGTCATCTGCATACTTTAAGATGCTCCTATTTTCATACCTGCTCTGACACATATTTGTGTAGAGGATGAATAATAGGGGCGAAAGCACACATCCTTGTGGGAGCCAGTGGAGGAGCAAACTTCCATTGACCCTCACTCTTTGTGTCCTGTTGGTTAAAAAGTCAAGAATCCAGCCCACAAGATTGTGACTTAAGTCAAATTGTTCTAGAAGCCTACTGGTTCAAATATGGGGTTGAACTGTGTTCAAAGCAGAGGAGAAATCAACAAATAGAAGTGTAACATGAGATCCCTCCAAGTGTTTAAAAAGTAAATGAAACAAAGTGATGTGTCTTCTGCTCCTCTGTGTGGCCTGTAAGCAAACTGCATGGGATCAGGTGCTGGCTCAGTTTTCCTTAAAACTTCTGACCTTACCAGTTTTTCAAAAGTTTTCATTAAAATTGATGTGAGAGCAACCGGTCTAAAATCATTTACACTTTTGGGGCAACTGGGTTTGGGAACAGGGACTACCACAGCCTCCTTCCTGACCTTAGATGCATTCTGTGCCTGTAAAGACTCATTAACATGTATATAGTGGAATACAGCACTCAGTTCTTCTGCACAAGGTTTAAGTAAACGACCACAGATGTTGTCAGGTCCAAGAGGCCTCTTCCACATCCTTGTGGTCGATGTCAAAGTGCTGATTGTCTTCCAGTTTGTAATTCAGTTCCTGAATTTCATTACTAAAATCAAAGGTATCAAAACGAATATCAAAGCGATTGAGTGCATTAGCAAACTCAGCGTCTGAATTGAAGCCATCCAAAGTGACCTGACTGCTGTTCTTGGGATTCCCGAGACCTGCGATAGTTTTCATTCTAGACCAGGCTGAGCCAAGGTTGTTTGCAGCCATCTTCTTCTCTAGTTCAGTTTTATGATTCTGTTTTGCTTGTAAAATGTCTATTTTCAGCTCTTAGCTATATGCAGATCAGAGGCTACTCCCTGTTTAAAAACGAGTTTATTTTTCTGTCTGCTGGGTTTAACAGATTTGGTCCCTCATGGTTTGTTGTTAGGGTGATGTTTAACTCGCTTACAAGGAACGATCAAGTCCCTGCAGAAGGTGCATATGAGCATGTTACATCAACAGGTTCATCCACGTCATCACCACAAGATGGTGAAACATGTCCCCGTCAGTGCAGTCATAACATTCCTGCAGGCAGAGCATCGATTCTTTTAGATTTGTTTTCTTCTTTTTTTAACATATATATTTATAATTATGTATAACTTGTATCAAGGTTGCTGAATAAGCAAGCCCCAGTAATGATTATGACTCTTTTGTTTTTTACTTTAATAGGAATAAATAGCATGAACACAAAACAAATCCTCCTTTCTGCACAGTCATCAAAACATACACTTAGCTCAAAAAGACTAAATGTCAAGACAATACACAAATATTAAACCATTAAATCAAAATGTTAATCTCGTGCTGTTAAAACAGACAGTCACCCTCCCGACTCTCTCAGTGATCTGTGAGAAACTATTACCTCTAACAGAGGAAACCACTTCCTCTAAGTTTCAGTGACAGACAGGAAACACCTCAAGGCACACGAATGCAGCATCCTCGCACTCAATGTGTTTATCACAGAGTTGCGGTTGCAGTGGGTTCTCCCCACTGAGTCATAATAAATATGCGGACTTGTCTGTATAACAGTCAGCGCCCTCGAGTTCAGTCTTCTGTGGGTCTGCTGATCAGTGAAAGGAGAGTTAAGTTACATTAAATGGACGTGGAGGAGTTCAGTTACAGTTTCTCTCTCGCCTCTAATCTCAAGCTTCACTCTCCTCGTCCTCGTGCTGCTTTTCATCTTCACACGTGTTGAAGGTAAGATCATTCAATATTGTACTCGCGCCATATTGTTACCACAGCAACTCCTGCAAATATTAGTTTTGTAAATATAATTGAATATATGGATGGATTTTACACATTATGCAGTTAATTCCTTTTTTCTGTGCAAAAGTGCGTCGCTGACTTTCAATAATTGTGGATATTTTTTCCCAGAATGTAAATCATTTAAAATCTTGATGGGGTCAACCCTTCTACATTTAGACTGTAGTGAAGTCAATAACCTGACAATAGACTCTCTGTGTGCTCAGTTATTAGGCAAGTTGTATTTTTGAGGATTCATTTTATTATTGAACAACTACAGAGCTCTCTGTCAATCCAAGATGTTCATAAACCTCAAACCTGAATATTTAAGAAAGTAAGAGTGAGGTTTTGGCTTTCTGAGGAGAATATGTGCACAATTAATGTGCAACTATTAGTCTGCAGAAATATTATGCAACTAAATTAAAAACGAAAAAGAAATTTCCCATCTCACTTGTTTATTTTCAGTTGTTAAAGTGAGAATAATAAACAAAGAACTCAAAACTTACAAATAAACATTTCTGACATTTCAAAATAAATCAGTGACCAATATAGCCCCCCCCCCCCCCCCCCCCCCCCCTTCTGTTCAGTAACAGTAATAAGATTCATTCATGGATTCTGTCACTTTCTTGAACTGTTGACGATCAACTTGTTGTGCAGCAGCAACCACAGCGTCCCAGAACCTGTTCTGAGAGGTGGACTGCTTCCTTCACCGTAAATCTCCCGTTCAAGAAGTGCCCACAAGTTCTCCACAGGGTTTAGGTGAGGAAGGGGGCCATGTCGTTCTTTCATCTTTAAGGCCTTTACTGGCCACGCAGTGGAGTACTTCCATGCATGAGATGGAGCATTGTCTGCATAAAAACCATGGTCTTCTTGAAAGATGCAGACTATTTCTTGTGCCACTGCTTGAAGAAAGTGTCTTCTAAAAACTGGCTGTAGATTTGGGAGTTGATTTTGAGTTCATCTTCAACCTGAAAAGGTCCAACGAGCTCATCTTTAATAATACCAGCTGGACCTTTTTAAAGAGATGTGATGCATTGAAGACACATCAGAATAAAACCTGATCCATTATAAACAGCTGTATTATTTAAATTACACTTTTCAACAACAACATGAGGTTGTGTGTGTTCTCTGTGTGGTATTTGTTATAAATGTTGGTGCATAGATGTTCATAGTGTGATTGATGACAATAAGAAGCTTGATGTGTTGGAGGAAACATGAGAGAAATGTTTGAGGAAGGGAAAAACCCTATGTGAGCATTCATGCAGTATGAGATTGGGGAAGTTGCAGCAGTGCCAGAGCAGGTGGTGACTCATTACTTCCCGTTAAGTTGTCAGATGTGAAACTGACTCTGGATGGTAAACACGTCGTGTAGGGGAGACAAAAAGTGAGACGAGTGATGAAACGACAACAACCAGTTTGAGCGCCTGAGTACTTGTTCACATATCATATGACAGAATCGCCCACTCTGCCTCTATTTGACTACTTGCTGCTAAAGGCAACGGGCGGGACTTTCAGCATCTTGTAGTGTTTTAGAGACACGTGTTGACTGTTTCCTGTCGTGTTGAACATCTGGCGCTGTCTTGAAACATATTACTGCAGCTTATACTTATTTCATTTGACTATGAATGAAACGTCTTCAGGGAAACCAGCTTTAGCTGTGGTTGTAGTTCACATTGACGCTGCATTGGCATCAAGGCTTTGTGTCATCAGTTGTGTGTAATGAGCAGGATGATGAACACAAAGGAGTATTGTGATGTAGAGACAGACTGTAGATGTGGACCTCCAACACCTTGATGTGATGTGTTGGTGACTCTTCACCTCTGTCTCCTCTCACAGGGAGGAGATGACCTGCTGCATCCTGCTGCTCTTCATCCTGACCTCCTGTGTCTGTGGTGAGTTGACTTTTGTATGTTTAAAGCACTACAGCTCTGAAGCATCACTAAACACTCCACAGGAACATCTAGAGATGCAGTTTAAAGGCTCTCATGTTAAAGCTGTTTGTCTGCTCCTCACTCTCCCTCTCTGTCTCCTCAACAGCATCATTAGTAGTGAATGTGACACAGAGCTCCTATCAGGCAGAGGAGAACCACAACATCACTCTGGAATGGACCTTCACCACCAGAACAGACGGTTCCCTCAAGTCCCTTAATATCTACTGTGAGATGTTAACTGATGTAAATTCCTTCGTCCTGTTTCATCTTCGTGAAGGTGTTGAGGTTCCAGAGTCTCGGCATGAACGGTTTGCAGGACGAGTCCAGTGTGACAAAGACGTCCTCAGAGAAGGACGACTCAGACTCCACATGTCCAGACTCAGGACTGCTGACTCAGGTCTTTACCTGTGTGATGTGTTCACAGGTTTTGGTTGGAGATCAAAGAGATGTCACCTCAAAGTCACAGGTGAGTTGATTCAGTAGAAGTTTCCTGGACTAATAAGAACCTGATTATTGTCGTTACACTTCCTTCTTACAGGATCTGTGAAATATGTTCCAGTTTAATCTGTTGAGGACGTTTAGTTTATGTTGTAGTGAGATGTTGTTTCTTCTCATCAATGACTCAGACTTGTTTGGTCTCTTTACAGCAGAGAGGGATCGGCCCAAACCTGAGACACCAAACACATCAAGTGGAGGAAGAGTACTGGGACTGATAGTAGTAGTAACTCTGCTGGGTGTTTGTTGCTGCGTAGTAAATATTCAACGATTTCCTTTCTGCCTATAGAACTAGATTCAATGATTTCCTCCATATCGAGAGTCGGGGAAGGATCGGCCTCTTCTGTGGACTGGGACTGACAGTCGTACTGGTTTTGTCTTTATTTGATTGCTGCATTGAAAACAAAATTTCTACTCAGCACAACAGAACATACAGCATCCACACCATATATAGGCTGTGATGTTCAGCCTTCAAGTGTTTGCACAAAAAGAGTCTGATGGAGGACTTCAGTCAGTCTGAGACACTGGATCTGTGTATGACTCATATATCTGAGGATTCACAGCAGCATTAAGGTATGAACTATGAATTATGATTTATCAATGTGAGATTCAGCACAATACTAGTAATGTGTCCAACTCCAGGGCTCTTTAACCAACACACTGAACTAACAACACTAATCAAACAATGTTATTTAATAACCAGGGTTCATTAAGGAGCGCATTGAAGTGACAAAATGAGCAATTAGTTGATATCAACAAGGCAATGCAAAGTGTTTTACATAAAGGAGGGCGGGAAAAACTGCCCAACGCATCACCGGTACTTCACTCCATCAAGACCGTCCACCTCAAGCGCTGCCTGCAGAGGACGCACAGCATCATCAGAGACACCTCACACCCCCCATAGACTGTGTGCCAGTGTCTAATAGAAGCTCAGATATTGATCAGTATACCGAGGAGTGATATTATGAAGGATGTAGAAAAGTAGTAAAAGTTATATTGCACATCTTTATACCATGTATATTTATTTTGTACATGAACCTTTTGCAATTAAAGCTTCATGTGATGTAACGCAAAGAAAGAAGCAGAGATTAAATATACGTGTTAAATAAGGTAAACATGCTACTCAGCATTATTTCAATACATTGAACACAGTGTAGAGTTCAGATCTTTCCAGATGGATGTTATCCCCTGATCACTTCCTGAAGAAGACAAAAGGAAAGATGTTTTTAATCATTATCAGCTGTGTGAAGCATTAACACCGTTCCTATGATTACCTGCTATTAAGTTTGTCATTTTCTGATCAGAGCTGTCACCACAGACTGTATAGAAGAACTGTATGTAAATGTATGTTGGCTGTAACATTGAATTGTAAATGTTGGGAGACTTTAAAATACTATGGACAGTACTGCTTACCGTCTCCAGAGTCACAACCAAAGAGGAGCAGATTTCAGTTTTTATAACAGACTCACAGAAAGCTGCAGGTTTACATCAGCTCAGAGCAGAAGACCTTTCTGTTTACCACCATTTCATCAAATACAATTTGGAAACACACACACGGATACATGTTTTTTATTTCAATGTTTCTGACAAACTGAAGAATGTATTCCTTTGTGTGTTAAGCTACACTATTACACTATACAGCTATTGAGGAATCCACAGATGCTGGAAGATTTCTACATTTTTTTATATACATATACACACACACACACACACACACACACACACACACACACACACACACCCTTTTATTGTTGTTGAACGTGTTATTTACTGTTACTGATCGTCATTCTCTCACTGTATTGAGTTAACACTGTATTAATGATGAAGACCACTAGAGGGAGCCTTTGTGTCTGCATGTTACAGCTGCAAAGTCGTCGATGACCGGCCGTGGCTGGTCTCATTGTCCTGGAGCCGACTAACAATAACAGAGTCATCTGCATACTTTAAGATGCTCCTATTTTCATACCTGCTCTGATACATATTTGTGTAGAGGATGAATAATAGGGGCGAAAGCACACATCCTTGTGGGAGCCAGTGGAGGGGGGATGAGCTGTACCGTAGTGCAGTCTCCCGAAACGTTATTGGCCGACAGTCTACTGTGCGAAAGTGAAACATTTGCGCCCCCAGCGGTCAAAGCCTGCGTAAAGCCTGCGTTAATTGAAGAATGTGTAATGTCGCCATCAAGTGGTCAATTTATATCGGTGGAATCAGTAAATGTAGAATGGATATTTGCTCCCTGATGTTGTCAAACTGTGGTATCAGCAGCAGAATCATGTACCACTATTTACTCCAAGCACATGTTAGTTTGTGTATCACAATGACTTCTTTCATGATTATTGTCATACATGCACCACAATACACAAGATCTGGAAACAGAAATCTGCACATTGGTCCACCAGCTGCTAGACGTGTCCCTTCATACGTAAAGATCTTTAAGACTTTCTTTGTGTTTACAGGCGAGAAAAATATGCACACAAGATTCCCACGTGTGGAATATGAAGGAGTCCACAGGAGGAGTCTAGCACACGCCTCACCTCCTTTCAAAGTAGATGTTGCACACACTGTTGTCATCATCTGGATTGATTCCACGTGTGTAAAATTGTCCATTTCAGATTGTAATAAACTATTTATTGTGATGCCTGTTGAAGCTATAATAGAATGACACAGAGTCCGTGCGCATGCGTGTTCCAGCAGTAAACCCAAGAGTTGTATTTTAGGTGAACATACAGACAGAATGTGCTCTGCTCTCATTAAGATGTCCTGGGAGCTTCTTGTTGACAGCACACAGTCTATAGTTCCATATTTACGACGTTTTATATGAGACATTGAATGCGTTGAAATCACGTCTTCGTGTAGACCACATATCACCGGCCAGCGTAATATGATTTTGGAGAAATACGTTTAAAGTAACCAAAATCGCGTCTCTTTCAACCTACAACTTAACAAACCATCAATATTTTAAAACAAATTGGTGTTTTGTGACACGTTGATATTGTAACCGTAATTTAGCCGGTTGAAAAGACGGTTAAAATACGTCTAAGACGTTCAGACCCCATATCAACGCTTTTTCAACCAGAAATCAACGTTGACATCCGGGTTAGTTACTGACTTCCAAGTAGCGCAAACACAGTCAAGTGTGGTTGCGCTACTTGACTCAAATGACTGTGGTTATAACCACAGTCACATAACTGCATCGGCTCCTCGTGTGCTGCTTGTCGCGAAGAATTCAGACACAAACTGGAGAACTTTGTCTCTTTATTTCTTTCCACGACTGAAGACGTACGAGGTAATGAATGAATGCATGTGTTCATGTTGGTGTTATTATCATATACATCATGTTGAACAGATTTATATGTGTAGAGTGGTGCTGTCGCTGAGTTGCAGTAATAATAAGATGTTAACAGATGATAATAAGACAATTAGATCTCAAGCGCATCTCCAACAATGCTCATTAAATATAAAAAGTTATGGTAATCCAAGAAATAAAATACTGTAAAGTTAATATACAAATAAATATATATGTGTGTGTGTGTGTGTGTGTGTGCTATACAGGTGTTCAGTTATTACAGAATGAGCTGAATGTAACTAGTGTAGTCTTATGCATGCGTAATGATACGTTATAAAGAGATGTAAACAGATAGTAAAACAGTAAGTAATGTAAAAGTGACATTTCAAAAGTAAAACACGGTGTCAAGTGATTTGAGCTCAACAGTCTAAAGTCTGATCTCATAGTGGATGAAGGTGTTTGGTGTTGGGAGTGAATGCTGCGGTAAAATAAAGTTATGATCACTTCTGTGTATTATTGTACAGATTCATTATGTGAGGATTGATGTATTAGACAAGATATTTAGGGTAATAACGTGGTGGTTCATTCAGTGAAGAACAGTTAAAAAGATGTGATGCATTGAAGACACATCAGAATAAAACCTGATCCATTAAAAACAGCTGTATTATTTAAATTACACTTTTCAACAACAACATGAGGTTGTGTGTGTTCACTGTGTGGTATTTGTTATAAATGTTGGTACATAGATGTTCATAGTGTGATTGATTGATGACAATAAGAAGCTTGATGTGTTGGAGGAAACATGAGAGAAATGTTTGAGGACACTAACTGTTAAGTTATCGGGTGTGAAACAAACTCTGGAGGGAAACACGTCATGAAGAGAGAGACACAAAGTGAGCATGAACTAGAAACAGGAAACAGCGACGACAAGATGCATCAAGAAACTAGCATGACTTGACCACAGCAGGCCGTAGCATAAAAGGAACTGTATGAAATCGCAGTTCACTTTTCAGCCTCATCTTCAATGAATAAGGAAGTCACAGAAACAGTTGCTTTCTGTTAGGCTATGTTTGTTGATATATTTATGTGGACACGTGTACCTACATTGTATGCTATCTTATTCTTTTTATGTCTGCCTGTCAAACACTTTGCTGCGTTTTGATATGTATAAATAAGCGTTATTATTATCATTCACACAAGATATGTTTTAAGATTAAACCTTCGTCGCACAACATGAGACTAAAAGCCAACAATCGAGCATTAAATATTACAATTACACAGAAAATGAGGATTTTCTACAAAACGTGGCGTTTCTTGTCAAATCTAATCCGGCCCCTCGCTCTCGTGAGGTTATCGTTGCCCAAGTGTGCATGACGTCAGAGCAAGTTGGACACAAATCTAACCGGCATGCATTGTGCGCCGATCGGCGGTGATCGATTCTGCGCACGTCAGGTTTATCTCAAACGAGCCTATAATCACTATGACAGACCCGCCTACTCTATCTGACTGCTTGCTGCTAAAGTCAGAGCAGGGGGCGGGTCTTTCCACATCTTGTAGTGTTTAGAGACACTTGTTGACTGTTTCCTGTCGTGTTGAACATCTGGCGCTGTCTTGAAACATATTACTGCAGCTTATACTTATTTCATTTGACTATGAATGAAACGTCTTCAGGGAAACCAGCTTTAGCTGTGGTTGTAGTTCACATTGACGCTGCATTGGCATCAAGGCTTTGTGTCATCAGTTGTGTGTAATGAGCAGGATGATGAACACAAAGGAGTATTGTGATGTAGAGACAGACTGTAGATGTGGACCTCCAACACCTTGATGTGATGTGTTGGTGACTCTTCACCTCTGTCTCCTCTCACAGGGAGGAGATGACCTGCTGCATCCTGCTGCTCTTCATCCTGACCTCCTGTGTCTGTGGTGAGTTGACTTTTGTATGTTTAAAGCACTACAGCTCTGAAGCATCACTAAACACTCCACAGGAACATCTAGAGATGCAGTTTAAAGGCTCTCATGTTAAAGCTGTTTGTCTGCTCCTCACTCTCCCTCTCTGTCTCCTCAACAGCATCATTAGTAGTGAATGTGACACAGAGCTCCTATCAGGCAGAGGAGAACCACAACATCACTCTGGAATGGACCTTCACCACCAGAACAGACGGTTCCCTCAAGTCCCTTAATATCTTCTGTGAGATGTTAACTGATCTCAGACCCTTCGTCCTGTTTCAACTTCATGAAGGTGTCGAGGTTCCAGAGTCTCAGCATGAACGGTTTGCAGGACGAGTCCAGTTTGACAAAGACGTCCTCAGAGAAGGACGACTCAGACTCCACATGTCCAGACTCAGGACTGATGACTCAGGTCTTTACCAGTGTGGTGTGACCACAGGTTTTGGTTGGAGATCAAAGAAATGTCACCTCAACGTCACAGGTGAGTTGATTCAGTAGAAGTTTCCTGGACTAAAAAGAACCTGATTATTGTCGTTACACTTCCTTCTTACAGGATCTGTGAAATATGTTCCAGTTTAATCTGTTGAGGACGTTTAGTTTATGTTGTAGTGAGATGTTGTTTCTTCTCATCAATGACTCAGACTTGTTTGGTCTCTTTACAGCAGAGAGGGATCGGCCCAAACCTGAGACACCAAACTCATCAAGTGGAGGAAGAGATGCTTCAACGACAGGAAGTCCATCACAAGCAGAGAGTCCAGGATGGATCGTCCTCTACTGTGTACTGGGACTGATAGTAGCAGGAACTCTGCTGGGTGTTTGTTACTATCTGCGTAGAAAACATTCAACGAGTTCCTCTGCCTATAAAACAAGGTCCAATGATTCACTCTCCACCAATAGAACTAGATCCATTGATTTCCTCCATATAGACGAAGATGAATCTAGTCTCTCAGAGGTCAGAGGTCGGGGGTCCAAAGCAGCGTCTGAAGGTCTCGTTGTGATGATCTGATGTCTGAATGAGCTGCTCAGTCACAGCTGGTCGTAGCGGAGTGAGAGGAGTTATCTATGGTCTTCATCTCCTCCTTCATCCTCCTCTTCATCACTGTGTGATGGTTTTCATCTCCTCCTTCATCCTCCTCTTCATCACTGTGTGATGCTCTTCATCTCCTCCTTCATCCTCCTCTTCATCACTGTCTGTCCAGCAGTGTGACCTCAGAGCCTGATAGACGACAGAGGAATCAGAGCTCTGGTTCATTACTCTGATGGGACTCTTCATCAGTTCATTACTCTGATGGGACTCTTCATCAGTTCATTACTCTGATGGGACTCTTCATCAGTTCATTACTCTGATGGGACTCTTCATCAGTTCATTACTCTGATGGGACTCTTCATCAGTTCATTACTCTGATGGGACTCTTCATCAGTTCATTACTCTGATGGGACTCTTCATCAGTTCATTACTGTCGTCTACATCTTAGATCTGAAACCATCAGTCTGTTCTTTGTATTGAAACACTGCTGAGGAGCATGAATTCATCTTCTATGTTTGTCTGTTACAGTCAGCTGTTATTTACGGTCATTGTTTCATTGTGTATATGTTTTAAAGTCAAGCTCATATGTATTAATGCTATTAAATGAACCTTTATATTGTTCTACCAGCAGACTGTTTGCTTGTAAACCCGCAGCAGCTCTCACGTCTCTGAACACCATCACAGCACATTTACTCGTGATGTGAAACTGTCTGAATGTGCAACAAAACCAGGAACATTTATCCAAAAACATGAATGTTTTAATAGTTTCCCTCTGAGGTAGAAGTGCACCGTGCTGCAAGTCCTTTGAGTTGAGCTGCATGTTCTGTGTTTGTATGATGAATATGGAGGTTATGGTTTTAATTAATGTGTGAGACTATATGAGGAGATTTGTTTCCTTCTGCTTTCCATAAATGTAAAGTTGATGTTGATATTAATTTTATAATGAGAATTAGTTTATTGACTGTTTGCTATATTTACTGTTCACTGCATTGTTCAAAATAAATACAAATAAAGTGAAACAAAATGATTCTTTATCCGTTCATATCCTCATGAATCCCACTAATATACATTATGACTTTATGAACATAATGAAAGATCAGCATATTGTTTGTGCTGTAAGTCGTTTGAGTCTTTTGAAAGTTATTTTGGACTCAGTGAGTTAAAATAATGACGATGGATGAAAGACGGTGAGTAACAGACAGGATTAAACACAGTGAGGTTAAACTACAGCTTCATATTTAAACACATTAATGACACCGTGTGGTGAGTTCATGTGAGACGATGAACGTTTGATCTGAACCAACTGAACTGAAGCAGCACGAGGAAGATGTGAACAGTTGATCAGTCGTGTTAACATGCAACAAATCTCAAGTTCAGAAGAGAACTGATTATTGTTTCATAAGAGCAGTTACATGTTGTTTTATATCAAAACTACACACTGATGATACTTCAGCTTCACTTTCACTTTCAAGTGGAGCAACACGATGCAGCTCCTCGTGCAGCAGACGTCTGGTTCCTCCTACTTCCTCATGTAAAACATTAACGGTGAAAACATAAATAGAATGATGTTGAGCCGCCCTCAGTTCTTTATCAATCTACCGCTGGTTAATAAATGACGTCATTCATTTACTGCAGTCTTCTTTTATTTATTTAAATATCTGTAAACAGTTGTGAGTAACAATCAGTGACTATGAGGTGACTTGTAAATGTCTCTTGTGTTCCTCAGGTGGAGGTGAAGTATTGAACTGAGAGCATTTCAACGTTTGAAAGAGGTTTAAAACACGGAGATGTTTAAAAGATGGTTCAAAGTGGTTCAGAAGTGAAAGACCAGATTTCACAGGATTTGCAATATTGTCTTTCAACTGTAAGCCTCTAAAGTTATGATATATTATTATTAGAACAATGTAGAGGACGAACACATGTTAGTACTGCAAATCCCGCAGCATTAAGGTATGAACGGAAATAACAAATAAGCATAATCTGCTCTGTGTTCACTTTATTGAAATAAGACGAGATAGAACTTTATTAATCCTGATATGAAATACTCAAACATAAGTTTGATCAAAGATTACATCAGAAAAATGACAAAAAACAATATAATACAAAAATATGAACAATAGAATAACAATTATTAAGAGTAAAATAAATAATAGTGACATCATTGATAAATATAATATACTTGCATGAAGAGTAAAGTAAATAGATAAAGAGAATAAAGTTCATCAGAAGTAATACTGACATCAGTGTCTAATAGAAGCTCAGATATTGATCAGTATATCGAGGAGTGATGTTATGAAGGATGTAGAAAAGTAGTAAAAGTTATGTTGCACATGTTTATCATGTATATTTATTCTGTACATTAACCTTTTGCACTTAAAGCTTTATGTGATGAATGTGTTCATATTATTGAGGAATCAACAGATGGAAGATTTCTATGTATTTTTATATATACACACACACACACACACACACACACACACACACCCTTTTATTGTTGTTGAACGTGTTATTTACTGTTATTGATCATCATTCTCACTGTATTGAGTTAACACTGTATTAATGATGAAGACCACTAGAGGGAGCCTTTGTGTCTGCATGTTACAGCTGCAAAGTCGTCGATGACCGGCCGTGGCTGGTCTCATTGTCCTGGAGCCGACTAACAATAACAGAGTCATCTGCATACTTTAAGATGCTCCTATTTTCATACCTGCTCTGACACATATTTGTGTAGAGGATGAATAATAGGGGCGAAAGCACACATCCTTGTGGGAGCCAGTGGAGGAGCAAACTTCCATTGACCCTCACTCTTTGTGTCCTGTTGGTTAAAAAGTCAAGAATCCAGCCCACAAGATTGTGACTTAAGTCAAATTGTTCTAGAAGCCTACTGGTTCAAATATGGGGTTGAACTGTGTTCAAAGCAGAGGAGAAATCAACAAATAGAAGTGTAACATGAGATCCCTCCAAGTGTTTAAAAAGTAAATGAAACAAAGTGATGTGTCTTCTGCTCCTCTGTGTGGCCTGTAAGCAAACTGCATGGGATCAGGTGCTGGCTCAGTTTTCCTTAAAACTTCTGACCTTACCAGTTTTTCAAAGGTTTTCATTAAAATTGATGTGAGAGCAACCGGCCTAAAATCATTTACACTTTTGGGGCAACTGGGTTTGGGAACAGGGACTACCACAGCCTCCTTCCTGACCTTAGGTGCATGCTGTGCCTGTAAAGACTCATTAACATGTATATAGTGGAATACAGCACTCAGTTCTTCTGCACAAGGTTTAAGTAAACGACCACAGATGTTGTCAGGTCCACGAGGCCTCTTCCACATCCTTGTGGTCAATGTCAAAGTGCTGATTGTCTTCCAGTTTGTAATTCAGTTCCTGAATTTCATTACTAAAATCAAATGTATCAAAACGAATATCAAAGCGATTGAGTGCATTAGCAAACTCAGCGTCTGAATTGAAGCCATCCAAAGTGACCTGACTGCTGTTCTTGGGATTCCCGAGACCTGCGATAGTTTTCATTCTAGACCAGGCTGAGCCAAGGTTGTTTGCAGCCATCTTCTTCTCTAGTTCAGTTTTATGATTCTGTTTTGCTTGTAAAATGTCTATTTTCAGCTCTTAGCTATATGCAGATCAGAGGCTACTCCCTGTTTAAAAACGAGTTTATTTTTCTGTCTGCTGGGTTTAACAGATTTGGTCCCTCATGGTTTGTTGTTAGGGTGATGTTTAACTCGCTTACAAGGAACGATCAAGTCCCTGCAGAAGGTGCATATGAGCATGTTACATCAACAGGTTCATCCACGTCATCACCACAAGATGGTGAAACATGTCCCCGTCAGTGCAGTCATAACATTCCTGCAGGCAGAGCATCGATTCTTTTAGATTTGTTTTCTTCTTTTTTTAAATATACATTTATAATTATATATAACTTGAATCAAGGTTGCTGAATAAGCAAGCCCCAGTAATGATTATGACTCTTCTGTTTTTTTTACTTTAATAGGAATAAATAGCCTGAACAAAAAACAAATCCTCCTTTCTGCACAGTCATCAAAACATACACTTAGCTCAAAAAGACTAAATGTCAAGACAATACACAAATATTAAACCATTAAATCAAAATGTTAATATCGTGCTGTTAAAACAGACACTCGTCCTCCCGACTCTCTCAGTGATCTGTGAGAAACCACTTCCTCTAACAGAGGAAACCATCTAACTTTCAGCACCAGGCAGGAAGCGACACCTCGAGGCACACGAATGCAGCATCCTCGCACTCAATGTTGTGTTTATCACAGAGTTGCGGTTGCAGTGGGTTCTCTACAGTGAGTCATAATACGGACTTGTCTGTATAACAGTCAGCGCCGCTCTACTGGAGTTCAGTCTTCTGTGGGTCTGCTGATCAGTGAAAGGAGAGTTAAGTTACATTAAATGGACGTGGAGGAGTTCAGTTACAGTTTCTCTCTCGCCTCTAATCTCAAGCTTCACTCTCCTCGTCCTCGTGCTGCTTTTCATCTTCACACGTGTTGAAGGTAAGATCATTCAATATTGTACTCGTGTCATATTGTTACCACAGCAACGACTGCAAATATTAGTTTTGTAAATATAATTGAATATATGGATGGATTTTACACATTATGCAGTTAATTCCTTTTTTCTGTGCAAAAGTGCGTCGCTGACTTTCAATAATTGTGGATATTTTTTCCCAGAATGTAAATCATTTAAAATCTTGATGGGGTCAACCCTTCTACATTTAGACTGTAGTGAAGTCAATAACCTGACAATAGACTCTCTGTGTGCTCAGTTATTAGGCAAGTTGTATTTTTGAGGATTCATTTTATTATTGAACAACTACAGAGCTCTCTGTCAATCCAAGATGTTCATAAACCTCAAACCTGAATATTTAAGAAAGTAAGAGTGAGGTTTTGGCTTTCTGAGGAGAATATGTGCACAATTAATGTGCAACTATTAGTCTGCAGAATTATTATGCAACTAAATGAAAAACGAAAAAGAAATTTTCCATCTCACTTGTTTATTTTCAGTTGTTAAAGTGAGAATAATAAACAAAGAACTCAAAACTTACAAATAAACATTTCTGACATTTCAAAATAAATCAGTGATGCAGACTTTTTCTTGTGCCACTGCTTGAAGAAAGTGTCTTCTAAAAACTGGCTGTAGGTTTGGGAGTTGATTTTGAGTTCATCTTCAACCTGAAAAGGTCCAACGAGCTCATCTTTAATAATACCAGCTGGACCTTTTTAAAGAGATGTGATGCATTGAAGACACATCAGAATAAAACCTGATCCATTAAAAACAGCTGTATTATTTAAATTACACTTTTCAACAACAACATGAGGTTGTGTGTGTTCACTGTGTGGTATTTGTTATAAATGTTGGTGCATAGATGTTCATAGTGTGATTGATGACAATAAGAAGCTTGATGTGTTGGAGGAAACATGAGAGAACTGTTTGAGAAACACGGTCCGAAGGGAGAAACCAAAAGTGAGTAATCATGCAGTTATGAGATTGGGGAAGTTGCAGCAGAGCCAGAGCAGGTGGTGAATCATTACTGCCCGTTAAGTTGTCAGATGTGAAACTAACTCTGGATGGTAAACACGTCGTGTAGGGGAGAAAAAAAGTGAGAAGAGTGATGAAACGACAACAACCAGTTTGAGCGCCTGAGTACTTGTTCACATATCATATGACAGAATCGCCCACGCTGCCTCTATTTGACTACTTGCTGATAAAGTCAACGGGCGAGTGGGACTTTCCACAGCTTGTAGTGTTGTAGAGACACTTGTTGACTGTTTCCTGCAGTGTTGAACATCTGGCGCTGTCTTGAAACATATTACTGCAGCTTATACTTATTTTATTTGACTATGAATGAAACGTCTTCAGGGAAACCAGCTTTAGCTGTGGTTGTAGTTCACATTGACGCTGCATTGGCATCAAGGCTTTGTGTCATCAGTTGTGTGTAATGAGCAGGATGATGAACACAAAGGAGTATTGTGATGTAGAGACAGACTGTAGATGTGGACCTCCAACACCTTGATGTGATGTGTTGGTGACTCTTCACCTCTGTCTCCTCTCACAGGGAGGAGATGACCTGCTGCATCCTGCTGCTCTTCATCCTGACCTCCTGTGTCTGTGGTGAGTTGACTTTTGTATGTTTAAAGCACTACAGCTCTGAAGCATCACTAAACACTCCACAGGAACATCTAGAGATGCAGTTTAAAGGCTCTCATGTTAAAGCTGTTTGTCTGCTCCTCACTCTCCCTCTCTGTCTCCTCAACAGCATCATTAGTAGTGAATGTGACACAGAGCTCCTATCAGGCAGAGGAGAACCACAACATCACTCTGGAATGGACCTTCACCACCAGAACAGATGGTTCCCTCAAGTCCCTTAATATCTACTGTGAGATGTTAACTGATGTAAATTCCTTCGTCCTGTTTCAACTTCATGAAGGTGTTGAGGTTCCAGAGTCTCAGCATGAACGGTTTGCAGGACGAGTCCAGTTTGACAAAGACGCCCTCAGAGAAGGACGACTCAGACTCCACATGTCCAGACTCAGGACTGATGACTCAGGTCTTTACCAGTGTGGTGTGACCACAGGTTTTGGTTGGAGATCAAAGGAATGTCACCTCAACGTCACAGGTGAGTTGATTCAGTAGAAGTTTCCTGGACTAAAAAGAACCTGATTATTGTCGTTACACTTCCTTCTTACAGGATCTGTGAAATATGTTCCAGTTTAATCTGTTGAGGACGTTTAGTTGATGTTGTAGTGAGATGTTGTTTCTTCTCATCAATGACTCAGACTTGTTTGGTCTCTTTACAGCAGAGAGGGATCGGCCCAAACCTGAGACACCAAACACAACAAGTGAAGGAAGAGATGCTTCAACGACAGGAAGTCCATCACAAGCAGAGAGTCCAGGATGGATCGTCCTCTACTGTGGACTGGGACTGATAGTAGTAGTAGTAACTCTGCTGGGTGTTTGTTGCTATCTGCATTGAAAACATTCAACGATTTCCCTTCTGCCTATAAAACAAGGTCCAATGATTCTCTCCATATAGACGAAGATGAGTCTAGTCTCTCAGAGGTCAGAGGTCGGGGGTCCAAAGCAGCGTCTGAAGGTCTCGTTGTGATGATCTGATGTCTGAATGAGCTGCTCAGTCACAGCTGGTCGTAGCGGAGTGAGAGGAGTTATCTATGGTCTTCATCTCCTCCTTCATCTTCCTCTTCATCACTGTGTGATGGTCTTCATCTCCTCCCTCATCCTCCTCTTCATCACTGTCTGATGGTTTTCATCTCGTCCTTCATCTTCCTCTTCATCACTGTCTGATGGTCTTCATCTCCTCCCTCATCCTCCTCTTCATCACTGTCTGATGGTCTTCATCTCGTCCTTCATCCTCCTCTTCATCACTGTCTGATGGTCTTCATCTCGTCCTTCATCCTCCTCTTCATCACTGTGTGATGGTCTTCATCTCGTCCTTCATCCTCCTCTTCATCACTGTGTGATGGTCTTCATCTCCTCCTTCATCCTCCTCTTCATCACTGTCTGATGGTCTTCATCTCCTCCTTCATCCTCCTCTTCATCACTGTCTGATGGTCTTCATCTCCTCCTTCATCCTCCTCTTCATCACTGTGTGATGGTTTTCATCTCGTCCTTCATCCTCCTCTTCATCACTGTGTGATGGTCTTCATCTCGTCCTTCATCCTCCTCTTCATCACTGTGTGATGGTCTTCATCTCGTCCTTCATCCTCCTCTTCATCACTGTGTGATGGTCTTCATCTCCTCCTTCATCCTCCTCTTCATCACTGTCTGATGGTCTTCATCTCCTCCTTCATCCTCCTCTTCATCACTGTCTGATGGTTTTCATCTCGTCCTTCATCCTCCTCTTCATCACTGTGTGATGGTCTTCATCTCGTCCTTCATCCTCCTCTTCATCACTGTCTGATGGTCTTCATCTCGTCCTTCATCCTCCTCTTCATCACTGTGTGATGGTTTTCATCTCCTCCTTCATCCTCCTCTTCATCACTGTGTGATGGTCTTCATCTCCTCCTTCATCCTCCTCTTCATCACTGTGTGATGGTCTTCATCTCGTCCTTCATCCTCCTCTTCATCACTGTGTGATGGTCTTCATCTCCTCCTTCATCCTCCTCTTCATCACTGTGATGGTAAATAATGATCAATTATCTGATGAGACAATGCAAAGTGTTTTCATAAAGGAAACACAGAATGTTATAAAGAAACAGAGAAAGACGATTAAAGAGTTCAACAGTAAACAGACCTGAACCATCTGAGAGGTCTGGACGCTTTATGAATGAGCAGCAGATTATAAACGTATCAGTGCTTCATAACAATAGTATGTTAAAGCCTCTGACACAAAGTGTGATGAAGATGATGATGACGATGATGATGATGATGATGATGATAGTTCACAGAAACTGACTCTTCAACATGTTTATCTTGTTTTAGTCCACCACAGATAATCTGCTCTGTGTTCACTTTATTGAAATAAGACGAGATAGAACTTTATTAATCCTGAAAGAAACAATTACATGAAGAGTAAAGTAAATAGATAAAGAGAATAAAGTTCATCAGAAGTAATACTGACATCAGTGTCTAATAGAAGCTCAGATATTGATCAGTATATCGAGGAGTGATGTTATGAAGGATGTAGAAAAGTAGTAAAAGTTATATTGCACATGTTTATACCATATCTATTTATTCTGTACATGAACCTTTTGCACTTAAAGCTTTATGTGATGAATGTGTTCGTTATTGAGGAATCAACAGATGGAAGATTTCTACGTATTTTTGTATATATATACATATATATATATGTACACACATGACGTTTTATTGTTGTTGAAAGTGTTATTTACTGATTGTCATTCTCACTGTATTGAGTTAACACTGTATTAATGATGAAGACCACTAGAGGGAGCCTTTGTGTCTGCATGTTACAGCTGTGATCATTAGACCATCAGGCTCTTTAAATATAACTGATCACTTTTATTTTATTTTATTTGTGAGGTTTTTGCTTCTTGTGTCATCTGACTTCTGATCTGATCAATTAAACATTAAGATGTTTCTTGTGTATTTCTATACTTTAGTTTAACAACCTGAAGAATCAGTTGATGAATGATTTGTATGTTTTTTTCCTTACTAAATAAAATGAATTTAAATTCACTGAGCTGACTTTTGCATGAACTAGTTCTGTTGATCTGAATGATTTGTCACATATAACACAAATGGAGAAGATGTTTTGGTTTTTAATATACTTTATATTTTGACACATCATTTAATTAATACAATGTTTAGAGGTCATAGATATGAAGATAAGTTATTAAAACGTCTCTACACACAAACAGAAACATAATCTAAATAGAACCAATCATCAGTAACATCTTTAAAAAGCATCACCTCTCTGCTCCTAGACACGTGTACCTACATTGTATGCTATCTTATTCTTTTTATGTCTGCCTGTCAAACACTTTGCTGCGTTTTGATATGTATAAATAAGCGTTATTCTTATCATTCACACAAGATATGTTTTAAGATTAAACCTTCGTCGCACAACATGAGACTAAAAGCCAACAATCGAGCATTAAATATTACAATTACACAGAAAATGAGGATTTTCTACAAAACGTGGCGTTTCTTGTCAAATCTAATCCGGCCGCTCGCTCTCGTGAGGTTATCGTTGCCCAAGTGTGCATGACGTCAGAGCAAGTTGGACACAAATCTAACCGGCATGTATTGTGCGCCGATCGGCGGTGATCGATTCTGCGCACGTCAGGTTTATCTCAAACGAGCCTATAATCACTATGACAGACCCGCCTACTCTATCTGACTGCTTGCTGCTAAAGTCAGAGCAGGGGGCGGGACTTTCCACATCTTGTAGTGTTTAGAGACACTTGTTGACTGTTTCCTGCAGTGTTGAACATCTGGCGCTGTCTTGAAACATATTACTGCAGCTTATACTTATTTTATTTGACTATGAATGAAACGTCTTCAGGGAAACCAGCTTTAGCTGTGGTTGTAGTTCACATTGACGCTGCATTGGCATCAAGGCTTTGTGTCATCAGTTGTGTGTAATGAGCAGGATGATGAACACAAAGGAGTATTGTGATGTAGAGACAGACTGTAGATGTGGACCTCCAACACCTTGATGTGATGTGTTGGTGACTCTTCACCTCTGTCTCCTCTCACAGGGAGGAGATGACCTGCTGCATCCTGCTGCTCTTCATCCTGACCTCCTGTGTCTGTGGTGAGTTGACTTTTGTATGTTTAAAGCACTACAGCTCTGAAGCATCACTAAACACTCCACAGGAACATCTAGAGATGCAGTTTAAAGGCTCTCATGTTAAAGCTGTTTGTCTGCTCCTCACTCTCCCTCTCTGTCTCCTCAACAGCATCATTAGTAGTGAATGTGACACAGAGCTCCTATCAGGCAGAGGAGAACCACAACATCACTCTGGAATGGACCTTCACCACCAACACTGACCGTTCCCCCAACTCCCTTTATATCCACTGTCTGACGTTAACTGATGTCAGACCCTTCGTCCTGTTTCATTTTCGTGAAGGTGTCGAGGTCCCAGAGTTTCAGGATAAACAGTTTGCAGGACGAGTCCAGTTTGACAAAGACGTCCTCAGAGAAGGACGACTCAGACTCCACATGTCCAGACTCAGGACTGCTGACTCGGGTCTGTACCTGTGTGAGGTGATCACAAGTTATGGGAGGAACTCTGAGAAATGTCACCTCAACGTCACAGGTGAGTTGATTCAGCAGAACTTTCTCAACACGTTCAAGCAGCTTTATTCAGATGAATAAAAAACAGATAAAGCATTTCTTTCTAGGAAATGTGTTTCAACTTAATCTGTTGTATCTAGTTTACTTTTCAGTGAAAATGTTTCTTCTTCACATGAATAAAACAGATTTCTTTGGTTTCTTTGCAGCAGCGAGAGCAACAACTCTGAGAAGAGATCCTCCACCGACAGAAAGTGGAACACCACCAGAGAGTCGGGGAAGGATCGGCCTCTTCTGTGGACTGGGACTGACAGCTGCTGCACTGGTTTTGTCTTAATTTGCTCTCTGCATTGAAAACAAGATTTCTACTCAGCACCACAGAACATACACGATCTAAAACACATCAAGACTGAGATGTTCAGCCTTCAAGTGTTTGTACAAAAAGAGTCTGATGGAGGACTTCAGTCAGTCTGAGACACTGGATCTGTGTATGACTCATATATCTGAGGATTCACAGCAGCATTAAGGTATGAATGGAAATAAAAAAAATGAGCAATTAGCTGATATCAACAATGCAAAGTGTTTTCCATAAAGGAAACACAAAATGTTACAAAGATAGACGCAGAGAAAGACGATTAAAGAGTTCAACAGTAAACAGACCTGAACCATCTGATATGAAATACTCAAACATAAGTTTGATCAAAGATTACATCAGAAAAATGACAAAAAAACAACATAATACAAAAATATGAACAATAGAATAACAATTAAGAGTAAAATAAATAGTGACATCATTGATAAATATAATATACTTACATGAAGAGTAAAGTAAATAGATGAAGAGAATAAAGTTCATCAGAAGTAATACTGACATCAGTGTCTAATAGAAGCTCAGATATTGATCAGTATATCGAGGAGTGATGTTATGAAGGATGTAGAAAAGTATTAAAAGTTATGTTGCACATGTTTATCATGTATATTTATTCTGTACATTAACCTTTTGCACTTAAAGATTTATGTGATGAATGTGTTCATATTATTGAGGAATCAACAGATGGAAGATTTCTATGTATTTTTATATATACACACACACACACACACACACACACACACACACCCTTTTATTGTTGTTGAACGTGTTATTTACTGTTGTTGATCGTCATTCTCACTGTATTGAGTTAACACTGTATTAATGATGAAGACCACTAGAGGGAGCCTTTATGTCTGCATGTTACAGCTGTGATCATTAGACCATCAGGCTCTTTAAATATAACTATGATCACTTTTACTTTATTTTATTTGTGAGGTTTTTGCTTCTTGTGTCATCTGACTTCTGATCTGATCAATTAAACATTAAGATGTTTCTTGTGTATTTCTATACTTTAGTTTAACGACCTGAAGAATCAGTTGATGAATGATTTGTATGTTTCTTTTCTAAATAAAACAAATTAATTTAAATTCACTGAGCTGACTTTTGCATGAACTAGTTCTGTTGATCTGAATGATTTGTCACATATAACACAAATGGAGAAGATGTTTTGGTTTTTAATATACTTTATATTTTGATACATTATTTAATTAATACAATGTTTAGAGGTCATAGATATGAAGATAAGTTATTAAAACGTCTCTACACACAAACAGAAACATAATCTAAATAGAACCAATCATCAGTAACACATCTTTAAAAAGCATCACCTCTCTGCTCCTACAGTCACACAACACATTTACATATACACAAATAAACAACAATGTGTATTTACACATGATGGAAAACAATTGTAATGTTTTTATGTTTCAAACTAATTTAAAATGTTCAGAGTCAAAAGGGCTTTTCAGAATAATACATTTATTTATTTATTTAAAAGGCAGAAATAACAAAATAAATGCATAAAAAAAGCAAATAAATAACGTTACCTCTGAGATGTAGTGGAGTAAAAAGTACAATATGTACCTCTGAGAAGTAGTGGGACAGAAGTATAAAGTGTTTTAAAATTGTACTCAAATCAAATAGTTTCAGAAATACTGAAGATGTTTAAAGTCTTCGTGGTTTGCAGCACTTTATTTCAGCCACCAGGTGGCGCCACTTTCACCTGCGGAAGAGAAGAGAAATATTCAAGTCACCTCATCGTCACTGATTGTTACTCAAAACGTTTTGCAGATATTTAAATAAATAAAAGAAAACTTCAGTAAATGAATGACGTCATTTAGAGACATTTAGACACTGTTTACTGTTAGTTAATGTTTAATCACAAAGCAGCTGTTTTATAAAGTGATATTTCATAATCTTCAGAATAAACGGAATTGTAAAAGTGCTGGAGGAACACACGCGGAGAGAAAAGGAAGACTGACATTCCTCCACAGTCTAGATACATGTTCCACTTTATTTATTCATGCAGCACCATTTATACAAACATCACAGCCCAAATGCTCCACATGAAAAGAACAAAGGACAGAGACTATGAGGGACAGATTATCATCTTCAAAATAATTCCTCGAGACAACAGGAACTAGTTTGTAGAATCTAAAAGCGGAAGGAAACGTGCTTTCAGAATAAATGTATTTTATTTTAATTTAGTTTACTTTATTCTCTTCATCTATTTACTTTACTCTTCATGTAATTGTTTCTTTCAGGATTAATAAAGTTCTATCTCGTCTTATTTCAATAAAGTGAACACAGAGCAGATTATCTGTGGTGGACTAAAACAAGATAAACATGTTGAAGAGTCAGTTTCTGTGAACTATCATCATCATCATCGTCATCATCATCATCTTCACACTTAGTTGCTGCGTTTCCTCTCTGAGAAAGGAAGTAGAGTTTTTATAAAGAGCGCAACAAGGAAAAGCAGCTTGCACCTTTGTTGATTTGTGCAGATTCATCCTTATAAATGAATACGGATACATCTGCACAAATCACATAGTATAATAATGATTGTACTATTGCTTATATGTATTAACACTGAACACTTATAGTTCCGTACGGCAATGTGTGTCTGTGCAGGCAGGGAACTACCGACCAGGTACCTGTCCGGTTTTTTGTGTGAAGCCAGGAAACTCCCTTTTGGTTATTTCCTGCAGGTTTGTAGGCTACTTTCGATCAAATGTTGAATGCTGGCAGGTGATATTATCAACGGTTTATTTATAGTGGGAGGAGCTTAGTCTGCCAACAAAAACCATGTGCAGAGACACGGATGTTGATGCAACAAATACCGTTGAATGAACGCAAGAGCAGGAGGAGTGAGGGCACAGACGCACTTTACTTTAGTGCAGCAATGAAAAGGCTGAGTGAACGCTCATCTTGGAACTTCTTGACATACTGAGGACGTCTTGGGTTGAGGACAGCTGACTGTGCTGATTAAGGTATTTATTTGTATACTCACTGTAACAGGACAGTAAGAGTTAGTGTGCATGTAGGGACACGTCAGAGCTGCAGGCTGTGCAGGGTGTGTTCAAGTTGGCAGAATAGCTGCTGAGAAACACCGTGACCGTGAGAAAGAGAGAGTGGAGGATACAAAGTGAACTCTCCAACTGGGAACATGTGGGTGCTGAATCTGCAAAGACTACTGTGGATGTAGTCAGTGGTCAAGTGTCTTTCATGTTCTTGAATGCACTTTGTTGCTTACCCTCTTGATTTATATCACAGGGAGAAGATCTTCTGCAGGATTCTGCTGCTTCTGTTAGGTTCATGGAACCTCTAGACTGTGGGGAAACCGCATGTAATCCAGCCTCTTACACAAAGAGAACCGGTTTCAATTATAAACAAAGCATTTAATACCTCTCATGCTAAAACAATTGCATAGTGGAGTACATTATTTACAGTTACACCGAATATGACCTGCTCACCCCAAAAAGCGTTACCACCCACCCAGTGGTACAGGAGCAAGAGGCCGGAACATCCCCTCGTGTCCGTAGTTCCTATTGGCTAAATCCAGTTGGCTCCTCCTCCTCGCAGGACCCTCGCACGGGTATGACCTGTAATTGCCTATCTAGAAATCTATCTGTCCCTTACTCCCAACATACTATTCTTTACAGTTTAAAACATTCAATGACTGTATTTTATGGCTTAACACTTCTATGGTAAACATTCTATATAAAGATAAGGATTTGCAACTTTTGGCAAAAACCTTCACAAGCAAATATAAAGGTGCTACTAAGATACACTTCTAACTACAAATTCTAAAACTACAAATCCTAAAACACTTCTACAATTATGAATCTTCTAATTATGTATTCCAAGACACTTCTAATTATGATTTCTTAATTATGAATTGTTAAACACTATTATAATTTCTTAAAGCACAGTTCTAAACCCAAATTTCCTACACTTCTCAGCCTGACCTGCGTCTGTGGTAAGCTGACGCCTTCACTTTATTTTAGGTGAAACACAAATGTTCAAATTAGTTAACTCGCGCCATATTGTTACCACAGCAACTCCTGCAAATATTAGTTTTGTAAATATAATTGAATATATGGATGGATTTTACACATTATGCAGTTAATTCCTTTTTTTCTCTGCAAAAGTGCGTCGCTGACTTTCAATAATTGTGGATATTTTTTCTCCAGAATGTAAATCATTTAAAATCTTGATGGGGTCAACCCTTCTACATTTAGACTGTAGTGAAGTCAATAACCTGACAATAGACTCTCTGTGTGCTCAGTTATTAGGCAAGTTGTATTTTTGAGGATTCATTTTATTATTGAACAACTACAGAGCTCTCTGTCAATCCAAGATGTTCATAAACCTCAAACCTGAATATTTAAGAAAGTAAGAGTGAGGTTTTGGCTTTCTGAGGAGAATATGTGCACAATTAATGTGCAACTATTAGTCTGCAGAATTATTATGCAACTAAATTAAAAACGAAAAAGAAATTTCCCATCTCACTTGTTTATTTTCAGTTGTTAAAGTGAGAATAATAAACAAAGAACTCAAAACTTACAAATAAACATTTCTGACATTTCAAAATAAATCAGTGACCAATATAGCCCCCCCCCCCCCCCCCCCTTCTGTTCAATAACAGTAATAAGATTCATTCATGGATTCTGTCACTTTCTTGATCTGTTGACGATCAACTTGTTGTGCAGCAGCAACCACAGCGTCCCAGAACCTGTTCTGAGAGGTGGACTGCTTCCTTCACCGTAAATCTCCCGTTCAAGAAGTGCCCACAAGTTCTCCACAGGGTTTAGGTGAGGAAGGGGGCCATGTTGTTCTTTCATCTTTAAGGCCTTTACTGGCCACGCAGTGGAGTACTTCCATGCATGAGATGGAGCATTGTCTGCATAAAAACCATGGTCTTCTTGAAAGATGCAGACTATTTCTTGTGCCACTGCTTGAAGAAAGTGTCTTCTAAAAACTGGCTGTAGGTTTGGGAGTTGATTTTGAGTTCATCTTCAACCTGAAAAGGTCCAACGAGCTCATCTTTAATAATACCAGCTGGACCTTTTTAAAGAGATGTGATGCATTGAAGACACATCAGAATAAAACCTGATCCATTAAAAACAGCTGTATTATTTAAATTACACTTTTCAACAACAACATGAGGTTGTGTGTGTTCTCTGTGTGGTATTTGTTATAAATGTTGGTACATAGATGTTCATAGTGTGATTGATTGATTGATGACAATAAGAAGCTTGATGTGTTGGAGGAAACATGAGAGAAATGTTTGAGGAAGGGAAAAACCCTATGTGAGCATTCATGCAGTATGAGATTGGGGAAGTTGCCAGCAGTGCCAGAGCAGGTGGTTAATCATTACTGCCCAGAGTTACCGTTAAGTTATCAGATGTGAAACTAACTCTGGATGGTAAACACGTCGTGTAGGGGAGACAAAAAGTGAGAAGAGTGATGAAACGACAACAACCAGTTTGAGCGCCTGAGTACTTGTTCACATATCATATGACAGAATCGCCCACTCTGCCTCTATTTGACTACTTGCTGATAAAGTCAACGGGCGGGACTTTCAGCATCTTGTAGTGTGTAGAGACACGTGTTGACTGTTTCCTGTCGTGTTGAACATCTGGCGCTGTCTTGAAACATATTACTGCAGCTTATACTTATTTTATTTGACTATGAATGAAACGTCTTGAGGGAAACCAGCTTTAGCTGTGGTTGTAGTTCACATTGACGCTGCATTGGCATCAAGGCTTTGTGTCATCAGTTGTGTGTAATGAGCAGGATGATGAACACAAAGGAGTATTGTGATGTAGAGACAGACTGTAGATGTGGACCTCCAACACCTTGATGTGATGTGTTGGTGACTCTTCACCTCTGTCTCCTCTCACAGGGAGGAGATGACCTGCTGCATCCTGCTGCTCTTCATCCTGACCTCCTGTGTCTGTGGTGAGTTGACTTTTGTATGTTTAAAGCACTACAGCTCTGAAGCATCACTAAACACTCCACAGGAACATCTAGAGATGCAGTTTAAAGGCTCTCATGTTAAAGCTGTTTGTCTGCTCCTCACTCTCCCTCTCTGTCTCCTCAACAGCATCATTAGTAGTGAATGTGACACAGAGCTCCTATCAGGCAGAGGAGAACCACAACATCACTCTGGAATGGACCTTCACCACCAGAACAGACGGTTCCCTCAAGTCCCTTAATATCATCTGTGAGATGTTAACTGATGTCAGACCCCCAGTCCTGTTTCATCTTCATGAAGGTGTTGAGGTTCCAGAGTCTCAGCATGAACGGTTTGCAGGACGAGTCCAGTTTGACAAAGACGTCCTCAGAGAAGGACGACTCAGACTCCACATGTCCAGACTCAGGACTGATGACTCAGGTGTTTACCTGTGTGATGTGTTCACAGGTCATGATGAGAGATCAAAGAGATGTCACCTCAACGTCACAGGTGAGTTGATTCAGTAGAAGTTTCCTGGACTAAAAAGAACCTGATTATTGTCGTTACACTTCCTTCTTACAGGATCTGTGAAATATGTTCCAGTTTAATCTGTTGAGGACGTTTAGTTTATGTTGTAGTGAGATGTTGTTTCTTCTCATGAATGACTCAGACTTGTTTGGTCTCTTTACAGCAGAGAGGGATCGGCCCAAACCTGAGACACCAAACACATCAAGTGGAGGAAGAGATCCTTCAACGACAGGAAGTCCATCACAAGCAGAGAGTCCAGGATGGATCGTCCTCTACTGTGGACTGGGACTGATAGTAGTAGTAACTCTGCTGGGTGTTTGTTACTATCTGTGTAGAAAATATTCAATGAATCACTCTCTGTCTAGAGAACAAGATCCAGATGTTCTCTCCATATAGACGAAGATGAGTCTAGTCTCTCAGAGGTCAGAGGTCGGGGGTCCAAAGCAGCGTCTGAAGGTCTCGTTGTGATGATCTGATGTCTGAATGAGCTGCTCAGTCACAGCTGGTCGTAGTGGAGTGAGAGGAGTTATCTATGGTCTTCATCTCCTCCTTCATCCTCCTCTTCATCACTGTCTGTCCAGCAGTGTGACCTCAGAGCCTGATAGACGACAGAGGAATCAGAGCTCTGCTTCATTACTCTGATGGGACTCTTCATCAGTTCATTACTCTGATGGGACTCTTCATCAGTTCATTACTCTGATGGGACTCTTCATCAGTTCATTACTCTGATGGGACTCTTCATCAGTTCATTACTGTCGTCTACATCTTAGATCTGAAACCATCAGTCTGTTCTTTGTATTGAAACACTGCTGAGGAGCATGAATTCATCTTTGATGTTTGTCTGTTACAGTTAGCTGTTATTTACGGTCATTGTTTCATTGTGTATATGTTTTAAAGTCAAGCTCATATGTATTAATGCTATTAAATGAACCTTTATATTGTTCTACCAGCAGACTGTTTGCTTGTAAACCCGCAGCAGCTCTCACGTCTCTGAACACCATCACAGCACATTTACTCGTGATGTGAAACTGTCTGAATGTGCAACAAAACCAGGAACATTTATCCAAAAATATGAATGTTTTAATAGTTTCCCTCTGAGGTAGAAGTGCACCGTGCTGCAAGTCCTTTGAGTTGAGCTGCATGTTCTGTGTTTGTATGATGAATATGGAGGTTATGGTTTTAATTAATGTGTGAGACTATATGAGGAGATTTGTTTCCTTCTGCTTTCCATAAATGTAAAGTTGATGTTGATATTATTTTTATAATGAGAATTAGTTTATTGACTGTTTGCTATATTTACTGTTCACTGCATTGTTCAAAATAAATACAAATAAAGTGAAACAAAATGATTCTTTATCCGTTCATATCCTCATGAATCCCACTAATATACATTATGACTTTATGAACATAATGAAAGATCAGCATATTGTTTGTGCTGTAAGTCGTTTGAGTCTTTTGAAAGTTATTTTGGACTCAGTGAGTTAAAATAATGACGATGGATGAAAGACGGTGAGTAACAGACAGGATTAAACACAGTGAGGTTAAACTACAGCTTCATATTTAAACACATTAATGACACCGTGTGGTGAGTTCATGTGAGACGATGAACGTTTGATCTGAACCAACTGAACTGAAGCAGCACGAGGAAGATGTGAACAGTTGATCAGTCGTGTTAACATGCAACAAATCTCAAGTTCAGAAGAGAACTGATTATTGTTTCATAAGAGCAGTTACATGTTGTTTTATATCAAAACTACACTCTGATGATACTTCAGCATCACTTTCACTTTCAAGTGGAGCAACACGATGCAGCTCCTCGTGCAGCAGACGTCTGGTTCCTCCTACTTCCTCATGTGAAACATTAACGGTGAACACATAAATAGAATGTTGTTGAGCCGCCCTCAGTTCTTTATAAATCTACCGCTGGTTAATAAATGACGTCATTCATTTACTGCAGTCTTCTTCTATTTATTTAAATGTCTGTAAACAGTTGTGAGTAACAATCAGTGACTATGAGGTGACTTGTAAATGTCTCTTGTGTTCCTCAGGTGGAGGTGAAGTATTGAACTGAGAGCATTTCAACGTTTGAAAGAGGTTTAAAACACGGTGATGTTTAAAAGACCAGATTTCACAGGATTTGCAATATTGTCTTTCAACTGTAAGCCTCTAAAGTTATGATATATTATTATTAGTACCATGTAGAGGACGAACACATGTTAGTACTGCAAATCCCGCAGCATTAAAGAACGGAAATAACAAATAAGCAATTATCTGATGAGGCAATGCAAAGTGTTTTCATAAAGGAAACACAGAATGTTATAAAGAAACAGAGAAAGACGATTAAAGAGTTCAACAGTAAACAGACCTGAACCATCTGAGAGGTCTGGACGCTTTATGAATGAGCAGCAGATTATTATTATATATATATACATACATGACCTTTTATTGTTGTTGAAAGTGTTATTTACTGTTGTTGATCGTCATTCTCACTGTATTGAGTTAACACTGTATTAATGATATAGACCACTAGAGGGAGCCTTTATGTCTGCAGGTTACAGCTGTGATCATTTAAACAGGTCAGGCTCTTTAAATATAACTGATGAACACTTTGACTTTATTTTATATGAGTCATCTGACTTCTGATCTGATCAATTTAATGTCAAACATTAAAATGTTTGTCATTGTTTCTTGCGTATTTCTATATTTTATAACTTGAGGAATTGGGCTGCACGGTGGTGTCGTGGCTAGCACTGTGACCTCACAACCAGAGAGAGGGTGACAGAGAGGTCTGGGTTCGATCCTTCAGTGTGGAGTCTATGCAATACCTGTTATTATTGCGCCATCACACCCTGGTGACGCGAGAGACCTGTCAGGCAGCCGTTGTGGGCGTGACGAAAAACGGATTTGGTCCAATGACAAGTCTCTCACGGTCTGTGGGCGTGACGAAAACGGATTTATGCACAGTCTTATGCATGTGTAATGAGAAGTTATAAAGAGGAAACGGATTTCGGTTCCAATGACAGGTCTCTCACTCACCAATGGCAATGTGGGGCAGCATCTACCACTGCGGTCAAGTCAGCAGACACTCAGACCGTAGTCATCTACCTCGGTATATAAAGCTGCACTGGCCTCAATGTCAGTCCAGAGATCTGCGCATCGACTCCTCGCGTGCTGCTTGTCACTGAGAAGAATTCAGACCTAAACTGGAGAATCTTGTCTCTTTATTTCTTTACACGACTGAAGACGTACGAGGTAATTAATGAATGCATGTGTTAATGTTGGTGTTATTATCATATACATCATGTTGAACAGATTTATATGTGCAGAGTGGTGCTGTCACTGAGTTGCAGTAATAATAATGTTAACAGATGATAATAAGACAATTAGATCTCATGAGCTTCTCCAACAATGCTCATTAAATATAAAAAGTTATGGTAATCCAAGAAATAAAATACTGTAAAGTTAATATACAAATAAATATATATGTGTGTGTGTGTGTGTGTGTGTGTGTGTGTGTGTGTGTGTGTGTGTGTGTGGTATACAGATGATGTAAACAGATAGTAAAACAGTAAGTAATGTAAAAGTGACATTTCAAAAGTAAAATACGGTGTCAAGTGATTTGAGCTCAACAGTCTAAAGTCTGATCTCATAGTGGATGAAGGTGTTTGGTGTTGGGAGTGAATGCTGCGGTAAAATAAAGTTATGATCACTTCTGTGTATTATTGTACAGATTCATTATGTGAGGATTGATGTATTAGACAAGATGTTTAGGGTAATAACGTGGTGGTTCATTCAGTGAAGAACAGTTAAAAAGATGTGATGCATTGAAGACATCAGAATAAAACCTGATCCATTAAAAACAGCTGTATTATTTAAATTACACTTTTCAACAACAACATGAGGTTGTGTGTGTTCTCTGTGTGGTATTTGTTATAAATGTTGGTGCATAGATGTTCATAGTGTGATTGATGACAATAAGAAGCTTGATGTGTTGGAGGAAACATGAGAGAAATGTTTGAGGAACACGGTCCGAAGGGAAAAACCATAAGTGAGCATTCATGCAGTATGAGATTGGGGAAGTTGCAGCAGAGCCAGAGTGGTGAAACATTACTGCCCAGAGCTACCGTTAAGTTATCAGATGTGAAACTAACTCTGGATGGTAAACACGTCGTGTAGGGGAGACAAAAAGTGAGACGAGTGATTAAACGACAACAACCAGTTTGAGCGCCTGAGTACTTGTTCACATATTATATGACAGACAGGCCCACTCTGCCTCTATTTGACTACTTGCTGATAAAGGCAACAGGCGGGTCTTTCCACATCTTGTAGTGTTTAGAGACACGTGTTGACTGTTTCCTGCAGTGTTGAACATCTGGCGCTGTCTTGAAACATATTACTGCAGCTTATACTTATTTCATTTGACTATGAATGAAACGTCTTGAGGGAAACCAGCTTTAGCTGTGGTTGTAGTTCACATTGACGCTGCATTGGCATCAAGGCTTTGTGTCATCAGTTGTGTGTAATGAGCAGGATGATGAACACAAAGGAGTATTGTGATGTAGAGACAGACTGTAGATGTGGACCTCCAACACCTTGATGTGATGTGTTGGTGACTCTTCACCTCTGTCTCCTCTCACAGGGAGGAGATGACCTGCTGCATCCTGCTGCTCTTCATCCTGACCTCCTGTGTCTGTGGTGAGTTGACTTTTGTATGTTTAAAGCACTACAGCTCTGAAGCATCACTAAACACTCCACAGGAACATCTAGAGATGCAGTTTAAAGGCTCTCATGTTAAAGCTGTTTGTCTGCTCCTCACTCTCCCTCTCTGTCTCCTCAACAGCATCATTAGTAGTGAATGTGACACAGAGCTCCTATCAGGCAGAGGAGAACCACAACATCACTCTGGAATGGACCTTCACCACCAGAACAGACGGTTCCCTCAAGTCCCTTAATATCTTCTGTGAGATGTTAACTGATCTCAGACCCTTCGTCCTGTTTCAACTTCATGAAGGTGTCGAGGTCTCAGAGTCTCAGCATGAACGGTTTGCAGGACGAGTCCAGTTTGACAAAGACGTCCTCAGAGAAGGACGACTCAGACTCCACATGTCCAGACTCAGGACTGCTGACTCGGGTCTTTACCAGTGTGGTGTGACCACAGGTTTTGGTTGGAGATCAAAGAAATGTCACCTCAACGTCACAGGTGAGTTGATTCAGTAGAAGTTTCCTGGACTAAAAAGAACCTGATTATTGTCGTTACACTTCCTTCTTACAGGATCTGTGAAATATGTTCCAGTTTAATCTGTTGAGGACGTTTAGTTGATGTTGTAGTGAGATGTTGTTTCTTCTCATGAATGACTCAGACTTGTTTGGTCTCTTTACAGCAGAGAGGGATCGGCCCAAACCTGAGACACCAAACTCATCAAGTGGAGGAAGAGATCCTTCAACGACAGGAAGTCCATCACAAGCAGAGAGACGGGGATTGATCGTCCTCTACTGTGTACTGGGACTGATAGTAGTAGTAACTCTGCTGAGTGTTTGTTACTATCTGTGTAGAAAACATTCAACGAGTTCCTCTGCCTATAAAACAAGGTCCAATGAATCACTCTCCACTTATAGAACTAGATCCAATGATTTCCTCCATACAGACAAAGATGAATCTAGTCTCTCAGAGGTCAGAGGTCGGGGGTCCAAAGCAGCGTCTGAAGGTCTCGTTGTGATGATCTGATGTCTGAATGAGCTGCTCAGTCACAGCTGGTCGTAGCGGAGTGAGAGGAGTTATCTATGGTCTTCATCTCCTCCTTCATCCTCCTCTTCATCACTGTGTGATGCTCTTCATCTCCTCCTTCATCCTCCTCTTCATCACTGTCTGTCCAGCAGTGTGACCTCAGAGCCTGATAGACGACAGAGGAATCAGAGCTCTGGTTCATTACTCTGATGGGACTCTTCATCAGTTCATTACTCTGATGGGACTCTTCATCAGTTCATTACTCTGATGGAACTCTTCATCAGTTCATTACTGTCATCTACATCTTAGATCTGAAACCATCAGTCTGTTCTTTGTATTGAAACACTGCTGAGGAGCATGAATTCATCTTTGATGTTTGTCTGTTACAGTCAGCTGTTATTTACGGTCATTGTTTCATTGTGTATATGTTTTAAAGTCAAGCTCATATGTATTAATGCTATTAAATGAACCTTTATATTGTTCTACCAGCAGACTGTTTGCTTGTAAACCCGCAGCAGCTCTCACGTCTCTGAACACCATCACAGCACATTTACTCGTGATGTGAAACTGTCTGAATGTGCAACAAAACCAGGAACATTTATCCAAAAATATGAATGTTTTAATAGTTTCCCTCTGAGGTAGAAGTGCACCGTGCTGCAAGTCCTTTGAGTTGAGCTGCATGTTCTGTGTTTGTATGATGAATATGGAGGTTATGATTTTAATTAATGTGTGAGACTATATGAGGACAGATCTGAAAACTTAAGTTAACTTTTTAACTTAGAACAATAAAGTACATTACAATTTCTAGTAAGAATATTGTTTTTGCTTTTCTCAAACATTATAAACTGATTCAAAACAGCAACGGAAAAAGAAAGTATTAGTGCATGTACATAATAAAAATAATTATATGAGGTATCTTCACATTCCAGCATTCAATGTAACAGTCCTCAGCAATTTCTTTCCACAACAATACTGATATCACCCTATCAGCAAATCACCCGTCCACCCACATGGCAGCAGAGACAATTAAATTAATATAAATGAAATCCGTCTTGCCTACAATTGTTTTGGGCGTGTATGTATCAACTAATATTAATAGAGAATGAAAATAATTCTTTAAAACCCCTTCGACCACTAGAACCGGAAGTAGCCCTAAAAGCAGTTTGCAGGCTGTCGCCACTAGGCTGCAACTATATATATATATATATATATATATATATATATATATATATATATATATATATATATGAATTAAAAATTTAAAATCCGTTTAGCCTACAAATATATTTGGTCTTGTATGTATCAACTAATACTAATATAAAATTAAAATAATTATTTAAAACCCCTTCGACCACTAGAACCGGAAGTAGCACCAGTAGCAGTTGTAGCCTGTCGCCACTAGAGGGCAGCCGTCCTCGTAAATTTCTTTACACATCAGCAAATCACCCGTCCACCCTATATGGTAGCAGAGACAATTAAAATAATATAAATAACAAATGCAAATCCGTCTTGCCTACAAATGTTTTGGGCTTGTATGTATCATCTAATATTAATAGAGAATGAAAATAATTATTTTAAATTCCCTCGACCACTAGAACCGGAAGTAGCACTAAAAGCAGTTGCAGCCTGTCGCCACTAGAGGTCAGGCGAGCCTCCACGCTGCTCCTGAGACGGTTGGACGTAAGGAAGGAAGAGGCAGGAAGGCGTTAGCTTCTCTCTCCAAGATGGCGGCGACCATAGACAACAGCAATGCCGTTCAGGCGACAAAGAGGAAGCACCTCGGGATCCCCGAAGCCGTGTTTGTGGTGCGTAAATAATGACATCAATATTGTATTTATCATAAGAAGTCCACAAAGAGGCTAGACCGTTAAAAACAGACGTTTATGCTACTTGTAGCCAGCGCGTCATGCTGGCTACGAGCTAGTTAGCTCAGTTAGCATGAGAGCTAATCCTGCTGTGTGTGCAGGCTGGGCGGCTCCTCGCCTCCATCTATGGACATAACTGTCTGTGTGCCAGCTGCTTCTCATTTTCACTGTACTTTATTTTCTTCTTTGGGCTTTTAAAAACATTTTAGTTAGGTACACGTTAGCCTGTTAGCTGCTCTGCTTATGCATCTCTTTCAATAATAGCGTTTAGCTGCCTCCAATCTCCTCCATTCACTGCTGATATTAATACTGTAGAAGAAGTGTTCAGATACTCAACACATTGACAATAATGAACTACGAGGAAAAGGACTTAAGTCAGTCAAACCTTCAGTAAAAATACGTAGTTAAGTATATCAGTAAAATGTACTTAAAACGGCAAAAATATTGTCTTTTATGCTCTGGTGAATTTTTAGATTTTGGGCTATTTCATACTTGGAAAGAATAATAATAAACATGTAGGTGTTAATTTGCGTCTATAGATTTACCCCAAATCACCAAAAGTCAGTGTTGAACATTTCAGAAAATGTAATCTCTCTCTCTCTCTCTCTCTCTCTCTCTCTCTCTTCAGGAGGATGTCGACTCTTTTTTGAAGCAGCCGGGCAACGAGACGGCAGACTCGGCGCTGAGGAAGCTGGACGAACAGTACCAGAAATATAAGTACATGGAGCTCAACCTGTCGCAGAAGAAGCTCAGGTAACACCGACCGAAAGACACGTCTGTGACACCGTTTTGTTTCTTATTGGAGGGCTGATGAGCGTTTAACTCAAACGTGAGCAGAAGCGTTTTCTCACCAGTGAAAGGGGAATCGTCTTGTGCATTGTTCTGTCATGAGTGTTATTTTGGTTTGTAACGGCACAAAATCACACGGTGTGCAGAGGCCGCTAGTCGTTAGCTTTAATGTTTTATTAAACATAAATACAATCCACATTATAACAATGTAATAACTTCATTAAAGCCTTTGTTGCTTCTTGCTGAAATGTTTCACTTCTCTCGATGTTCAGGTTGAAAAGCCAGATCCCACAAATCACACAGACGCTAGAAATCCTCCGACACATGCAGAAGAAGAAGGTGTGTATCGTCTGTGTAGACTTTAAGTCTTTAGTCTTCGGGATTTATCTTAACTGGTGGTATTTTAACCGTTGTTGTTTTCCTCAGGAGACCACGGCGCCCATGCAGACACACTTCATGTTGGCCGACAACGTTTACTGCAAGGCCTCGGTGCCGCCCACCGACAAAGTCTGCCTATGGCTCGGGGTGAGTAGAGCTCACGTTAAAGTTTTATTTACAAAAACAAAACGAGCATGTGGTATTTGAGCAGTGACTTCTGGGTAAAGTCGTCCTCTCTACATCTCCTCCTCCTCCCTTAATACAGGCGAACGTCATGTTAGAGTATGACATAGACGAAGCCCAGGCGCTGCTAGAGAAGAACCTGACCACGGCGTCTCGTAACCTGGAGACTCTCGAGGACGACCTGGACTTCCTGCGAGACCAGTTCACCACCACCGAAGTCAGTATCCTTCCACAGTGCAGGCAGCTCGGGTCTGTTGTTGCAGGTGTTTCATGATTGTTTTCCACAGGGATGCAAACGGCGGTCTCCTGGACGAAAACCATGTTTGATTACGAACTTTATTTTGTTGGATATATGAAATAATGTCAGGAAATTGCTGGTTATAGACCTACAGTTTAGATATCGTGCCTGCTTATATAACTGCTCACGTCCAGGTCACTTCCCGACTCTAAAGATGTGAAAGAGTTTTGCTGTTTGTTCCTTTAACTCGCTGCTCCCCTCAGACATGGCACGAGTCTACAACTGGGACGTGAAGAGACGGAGCAAAGAGAACATCCTCAAATTAGCAGACAAGTCTTAATACCATCACACACACACGCACACACACCTCTCTGCTCAGCATCTTCTCCTTTATCAAATAAAGAAAGCAACCCAAGTCATGTGTATGTTTCACCCGGAGCTCGGCGGATCAGAGGCGCGTTAGAAATGAACGTGTCCTCTGTGAAGTGGAACTCTCTCCTCTGTTGATTTGTTTAAAGTATTTTTTCAAGTAAAAAATAACAAAAAAACCTGAAGCAACACGGCCATTTTTTGTATTCTTTTTAATGATTTAAGTATTCTGCCGTTTATCTTTGGAAGATTCTGAGCGAGGGTTCTCTCGCGTCGCCTTTTCTTTCCTCCTCACTGACCGGCAACAACGTTCACACGTACGAGACTTCTTTAGTTGTTGAAAGGCGGCGAGTCGCCGTCGCACTCTGTAGAATCAGGCTTGTAGGACGACAGAAGAACACAGAATCGGACCAGTCGGGCCTTTGTGGCGGTGGTCTTGCTCCTCTTCATCATCCTCCTCCCCCTTCCTCCTCGCCGCTCTTCTGTCTGTATTTATTTGTCTCTCACTGTACTCATTAAACAATGAATGAAGTAAACAGAACATTTGGGCAAAGAGACGAGACGTTGAAGTGGTGATCTGTGTGTTTTATTCTTCTGGTGAACTCGGGTTAGAAAAGCAGTTTGAAAGTCTGATTTAATTTTTCTTTTCTTTTTGACTGTCGAGAGGAAACGATACATAACATTTATTTACAGTAGAAGATGTTTGGTACGGAGGACTACAATTGCTCCGTAAATAGACTAAATTCCTACAATTACAAAATATATATAAATCTCCTTTTAAATTTGTCTATTTTTGATGGATTAACATTAAAAATGTCTTGTTTTTAGAGACATCAAATATTTTTCCATTGACGGTTAAAAGAGACTCGGTTCTTCCCTCTTCTCCGTCCTGGAGCTTCGTCTTTAACGTTCCCCTAAAAAGAGACCGTGTTCCTCTCGTCCGCCTCGTCATCTTCACACTTTGTAAAGAGAAGCCTGAACAAGCAGCTTGTAGAGGAAACACTTTAAGCTGCTTCTCTGCATGAGATGTTAGATCAGCTGACTGGTTGTAGTTTGTAGAGGTTAGTGTCCTCAATGCTGCCACCCGGTGGTGACGTGTGGAACTACAGCAAAGCATGCAGCACATAAAAGCATCGTGTGGTGATGCTAGAGAAAGAAAACAACCTTTCAAAGGCATTTTGTTGGTTTTTAGATATCGAGGAATTGACGTAATGACGAGATTTGTTTGGTTTTGGGACACAATTCTATCTTAAATAATATGTTGTATGATTGGATGTGTGGAAATATTTAACAACAAAGTGTGTTCAGTGAAGATCACAAAACATCAGAACAAGCTGGTCCTCCTGTCCAGTAAGACAGCTTTAACTCTTAACATGACTTTATAAACTGATTAAATCAAAGAAACATAAATGCTGCCAATTCCATGATATATCGTCCTCATAACTCTTAATTTAAGAAGTTTAGTCATCAAGAATACATTTCAATCTGTTCATTGTCCATGTTGAGTGTGTGGGGAAATCCACGATGACGTAAGCAGAAACAGTGAAGCCACACCGGTGACCACTGAGCCTCCTCCTCCTCCTGCAGCTGCTTCATGAGATGAGTGCGATTAAAAACGTGGACCTGCAAAGACCGGATGAAGGCCGCGACCTCAGAACTACTTCTGCAGGTCTGTCGGCACACGTTCTTGGTGGTCTTGAGGTCCAGGTAGAGGTCTTCAGTGGACAGCGAGTCCCTCCATCCTGCAGAGCGGGACCCTTCAGGTGGGTCCATGGTCACCTGAGAGTCGTTCTCTAGGATTCTCTCCGGTTTATCTCCAATAAGTTTGTGTTACTCTGTTAATGTTACTTTACACTATTACTCAGAAATGTAAACTCAATCATGGACAGTTTTGGAGGAAGATGTAAAAGTTGCCTTGAAAAAAGTTTCAGTTTTTAAATATATTTAGCAATAATATTCTTAGTTTTATTCCCGACATCCTTCCTCTCAACTACCTCACAGATACAACCGTGTGTAATAAAACAGATAAACAGTGAGAATGAGTTTATTTTTCTAGTCACGTTTTATTCATTTTTTTAGTACATTTCAGTTTGTTGAGAGACAACTAGAGCAGAGGAAGAGAGACTGTCTGCTTCACCCCAGCGGGGCTAAAGACGGTGATGTACAGCTCAGTCTGTACAGCTCAGAGGGTTGAAGTGAAACATCGTCGTCGTCGTTGCACCAACGGCTCCTGTGAGGGCAGGAACAGCTGTTACCCAACAGATGCATGCGTTTGATGGCAGGGCTGACACATCGGTAGGAAACACGGCTTCAGGTCAAACTTCATCCCCTTTAAACTATCTGTGAGCTAAATCAAAGGGAGTCAATATTCAAACTAATAGCTTCAGCTGAGCCCGATTCTATATCATCATCGGATTACTAGAATGAAATGTGGGCTCCAGATTATTTTGGCGGGTGAAGCAGCTCGTTAGCCACAAACAGAAACATACAGTTTAGAAGAGAGACATTCGATAGTCCAACGTTTTGGGAAATAAGCTTATTTGCTCTGTTGGTGAGATTTGGATGAGTAACGTGACGCCAGTCAAGCCAGAAGCAGAGTGAACATAACGAAGCTTAGAGATGTCCAACAGCTGAGCCGGTCTGCCGGCTGGCTGGCGTCTGGTGAGAGGGTCTTGGCAGACCGTGAGGACTAAATCCACACCCACCCACACAGACCGTGACACTCCTGAACCGTCTACTCCACCACGTTCACTTGGGAACATTTAAAAGTGCGTCGGTAGAAAGTCCTGCCGAAGATTTAGCAAACAGAGAAAAGAAAAGTTGTTGGATAAAACAAAACCTTCAATGTCCAATTTCATAAACACAGGTATCTGAAAGCCTTTCTCTTATTTCAATAAGGAATAATGCAGCGTGTTAAACTCAGGGAGTGGACTATCATTAGAATCATTTCCCAATCAAGTCTCAAAACATCTAAATCACCTTTTTGTCAAAGTTGTTTTCTAACAATCAGAGCTGCTTTGACTCATTTAAACGTCTCTTATACGACAACCCGGTGTTTAAATCTCAACTTTCTCCTGCTGATACATTCATGTAAAAATAAGATAACACAAGCTGAACTCTTTGGAGACAAAGAAGGCATACCGTGTGAAAAGATGGAGCAAAGATGGATGAACTGCGGGGGGGGAAAGGCGTTGGAAGAAATAAATAGCGCAGAGATCATAGCAAGGATCGAGTGTGCATCAGATTAAGGACCAAGAATAAAATGCTAATCCAGTTACATGAAAAGAAAAGATTTCTGCAAAACAGAATCTATAGAAACGCAGATCTACACCGAGCCATCCGGGCGCTTCAGGTAGAGTCGGTGCATTTAATTGCTTACAATGCTGAGAATCTCTGTTTGTCAGTGTTTAAATAATAATTTAATGATAGCAAATATGTCCGAGTATGTCGGTTGATAAACATAAAACAGATGAATATATTTGGTCCAGAGCTAATCTCAGAATATGTAGTTTGAATGTGAGTCTAGATTACTGGTGTAATCAGCCCGCCAACGCACATGAAAACTCTTTTATATAACTATCATGTAACGGAGTGAGTCACTGGCTTTACTTGGTATTTAAAGAAACCTCAGCTACCGGCCTGACGTCAAATAAAACCGACTGAAAAGATCAATTCTCACAGAACCACAACGGACAGAAAGTTGAGTTTTGAACCGTGTTATGATTTAGTCACATGTGACTCTCCACTGGCGACACAAACGTTTGCTCACAATTAGTCTGTCGGGTTACAATGTTCAGCTTTAGTGTGGAGTCGTTTTAGAGTCAAATGATGTTGCATCATACTGGGAGGTGTTTCTAATATGTCGAATCCATTTATATCAATGAAGACAAACTCATACACTATTCCTTTAGAACCTTTTCTTCAAAAAAGGTTCTTAATGTCACCCTTAGTCTCACAAAGAACCCTTGAAAACCTCTTTCTTCAAGAAAGGGTTCCTTAGGGTAGAACCTCTCTAATCTCTCAGAGTATAGAAACAGAAACGCCTCACTGTATGATGTAATACAACTCCAGCACCACAAAATACATCTTCCAAAAATGATCTAGTTGTACCTAATACCCCGGCAACTGAGTGTACGTCTCTCCAAGACAGATGCATCTACACCATTTCAACATCTGGCTAGAATGCATCCAAACCCGCCTCCCAAATCAGTCTTAGTTGCAGTTTAAGACGCTACCCGATCCATACAAAATGTGTAGTTTCAAAGTGTAACTGTCAGTAACTATGCCGGGAACATCAGCCTGTAGCACTGCAGTGTGTTATAATGAAAATAAAGGTTTGATGAGATATTGCGCACACAAATAAAGAAAAGGCATTTAAACCACTTGCTCTGGACAAACTTTGAGCTCTGTTTCCCCGTGCCGGTGCTGTGTTGGGTTGGTTTGATGTCGGCCAATTGGACTTTCTTTGCATGATTACATCGTCCGTGCATTGTCGATAATTATAATAACTGTTCTTTAGTTGAGTCAGTGGTGGTCTGGTCTTTGCTTTCAAGAATCTCCACCGTGTGCATCTTCAAAAGTCCCAAATGAGGCTCCACAGTTAAGGTGGACTTGGCTGTTAAGGTGCTTTCTGGCTCGAACCCTCCGTTTAGTCCACCTTAACAAGTCCCCAGTTAAAGGCAGACAGCGAGGTGTTGTTAAGCGAGTCCAACAAGTCCACCTCGGTCAGTTAAGCTGTACACGTTCTCTCTCCTCTCTATCAGGACCTGGATGAGTGACGGTGTTTGTTATAGTGTGGATTTCACCATGTTGTCAATTTCATTGGAATCTTCCCTCACTAAGCGTAGGACCTCCTGGACTCCTCCATTGACCTCTGATGGTGGAACGTCGGCACAAGAGAATCGCGACTCTTGTTAACGAGGGCGCCGACGTAACTTTTTTTCAAATGATATGTGCTCGGACCAACGTAAACAGTGATCGTTTGGTATGTGATCATGTAATTGCATATTGGAGGAGAGGAGAGGATTAAGAAGTAGTGGGATGCGAGATGATGGGAGAAAGACAGATTAGTCTAGAGTTTGTATTGATGATTGGCAAGAAACCAAAATGGATCCTCTTTCTAAGACGTTTAGGGAGGGATTTCCAAGCAGGAAGCCCAAAACTAAAGGAACTGAATCACGGGAGCCCTCGCAAGTAAATGAGCATCTGTGATCCTTCCTCTCCGAGAAACAAAACGTATACAGAAATGGGCACAACCCTTCAGGTGTCCACCCATGTTCAAGGTGTTCGTCCGCATCTTCTTCCTTCATTGAAAGTCCTCAAACACCCTCTTCTGTATCCAGTCTGAACAGAGAACAGCAGAGGAGCTGACACCTGCAGTCCGTCAGCTCCTCTCCTCTGAATCCTTCCTGGATCCCTCCCCCCCCCCCCTTGTTCACCTTCAGTCCCAAAACTCTTCCCAGATCAACACAGACAGCGGCGGTCGCTCTTGGTCACTTCCTCCGAGGAGTGAACAACATTGGGGACGAACCCGCTCTTCACGCCTTCCCAGCCCTCCTGGATTGTGATGTCGCCGGACCGCACCAGGGCGAAGATGTCCTTGGTCAGCTCGGTGAAGGCGTGCTCCACGTTGATGGCGTCGCGGGCCGACGTCTCGACGTAGCGCATCCCGTAAGCCCCCGCGAGCTTCTCCGCTTCCTGGCGGGTCACCTAGAAGACCAAAATGAGATGAGATGAAACTTCGGACGGTCAAGAGTTGGTAGATGTAACACACCCTCTGAGAATTACAAGAGAACCTCCGGAGACTCAAATCCAGATTTCTAAAAGCTTTCTTTATACTAACTAGATGTAGAGTCATTTTCTCATAGACTTCCATGCATCCAGAGGAGTCCTACAACATGGTATTAAATGGGTGTGGACATCCTGTAAAGTCTACATTTTCGATAGTGATATTTCTGCTTCCTGTCTGCCAACCGCCCCGAGAGAATTGAACAAACAATGCTGACCCACGTCTGATCTAAATGTGAACACAAGGTTATTTTTAATGCTGCAGACTTTGTTAAATTGTGTATTACATAACATTTAAAACAGCCTCCGTCCCCAGCAACACATTTGAACTCGACACAGCCTCGTTATTAATATCAATATGCCGCGTTCACTTTTCTACTTCACACACCTGGCGCTGGGCCTCCAGGTCACACTTGTGGCCCACCAATAGGAAGACGATGCTGTGGGGCTGGACGTGGCTGCGAGCCTCCTCCAGCCAGTCGTGGACGTTCTGGAAGGAGCGGCGGTTGGTGATGTCGAACAGGAGGAGCCCGCCCACGGAGTTACGGTAGTAAGCCCTGGTGATGGACCTGCACAGGGTGCAAGGGTGGAGGGGAAGGTAAAGATTTAAATGAATGTGTAAGTAATTCATTGTGAAGTAGCTGTAACTGCCGCTACACCTGATCAGACACTAAAACGGAGCGTTTCAGACAAACAAACATGTTCTAGTAGAAACCCAAAATACAAATTTGAACCTGAAAATGAGCAGATCTCGCAGTTTACAGCAGACACACACAGATTAACGTTTGACTCTTGGGGTTTGTGCAAAGACTATTATCTCTGTTCAGGATCTAGAGGATGATAGCTATGACACATTCAGTGAAAGGTATAACAAGACAAATCCAGAGGGAGAGATATTCAGAGGGAGAGTCTGACGACAAGACGTGTGAAAGAAAGAAGCAGAAGCAGAAGTGATGGAGGTGTCGCGTGACGGAGCTGAGAAGTTGGAACAAATTAGATGGAGAGGAGACGTATGAGACAGCTGATCATAGATCTCTGCCAGCTATTGGGACCAGTTTTGCTTATTTTGATGATTTAAATAACAAAATATATAACAGGACAGAGCAAGGACAGTGTTATTTAAATAACTTTTATATCATTTTGTATCATTCACTTTAAAAAGTGAGTTCAAGTCGCAAGTTTATATTATTTTAACTCTTTTCTTTTTAATGCATCTTTTCTCATCAATAATTGTACCTAAATATGAAATAGAACACATGGGTTCACTAACAACGTGCCCTGTCTCTCCAGTGACTCCCTGCACAGCGCGTTGAGTATCATTATCAGCCTTTCACAGTTAGAACTGCTGTTTGATTTTACTAAACAAACGCTGCCGCCTCGTCTGGGAGGAGAGTTGCTGCTCCAGCTTTTGATCAAATGTGACACTCTGCACGCACACAAACAAACGCACACCAGCCCCCTTATGATGCGTCTCGTCCTCCCACAATGTCCCCACAGAGACAACGTCAACATAACGAGGGGGGGGGGGGTTACAGACTTGAGGTAGACATATTGTGACATATGCAAGAGTAATTTCCCTGGTTGCTCGGATCGTGACAGTGAGCGTGAACTGTCGGGGAGAGACAGTCGCGTCTCTTAAGTCCTGCACGGTGACATGTCGCTGTGTTGGGCTGCGGTTTCAATAGTGTCATAGGGGGGGGTGGCCAGTCTTCAAATCATGTGCCAACATGCGTTAGGGTACTTCCAGTGTCCGATGTACATCAGGACGGTGTTTTTATGCTCTCATTCTCACTCTCTGTGCTTTCCCACCTCGCAGGTTTACGTGGATCCTGGTGATACCTGGACCCTGGTCTTGCCTCCTGCCGTGGTTCTGTCATATGCGTTGAATGTGTTGTAACTCTGTAAATGTTGTTCATTCTGTACACATGACATCTATTGCACTTCTGTCCATCCTGGGAGAGGATGCCTCCTCTGTTGCTCTCCCACAGGTCTCTCCCTCTCTTCTCCCCGTTAAAGGGTGTTTGGGGGAGTTGTTCCTGTTCCGGTGTGAGGGTCCTGGGACAGAGGATCTCGTATGTGTGCAGATTGTAAAGCCCTCTGAGGCAAATATGTGATTCGTGATTTTGAGCTATACAAAATAAATTCAATTGAATTGAACCTGCGCCTACTGTTTTCAACAGCTCCACAGAAGACACCTGGACAGCTCTGAGGCAATATCTAATCAGCGCCTCACCCTTTTACACATCATTTCTGTAGTTAAACTGTTGAAGTATACGACTGTGAAAATACGATAATTAAGGACTGAAACAAGTGAAATGCTGGAACATAAGAAGAAACATCTTGTCAGACAAAAAACAAGCATATGTTGCCTTGATTTAAGATATTTCATCTTACTTAGATTTTGCTTTTTGCAGCGCATGTATGTGTATATATTCATGGAAGTATGACACAACAATGACTGAGATGAGATCTGTGTTCTCAACAAGGAATGTGAGGAACAGAGGCTGTCCACGTACTCACAGTCACAGAATCCAAAATATGTAGAAATGTCAGTGAAAGGGTATCGTGTGGGAGTTAAAACTGAACTAATCACACACACATTTAAGTTAAAAACTTAAATGTGTGTCAGTTATTTGTTATATTTTCATATATTTAATATTTTTCTTTAGCACATACATTTGTCTGTGAGTCGTGCATCAACATTAGATGTAACAAATGTACAGTAAAGGTAATATTGTTACACGCCTCATCTTTGAAAGATACACTAATTGACCTTTTGCTCAGCGCCGCCTGTCAAGCTGTCAGAGCTACATTCACATGGAGCCCACACTGTCACTGACTGCACACCGTCAATGAATATTATCACATCTTTGGAAAAGCGATTTCACAGAGAAACAGACAGAAGGGTCTACAATATTCATTTGAAGGATTCATACCCAGGGTTCAGCAGAGACAACAGGTTAAACAGATAAAGATAGAAGCAAAAGCTACAGATCACAGCTACGATTGGCCAGTCTGTGTTCGAGGGGCGGGACTTAAAGAATGCGTTAATTGCTTTTGCTAACCCTAACCCACCATGGAGACATTTTCATTTATTTGTTCAGGGAAGTGGAGCATAAATCTCCACACTCAAATAAAATGGTGGACAGTAAACACAGAACATACTGCAGTAAATGAGGAATGATTTCACACACAGGCTGCTTTTGATTCCATAACTTTGCACCTCCTTATCCTCCTCATTAGTGCACGGCGTCTGCATACGTGAGCTCACAGAGGTCCCAGAATAGCTCTGCATCGACAGTGTGACACAAAACCAAAGCTGGTTTATGTGTCGTTTAAATGTACTCTTGCTAATTTCCTCTCTTAAGAGCACTTTCGTGTGTTCATGTTGTTAGAAACAAGCCCTCTGGTCATTTTCTGGGCTTGTATCAACTTCAAATCTCATTTGAATAACTGCTCTGTCTTTTTTTGCAGGCAAACAAGTTAGTCACAGGTAGCAATTCACGTTGTGAGACCTCCAGGCTACGTCGTTAAACTCCAAGCATTCCCCAACATTAACTACTAATCGTCTTTTTAAGAAATATAACGTAGGTTTCTTTATTGATAGACGCACTATAATACTCTATTTTACACAATGTGTGTCTGGTGTTAGGTCTTAATCAGATATCTAATCTTGTAATCATGTGATTTTTAGAAATAATTAGTTTGCTTCAGTTCTGTAAAATCAACTCTCTTCCAGTTAAATATCCAGACACGGTGGAGCGCTTCACCTCGGGTGACTCTTTCAGTTTCTGAATTTCTAAGTTCCTTGTTTTTGGCATTTTGTGGTTTTCATTCCGCACTGTATTTCCCAGAGATCAGCTGTCGCTGTGACGTATGTCTCTGTGAATGTTCTGCTGGATCAGCTTGAGAAACTCGAACTCTTTCTACTTGTTGTTTCATCGTCTCTTTACATCAGTCTGTGATTTAAAAGTGTTGCAAAGTAGGAAGTTGTATCTGTAAAGTCTCATGCCTAATAATAAATCATATTTAATTAATAAATCAGAATTTGTCTTTATCTTTCTCACGTTGTCACTATGTTTATATTGAAATATTACAACGTATTGAGTACAACTTTGAGGTACTTTCCTTATGCTATACTTATAGATATTGTAGTTTTGGCTCTAATACTTTAATTTGTATTCATCGTCTCTCAAACTACTCAACAATATGTAAAATAGTGAGCTCATTATGCAGTATTACTATATATAATATGTAATAGTATCGTAATATTATATATACTGAACAGAGTCATTCTACATGAGAACTTTTACTTTTAATACTTTCATACATTTAGATAGTAATAGCCTATATATTTTTTACTTAAAGTATTCTTTTTCAGGTGATATACTTTTATATATAGAATACTTCTTCCACCTTTTCTTCATGGCAAAATAATACCAGATATGACCCTGTTTTATGTTATATAGCTAGGGATAGCACTTATGGCATATTATAGTACTATCATGATGTAATACTCTATGATATATCTCAACCATAACTTTCTCACGCACACACACACACGCACACACACACACGCACACACACACACACACACACACACACACACACACACACACACACACACACAGCTGCTCTCACCTGAAGCGCTCCTGACCCGCGGTGTCCCAGATCTGCAGCTTGATCCGCTTGCCCGGCTCGATCTCCACCAGGCGGGAGAAGAAGTCCACGCCGACGGTGGGGTCCGACACCTGGGTGAAGCGGCCCTCCGTGAACCGCCGGATCAGACACGACTTGCCCACCGTGGAGTCCCCGATGACGATCAGCCGGAACTGATAGAGCCATATCGCCTCCATAACTTGGCTTCGCCCGTCTGTCGCGCTCACCGGTGCGTCTGTCTGTCTGTAATGCGCGTGCGTGCGTTAGAGCGAGAGAAAGAGAGAACATTAGATTATCCCTCAAAATATGTCCACGATATTCTTAATATTTGACAACTGCAGCAATAATACTTTATACTAGTAAACTATGATTGTAATGTGACTCTGCTGTATATTGATTTATACGAGTTTCTTCTATAATATCTGTAATAATAATAATAATACTAACTACATCTACTACTCATTTTACTGCAGCATACTACACTTTTAGAAATAAAGATGCAACTAGAACCAGTGTTCTTCTTGCCCACCTAGGAAACCCCTTTTTGGTTCCTGGTAGCACCTTTTATAAAGGTAGCACCTGGAACCCTTTCTCCTTAGAACCCAACATAAACAGTTATACGTAGACCCATCTGTGGAAAGTTCCACCCTAATCGTATGTTCTTCACTGGCGTCACGAGGCTTGTACTCTCCTAAAGTCGTGGTATTCTTTGTAAAAGTACCACGAATAACTTCAATCTGTCTGTAACATGAAGGACTGTACTGATACTATTGAACGCAAACAATGAACAGTCATTTTAAAACAATAACACACTCCTGGACTTACTCTCCCTTGATTCAGTTACTGAAACACAACCTTTTAATTGGTTTTGCTGACCCCCCTGCACACACACACACACACACACACACACACACACACACGTAACTGTGCTTCATTGTGTTCAGTGCGGGAGTCAAGTGGAACCACGAGATATGAGAGAAAATCCTCTTATGTTTTCCTCGTCACTCCACGGGATCAATTGAAGTTTTAATAAATCTGCTTTTTGGATTATTGGCCTCGTGCCCTTTGTGATACGAGGCTTTAGCATTTAAATGTGTGAACCCTCAGTACCCTGCTGCCTGGTTTCTTTCTCTATGTTTTACTTGAGTACAAATTTGCAGTACTTCTACTGTACTTGATTGTTCTGCATAATACTTGTGTTTTTGATATTTATATTTTGCTCGTAATGCTTTTGTACTTTAAGTAAAGGCTGAATCAGGAGTCAGGAGACCCAACACTTCTTCAACAGCTCAACAAACATTCTCCACATTGTTTCATCCCCTTGATATGAGCTGTGAAACATTATAAATAATACACTTTGACATACTTCTATTTTGAGTATTTCTTATTCCATGCTACTTTATACTCCACTACATCTCAAAATCCATACATGTATTTAAAATGGTATACACATTATGTTTATATGATACTCTACCCAGTAGTATACAACCATAAAATTGGCTCCACATTGATGACCTACAACAACAAAATGCTCTTACGTGTATTTTCTTTCTGATAACAGAACAATAAAATATTCTATAACTGGGAAAGCAGTTCTGTATCATGGGTACTTCAGATACTTTATTTAGCTGATAATTCTGGTACATTTTCTGTTTTTAATTCGCATGTATTCTTGTTATTTTCAGCAGTGGGTCTGTGGTAAAGAGGATGATCTTTTGAGGACATTATATTGTATTTCATTACTCCCTGACCAGGCCATCATCCGGCGGGCAGGGAGCCAGACACATGCCGCCTCCCATCACACCCTCCGTGGAGTCGGGTTGCGTCGCTCGGTCGGTATGCAAACATTAGTGGCCGAATCCCCGGTGAATAGCAGCCTTGTGGGCTCTCACACCGGATGCATATCGCATATCACGTGCATTTACACACCAAAAAAACTGTCATATTCATCCTCATGTGAGGCTTTATGATCTCTTGTTCCTAAATGTTTCTTTTTTAGTTTCTGTTTGAATGCAAATCTGATGGAGAGTCTAAATCAAGATGGACTCCAGACGCTTTAGACTCCTAAAACGTCTTATAGCAGAGATTGTTTTTACTGCAGGCTATTATTAGACCGGTGCACAGCATGACTGAAAGAAGAATAGGCCGAACGCTCGTGACATGATGCATATATTACAGACAGTGAATGGTTAAAAGAAAAACAGCCTACTTGGAGCAGGAGTGTAGTTTAGGCCGGAATGGTTGCTCTCTTTATTTTCCACGCTGTTTTCCTCGCGCCGTTCAGGACCAGGCCGGCGTGCGCTCCATGGCACCGACGAGTCTGTCTGGATCCTGGTCCTCGGGAGCCTCGGTGTTGAGACGGACGCTGGAGCACAGCAGGGCCGTGGGCTGATTTCCTTGTTGATGTCAGGGCCCGACCGAGAGCTGAACGGCAAAACGCATTCAAAGCAGGTGCAAATAAAATGGAAATGGAAAACCGGATCTTGCGCGTTCACCCGGAGCCACGACAAAAACGAGTTTCCTCACCCGAGACGCGCGGATGCGTTTCTGAATGCAGGAGGCTCGCTGTCAGAGAGAAGGGAGGGGGGGGAATCCCGCGGTATCACTTCTGTGTTTGGTGGCGTGTTTGTAGGGTTTCGCTGCTGATGAAATGGCAGCAGGAGCAGCAGCATCATATCGCCTGACTCATCCCGCATCAGTACCACTGCCGTAAAGCACCGTGGAGAGGCGCAACACTGAAGAAAAACGACCACGGGCAACCTTAGAATAGAGTCTAGTGAAGACAATAACAGACACATTACTCTAAAGTAATAAGGAGAATATTGTGGATGGTTTTATTCGTATTAGATTGTGTTAATAATATAATAAAAAGTAGAAATTCATGCAGTATGAGTACAAGTAAATACACGTTTAAAGATCATACATTAGAAAAACAGACACTCTAGGGAAATGTGCTTTTTATTTTGTATTTTATTAATACTATGTTTGTTTGTTTGTTTGTTTGTTCAGTGCAAGAGGAAGCTGCACACTCACTGCGCCAGTGCGCCGTCCATGTGCGCACTCGTCAGTGCGCAGACCCGGAAATGGGCGAGCTGCAGCCATGGGAGGTGTAGTTTTTTTTTCCGCACGCAGCTCTGGACCTTTGTTGCGTTTGTTGTGTTTTCTGCACTCGTGAGCGGTCAGCTGTCTTCATAAAGACAAGAAGAGAGTTTTAGCTTTTAGGGAGTTTCAAGATGTGGATTTAAGGATACGATTAAGATTTGGGATTATTTTGTAGGTTCTTCGAGTTAGTATGTGAGGTGGTTTGAAGTTAAAAGAAAAAGTAATGTCTAGTGTAGTGTCATGCATTTTTTGCATGTCTTTATCTTTGTGTTTTGTTGTTGTTTCTATTATTTTGTATAGAAACCGCCTTACCAGAAGTATTTCAATCAACAACCACAACCAGGTCATCTCTACATCTCATCACGAGGCAGGAAGCCCTCGTTTATCTCGAGATATTGTAGACACAGTTTCATCAAACACAACCTTTCCGAAATTCATATTATAGCGTCAGATACTGTCCATCTTATTTATGAAAGACACACTTGTCCTCACAAGACAATGAAAAAAGAAGAAACACAGATTCAGTCAAAACAATAACACATTAAAATCATTTTCGTTTCCCATTTATGCAGTTTCACTATATGTCTTTAAAGCAATGAAAGAAATAATAATAAATAAATAAAATAAATGTATTGCATTTAATACAGTTCATTTGAAATTCCTCTTTTCTGTTCCTCAACTTATAAAGTATAAAACACAAACAAGTTGTAAAACAATAAACTGAAGCATAACACCGCCACATGATTCACTAATGCTTTCATTAAAACGAAGGTGTGCCTAATAAAGCGACCACGCGCACACACACACAGTATGGGGGCGTGGTCGTCCAGACTGCTGACAGTCCTCGTCTGTCAGCGGATCAGACGAACAGCAGGAGATGATGTGCACACAGACCGGAGGCTGAACACTAAAACAGTTCTTTAACTTGGACACGACAGCGTTTAACATCCAGCAAGTTTTTATTTATTTTTGTTAGACACTTTTTGTTTTTGCACGGAGCTGAAGGAGACTAAATGTCCCATGAACACTTGCAGGGACGGTGACGATGATAATACTACAACCTGAACTACAATATTTTTAGTTCCCTTTTTTGTATCTGCGGGACTCCAGAGTGACACTATCATATGTGCATTTTACGGTTTTATTTCTATAAACTTTGCTTAAGGAGTTACTCATCGAGCTTATTTGTTTTTTTAAGTGTCAAATATTACAAGTACTCAGTGTTTCAGCCTCCCACCCCTCCACTTCACGCGGAACCCATAATTGGAGACCTCACCGCGCCACCCTATTACCGCGCGCCCTCGACCGGAGCAGTAAAATGCAGCGCGAGCGTCTGCTCAAAGTCTTGGTCATCGGCGATCTCGGAGTCGGCAAAACGTCCGTGATAAAGCGCTACGTGCACCAGGTCTTCTCCCAGCATTACCGCGCCACCATCGGAGTGGACTTCGCCCTCAAGGTGCTCAACTGGGATCAGAAGACGGTGGTGCGGCTGCAGCTGTGGGACATCGCTGGTGCGTAAAAGTGGTGGTTGGAAAGTGCGATTTTATCCCCCAGCGTGTGTTTAAAGAGTAGTTTACGTTCACACTGGGTTATGTTATGTTAGTGCACAAACATGAGGTTAGGCTTGTAAATATACCGGATTCAAGATAAACGTGTAGCATGTAATTGACTATTTATTAAATAGTTTTATGCACATCAACGTTTAAAACAAATGTCCTAATCGTTTGAGGAGAATTCCACCTAAATTACGAATTCCAATTTGTTATTTTCATGGCTTAGGTGAGTAAAGTAAAGTCTGGAGCTGCTCCATAGACAATGTTCTGCTTTAAATGAGCTTGATTCTTGTGTTCTCAGTAGTGAAAACACTTTCTCTAATGTCCACCAGGGGGCGACTCCTCTGGTTGTATAGAAGTCTATGAGAAAGTGACTCTACTTCTCTCTTGATTTATTACCTCAGTAAACATTGTAAACATGAGTTTATGGTCTCAATCTCTAGTTTCAAGTCTTCTTGAATACAGCATGATGTTCATTTAGTGAATTATGGTCCATTTAGAGTCAAGCAGACCATAAAGCAGGATATGCTTTAGGGCGGGGCTACCACAAGGATATCCTGTCTGGGAGTTGTCTGCTGTTTCTACTTATAACTTTAACCCTTTCACAGTATGTTCTCAGTTCACGAAAAATAATTGTAACAATTTGGTCGCCTTCAGCATTCGGTTGTAATTAGTGTTACTTCTGGTTGTTAAAAAAAAACAAAATTGTACATGACATGCATGATAAAAAAACACACATTTAGGGTTCAGATAGCAAACAATGCACGAGTGAGTGCTGTAACGCGGTTATACTAGTTTAAGACATTTAGTTTCTTCTATTTGGACTCAGACGCAGCAAATACATGGCGAGCACTTTGAACTTCTAATAGGTTGTTTCTTACTTGTCAGAATGTAATTAGAGATATCTTAAATGAAGAATTTGAATACTGGTTGTTAATCGAGTGTCAACATTGGACTTTCCAAGCACAATGCAACCAAGACACAAACGCACATTACAGTAATCTGCTGTTTCTCTCACGTTGGCTGCATTTTGCTGATTTCATCCAACGATGATGGTGCATGATGTGGACAGTTACCGCCTCGAACATGTGGTAAACCTCTGTTTCTTTGTGCTTCTAACACCCATCATGTCTCCATTACTGCATGCAATGTTGATGCTCTTCTCACACACTTGCTGAGCTTATGGGTGTTTGAACGACATGGCCGCTGATAAGAGCCGTCATTTACATGAAGATGTCCGGCTGACAGACTTTAGATCAGTAGCCAGTGATGACTTCACACTGGAGTCACTGCACGGGAGGCTGTTAAACTGGGTTCATGTTGACGGTTGGCAGATTATCCTCGTCAGTGCGTCAGAGTGATAATTGCATCACAGTGAGTGGTTGTTCATGTGGATGAAGTCCATCAGCTGAGTCTTTGGAGTGTTATCAAGTCGAGGCTGTTTTGCATAAAAAACATTTGCGATATTTTAGTAGCTACAGGTGTCGGAGATAAAACTAGTAATTAAACTCGATACTTTTATACCATCAACACAAAAAGCTCGCTGAAAAGTCTGTTAGATAGCATTTAGAACATTTGTGACGTTTGGACGTCTATTTGTAGACCAACCTGGAAGTTAGCTTGACTCACGGCTACATTATTTCCAAGGAAAGTTTTGCATTGGAAGACAAATTAGCTAGTGGTGAGTAAGCAGCACTTATATCAGGCTACAGACTGCAATGACCACGACAATTAGGACCCGTTGTCGTGGTGGGCGCACAAATCAAACGCGTCCGTGTGAGTATGCATCACTCAGAGCTAGCGACGTAGCATCAACAGTGAGAGCTACTATTTATGGTACGGAGGCTCAAACAAAGTGTTGTTGAGTTATTGTAAAGTAACATCTGTGACGTTGTTTCCTACAGAACCTGGAGTTCTGTCGTGTTTTTAGTAAAGTACCAGAAAGATGGTGTAGAAACTGACCTTACATTATGTTATACTGACACCTGTAGCTTACAAAATAGGGCAAATATTTTCAAAGTAATACGTTTGACACCGTGACCTTTTTAGGAACTTTTATTTTGAAGGGCTCTAGGTTGTAGGATTAACCCTACAGAGCTACAAAGACAAAAACTATTGGTCTTCAGTTGTGACATCTCATATCAGATGGTGTTAAGAAAGAGTCTCTCTGCGAGTGAAAGACAAAGATAACATCTGCTGTTCGGAAACAGCTTGCTAGTCTTGCTGCGTAGGTCATTAGCTGTGTGTGTGTGTGTGTGTGTGTGTGTGTGTGTGTGTGTGTGTGTGTGTGTGTGTGTGTGTGTGTGTGTGTGTGTGTGTGTGTTTGTCAACTGCTGCCTTGCTGATTCAGACGATATTAGGATCATGCGGAGGAAGTTAGCGTCCAGTATAGAGACTTATTGATTCACACACATGGTCACACACTTGCAATGCAAACAGACGATGCATTCTTCTAAACACACACACACACACACACACACACATGTGGTTCAACACATTTCTATTTGAATTAGTCAGATAGAAAAGTAACAGGCAGCTATTTTCTGAATGTTTTCAAGCAAATCTTCTAAAATGTAAAGAAAAGGATGTGTTTGATGCTTTCTTTTTGGTTATATTTGAATATTTTTGTCAAATAAAATAAGCCATTGAATAGTTTTATGACGTGATAGGCCACGGTACAAATAATAACATAGACCCCGAAAACTCCTTCTGTCATCCTTCTTCTTCTTCTTCTTTAAAAGGGCAGGAACGCTATGGCCACATGACCCGTGTGTACTACAGGGAGGCGGTGGGGGCCCTCGTCGTCTTCGACATGACCAGACTGTCCACGTTTCAGGCCGTCCTCAAGTGGAAAGGAGACCTGGACTCGAAGGTGAATACGATGATATACGAGGACTGAACGTGTTGAAGGAAGGTAGGAGGACGTGATTATCGTGACACACCCTCTGGTAGGCTTAATGCTATGAAACGTCATTAAAGGAATATACCATCAAATAGGCCTCCTGTATCTGACAACAGGAGAATTTATTGCTTTCTATCAGCACTTCTGCTTCAGTCATGACTAGCCGCATTACCCAGGAAGTCTTTTAATAGCCTTCAGTGAGAACAAGGAGCATGAACAGATTAACGTAAACTTGTGTTGGATATTGTTCCACAGTATTTTCTACAGTTTTCTAATGTTTTTCATTCGATATAAGTCACTTCACTTCAGCTTACGAGACTTTAGTGTCTCTTCAAAAGAAACCTTCCTTGCAGCGGTTAACAGAAGACGTTCACTACGTAAATATACATGTGTTAAATTAAATAGTACAGCTCCACAAAGACCAATACTAATGGTGCATTCAGGTACTCTTCAACTCGTAAAGTCAATCATTTCCAGGTTCATCATCAGTTTTAGAATATTATATATCACTGAATTATGATTATTGATGCATTAATGTGTTCATCACTTTCATGTTGCAGCTGGCAAAGCTCATTTAATTTACTTTATAAACTGCTGGGTAGCTTTATCTATGATCATTCAACGTCATTTATTAGTTGATTATATTTTGTATTCTGCAAACTAAGGTTATAAAGCAGAATGTAGGAGAGTAGGAGTATAAAGTAGCATACATTTTGAGGTACAAAATGTACTTATTTAAGTTCCACCTCTGGTTAACGTATGTGAGTAAGTGACTGATTGTCGGTCGTCTGCGTCCGTCAGGTCGCCCTTAGCAATGGGACGCCGGTTCCAGCCGTGCTATTGGCCAACAAGTGCGACCAGCGGAGTCACGGCTTGTGCCCCAAACTGCCCAAACTGGAGAACTTCTCCAAACAGTACGGATTCGTCGGCTGGTACGAAACCTCTGCCAAGGTAAGAGGTGATTGCTCGTCCTGCAAATTCCCCAGAGATGTGTTTCCGTCTCTCCCTATTTCCCACAGTTTTTCCTGCACTTTTAAAGCAGCACTAGAAATCAACACAAGTGGAGAAGTTGTGTTTTCTACACAAGTAGCACCTTCACACTTCAGAATTAAAGAACAAACTTGCCCCGTAACCCTCGCGGAAACTTACATTTTAAAGTACAATTTCAGGTCATTTGCTCACATTTCTTGGTTTCTGGGTCTTCAAAATTCAAAGTGCTCCATTTTGCCGCAATTTGTTGCCACCAACGTGCGTTGATCTGATGCAGCTAACATTAGCAACACTAAACTACGTAGTCATTTGTAATGGAGAGCCTTGAGGAGAAGTTAAAAGGATTTATTGTAGTAGATCTGTTCAATTTGGTTGATTGGATTTTATTCATCTACTTAGATGAATTGATTTGAAAGTACAAGATAGAAGCTTATGGTGCACAAGTGCTGTGTTCACTTTGTAATTCGTAGAGATGTGTAATGTGAAAGGGGTCACTCGTAGATCCACGAACCCTCAAAATGTTATCGTATTAAGTGAGTTTCCAAGTGGTGTTATTGTTGGCATAATTAAATTGAGCTTGCTTGTCCGTCACCCTTCTCTAACCCTTCATCTCCGTCCTCTCTCTCCAGGACAACACCAACATTGATGCCGCCATCACGTGCTTGGTGAAGAACATCATGACCGTGGAGGATGAGAGAGCCTTGCGTGACGCCACGTCACCCGCTGCCAAAAGCGAACCGGAAGGCAGCGTCCTGGTTCTGCCTCGCTTCGACTACAGCGCAAAGGAGAAAGGACTCAGTGGGTGTTCAGGATGCCCCTCGCTTCAACCCAGAGACGGGGACAACGACTAAAGGAGGGACGGACGGACGGATCCGAACCCAGAGACCGGACGGAGATTTGTTGAATGTTTAATATGTTGTAACTTAAAGATGCGTCTCGCTGTTGTCCTCGCAAATTCATTTGTTTGAGGAAACATTATTGTATTATAATAATTATTGTTTTTTTTATAACAGAAATGGAGTAAAAAATGTGTTAAACTTTTGAAAAAAATCTATGCTTTTGAAAAAAAGGTGATATTAAAATGTTTTATGGATTTGAAAGAAAACAAACAGAAAGATATTTAAATATTTTCTTTACAGCACAGCAGTATTTTTTTAAGGTTTGAGACGGATTAATTCCTTATTTTGTAATGAAGTCAATTCCTTTAGTCGTGAATTTTAAATACAAAAATTCATGATATTGTTTTCGCCTCTTTTTTTGGGCTTTGATTCTTTTTTGGCACAAAATATATACATTTCTTTGCTGCTTTGAAAGCAAGAACACAGTACGTGTGTACATTTAAAAAGCAAAAAAAATACAGTTTTATCCAAGACTGTTTCTAAGATTATATGTTTAGTATGTTGTTTGTCTTTGTCTGGCTGTTTTTTTGTCAACAGACCTGTTACAGGACTGACAGCAGCGAAGGAAGGACCCCTCGTTTGTTCTGTGAGTTGAGACACATTTGTCAATGACACATTTGTCGTCCGTTGTTTTGCTTTACATCTTGATGACTTCATTTTCAGTTCAGTTACAAATCAAATCTTGTTTTGAAGAGTTTGGTTTGTAGATGAAAAGTAAACATGATGGTCATTATAATAGAGAACCTAAGCTCGTTTACTCCTGTGTTAACTGCATTGATAACTTCAGATCATTTAACCGTTTTCAACGTAATTAAAGGAGATTTCAGCTCTGTAAAAAATCCATCTATGATCACCCTGAGCCATGTGTTTGTTTGTGCAGAAGTTTGGTTTAAAATGGACCTTTTTATAATACTGAAAACATCATCTTATTGTCCTGCGAATTGATGTGAAAAGACAAGTACGTGGCATTTAAACCCGTTATACAAAACAAATTTTAAATAATGCGAGGCCATGCTTCACTCTTTCTCTCAGTCTGAGAGTGCTCTAGTCTACTGGTCTTCTTCTTTCGTCTGATTTTTAGATGAAAGCCTCTATAAACTAAACAGCCCTCTATCTGACCCCCTGAACTCTCTGCATCTGTCTTCAAATAAATAAGAAAATTACATTTCAGATGAAAGATGAGTCACCTCACAGTCTGCTTGAATAATGGACGGATCGTCTCTGCTAGACTGCAAGTTCGCATCTTAACGGGTCCAATTAAATTTTATCAGTCTCATAATTCAACAGCTTCGTATCTCTTAACAGCTCGATGAATGAATAAGTGATCTGAGAGAATCTCACGCAGGCTGAAGTTTTTGCAGCAGCGGCGGCGTTTAATATTTCAGCCTGGAATCATGCATGCACACACACATCCACGGCCTCTCCACGCACATGACATGCATACATGTTGACCGAGGGACATAAATGAGTGAACTTTTTGGAGGTTTCATGTGCTTTTTGTTGATTATACAGTTTGCAACATGTATTGCCGGGACTGATCTGAAATCTGTCAAGTTCTCCTTGACGTAAAGCTGACATGACTGACGGGGAAACAAGTTGTGAACACATAGTTATCACCTTGTTAAGTAATAATCTCTGAGGCCCAATCTCAATCCACACTCATGGACTTTAAGGCGCGCTGCCGCAAAGTCCGTGAGGGCTTAGGGCTGTCCCACTGTCAAATCATCGAGTGTTTGAGGGCTCTCTCGCAGACATCTCGAGCCCTTTATGAACCCTTTTCAGGCCCAAGGGAATTACCCACAATTCAGAGCAATGTGACGTTAAACACGGGGTTTACCAGTGGAAGCAGGAAGACGTAAAATAAGGTAAACAAAGACGACGGCACGAGTGTGTTCAGCGCTAGATATTACATTTACACAAAATCATTAAGGATTTGAGGCCTTAGGGGGGACATTGGGATTGGGCCTAAGATTTCACCCTCCTGAGAATTCACAGTATATGCACTATATGTGGAATGGAAATAGGGGAGTTCGGCCGTTCCGCCTGCAGATGGAGACACAGCACTCCAGAATCCGTTGTTTGGCTCTGATGCCTCATGAAGATCAGGATGGAGGTTCGATGTCACCCCGAGTTCACCGTGGTGTCCTCTGGGTGCCGCAGTTCCTCTCAATTAAGTCGGGCGGAGACGGAGTGACTGTCTGCCAAGCCAGTGGTTTTTTTTGGAGGTCTGCTGCGCATCGATCCTTCATGTGCATTAACTGATTTGTTTTTCTTTTACATGATTTGATAATGTTTTTTGGGATATTATATGAGATTTGAGAAAGGCAGCATGTACTAAACGGCTGTAATTGCTGCAGGAACATAACTGCAAATCCCCTTTTTTAAAATAATGAAAAACAGTTGATTTAGTCGCAGCTGGCACATAAAAGACACGCATGTTAGCGCACCTTCAGCTGTGACACAGCACAACGTCTTTGATGGCCCATTTCCATCTACTGTGGTTGCACTTCTTATTCCTGCTGCATGCACGTTTTTTCTTCTTCTCAACACACACACACACACACACACACACACATACACACACACACACACACACACCTCATTGGATTATGCAAACGTGTGAAGAAAAGAAACCAGATGAGCACAGTTAGGTCGACAGCTGCTTATAGGTGGATCGCATTCACACACACACACACACACACACACACACACACACACACATACACACACACTTTCAGCGTCCAAGTGCTGATCAGATAGACGTGTTCCTCATCACCCTTGTGACAGTTCATCATATCAATCATCGCCGCGTGGAGGGGCTTTTCTCTCCGGATGTGGAGAGAGAGAGGCGGGTCATTGGAGGTCGGTAGTAGAAGCGGTGGGTTTCAGGAATTCACCTGCTGCTGCTGCTACTGGAGGCAATTTGCAGTATTTCTCACCCGGGTGGGAAATACTTCAGACTGCAGCTCTGAAATTGAAAGGAAACACACACACACACACACACACACACACAGACACACACACACACCCTGCAGGAAAACAAAATGCACCTATAGTCATCTATCACCTCTCTCTCTTTGTCATAACTCAAACACCTCTTGTCCTCGCGCACATATGATAGGCTATTGATATATGGTTTATTGCATCATGACACGTGGCTGTAATCAATGCAAACCACTCATCTTATGACTGGGAACATGCGGCATGACGTTTTATAACCTGCAGAGTGTGAAACACGGTGAGAGTTCTTGATTTATTCAGCTCTCGGATCCGGTCTGATACCAACACAAGCGGTTTCCCCCACTGATCTTTCAGCACACCGTGTTCCACATAGTCTGGAGTCAAACAAGGACACGGCGTCTGAGGAATCATTTAAAAATACCACCTTAAATTTAGATTGGAGCGGCACTAGTGATGCGTTTGTGAAGAGAGAAGGCGGTTTGAAAAGTCAGTTTTATGTCGTTGTTTTTGGCAAGAAAACGTCTTTATGATGTGAAAATATGTGAAATTTGAGACGTTTGTTTCATAAATTCCGCTACAATTTAAACCGTGACACCTTAAAGGCAACACTCACTCCTCAGGTCTCGCCCAATAGACTAAAGAGGCGTTCAAGAGCTGTCGGAAATGGAACAATTAAGCATGAAGACCACATGAACAATACAAAAGAAGTCATGAAACACTGGATTTGTCTTTTCCTTTTCTTCTTTGTTGTCGATAGTTCTTACAGTACTTAAATATATTTTATAATTTAGCTATGTGTGTATGTGTGTGTGTTAAAAGCAGTGTGTATTTAATACATTCAATACACTATAAATATATATAATTACAGGTACAGTGAATGTTGCTGTTACAGGGTTATGATATGGGTATTCCTTCTGACACTGTGTGATAATAATAATAATAATAACTTTATTTATATAGCACCTTTAAAAACAGAGTTTACAAAGTGCTTTGACATACAAAGCAGCAAAAGCAACACAATAATAACAACAACAGAAAGATCAGTGAGACAGTCGATATGAGAAAAATAAACTAAGAAATAAATAAAATAGAATATATATATATTTAGTAAAATAATTGAGTAAAATCAACAAATAAAAATAAAACAGAAATAAAACAAAAAAGCGACGACATCACATAAAAGCCAGTCTGTAAAAATGTGCACAGTTTTTAAAGCAGATAATAATTAGTAAAAAAAAAAAAAACACTATCAAAAGAATAGAATTTTAGCAGTCTAGATTCCGAGCCAAGCAGGGGGCCCATGAAGGCAGCACAGTTGTGAGATCAGCTGATTTTTTACGCTGCCATTTTGTCCGGCAGAGCAGCAACCAACCAGCCAGTCAGTCAGTCCGTAACAAGAAAGAAACCACTGGCGAGACTTTTCAGTTCAGACAGCAGCACACAAAAAAGAAACCGAGCCGGTAATGTGGAGTCGGCAGCCGAAGGACAGCACCGACTGAGCCGTTAAAAGAGGAAACAACCGAGCCAAAAAGGAGCTGTCATTTTTTTTTTCTTCTTCTTTTTTTTTTTTTTTACTTAACGACTCCGCCGGCTTCGGCTTTCTTCGGAGAGACTCTGCTCGGTTCGGCTGGCAGGTTAGCTAACCGCCGCTAGCTCCTCGGCTAACACCTCGACACCGTCAGAAAAAAAGCCGCACCTGTCGTCAGCGATCCCGTATCTCGCTATAAACTCAAAAACGATGTTCCGCTTTGTTCCGAAGGACTTTTTCCACGCACGAGCTTTGCCGCGCGACCAGTGATAGCTAACTCAAAACAGCCCGAGCTAACAAGTTGACGTGGAGGAGGAACTCAAAGATTTTTTATTTTTTTTTTGGGGAGGATTGTCGAGATTGTTGATGTTCTCCAAACGGATTACTTTTTTTTTTTTTTTTTAAATGTGTGTTCTCTCTCGAAACAACTCATCCAGGTTACAACAAACCAGCATGTTTATTAGTGGGCATAAAGTAATTCACAGTGTTTACACATTCCACAGTGGGACTCTTTCCTGCAACGGAAACATTAGCTAACACAGACTAGATCAGTGTCGTCGTGTTGTGTTTATTTAGGTAGATATAGATAGTCGGAATAAACTACATATATTGTAAAATCAGCTGTTGATTGTGGGGTTCATAGTTAAACCAACCAGTGATCTGATTACTGCACAGGTTGTGTTTTCACAACAGTAGGGTGTTTGTTCGCGACCCGCTTCCCTCCACTTGACAGTGAAGTCACGTGTGAGTTGATCCATTGATCGGATCGTTATTGTGCTATTTCAGCTGATTGAGAGAGAGGTAGAAAGAAAGAGAGATGTCGGGACAATCTATCACGGATCGGATCGCAGCGGCTCAGCACAGCATGACCGGGTCGGCCATCAGCAAGGCGGTGTGCAAAGCCACCACACATGAAGTGAGCGGACCCAAGAAGAAACACCTGGATTGTGAGTAGACGTCCTCCTTTGTTGTTGTTGTTCTTCTTTTAAAAGAGCCTTTCAAATGCAGACAGAGCAGCAGCAACAACACACACACACACACACACACACACACACACACACACACTACCTTTATGAAATATTATACAGGCTGGCTTTGAGTTTTTAACCTTCATGTATTCTGTGCATTTAGCTTATTTGCAGCAACTGTTATTGTAACAGTAGACCGCTGTGGTGATGATGGAATCTATTATTAATATATATTTGATCAATCCTTGAGTATTCAAAGGCCACATAAGAAGCATAGCCACATTATAACCACATAATAAGACCCTTATTAAGTTCCCCAATGCCCAAAGTAGTGTCCGGAAATGTCACAACCAGCAGCCAAGTATGCATTTACTTTATCTATAAAATGTCAGAAATGGTCATCGTATTTTCGCTGAGCTCAACGTGACTTGTTTTAACTGACCGTCAGTCCGAAATGCTTAATTTACAATCATATATGACATAAAAAGGCTAAAAATCGTCACACGTCAGGACACGGACGTGGCGTTTTATGAGCGAAAAGTTGGATACTTTGTGACCAATTGTTTCAGTTCTACTTCAAAGTTGCTTATATTTGCGGTGAAACTGTCCAAAACCTAAATATAATACATTTTTAACTACATAAAACAGCGAAAAGCAAACTCTGAGGCGCTGGGACTATCAAATGTGTGTCTATTTTATTTGCTTGATAAATGACTTATCTATATATTGCTGCAGAGATGATTCCCGAAACCAGGTAATTAGTCAGCACTTTTTGCACTTTCGGATCCCTCTCGACAAAGTCAGTTTTTTTAAAAATAGATTTTTGGTTCGTGAAATAAGGCCTGTGGTTGTTTTTGATCTACGATATAAAATATGTTTGTAATATGTTAGCTTTTATTTGACTCAACGTCATCACGACGAACATGGAAACTCGTCTAACTAGTCGGCCTTCACAGTCTTGCAAACTAATCTAACTCAGACTTTTCCCCTTGTAGTAGTAGTTCTCCCATTCGATGTTCAAACGGAAACCAAGAAAAACCAACGACTCTTAGAAACATCTTGTGTTTCAGTGCCTGGAACTCTTCCAGCAGGTTATTGTTGGACAGACATCAAAGCAAATCACAGAGAGAGATAACAACACTCGTGACAACAGAAAACCGGTCTTTCATCAGACGAGCCAGCAAAGGACAGACTGTGACTAAGACAAAAAAACAAACTCCATATTTACTTTCCTGGTGTTTTTTGGGGGGAAACCTCTCTCGCATCCCGCAAATACCTAGATCTCAGTCGCTGACGTCGAAATTTAACCGAGTCACGTTGGAGGTGGCGGTGAAGCAAGTGGGGACAACGACAAAAGGAAAGAAAAGGATGTTAAAAAGTAAAGGGGGAGTCGTGTGCACGATGTTTGTGTTTCGTCACCATCGCTGCGACCAAAATGTGCTGAAGTTCTGCTTTTTCCGGGAACCGGCGCATGTTTGATCGATGCTTTCGGCTCAGCGGCCTCACATCCGTCAACTCCTCCTCCTCCTCCTCCTCCTCCTCCTCCTCCACTCGGCTGCTGACGTTCAGCAAAAGTCATGCATTGTCTCCGCTCCCTTTAGTGAACTTGGCCAGACCCCTCGCAGCCAATACGCCGCGTCAAGCTTAATCATTGCAGGGTATTGATTTCTCAGTGAGAGCGACGACCTCGGTGCCGTGGGTGGGGGTGAGAGTCGCATGGATCGGCCCTGATTGTCATGTTGTTTGTGCGGTTGATGACTTCCCCCGTGAAGGTAACATCGGGGCTGTCAAGTTCATTGTGCTGTGAGGACGGGCGGCCGGCGGCCGGGGATGAAGGCGGGTCATCCGTGAGGTCGTCATTCACTCGGGCAGCTTAGTCAATTTGTGAGTCGGTTAGCGAGCCGGGGAGGCCTGCGGGCGGCGTGTTACGATCGTTACTCAGTCAGCTAATGTGATGAACACCGGCAGGTTTTATGTTCAACTATTGTACACCACAGCCCCCTTTAACTTGGGGATTGCGTAAATACTGCCGTGAAAGAATATCCGCCGCTACGCTACGCCGGCTTTGCTTTACCACACTGAACCAAACGACCTCAGCGAGGTTAGCTTGTGTTGCTGCTAACTCTGTCTGTTCAGCTATCGTTCACACAGTCGGAGCCCAAACACACATAAACACACACACACGCACAACTATCATTCTCCCCGTGGTACAATTTCACCGCAAGCAGCTGTGACCGTCTGACAGCAAGCTGTGAATGATCTCACCGGCATATTTGCATCTAGAGTCGATAACCGGATAACCCGGGTGGGGGGGCCGTTCAGATGCACACCTGTGTGCAGTTTTCAGGTTGTCAAGATGAGAGTGACTGTTTGTGTTTTAATCCAGGTCTTTTATAAGCAGCTAAGTGATGCAAAGTCACACACACACACTTTAGGAGGCCACTTCTTTCCACTTTAGCATCATTGAAATGCCGATTGTTTCACCATCTTACAGCTGTTAAGAGAGAAGTTGTGGCATTTAAACTGAAGTCTAGTCCCCATCCACCCCACCCCCACCCTTTTACCGGCACTCTGTTGTCATGGCAGCAAACCAACAGCCAATTGGCTGGTGTTAAATGGGCTTTATTTGGCGTAGAGAGGGGGGGGAAGTTTGATGGTGGAACCGGCTGCAGCCTCAGTAACGGTCGTGGTTTTACAACCGTTGAACGAGACTAATGAAGCTTCAGATAATGGAATATCTAATCATCTCAAATGTGATATTCAGAGTATTAATATAGCAGCAGACTATTTAAAGAGGTAGTGTGTCTACCCGAGCAGAGAATGAAGTCACTCTCCCTGTTTGTTCCTGTATGTAAGCGTTATGGTTTGGGTACCGTTAGCATTTAAATCGATACTAGTACTCTTATTGATTCTGCTGATCGGTCAACATTGCTTTCTTATTCTTAGCTGCACACACAAACACTTGGTGCGAACGAAGTGATGTGAACGGCTGGTAAAGTGAAAACCCCGGCTTCGTTCAGAGGTTGTTGTTTCAGCTCGATGTGCTGCTGATGGCCTTCTTCACGCCTCATCTAGACCATCTGTCTGCTGTCAGAACAATGCCGTCCGTTGTCGGCAAAGAGGTGAATGAGAGGAAGGAAATCAACTTCAGAAAAACCTCAGGCATCCAGGCAGAAATCTTGAGTAATTGGTTGTTAATCTAATGATTTTAACATTCAATAATGGAGACGGGTGATGATGGATGATGAGTATCAATCTGTTGCTGCAACGTTCGAGATTTAAAGACGTTATGACGCTCGGATAGTCGAACAACTTGCGAAAGCCTTTTCCCCAACACCTTCCTGATTTAAACGTCTCTCTGGAGCTCACCTTTTTGGGCACTTTTCGTGTGTTAAAGGTTGGAAAAACGTGTGCGCCGCTATCTCCATTTGAACCATTGCAGCGTAGTTCCCCACACCTTTCCGTGCGGCCGGAATAAAAGCTAAAACTTTCTTCCAGACGCGGTCGGATGCCACTCGGTGAGCACTAGTTCCTGTCGAGCATGCCCCGACCTTAAGTCCCTGGAGCTGTGTAGGGAGTAAACTAAATAGCAGCATGACAGCTCGACATAATAAGAGCTTCTATTCAGCTCATCTTGACCTGTGACCTCTCGGAGGGCAGCAACACCCCAGTGATTCATGTTTACTGTGCAGCAGTTGTCGTGGAGCGTCGGCCTCTTTGTTCCTGTGTCGGTAAAGTGAAATGTTTTGTTGGGAGGAAACATTTGACATGTTGTTTTTGACCCTTTTTCCGGCTTTGTCGTCTGTTGCTAGATGCATCACCCCGTCTGCATTGCTGGTTGGACTCTTTATTCCACAAGTAGCGCTGCACATGGTTATATTTACACTACATTAGCTGCCTGCATGCATGCTGATGACTTGCAGAAATGTCCGGCCTGCCAGCCGAAGTCAGAATGACTGTTTGTCTGGTGCCCGGCTCAGGCAGTTTCATACCAACCTACATGCTATTCTTAACAGAAATAGTAACCACAGATTCAAGCTCAGCAGTTTGGTGCCGTTAAAAACAAACTCGGGTCCATTTGTCCGGTTAGTACGGTTCGTTTGGGACCAGAAACACAGGTCCAAGCGGACTCTGGTGTGTTTGGTTTGTGGTGTGAAAGCAAAGAAAACCAACCACAGAGTTAAAAAAAAAATCCATCTGCTGACTGTGAAATCTGTTCATGAAGCAACCGTATAAATCATCTGTATGGGGTATTCTCCCTGATTAATGGGTCAAAAGCTGTTAAAAGTGCTGTGCTTGTCTCCGACTCTTGTCTTTGTCTGTTCATTAAGTCCATTAAAAAGATCCCGCAGTAATAAGCCTCTGATCGTTACCATACAAGACGCCTCATAAGCCAGTCTGTGCTTCTGGGAGCTTTTGTACACGCCCTGTCTCCACTTGTTAGTCATTACTCAAAACAATTTGCTGTCTTGCTTATTCCTTATTTCTTCACAAATAAACACACTAGAAGCGTTCAAGTGCTGCATAAACGTCTGTCAGTCACCAGAATTCGATTTTCCAGGAGCTAGACCAGAGCTGAAATCCCACAATGTTCCTCCTGGGTCCGCACCAAATGAGCTGCAGGTGTGGAAGCACCTTTAGTCAGGCCGTTTTTTAAGGCCTTTTCTACTCGGTAACAGCTCCGGTTATGGAAGCTTAACACAACATGCCACATCGTTCTCACCAGCCGGCTGAGCCGCTGGCCCCACAGCTCCCTTTGACAGCATGTCGTGTCGGGGGCCATTTTTAGCCAAACCCTTTTAAACTAGGTTACACTTGCACGACAAACTGATGCTTTTTGCCTGGCTCTGTCTGGGCTGCAGTGTGTCTCTGGGTTAGTTTGGGACACGGAGACACTGTTTAGGTCATTGAGATATTGGTTATTAAAAGCCAACGTTAGGCTATAAACAAACTACACCACGGTCACATGAGTGCGGGTATACACGCCGAGGACGTTTAGTCGTCTCATTTAGCCTCTTGTTTGCGACCCGCCTTCTTTAAGACAGGTAAAAGCTTCAAAATACACAATAGGGTTATTTTCTAATGTAAAAATATATCCTAGAGTTAAACCTTAACATCTCTTAAGCTGGTGTTAATCACAGACTTTACTTCAGGCTTCTCACAATAACCCCAGTGACTCATTTCCGGGTTTCAGGACTCCTTCCTGCACCTTGTTTCTCTGTGATTCAGTTAATCCACCTGTCGGTTATTTTGTCATCGCCACAGCTGGACCCGTGAAAGAGAGAGCGTTAACGCTAGCTAGTCCTGTAACGTGAGACAAAACAAACCACCGAGTGTGCAGAAGCCGACGATGACTAAGCAGGTGTCGAGATAACGCGAGAGAAAGATGAACGTCCTGCGGGAATCAGCGCTAACTAGCTAGCTTGGCTACCTAGCGTCACAACCCTGGCTCTTAAGTTTCAATCAAACTCTATCATGGGAAGCCGACTACAAACACCTGACGCTTAGACACCATTTCCACCATATATTCGGTTTTATCCTCATTTGAAAAATGGAAAAATATACACAATAGCTGCAGTGTTCTCATCAATTATTATTCCTTTCACACAGTGTGAAGAATCAACATGTCAGGTCCACTTTAAAGATCAATATATATTCTGTTGAATCTCGAGTCCTCTTTTCATCCTGCAGCCTCATTACACAGTGTACACACACATGCAGTGGTTTATTTCCTGAATAACACCTAGAGAAAGTATTGGAGGAACAGAAAGGGCTCAATGGGACTTGAGCACATGAAAGAATACAAATACTCTGCTTATTTCCTGTGCTATCTGTGCTCCATTGATTCCAGCCCTGATAGATCTGCAGCAGGGTGGAGCTGGTTAGTAACGCGGTGGGGTCGCCTGTGTCTCGAGCGATTGTTGGCGAGTCTGATGCAATCCAAACAGAGCGGGGGGGCTCCTCCCTGGCTGCAGAGCGGAGATAGGCCCAGTTTAGACGACCAGGAAGCAAGAAAAGAAGAAGAAGAAGAAGGCTTACTGCTGACTGTCTGGATTCGGCCGTTTCAAGTGAACCCCAAGGGAGTGTGTGTGCGTGTGTGTGTGTGTGTGAAGATGGATGAATTACAGCGCCTCCCGTGAGAGTGCTTCAGCGTCTCTGAGTGTGTACGGGATCAGTTGCAGGCGCGCTACATCCTCAGTGAATATGTGATACTTAGTGCGCAGTAGTGATCGATTTGAACAAATATCACAGTTGCACGTTGAAGCACGTTCAAAAGTAACCAAAACAACACAGAGGAGCAACGTTAGCCTGCTTCTATCCAACATTCAGGATCTACAAGATATTTGTGAGTTCTTGAATGTGCATTTTGACTTTGAATGAAGTGACTTTTTACGACGCCTTGGCGTGTAGCCGCGGAGTTAAACAACTGTGTGTTGTGTTCATTCACTCGCACACTACAGCAGTGGTTGTTGCAGACACACCTGGCTGAGATTGGCTCTCTACTGACTGCACCGTTTCTAGTTCATAATGTAGCATCTGGTCTCACAGTGCAGTGAGCATGAACTCCATTTACTCATTTGGTGGATTGAGTACAGGTAGTACGTGGTTTTAAATAAGCTTTGTCTGTGAGTGTGTTGGGAACATTCAGTACTCCTGTTCTCATTCTGATGCTTATTTTTAGCCGTGTTCTCTCAGGAGCCTTTGGTTTGGGTTCACTGCTTGTTTTTATTCCCGTAGTCTACCTGTGTGCATGTACGTCTGTCTGCCTGTCTCTGTCTGCGTCACTCTCCTCTTTTTATTTTATTTCTGACATAAACCGGTAGACATCCCCCCCCCCCCCGAGACATTTGTGCAGAGACTTCCATCCTCTTCACTTGACAAGATATCCCGATTCCCCCCGATGAAAACATGGCAGCTGGAGACGAGAGAGTTCGTCTGTCCCCAAATCTCCGTCTCTCTCTCTCTATATATATCTGTGTGACTAAGAGAGACAGAGGAGAAGCACTCGTATTTCAGACCTCAGGGGGATAATTAAAGCTATAGAACAAGTCCATTAGCAGAGCGACTTGTGGTGACATTTTGTCACTCGCTGCCTCTTTCTTCCCACAGCTAACTAGCGCACTGCGGCCACTTTTCTGCCAGAAAAAGGCACTCTGAAGGCCCTAAAGTGGCAAGAAAACGCTAAATAATCCGTTCCTTCTGCTGCCTCCGCCTCTCCGTGGTCACTTGTTTTGTCCTTTAACATTTCCCAAAACACGACTTCCCAGTCGTTGATATTTTTCTGTTTCTTTGTGCAAACTACTGAATGAGAATGAAAGAATCATTTGTTTGTGGCTTGTTAATCTAATAACGTAACATAATGATGATGCTCAAACCTCCGTAGTGTCTTTTTGATTGTATTGGCAGCGAGGTGAGACCATCATAGACGAGCATCGTGTTTTCCCTGACTACAAAACAAGAGTTTCCTTTTTATTCAGTATTTACAACAACCAAAAAGCTGTTATTAAGGGCTTGGTGTGATTGTAAAAGCCAAAAGAAGAAAGGAAAAGATGCTTATTTTTCAAATTCAGCAGGCTTACAATTCTTCACAGCTCTCTCTCTCTCTCTGTCCTCCCTCTCCACCTCCTATCACAAGGATTTGAGAGGGGAAGAAAGAGGGAGGGACGGGGGAATCCTCTTTTGAGGCAAACCTTGTCTGCAGTCCCTAACACGGAAACAGACAGAGCAGAGAAGGAGATTACTGCTACATGCCAGACAAGGTGCTGATACTGCGGCGCGTTAATCTTCAACAGATTGGGGCTGCACTCCTGCGTCTGGCTTTTTCATCTGTGTGGTGTCAGCTGGCGTGTGCGTCCTCCCGAAATACTCAGACTCTGAGCAAAGGTGGCAGCGGCGCCCTTTCTTAGCTAGCGACGTTATTAAACCTCGGTAATCTCACTCCCCTGCGGAGCGATCGGAAGGGCCGGGTGGTCGAGGCGGTTAAGAGACGTCGTCCTTTAACTGGATGACCACCGTTAAAGCCCTCTGGTTGGCAAGCATCCACCCTATGGGGAAATGTCCTTGAGTGAGACATTGAGTCCCTACAAGTCGTGTAGTTGACCTCCGACCTCCGTGGAGAACATTCCCGTGATATCAGCAAAGAGCTGTATTGGTTTTAGTTCTGTTGGAGGACTTCGGTCTTGTAGAAATCATGCAAAGTTTATTTAATTGGACGAACTGGCCTGTTTCCTGTCAGTACAACGAACATATTTAAATATTCAAATCAAGCAAAGTTTAAAAGTATTTATTATAAATCAAAGAATGGGAATATGACCAGTCGGATGTTCTTACATTTCCAGATATGGTATTCGTTGGCTCATTCTGATGACTGTGTGAAGACTCATTGCAGTGATATTCTGCACGGCTAATCATTACTTTTTGGGCAACGCTGTTGAGCAATGAAGGAAATAACGGGCGTTGTATTAACGTAGGAAGGCCACATGTTCAGTGATTTCACTGGTAGTGTCTCTTCACAGTGTGTCGACAGAACTGTGTCGACATACCGTCTTCCCTTCATAAAAACAATCTGATTTTAAACGTGTAAAGTCTTTGAGATTTGTCCAGATTATGTCCTCTAATACCGAGCCGTCCCTTTAGGAATTCCAGCTATGTGAGGCTGACCTTCCTCTGGTGGTCTCTGAAGGGGCCGAGACTGTGTCGAGCACACAAAGCAAAGCACTGATGTGACGCCCAGATGGAGGTTTTAAAAAGATGCCGAGATAGGATTGAGAAGCTGATCGCAGGTCTGGTCACGAGGGTTAATCCACCTCGAACTTTATCCCACCCGGAGGCCCGTTGAATTGTCTATATCCCACTTTCCAAATCTCGTTGCAGAGACTCAGAATGTGAAGTCAACGTAAGGGGTTTATCCTGACTGATGCCAGCTTTAAAAGGAATGCGAACACCAGACAGTCGACAGCTGTCACTGTGTTTTTGATGGGAATTTCTTCACATTAGTCACAAACGTCCACAAAGATTCAACGAAGAGCTGATTAGGTATTCAGTAAAAGAGAAGGAAGAGGTTTAAAGTGACAATCAGGACGAGAAAGTAGAATTTTGTTCAAGGTTAATTAGTTCTATGTTCTCCGGGTAGATGCACCAGACAGATGAGGAAATAGAAAGAGAGGCAGGGGACGTAGTAGATAGTGATTTCTCTTGGTTTATTGCACCAAAGTGTACCAAGCAAACACACACACTTCCTCACTAGCTCACACTGGTTCCTTCAGTACCAGGAAGTCGCCGGTCTATTGTGGTTCAGTCAAAAGTCAACTGATGAGCAGCAACAATGGCGCTCACATCAGAGAGGAACAGAGAAGGTGTGTGTGTGTGTGTGTGTGTGTGTGTGTGTGTGTGTGTGTGTGTGTGTGTGTGTGTGTGTGTGTGTGTGTGTGTGTGTGTGTGTGTGTGTGTGTGTGTGTGTGTGTGTGTGTGTGTGTGTGTGTGTGTGTGTGTGTGTGTGTGTGTGTGTGTGTGTGATATCAAGGGACTGGTTGTCGTTTTTCTCTCGTAATCAATCGATAAATCGCTCTGCTGTCAATATTGTATATGTTTGATTAGTCGATAGCTTAGCATTAAACTGGAAGCACTTCTACATTTGTGTTTGTGTACGGATTAAACAGACGGAGGTAAAACCTTTTAATCGGTGAGCTTTAGAGGTGCTAAGATAAGTAAAACGTAATCAAATATTTTTGTTCGTAAGTAAATGTGTAACGTCGTCATTGTACTGAATAAATAGTCTCTTTTTGGGAGCATTTATTCAGCCTACACACCTGATATCAAGTTGAGATGTGTACATTAATCTAGACTTAAAACACCCACACAGATCAATGTAAGTGATTATTTAAATATTTAACACTAATTAAATGCGTACAGTCGCGTCCTTCAGCTGGGCTTTGAAGTGAGGACAGACTTTTGACATTGAGTCGTATCTCCTCTGTAGTCTGAAGTATCTTGTAGTGAGTCAAGAGTCTTGCAGTTGAAGACTGAATCTTTGTGGTCAGAATAATTTGTCAGGGTTTGCTTTTGGGGCGGGGGTGAGGAAGACGAACAAACAAACACACACACACACACACACCCTCAGAGGAGAGAGGAAGCGAGACGAGGACGCTTGTTGAGCCGTGTGTGGATTCCTGTAAATTGTCCCGATGAAGAGACGCTCATGTCTCTCATGTCTCGTTATCCTTTCCCTCTATTCATACTCGTCCGCTGGTTTTCTCTTTTTCTCCCCCGTCTCCTCCCTCATTTCTCTCTCCTCACCCCTAACCCTCTTTTCTTTTTTGTTGTCTGTGCCATATGTTTGCCTCACCCTCCCTGTTTTATTTTTCTCCCCCTGGTCTGGGATCAGTGGCATCTAATGCTTTCCACTCTGCCTGATTAAGTCAGCACATGTACCCTCTTTACATTATCACTGGAGCGCACACACACACACACACACACACTCACACTCACACACACACACTCACACACACCCCCATGCACAAGCGTCCCCACAGACCTAATCAGTCCTCCTAGTTCTCTCTTTCTCTCTCTGTCTCTCTCTCTCTCTCCGTCTGTCTGTCTGTCTCTCTGTCTCTCTCGCCGTCTGTCTCTGTCTCTTTCGCTCTCTCTCTGTCTCTCTCTCTCTGTCTCTCTCTCTTTCTGTCTCTCTCTGTCTCTCTCTCACCCTCACCACTTCCAGAATTAATGTAAAAACATGAGCTCTGTTAAAAACAGAAGGCGAGATGGACGGACGAGTTAGCCGCAGAAATAAAAGAGATGAATTGAAAACGGAGCGGACGGTTCAGTATCTAATCAGCATTGGTGGTGTGGTGTAGGGAGGCAGTAGGGAGGAGGAGAGGGGGGGATTAGAGATGTTTTGCTAACTATACCAGTCTAGGAAATGCCTCCGATGCGGCCTTAAATGCTGGATCGGGTATCAGCCAATATGTGAGTCCATGCACCGATCCAACATCACGTTATAATATAATTTATACTCAAACGACAGCAACACATGTCACTCGTCAACGTGTCCTCATACAACAGTATGATATCCTGCGTTTTCCTGCAAAATCCAGCAACGCGTGTCAATTTCCGCTCGTTGCATGCGTGTAATCTTTTCTAAATAAACTTCCGACTTCACGGGAAACTCGGTGAGGATCAGGCGACAAAAGTACTTCGTTAGGTTTAGGATAAAAGATCGTAAGTGCCGTTACTGAAGTACGCAAGTTGCGTGACAAAAACATCAACATTGACTTGGCTAAATAACGGAGGTTGCATGGAGTTACATTATGATGCGTTCAAGCTCTATTGTATAGATATTGGAGAGTGAATTATGACCTCACTAGCTACATATGCAGCCTATGATTTACATCATCTAAACTGCTAATGCCAAGAATGATTTTTAATCAAAGCAAGTCTTTGGTTTTCTTGGTATTGGAGCATCTCTAGTTGAGGTCGGCACGGCTGTTATTAAAAGGACTCATTCAACATTCTGATGCATTCATATCGCTGGAACGATTCCCAAAAGCCGTGAAATCCTCTCACTCTGTCGCTCACACCACTAAATGGATGCATTGTGCTGTAATGCACCTTGTACATGACACTCATTTATATTGAATAAATAGTGTGTGTGTTTGAGAGAGAGAATAATGCTGGTCTATAGAAGTCTGTTTTGTTACTGTGTGTGTGGCCAAGTGCTCGAGGGAGATGATGCTTTAAGCGAGCTGAGAGCGAAGATGGAGCGTTATTGAATGAGCGTGCACACTCGTACACGTGCACGCCCGCCCTGATTGTGATGATGAAGCCTCCCCGACGGGGCTCTTACCAGGTGTGCGAGCCGGCAGCTTCCTAACGTCCTGCGGTGAGGAACAAAGGATGGGGGAGTGGAGGTGTGATGGAGCGAGGAAGGGAGGGAGAGACGGGTGGGGGAAGTAAAGGAGAAGGAATGAAAGAGGTGGAGAATGCCAGGGGGGGGGGAGCGATATCTGGTGTGAAGCATCAATTGTAGCCGCGTGTGTCCGTATTGATGCGTGTGTGTCACCTGTTGTGAGTGAAGACACTGGATCTTTATAAGAAGCCGTTCAAATCAATCTCAGCTAAAGTGAGAACAGGGTATATGCGCTCAGATCCTATCAAATGCACTCGGCTCGTAGTAAATTAAAATGCATCGATAGCTCGATAGGATCTTGGGACTCGGACGTCTTGTGTATCTGTGGTTTTCTCAACATGTAAGTGGTGCAAAAGTTTGTATATATTATATATATTTTTCTCACGTCAGTGTATTTAGTGAAACAAGAGAAGAGGGAGATGGTGCAGCTGAGTGAAAGTCAAAAAAGGATGAAAGGGGGTTAGCAAAAGTTCAGCAGCTAGAACGTGTCCTTCACACCGTAGTCGCTTAAGAATTCAGCTGAAGTGCGTCGTGTTCGTCTGTCCTTGGTACAGCTGTCTTTTTTTTATTACTACTCTTGTAGTAACTCTCTCTGTGTCTTTTTAAAATTCCTACCAGATCTGATCCACTGCACCAACGAGATGAACGTGAGCATTCCCCAGCTGGCGGACACGTTGTTCGAGCGCACGGCCAACTCCAGCTGGGTGGTGGTCTTCAAGGCCCTGATCGCCACCCACCACCTCATGATGTACGGCAACGAGGTAGGAGGCAGAAGAAACGCCACACATTCACACGCAGGAAAACATTTATGTAGGATATTAATTAGCTCTACCTCGCCCACATAAAGGTAAATATAAACATGCATGCTGGTTCATTTAGGACCAACATGGGGGGTGCAGGCGGGAGGATGATGTGGACACAAACGGCGTGTTCAGCTACAGCGTACACATCGGGACGCCTGGAGTGAATAATAGAAATAACTGTGGAGTGCGGAGGAAATTAATTAGCCCAGTGTGAGCTGGAAGGGAGATGGGGGACGAGGATAAAAGCAAATGAAGAATCAAATGAATGAACTTGGTTGAAAGCCGGAAGAATAACACAGTCCCTCCATGGATTTGCATACTTTCCGACACAATAATTGGAATTAAAAATCAACCAATCGCTGCTATGTTTGGGAGAACTTTTAGTTTTTGCATGAAGAGGTCTGATCAAAGCCCGAGTCAATAAAATGTCTCAATTTATATGCAGCTTTTCAAAGCGAGAGGAGAGATTCAATCTAGAGCGAGAGTTGTAGTTTTATTAATTTCTAACAAGATAGAAATAAGAGTGTTTTGTTCTTCAAATAAACTATTGTAGCTCGCATTTACATCAGTCCTCTAGCACACTGTTAATAATTCAGAACCCTTTAAATCACAATTGATGGAACACGAGAAGTCACTTTGATGCTCGTATGGACTGCTGCCCTTTGGAGCCGTCTACTCTGGTGCGTTTCATGTATATTTGGTGAAAACAGGAGTCCAAAGCAGCCCAGCATGTTGCTTTGTTGTGACATATGTTCATTGATCACAACATAAAATGTATGATCAATAGATAATGTGCAGTAGTATACCTATTATTATGCAATTTCACATTATTTTATGCCTTCTACTTTGTACTTTATACTATCTATTCAGTTTATTTTCAATGCAGTTTTTCCCATTTCTTGTAACTTCTCTGAAGAAATACTTCAACATTTTGTAAAGACGTAGCTATTACCAGTTAGCTTAGCATAAAGTGTTGCTTTTATTTTGGTAAACAAACAACATATAACGCTTGGTTTTTATTACCTTGAACAGAGCCGGGCTAGCTGTTTCCTGTCTTTTCGCTAAGCTAAGCTAACTGGCTGCTGGCCGTACAGATACCAGAACGGGTGGGATCCTCTAACCTGACTCTTGCCCAACATATGTTGATTTTCCAAACTATTCCTTTAAAAAAGCAGCTCGTGTTCTGCAGACTGTTTCCATATTTGATAAACGTCTTTGTAGAACTAAGCTTTTCTGGCCCCTGTAACCAAAAGGGGGTAATTACTCTCCTATACACAATATACATATTTAATACACATCTTGAAAGCAAAGGCTAATACGCTCTCTACCTTCTTGTGCACACACAGACACACCCTGCACCACATTCCATTCAGTTTCCATTAAAACGGGGAAGCACTGCTTCCTTGTTTGAGTGGAGATCTCTTACGCAACGCTTCCTTCTGTGGGTTCGTTGTTTATTACGTCAATCTAAACTTCCTCTGAAAAGAGGAAGACTCGGGTGTGAGATCATTGTGTGTTTTTTCGCTGCACGAAAAACCAGCTTCTGAACTCACTGGCAGCCTCGCAGCAGCCGCCTCGCTGATTTCACTGCTGCTAAAATAAGCTTTTAGGTGCTTAATAATAACCTGTTATGTCGTCGGTAGAGGTGCATAAGCGGCTGACGTGAGCCGAGACCTCGTACACTCTTTCAGCGAGACATGTGGTCATCGGATGCTCACGATGTGTAAATACCCGCATCGTTTGATGAACCAAATCATAAGTAGGTCACTGCGGAGCAGCAGGAAGTGGTTTAGAGGTATTCCCAAGCCGTGGGCTGATTTATCTCTGAGCTGTCACTTTCATATTGAACTCTATTTGATGTTAATGTCTCAGCAACAAACATTGCGATGCTGTGTTAATCCCTAAAGTCTGCATAACATAAGGAGTGTTTGCAGAGATTCACTCTTCTTATTCTAATTCTGGTCAACAATAACTAAGTTAAGAGAGAGAGTGATCTTTTTAATATTAATCTAGCTTTATGTTATTGTCTTCCTATCATTTTATTGTCTCCAATTCATTGTGAAGTGATATTTAAGTAATACAAAGCATAGTTTTGTCCACATTAATGCCGTTTTAATTAAGTTCTACTTCGCTTCTAGCAAGTACCTAAGTCGAGCTGTGGATATGAAATGTTAACGGTGATGCACTGTAATCTTGTTCCTCTTATTATTACCACAGTCATTCTCTGAAAGCTTTATTAAAGCATTAATAATAATTCAAGTACAGTCAACAGGATGCTCTTTAGTGGAAACTGCTAATATAATGTACAGTAATTCCGTACGTTAGCTGTTAGCGGTGCTGCTAACGTTACTCGCTCTCCTCTTGACTATTCAACACAGGTTTGTTCCACCACCGTACCTTTAGCACCGTACACCGCTGCAGGTTTGTTCCACCACCGTACCTTTAGCACCTTACAGCGCTGCAGGTTTGTTCCACCACCGTACCTTTAGCACCTCACACCGCTGCAGGTTTGTTCCACCACCGTACCTTTAGCACCTTACACCGCTGCAGGTTTGTTCCACCACCGTACCTTTAGCACATTACAGCGCTGCAGGTTTGTTCCACCACCGTACCTTTAGCACCTCACACCGCTGCAGGTTTGTTCCACCACCGTACCTTTAGCACCTCACACCGCTGCAGGTTTGTTCCACCACCGTACCTTTAGCACCTTACACCGCTGCAGGTTTGTTCCACCACCGTACCTTTAGCACATTACAGCGCTGCAGGTTTGTTCCACCACCGTACCTTTAGCACCGTACACCGCTGCAGGTTTGTTCCACCACCGTACCTTTAGCACCTCACACCGCTGCAGGTTTGTTCCACCACCGTACCTTTAGCACCTTACACCGCTGCAGGTTTGTTCCACCACCGTACCTTTAGCACATTACAGCGCTGCAGGTTTGTTCCACCACCGTACCTTTAGCACCTTACAGCGCTGCAGGTTTGTTCCACCACCGTACCTTTAGCACCTTACACCGCTGCAGGTTTGTTCCACCACCGTACCTTTAGCACCTTACACCGCTGCAGGTTTGTTCCACCACCGTACCTTTAGCACCTTACACCGCTGCAGGTTTGTTCCACCACCGTACCTTTAGCACCGTACACCGCTGCAGGTTTGTTCCACCACCGTACCTTTAGCACATTACAGCGCTGCAGGTTTGTTCCACCACCGTACCTTTAGCACATTACAGCGCTGCATTTCTTCTGCTGTAGCGGAGCTAAAGTGTGTGCGTGTGCTCATCGGCCTGCATTCATCAGGCCTGTCAGGCCGGCGGTGCTGACGGAGGCTTCGGCGGCCAGGTGTCCCTGCTCCCCCCGTGGCCGGGCCATCCGTTCCAGTCAGAGCTGAGAGAAATCTGGCCGTAAAATTAGAAACCACAGACCCACAGAATTGGGGTCAATAGACTGTACGTTCCTTTCAGATCAACACGCTGACTGGCTCCAGCTTGGCCTTGTTCAGTGTCCGACCGCCGCTCTGACAGTGAGGAACATTTACAGTGAAGTGAAACGGCTTTCTTCAGGCTGTTTGTCACATAATTAGATCTTTAAAGGGCTACCGCAGAGCATGATAATGTAACGATGGATATAAGCATTCAGATTTGAGTCACTTTACATATTAAACATTGGTCCACTTCTGATACGATGAACGCTCCACCCTCAAATGTTATTTTCTCGGGGGTCACCCCGCCTTAAAGAGCTGCTAAGCCTGAAATAATTTAATTTGTCTGGGACGGTGTCTCCCCAGGAATATGTGCGGTGCTTTGAGTCTGATGAGAATAAAGAATGCTTATACGACATGGACATGAATACGATAGGAAGAAGAGTACAGAAGAAGACGGGTAGGGAGAAGGGAGGACATATAGGAGGCTGAGAAGTGGAAGTAGAGAAGGAAAGGAGTTACAGAAGGACAGGAAGGTGTGGGTGTGGGTTAGTTAGTTAGTTGACAGCACTGTATTGATACGTATTCAATTCTTCACCTCCAGTTTTTCCGCCTGCCTGTTAAGAAGCAGTCCTGGCTCTCTCCCCGGTGGCTCTCTGACTCTTTTGAGCGATCAAGAGTCGGTCGATATCTCTGATCACGATTTCTCTTCTGGCGCCGGCACAAAGCCTCTTTAAGAGTGCGTTTTACAGGAACACCAGCACACGTTGTGTCTGTACCTCTGGGTCTTTACAGATTAACGTATGCATGAGGTTTTTAATTTAGGACTAATCTACAAGCTATGTGGTGAGTGCTGAGTCCTGACTCCCTGTCTGGCTATTGTCTCACTTGTTATGTATCAGTGTGTGCCTCCGCTTCCACGCCTTTTGTATGATAGGCCAATATGTACCAAAAACAACCCTGCAGGAAACCCCAAACAATGACTGGGAGAGATTTCCCAGCCACACAGTCAGGAGTATACAGCTGAGTTGCGTATTTCTAAGTGCTTTTGTAAGTTATTTCGGGGTTCTATGAGTTGGAATAGTAACATTTTTCATATCTAAAAATCATAATAAATCCATAGTCTTTGGGGGCCCTTTTAGTTGGGGGGGTCCCAGGCCCAGGTTGCCTACCTTGCTGGTGTTTTTCACTGGTGTTTCTCATCACGATTAACTGCTACTTGGGTGAGTTTTGGTGCGTATTTAGTGATTTTAGGGATCCAGGCAAACAACATCTAGCTTCACCCTTTCTCTTTCTGGGAATGTTGCCATCGACGGTGGTAGAAGAAGTACTCCAAACTCTCTCCCTGAAGTAAAACTATTAACTATTGATAGTAACACTTCAAGGGAAGATCAAGCACAATGTACCTATATTTTAATTGTTTTAGGGGCCTTTTGTAAGAGGTGGAATAGTAACATGATTCAATATTTTTCAGATCATAAGAAGCTAAAACTATTAGGGGCCCTTTTAGTTGGTGATGCCCCTGTTTGTTCCTACAAACCAGAGCGTATTTCACTGGTGTTTCTGACCGCGAGTGGCTGAAACTTGGGTGTGACTCAGCTTTGTCATGCCGGTTGTATTGCCGAGGACCAAAGGAAGCGCAGTGTCGTGTGTGTGAAGTTGTTTGTTTGTGCGGTTATTGAGAAAAAGCTGCGAGCAGCAACACCACAGTCGGCCCGTCCTGAACAGTTTTCTAAAGAATTCTTTATTCCAAAGAATGAAATGCTTTTGCTCACTTGACCGCAGCAGAAAATCGAACTCATGCAACCCTAACCTGTCATGCTTAAACATTGCTATTTATTTTTATGATGAATAGCCTTTTTTTAAACAGCCATCATAGTTTTCCCTCCGTGACTTCGAGGAATGTCACAGCACAGAGGTACAATATAACACAACGCTGTGTAAAAATGAGTTTTAGGAGTTTGTTTTCAAGGACGTCAAGACCTCAGAAATACTACCAATCATACTTTGTTCTTCAGGACTGGATATAAGTGTCAGCCGGGAAAATTACAGTCTGATTGATTGCACCTAAGTGCATCGGGAATCAGGATAGAGGGCTGTGGCTCTGTACATCAAAACCGAATGCAGGCATAGCATCGAGTACATTAAAAGAGGGAGGGAAAGGTGGTAGGAAGGAGAAGAGAGGAGACAGAGTGTGAGAGTCATTAAGGACATGAGAGGAGACGGGGACGGTCTGGCGAGGACGGCGGTGAAAGTGCTGATGGTAGCAGGACGCACAGCTTTCCTTTTCTCTCTGTGTGTGTAATAGATAGGGAAGGAGGGAGGGAACAGTAAGGTGTGTGTGTGAGACAACAACGTTGTGTGTGCTGTTTTTTACGGCAGTGTAAAGTTGCGGTGTGAGTCGCCAGCCCCCCCTAAAAACCCTGATGTCCCCGATAGCAAACGGCCCATTTGTTTCAGTGACGTCAGCAAAAAGCACTCTTCATCACTACACTCCATCTGCCTCCTCCTCCGGGGGGGGGGGGAAGACGCAGACAAAAGCAGAGATTTAAAAGCGAAGATAAAGGTGTGTGAGATATTATGAAAGACGGATTTTTGACCTGGCAAAGAGAAGGAAGGAAGAGAGGAAAGGAAAAGATAAATTAAAAGGCAGTCAGAGAAACGAGGGTGTCGAGATCTGCTGACTCAAGCGCTGTGTCAAAGGAGCAGGGACACAGAGGTGTGTGTGTGTGTGTGTGTGTGTGTGTGTGTGTGTGTGTGTGTGTGTGTGTGTGTGTGTGAGGTCACGCTGACTCTAATAGGGGTCACTTGTGATAATCTGAAGAGCTTGAACGCACACACGCAGAGACACAAAGTCACCACACACATGCTTCCTATCAGCTGCTGGTGTGACGGACATAAAGATGATTAGTGTAGAGGCAGATATCAGTGTGTGTGTTTGTTCCAGACAGCGCCAAACAACCTATCACTAAAAAACCAGGGTGACCCATGATGAGCTGACACCCTCACCACATACTTCCTTATGCTGCTTCAGGCAGATAAACAAGTTTCCCCAACTCAAGTGAATTGTCTGCATCTGTGTGATCAATCGATGAAAGTTGTGTGTGTGTGTGTGTCCTGCCAGACTCAGCCAAGCAGAAACTTGCAGGGTAAAACTAGCTCAATACTGACTGCTACTTTCAGCACATCATTCACTACATTAGTTTGTAGGCGTTGCAGTGTTCACAGCTAGCTAGTTGTATTTCCGCTGTTGTTAGAATGCTCTCAGAGTTTAGGATAACATTTCCAGCTCCGTCCTGCTCATTGCATTTGGGCCTTTTCTCTTCTCTTCTACAATTTGGGAATACGAACAAGCATGTTTTCCAAACAGCCTGTTTTTGTGGATCGTGAACTGTGGATGATGCAGACTTTTACAAGGAACCGGTTAGCTATAATGAATGAAACCACCAAGTATGTATTTTAGGATCCGTTCGGCAAGATTGTGGTTTCAAAACAAGTCGGCCGCTCACAGCGTTTTCCACCAACTCTTGGAACACATGTTAGACTAATTACAGCTGATGAGATCTGCTGAATCCTGCTTTTGTTTACAACCAGTTACTAAAGGGGGCGTGGCTTATAGACTGCTTTATAAATAGAGCTCAATAGATCCAGAGAGATGGGGCTGCTGTGGTCAGTCCTCCCTCCTCAGTCCTTGCAGTACATGTGTGAGAAGACAGAGTCTCAGAGTGTTTGGAGGGCAAACTTTAGTGCAGCTCCTAATGTTCCATGAAATGGCGAAAAAGCCCTCTCTCTCCACCCCTTCAAGTGTCTGGTCATGCAGGGCAACAGACTGAGTAATACCTCCACAATTTTCTTTTTTCTTGCCGTTATGAGATAATATTGTTTTTACAGCTTCCCTTCTAGTGTTTGCTCAGCAGTAGCACACTCCTTCCTGAAGGTTTCTGTCTTCCTTCCTTCCATGAGTCTCTCTTCAAGTGCCAAGTTTAATTAGTGGTGCCGTAATTAGCTCTGCTGCTTCCACCCCTCGATACGATTGCACTTTAAAACACTATAATTAGCGGTTTTACTGCATTTGACCTCCAGTCAAAAGTGGTTTAGTAGAATGAAAGTAATTAATTTCCAGACTATAAACATGACTCCCTTTTTATGAATATTTAGAATAAATAACGATGAATAAAATGATAAAGTTTCTACTCCAATGTGTTTACCAGACGTTCCACCGGCTAATGGCACACCCATGTGTACTTAAGAGGACATTCATTCTTTAGGAATGTGAGTTATGATTAGCTTGAGAGATAAATATAGACACAGGTGATGATATCTCATCAAACTGGGAGGATCAGGTGACTCCTCAGACAATTAACCGAAGTCTCCTAACGCTGCATGTCCACTAGACCCGGCGAGGACGCTAGTGGACTCGCTGCTCCACTCAACTGGCTCCCCTCTGGTGACGAACCCCATCGCCCGATCGGTACCCGGTTGTCTGTCCCGCCGTTTTAAACGGGAAACAAGATGGCAGCCTTGTTCATAAACCTACATAAAGGCAGCACGGCGCAACACTCCCAGCATGCACTGCGCTGGTACTGATCTGGTAGTAATGCCTGTAACCCTGGATGATGCACCACTACCTGACTCTTTGCACGTCATGTTCCTTTCAATAGTGTACTAGTCAGGAGAAAAAACTACCCACTTAGTGTGTGTGTGTTTGTGCGTGCAGTAGTGTTTTTAAATGATGACTCATGTTGCCTTTAGCTGCCTCATTGACCTCATCCACCAGCAAGACACAACTGCTCCCATGAGTGCCAGAGCCCACACACTATCAGCCTTGTCACCTTGTAGGCATAGATTCCCACATACGCACGCACACAAAACGTTTAAACGTCTCTTTAATCCCGTCACACTCAGTCACCCACCTAGCTTCTCTTTGTGGCTTTCACACTTAGATTGGATTCAGAGGCTAAATGGTTGATTGCGTAAGAGAGGAGGAGGAGGAGGAGGAGGAGGAGGAAGAGGAGGAAAAAAGATGACAGGAGAGAATCCTATGCTTGTGTGTGTGTGTGAACATGTGTCTGTACCGGTCCGCACGCCTGTTTCCTTGTGTGTCCTTTCTCTTGCTTGCATAAGAGCTGCTTTCATTCAACACGGCTCGATCACGACTCATTCTTCTTGCGTGAGTCATCAGCCTTCAGTGGAGCTCGTGGTTTTTGCAGTCAGTTCTGTGGAAGTTTGTGTATGTGTGAAGTTAAGTCGAGCACCGCTGCCAAAAAAACAAATTCCCATGTGGACTCAACGGCCCCCCTTTTGGAGACTACCCATCTGTATTCCCTGTAAACCGTAGTTGGGATACTTTTAATAGATGTGTACTTTGAGCTCTTGTTTTTTACCCAGAAGACCCAGGTGGCCTCCTCCCTGCTGGCTGTGTGTGTTTGGCAGGTCCAAAGAGGGCAGAGCGGGAACTGTTTCAACTTCCCAGATATCATGTAATGTGACGTCAGTGAGCTGCACACAGCACACTGGTGTTTACCAACCAGGCTGTGCAATTCTTTTATTTTTTATATTTATACCAAAGGGAGGAGAGATGAAAAAGATCTGGAGTCAGTGAGTACATCTCTTTCTGGGTAGATTACGTACTTCTGTGGCAGCCTTGAGTTACCATTCATTACTTCCTCTGGGTAGAAAAATAAGAAACGTTGCGTTCGAAACTTAATGGAGTATACTCTGTGTATTCCCTGGATCGTATTCCATCTATAGACTTTATATAAGAAGTGGACGTAGTCGTCAGGATGTCACTCATTGGTTTGTGGACGGCCGTTTTGAAGCCTCAAGTTTGGCGTTTTGGCTGTCACCATCTTGGATTTTTGCAACCAGAAGACTTGAAACTAGAGATTGAGACCATACACTCATGTTTACAATGTTTACTGAGGTAATAAATCAAGAGAGAAGTAGAGTCATTTTCTCAGAGACTTCTATACAACCAGAGGAGTCGCCCCTGGTGGACACTAGAGAGAATGCAGCTTTATTTCATCATCTCACCTGTACCTAAAAAGACATGCCCACCAATGCCAGAGTGTTTTTTGGGAACAAACGGGCCGAGGTAGGTTGAACCATTAAAAAAATAGCCCCTGACTAAAAGTATATGGACATGGGTGACCACGTTCTATTGCCTGTGTGATTGAGAAAGAAGCCTAAAAATCTGTCTCATTGTAATAACCGTGGCAGGATGTAAGGACTCATTTTAAGCCGTTACGTCTTTGTCAAGCAGAACTCAATTAGATCTTCATCCAGACACAATTTGTTGTCAAAATGCAGCAACAGTCTACAGAGCTCCGGCCTTGGCTTCTCCTCCACATAACACGACTACACAATGCAAAAAGAAAAAGAAAAGAAAACCACTTCAGGTCAGCGCTGAGGCCGTGGTGTTCGGTTACTAGGGAAACTACCAACTTGTGCACTTTTGAGAGAAAGACGTGGAAGAAGGAGAGGAGATGGAGAGAAAGAGGGAGTAGCTATGTATAGCTATGTTGAGGACGAAAGAGGCAGGGAGTAGCCAGGATCTACATGCATCAATAAAACATGAGGATGTTCTCCGATATGCTAACATGAATTATTTGACAAGCCGACCCACTTCTCCGTCTCCCCCTCCTCCCTATTTCTGTACTCTCCTCTCTATTCTTACACCTATTCTCAAAAATCTCAATCTCCTCTCAGAGCGGCGTCTTCGCCGAATGATCTAGAGCTCAGCGGGTTTCTGAGTCTCCCTCTGTGCAGAGTGATTCTGCCCCTTTATATATTCTCTCCTTTTTAACTATATCCATGCGTTTTGTGTGGGTTCTCTCTCAGCCTCCGCCTTTTGTATCCGAGTCTGAAGGAGAGACGCATGCAGACGTCAGCTGGGCTTTTGATGAGGAGGAGAGCAGTCGGCACACAAGACGAAGCAGAGAAAGAGCTCATGGAGTCTGTGAGCTGCTTCTCATGCTAGCTCCTCTCTATCCGGGACCATCTCCGTCTAAGTTTCTCTGTCTTAACCTGGGTTTATTGCTAAACTCATCACGTATTTCTCAATTTTCACCCTAAAACTTGAACTCTTAGTCGAGATGCATCAAGACAGCATCTCGTCTAAGATCCTAAGAACACACATTTAGTTCTGAGGGCATTTCACTTACGTTAAAAGCTGAAATAATCAAGGATTCAAAATTAAGAAGCTGTCATTGGAAACTGTTTGTTTGGTAAAGGGCAGGACCTTTCAAAACCGATACTTTGCAGGTGATTGGATGAACCATCTGTCAATCAAACTCTTGCCAAAGCCAGTCGGGAGAAGAGAGAAAAGCCTTCGATACCGTTGTTTGCTTTTCTCTCGCGATGCAGAAATACCAAATGCCAAACTGAGTGTCTACACGTGAAATATGACGTTACACTCCATAGTTCTTTGGTCTTCCTTGATGATCCGCTTCCTGTGGTCGTCTTGCTGTGTGGTTGCCGGTTATTTGCCATCGCAGCCAACTTGAAAAGTTGTTTCTTGGCATCACCTCCGCAGCCTAAACGCTGTAACCACATTCAAATGCATGGGAGGCCTGATTTGGTGTGAATGCAGCCTTACTTTCACCTTTACCACAACTTCTGCATGCACCTCTCAAGCCGTACCTCAACCGTAACTTGTTTTTACTCTAACTGTAACTTAGACGAAACTCTGAATTGTAGAAAGTCTTAACCGTTAAATAGATGGTTGCCTTTTAGGGACATTTCTGTCCACAGATGGGAGCCGAGTCCCCACAAGTTTGGTTCCCACAGCGGGAGCACACACACACATAAAGGACGTGAACCAAATCTAATCCTTTATGCCTTTTTAAATAGTCCCAGAGCCCTTGGAAACGTGTCAGTGCTGCTGAGGCCAACACACATACCCGCAAGCATATTTGTACTCACAAATGCGCGCGCACACACACACACACACATTCTCAGATGCTTCAACCAGCCAGTGAGGGCTGGTTCTCTGCCAGATCAGGAATTGGCAAACTGACAAATCTCAGATCATTTTAAGTCCGTTGGACAGAGACGGCCTTTAACGTTAAGATGCTTTTGGGAAGCCTGAGGCCTGAGTTCCCAAAACTATGGATGGTGGTCAAGACTTATTCCACTGCATAAAACTCAAGGGACACAATGCAAGTTCGAGTCTAGTGTTTGAGAGAGAGAGAGAGAGAGAGAGAGAGAGAGAGGGAGAGGTTAAATTTCAAGTCCGGAGTTCAAGTTAGGTCTCAAGTCTCCCAACGGTTTGGCTTGGCAACACTGATTCTGGACATTTCATTTCCTATTCAGTAATTCGTCAGCAATTCTGTCTACCTCATAGCAAACCGCAGGTTTTACTTCTATTTTTTCAGTTGAAAAATCTTTTGTTGCATTCTTTGCACCTGCAGATAAACATAGAAATCATCAAGAAGATGTAGTAAAATGCTTAACTTCTTACATCTCTATTATAGGAAACAGCTACAAAATCTGAATTGCTAATGAGCAGAGTTGTAATAAATAAACACGGTTACAATTCAGTAATTTTAACACAGTAAGTGAAATCAGTGTAGCATCATTCGGTAATAATGCCACCTAACCTGTTTCATAACCTGCCTCACAACTTTGTAAATACCATCTGTCAGAAGAAGATGGCACCGTCTGACACCTGTGCAGATGTGTTTTCCAGGTGCTTGTGCAGCTGAATGTAGTTTGAGTTCTTTCATTCCATGTTATGTACACAATACAGTTATTCTACTTCACCCAAGGTCTTTGAAGTCTGACAATTAAAAGGATATAGCTGTTATAAAGGCGGCAACCTCCGGGTCTGAGGAGTGAAGTCAAAGCTTCATGTCTTAAACCTGCATTCTCTCTAGTGTCCACCAGGGGGCGACCCCTCTGGTTGTATAGAAGTCTATGAGAAAATGACTCTACTTCTCTCTTGATTTATTACCTCAGTAAACATTGTAAACATGAGTTTATGGTCTCAATCTCTAGTTTCAAGTCTTCTTCAATACAGCATGATGTTCATTTAGTACATTATGGTCCATTTAGAGTCAAACAGACCATAAAGCAGGGGATGCTTTAGGGCGGGGCTACACAGTGATTGACAGGTCTCTAATGTCTGTTTTTGTCCTCTCCGTTCATGAAATGAAATTTGAGAAATTCTGACTCAAATTCCGGTGCCCATCTCTGCTATAGAAGCAAGAACACTTTTGGGGAAGTATAGATGAGCCTCTTTGCCAGCGATGTTGGCGTGAGAAAGCGAACAGTTGAAGCTCTCTTCTGATACCTGAACATTGAGGGACGCTGCACTGGGCGAATGTATTGTAAGTGTAAATGTGACGCAAGGTGGTGTTGGAGAAAGAGCAGATACGCTGAGCAAACCTTCCCTGGAAAATGGGAAGTGAAGAGCTTCCAGCTCCTGCTTAGTGACATCAGGTCCGTCACAACGAACAAGTGAGCAGTGTTGAGCTGGAAGGGGAGAGAGAGAGGCAAGTTTCTGTTAGCGGCGGAGAAACGTTCAAAAACAAACAGAGGTGTCAAAGAATCTGTAAAGGACCGGAACGGCATTATTCATCACACGGTTTTGACCTATGACCTCTCTGCAGGAAGGCAAACAAGAGACGCACAACAAGAAAAGACCTTCTCAGAACCTACGTTTATCATTTAATCATCACATTGCCGTTTCTTAACTTCTCTCGAGAGGTGAAGTGCTTGAGTGGAAGCCGTGCGCTGCGTTTTAATTGAGCCATTGGTGTCGGTGATGAATCATATCATATTCTTCGTTATTAGCCGTTGGCTAATGAGCACAAGCTATTACCATCTGTCAGGGAGCGGGAATGTGTTTCGCTTGATCGGTCGCTCTTAATTATCTCAATACATTGTGAAAAAAGAGAAGATGGCCTCAAACCAGCAACCATACAGTTAGAAACCTACTTGTAACTTCAATGATTCCATTATCCAAACGAAGGTTTTGTCTCATAATATATAAAGTGTTTAACTATAAGAATTATTGTCACTGGGACTTTATCTGATATAAGTTTAACGTCTGGGTCAGCCCCTCGCTAACCTTGATTTGACCGAGCGTTCCCTTTTGTCTTCCTTATCTCAGCGTTTGATCCAGTACCTGGCCTCCAGAAACACTCTGTTTAACCTGAACAACTTCCTGGATAAGGGAGCCCTGCAAGGTAAAGCGCGCACACACACACACACACTACGAGCTCTATCCGTGTTGTGATTAGCTTCTGAAGAAGCAGATGGGCAGGATGTGCCTCAAAGACATCACAAAACAGACAGTTTATAGGACGGATGGTTTTCTCACATAACGCACTCTGTATGTGTCCCTCCTTCTCTCCTCTCCTTGTTCCCTCCCAGGTTACGACATGTCGACCTTCATCAGACGATACAGCCGTTATCTGAACGAGAAGGCCATGTCCTACAGACTGGTGGCTGTGGATTTCACCAAGATGAAGAGGGGGTAAAGGAGGCCACACACACACACACACACACACACACACTCTTTCAGCACTTAAGTTAGCGAATGGCAAAAGACAGAAACTGAAAGTTTTCTTTTTTTCTTTGCGAAGTCTCTTGTTTTGTTGGCAGTATACACTCTCTATACTAAACCGTGTATGTTACAGTAGAGTATCGTCTAAACTATGCTAATGTCTTAATAATAGACTGAAGCTGAAAATTGTATCTGCCCAGTAATACTTCACTCTTTGTGTGGCTTTCTTGTTTTTTTTATTTAACTTAAGCAGTTGAATAAAAACGTAGAAGTAGTAGCTTACTTGCTTTTATGCTTTTGTGAGAGACCTGTTTTGTGGGGACCCTTTGCCTACAGAGCGGGGGTCCCCAGACTTCAGGTCTGCTGTTTAACTGCTCTCAAAATAGAGTGAAACAGCTGGCCTGGTTGACGCCACCATGAAGGAAGCAAGGAAGTCACTAATCCAGGCCAAAAGATACTAGAGATGTACCCGTAGGAGGTAAAATTAGTGTTTTTGTCAATGGAGTCCTGTGACTTTGAAGCGAGTATAGATAACTGCTTCAGTTCCCCGTCAGCTGTGAGAATATTCTGGATAAGACACTTAAACTGATTATATTTTTAGGTGTATCAAAATACATTTTGCTGCTGCACATTGCTCTTCTCCCGCGTTGGTACAAACAGCTGACCGCCATCTACTGTAGGGAAAACACTGTGGATGTGAGTTCCTCATACAACCCCTCCTGAAAACGTCCGAACTGTCCCTTTTAATGTCGACCAGTGTAACATTTGAATGCATCGACTAATGAGAACGCGGCCTTGCTGGAGGCCTGTGTAAATATATGTAAATATGACAGTGGGTGCACTGTTGTGTTAGGAAGATCATTTCAATATCAGAAAGTCCAACGGTCGTGGAATGAATCCTTTGTCCTGCCGAAAACCCGCTGAGCAGACTCTCATTATCCGTTTGCAAAATGTGTTTCAGTCGCCGTTTGTTGCAGGACTTTCCCCGCGAGTAGTCGTTGCTTTGCATTACTGAGAAAACCTTCTTTTTGTCCCAGTTTTTTCCTCATCATTTCATCCTTTTTTAATGCGTACACCCTAATTTGCATCAAAAATTTGCACAATCGTTTCCCTCAACAAGGTGCCCGCTACTATTGTGTGTGTTTGTTTCGTGCTCTGCCAGGATCGACGGCGTGATGCGTACCATGAACACAGAGAAGCTGATCAAGACGCTGCCCATCATTCAGAACCAGCTGGATGCTCTGCTGGATTTCCAGGTACTAAGTGTGTGTGTGTTTTGCATACGTGTGTCTTTATGCGCGCTTGTCAAAGTTGTGGTCGATTCACTTTCCAATCAAAATGTAAATTGAAACAGTTTGCAAAGTTTGAAACCTCTCTTTATTGATGGAGTATAAGAAGCATATCATGGCGGCACATTTTGAGTTTAAGTGTGTGTGTGTGTGTGAGTGTGAGAGCGAGAGCCTGCACAGAGGGGAGATGGGGATTGGGTGGAGATTTGTAGAAATTGGTGAGTGCATTGTGGTTTGTGCCGGCGAGCTTCAAAGAGCAGATGCAGATGGATCGTTTTCCCACCTAAAGTGTGTGTGTGTGTGTGTGTGTGTGTGTGTGTGTGTGTGTGTGTGTGTGTGTGTGTGTGTGTGTGTGTGTGTGTGTGTGTGTGTGTGTGTGTGTGTGTGTGTGTGTGTGTGTGTGTGTGTGTGTGTGTGTGTGTGTGTGTGTGTGTGTGTGTGTGTGTGTGTCTTCACTTCATAGCAAAGAGCGAGAGAGAGAGGTGGTAGTATTCAGGGGAAAAAAATGTCTGAAAGATGTTTTCTTTTTTCTGAAGAGCTTCAGAAAGATGTGATAGAGATGTCTCGTTGACCTGCTCTCTCTCTCTCTACCTCTCTCTCTACCTCTCTCTCTCTCGCTCTGTCTCCCCCTCTCTGTCTCCCCCTCTCTCTCTCAGGCTAACCCTAATGAGCTCACCAACGGAGTGATCAACTCAGCCTTCATGCTGCTCTTCAAAGACTCCATAAGGCTGTTTGCTGCTTACAATGAAGGGGTCATCAACCTATTGGGTAACACACACACACACACACACTGGTCATAATGCTTTTACCTGCAATAAATAACAGATATTAAAGTATACTTCGCTCTGCCTTTCTGCAGCTTTCAGCTAAAAATAAATAGGAAATTATTTCATTGAACTAAACACAAAAGGCACCAATGAATGAATGAATGAATGCATTTCTACTAATACTCTCTTCCAACTAACTATTGCAGTCCTTCACGATGTGTTTGTTGTGCAAGTTGACATTGCAATGGTTATAAAATATAAAAAACACTTTACTGTGTAGCTCTGATAGACACACACACACACACACGCACACACACACACACTCTGCTAGGATGCACAGCCGTCATGCTAACGTGTGTCAGAAATGATGAGGTGTAAGTATAGCTACACTTTGTTTTGCGTGTACAAACACAGACAATCGCGCCTGGTAGATATGTCAACACAGACCCAACAGCAGCACACACACACACACACACACACACTGTGGTTTCCTAGCAGCAGAGTAGGTTTTGACATGCTGTCATGTAGCTGCTTCCGTTTGTCACCAATCAATCATGTACTGATTCCTGCCTCCTTCCTTCCTTCCTTTCCATCTCCTTTTTTAAATCCTTATTTCTCTTTTCTGTGTCTGTAGAGAAATACTTTGACATGAAGAAGAACCAGTGCAAAGATGCTCTGGACATCTATAAGAAATTCCTTTGCAGGATGACGAAGCTGTCGGAGTTCCTCAAAGTGGCCGAGGTATATTCACACACACACACACACACACACACACACACACACACACACACACACACACACACACACAATCAAAAATACGTGTGCAAACACACATCAGGAGTACATTTTTTTTCTAGCGTCGATTTTCTCAAATTTTACCCTCGAGCAACTCCTGTTTAAACGACCTTTTTTACCCTTTTTCCTCATAATTTCTCGTCTGTTTCTCGTCCCGACCAAATCCCCTAAACACGTATACTTACACACATCCTCAAACACCTCTTTGGTCGCCGTATATCCAACACAAAGACCCCATACTGTCGCAGTTTTTGCTCACACAGCTACTGTACCGTGAGCAGACAGCAGTACCCGACTTGCCCTCACTGCCCCACATTTGCTGTGCAGACACTTACACACATGCATGTGTGTGTGTGTGTGTGTATATATATATATATATATATATATATGTATATATATATATATATATATATATATATATACCCACCCAAAATAACCATAAGATGGAGGATGTGGTTTGGCGCTCCGTTAGCTCTGCTCCCCACACTCCTCCATCTAATCCTCTGTTCTCTCGCTCTCTTGCCCCTCTCCTCCTGACAAAGATGGATACTCGTGCGGCTCTTCCTCGCCCAGTGCCCACAGATCATCCCTCTTTCTCCCTCTCTCTCTCTCTCTCCTCCCGTGCCCTCTTTCTTCCCTCCCTCCTTTGTTTCAGCCGACTTGAAACAGTGAGAATCAGCTACTGTCTCATACATTGGTGGTTCACATTCTCTGCATTAATGTAAATGGTCCCAATCAAACCCCCTTTTGTCTTTTATAATTAGATTTTAAGGAGCGCTCTGGAAAATAATGCACGTGTTCTTTTACAGACAAAACAACAGCGCTTAGTTTAAAAAACAAAATGCATTCATTCAGCGAGTAAACGTATGATTTGCTCCTTTTGTACACTACACGTCTCGGACATTTTTCTGAAGCTTAACTCTGATCTGGAATCTGTTTGCTAAAAGTATTACATCAATCTAAATGATTACCCAGGCGACGCTGTCACCCCTAAAAGCATTTAGAGTATGTGTTGTTTGGACGCTCATTGTGATGAGACGTATATTATGTCCACAAGTTGACAACTTTCTCAGATTTTGCACAATGATGCACGTAAACAGGCTGCTGCACACGGCCTTTAGCTTGTTTACCGCCCACTGTTCTGCCCACAAGATGCTGTTGGAGTAAAACGAACATGAAATAATGGTTTTGATAGATTGGGCTCTTAATGGTCATTGTCCAATAATTAGATCTTTGAAATAATTTTCCATTATTTCCAAAATTATCCATTTGTTTGAATTTAGATGTGTAGAACATGTTTCATCCTCCAGAGATACAAAATCAAAACAGATTATGGCAGATGGATATGATTCAAAAATCGAATTGAATAAATGGTAAAAAATAAGAAAAACATACGGACAAATGGTCAAAGAAATGTGTCACGTTAGCATCACAATGTACCAGAAACGGTGGCTGTAGATTCCCTGCTCAGGTAGACGTTACTGCACAATATCTTTACATAGCGAATGGTTGCTTTCTGCTATATTAATGCTCTGAATGTTGGTTTGTTAAACAACCGCGGACATGTTTTAAAAGTCCAGGACTTAATGTTCTTTATCTGTGTCCCGACGAGTCACACCAACGTTACCTGTCTGAGTTCTTTTGGAGACGATCTTTGCGTAGCGATTTTTTTATTTTTTTTTTAAATGAATATGTTCAGTGTTGTCACATCATGAATCATCAGTCGCCATCGCCCGCCTTCCCTCATTGGTCAGACATATTTATCCCCGTCCAATCACCATCGTCATTCACTGTGAGGATTGGTCGGCTCCTCGGCCAATCCAGATGTCGACGAACCTTTCCTTGTTTATTTCTGTTGTCGTTTATGTTGACACTGCCACTGCATGAAGTAATGATTCCCCTGTTTTTTTTTTTTTTTTCTTTTTCTCATCTTCTTCTATTTTATTTTTTTACAAATGGACCCTGCTCTTCTTCTCCATTTTATCCCACCTACCTTTTTCCCTTTTTTTTATTTTTTATTTGTTTGTTTTTGACGACAGCAAGTTGGAATAGATCAGGGTGACATCCCAGATCTCTCACAGGTCAGTATACATCTCACCTTCCACTTCCTCTTCCCTCTCTATTTCTCATTCTCACCCCTTTTCTCGCCTTGTTTTTCTTCTGGCTTTTCCTTCTACATGTGGTTTCCTCGCTCCCTCTGGACGATCACCTTATTTCAACCCCCCATATATACGTGTGTTCCCCCTCTTAACAAGTGTTCACTCATTCTCTCTGCTTCACTCGCCACACGCACTCATTTCTTTTAATTTCAAACAACCATCTCGTCGGACCCGATCTCAGTCTAGGCAACTCCCCTCTGGTTTGATTGATTTCCTGCTTTCTCTTTCACTTCTAAACACTCATTATAGATCCAACGACAGGCTGAGGTATGTTAAATTGGCCTGCCTATCCACCGCACCATCAGCAGGCCTCCTGCAGGTTTCAACTGTGAACAATGAGCTCAGACCTTGGATCTACAAAAAAAATAATAATGATGATTGCAACAACAAAGGGCTTGAAAAACAACACAGCATCGCTACAAGGGAATAAACTACATTTCTCTTTTTTAATCGTCAAGGATCAATTTGCCATTTTATCTTATTGTGAATTCAAAGGAATCAGTTCAAGCTCTGTTTTCATCCTCCTAATGGTTTATGGGAGGAGCTGAGAGAGTCTCTAGATATCCACAGCAGAGCTTGTATATTTTAATCAGCCATTAAGAATTCAGCTTAAAGCAATACTTCACTCACAAAATGACAATTTGTACATCAGTTACTCTCCTCATGCTACCTTGAATTCTTAGAGGAAACATCGACACACTTTGGTTTAGCGTTAAAATGATTAGTTTGATTATTAGGACAGGAAACGTATCAACAATAAGGCTGTAACTAACGATTATTATCATTTATCAAGTCGTTTGATCTGTAAAATGTCAGAAATTATGAAAAATGTAACGACTTCCTAAAGCCCGAGGTAACGTCATTTAAATGTCTTGTTTAACAAACGGTCCAAAAGTCTACGATTCTGGAATCATGCTTCTCCAAAGATGCATGTACCTACGTGCAGAATGGGGCATTATGGGTAAACGCATGTTCACCTACGCCAACCAGGAGATCCACATCGAACACAGTTTCATCATCTCTGCTGTGCTTCAACACAGCGGTCCGACGACTCCACTTTTAGCGCCAGATGGAGAGCAAATTTCAGCCCCGAGTATCAGCAGACTGAGTTTAGGAAACTGGCACATTTCTCAATAATGACAATAATCATAAGTTACAGCCCTGCTTAGTTTTACAGTTCATTAAACTGCGGTTACTTTGCCACGCACTTGTATTGAAAAGCTGCCACTCTGTACGTGTTTACCGACAGATCTAACTGTTCACAGCCTCTGAACTTTAGTCGTGCATTAGTAAAAACACGGTGGTGGAGTGTGAAGCTGGAGGTTAACCGCATGTGGATTGACTGTGTGGGTGTTGAACTCATGAAGTAAAGCTGCAAAGTTAAATGGACGTTTCTCTTCTCCCCCCCGCCTGTCGCAGAAAACAAAAGGATCATACATTGTAGGTGGTGGGTTGCATACTGTACTGCTTACCCCCCCCCCCCCCCCCCCCCTGCATGAACACCCTGTACGCTCGCGTATGTGTGTGCGCCTCACACACTCCCAGGCATGCTCTTGTTTTGGTGCCGAGGACAATACATGTGTATCGGCCTCAGGTGGCTTGCTTGTAGCTCACGCACACACACACTGAGCTTCGGCACGACAAGCCAAAAGGCCGTGAAACCTCATGAATAAGAAAATGAAGCTTCACCTCTCCGCCCCTTCCATCTACATCTGCATGAAAGAATCCCTGCACCGGGTTTTTCTGACTGGCTCATTTTGAATTCCACCCTCCTCCTCAGATGTTGTTCTATTTCATATCTGTCACGCACAACATCGTTGCTTTCAACATGCGTGGAGGTGCTTTAATAGAGAACCACTCGAGCATTACAGCGTCATCATTAAGATAATTGAGGGAGGAGAAAGAGGGGGTTCTCTCTATCTTATTTTTCTTGGAGATGACTTCCTTCTACGTCTCCCTGCTTTAAAATGTCTTTAGCTAAAAGTTACACTCACAATATGTCAAAGAGACGAGGAGACCCAGCTGAATGAATGTGTGTGTGTGTCAGGGTTAATATTGACTGAGCACACACACTCTTTTCACCCATTCAGACCCCGCTGACAGCTAAAGATGGTCTCTTTCTCTTCTGCGAGTCGCTGTTTCTTTAACAACCAGGCAACAGTTGGGCAAGAACCCGCCGTACAGCCGACCGCAAAGCATTCAGAAGCCAAGAAACACTCTCAAAATATGTGTGTGTGTGTTTGCGTGCACGTCTGCAGCCCCGGCCGACAGCACACTTCACATTCTTGTGGATGGAGAGGCAGACGTGACGTTGTCATATTTTCTCACCGGAGGAATTTCCTCTCCTCTCTCCTGGGCCAGAAGCGAGCTGAACTATGTCTTCTCCCCGACGTGTTAACTTGCAGATGAGTGTAAAACAGACCCACTTAACAATGCAGCCGTCTCGCTCCCTTTTTTTCTTCCTCCCTCCTCCTGTTTTAACGAGGCCCCTAACGAGCGCCGAAGTCGTGTTCTGCAACGTGAACGATCGGAGGTGAATTTTTTGTTTTCTGTAGTCGCGTAGCAACAATCCCCAAGTAACCTGATCACTAAGTTGTACTCCGGAGCGGTGGAGCTCAAATATAATGCAGCTGCCTCATGCCGTCTTACAACAAAGAGACTCTTGGCCGAGTGATTAATAAACAGATTAGAGTTTAACGGTCGATCCCCTCGTGGGATACATGTGCACAGACACGGTTAGACAAGAGGCATGCTGACAACTCGAGGGTACACCCTGGCACTCGAGAGGTTAAACGCAGCAAAGGGAAGTTGAATGGAAAAAATCAGAACATGAACAAAACCGTCGCCCTCCGCTCATGTGAAGAAGTGGTGCAACCTCTCCTTCGCTCGCCACCTTTTTCCTCCTGCTCTTTGTTTTTCTTCAACCTCTTTTGTTCTCTCTCCCGCTCCCTCTCTCTCTCTCCCTCTCCCTCCCTCCTTTGAGTCTCCCGCTAACAGTGTGAGTGTTTGCTGCATGTTGCCATGGCTATTCTTGGAGCCTGATGCACTCTGTTACCTTCCTGTGAGACCAACTAACTCGTGTGCGTGTGTGTGTGTCTTTTTTGTGCCTATGAGAGAGAAAGTTAGAAAAGGATTCTCCAGAAGTTTGGCTTTCTTTTCTCATATTCATGTCTCTCTCTCAGGCCCCCAGCAGCCTCCTGGAGGCCTTGGAGCAGCACTTGGCCTCTCTGGAGGGCAAGAAGACTAAGGAGCTGAATGCCGACACCAGGTAGCCGTCGCTACCACGTATCACAACCAACCCCCTTTTAAAGACACATAAAAGGGTCAAAGCAGATTAAAATGGCTGCCTAAATCCATCTCCAAAATGCCTTTTGCAGAGCGTCCACCCTGTCCAGCGCCGTCTCATCTCTGTCCACCACCGGCATGTCCTTCAGCCGCATGGACGAGAAGGAGAAGCAGCAGGCCCTGGAGGAGGAGCAGGCCAGACTGCAGGCTCTTAAGGTAACAGATGATACACCTTTATGACAAATCGCCTCTGACTCGGTGCTGGAGCATCACAGCTATTAATAACAGCAGCATGTGAATTTGCGACATAATAAAAGGTTTGGATTGATTTGTGCAGGCAGATGACCAACTACCAGGAACCAGCGTCTGATAGTCTGTCTGGGGTCCATTTTTATTCAGTTTCCTTTTAGCTAAATTCTCTGAATTCCTTCTGGTAAACAGTTACGCTGTGTGTGTGTGTGTGTGTCCAGGGCTTTTATTGTGAAAGGTAAGAACAGAAGGAGGGTTGCTTTTGTCAAGGTTGAAAGGAGTAATAAAGTTTGCAGTCTTAGTTCAACCTACACATGCTGATGCCTTGAAGCGTGGCCTCTAACACCACATCCAATGTAGTAGATAATGCATTTTAAAAAAGAACAGAAATCCACGACCACGTTGTTTCTCCTGTCTGTCATGTTTCTCTTGTGTAACTGCATGTCTGTGCAAAGAACCAAAGTCCAGCGTGATGTTTGTGTGAGGACACGAGGCCAATCATGTTCATTCTTAAATGTTTTATAATGGTCGGCCTGTGAAGCACCTCGTATTGTCCTTTTTAATGCATCTTTTTAAAATCATTTTACTGTTAAATTTACATTATTTAGTCATGAAATGTGGGACTTGAGGAAACTAAACTAGATACACAAAATTCCTCGTACAAAACTAGACATCAAACTCTTTATAAACTTATTGTATAATTAAACCTTGTGAGGAAAAGTGTAAACCATGACAATAACTTAAACTGTCAGGCTAAATGTGTGCGTGCACAGATTTGACTTTAGATCATTTGAACTACAAAAACTCAATCACAGTAAGCTGAAAATGTGTGACTGCAGTCATTGACGTGGATTGAAGACCACGCTGTGACTGCTGGCAGAGCCACGGTCAACACTTGAGCTCTGACAAACTAAAATTGCTGTTGCCGATAGATTTCCCAGCAACTCTGCCGATCGCTGAACTCCAGTTGAGGATAAAGGCCAAGAGTCTCAGTGGCGAGCCGGGCCATAGAAAAAGTCAAGTGTAAAATGTGTTGACATTTCTTGCTCCGGCCCTGGAGGGGGGGGGTCCTGCCTTACAGCAAACTGTAATCGAGTAAGAGCAGTGAAGCTCCTAAAACACACACACAGCCGCTGTGTGTGTGTGTGTTAAGCGTGCTCCCATCCTGGCAGAGAAGACACAGTTTGTGTCTAGCAGTGTTGTCGGATCCGTGTGTGTACCAAGCGGCTGATTTGTGCGCCCGCCGGTGTGTGTGTGTGTGTGTGTGTGTGTGCGGGGTTGATTGGATTTTTTTAGTGCGCTGTTTACTCCGTGCCCTTGGTTGCCCTGTTTCTGCCGAGGTCCACTGATTACCTTTGGGTTCAGTTTGGAAGGAGGAGGGGAGATGAAGTGAGCGCTGGACATAACACAGCGAGGGTGAGCGGGGGGTCGTCCAGATACTCCAGTCCAGCTGTCTGCGCGCTCTGGTGTCCATATGGACTCGACACACTCACACACATCTCTAAAAAAAAAAAAAAAACCCACTCTGCTACTGTCCAGCTGGGGCCTCAACCCAAACAATAACATCGGCTCCCATTTGTTCCTCGGTACACGGTCGGAATACAAATGAAGAGGACTCGGGGCCCGGCGGAGGCTGGTACAGCAGGAGAGCCTCTTCATTATTCTGCTCCAAGTCCAAATCATTTTAAAGGGTGGACGAGGTTGTGAAGTCAATTGGGTCATTCCCATACCTTTTTTAAAGTTTAGGTTTGGAACTGAATTAAAACAGCTTTTTTTTTTTTGTCACGAGAAAACCAATGTGATTAGCCGTAAAGTTCTCACAGCTAATCGTCTGTCATTATACACACACACACTGTGTGTGCTGAATCCAGGAAGTCACAGGAGGACGGCACACCTTTAGAGCGCGTATGAGAATGTGTTTGTCTTATATTATGTTGAGTTTACTGGAAACAAAAGTCTCATTCATTTCCAATGGGAAGTGACTGTTTTAACCATTGATTTCCTGATTACATTGTGGTGTGTTTGTGTGTTTTCCAGGACCTGCGCCTGAAGGAGATGGGCATGCAGACTCCTCCCTCTGCCTCCCCCAGCAGCCAATCAATAGGCGGCGGCATCAGCAACAACAACCACATCACACAAACCCCAGAGTTGTTCAACTCCACGCTGTCTGCCAACAGGTACACACACACACACACACACACACACACCTGTTATATTGTTTGGATATTGAATATTGATCACAGATGGATAAATAGATACTTATATACATTATTGCTACAAAAACAGTCAGACGACGTATTTAACAGACACGTTGTTTTGCTTTGAACTTCTCAATATGAAGTACATGTTGGTTGCACAATGTAATGGCTGTTGAATAATTACACAATCAGCGTTTAGTTTGGTTCCCCATAACGTTCACTTTCACGATTCAATTCTGTCTGCCGCAAGTGTGTCAACCGTTGCCCAACCAGGAAGACGGGCAGCGCTTCTGTTTTCCCCGGCAGCTATTCCCAGTTAAAGAGTCTCAATCTGAAGCTCTTTGCAGTTTCTCCCGTAGTGGAAATGGCACCAAAAGTAACTGTGGAAAACCAAAATGCAGTGTGTGTCCTATTCCAATGAAAGTAGCACTAGCTCCAAAAGTGGCTAAAAGTCATACGCTCATTTGCATATCGGTGATGTCGTAGCACATTCATTTGCATAAAGCATTGGGAATTAATTACAATGTAATATATTTGAATTTATGTCTTCTTTTTTTACCCGGTGGTCTCAATAAGTCGCTAAATTTGTCGCTAGCAGCTCTGAGGAAAAACGGAAAGCGTTCCAAATTTCCACAATTAAGTGTCCGGTATGAAAAGAAGAATACTCTGCAGGCTGTTTTACATTTCTTCCCCAACTAAACGAACCCTCGTATCACACCAGTGACTGCTTCCAGCTGTAGCGGAGCAACGATAAGACTTTGTTCTCGATAATCAGAACCGAATTTATACTTGACATGCACACACCGTCACACGCTGCGAGTTTACTGCTCCAAACTGTTTTATTGCTCAGCGGAAGTTTTTTTTTACAGCCCTTCAGAGAGCGAGGATTAATCTTAATCTGTGACAAACGCACATCTTTAATGGTGACTTCAGCTATTTATGTGCTATTGATTAAATACTAATGCCGTCTGTCTTTCCGTACCTCTCTGTTCTGTCTCTCTTCGTCTTCTGGCGGACTTCTTCGCTCTCCGCCGTTCATCTCATCTTCCCATTGTCTCTCTTTTCTCTCACTGACTTTTCATCTATTTTATCTCTATCCTGCCACTTCTGTCTTTCTCCTTCTTCTCTCATTATCCCTCTTTCCTTCCTTCTCTCTCTCTCTCTTTCCCTCCTCAGTGTGCCCAATCTGAACAGCGACCTGTTTGATCTTCAGCCGGCCTTCATCCCCGCTGTGCAGAGCAATCCTTCAATCTCCACCGCCAACAGTGCCTGGGGAGGTGTGCTGCACACACACACACACACACACCTGCAGGTGCACACATGCAAATAAGACTTACATGCACGCACACTGATCAATTTATGTGAGTGTTTTGCATTCTGGGGGTTTTCTCCCTCCGGCCAGTCGTCCACATCTCTGCCCATCCATCTGTCTTTTTATGTGAACCATCCATCCTCCCGTCACCATTCCCTCCTCTCCTTCAGAAACTAATGTTGCATGACCCAGCCGGTGTCTTGCATAGACGCACATTTAAACAAGTTTCCGTGGGCGTCGGCGTTTACGTTGTGAGCACTCGCGGTAGTTTTGTGATAATGAATCCTGTAACCAATGAGATCCGACCGACCCCGCTCCTCGTTTTCTTCTTTGTCAGTGTGGGAAAATTGTGGCTGCGGCAGAAATGCTGAGCAACATCATCAGCTTTCACATATTAGCTTTGCTGTACTGGATACTTGACGCGACTCTCGCACAAAGCTACAGACAGCAGCCGGTTAGCCTAGCTTAGCATAAAGAATGGAAACGAGGGGAAACGGTTAGCCTGAATTCACCGAGCAGCTCCTCAAAAGCCCACCAATTAACACCTTGCATCTGTGCTTGTTTCCCGTGAAGTGGAAAACAAGAATCTGCCATTTTACGAGGGTTTGTGTGCTAAACTATTTCCTGCCTCGAGGAAGTTAATGTTCCTGGCCAAGAAATAGTTTGGTACATTTATTCTGTAAAAGACAATATTCCGACTGAGCCGTTAACATGGCTGCTAAAAAGGAATATTCCACTAATATCCCCCATAACATGCAGCATTATATACTCTGATTAACATAAAACACACCCATGACGTACGTCCTACAGCTACGCCTTTTAAATACCGTATTTTCCGCACTATAAGGCGCACTTAAAAGCCTTTAATTTTCTCAAAAAACGACAGTGCGCCTTGTAATCCGGAGCGCCTTATATATGGATCAATTGGTTAATTGGTTGATCCATACTGGTTGTACACGGCGCTCTGTCAAAATGTTTCAGTACGACTGGTAAACTACAAAGCCGCACCGCGGTAAACACCGGTACTGTGCTTACTCCTAGTCCAACACCACTTGTGTGTATAAAGACCCCAAAATGGCACCTTTCAAGAGACACGCTTACGACGCTATTCTATTCTATGCGACCTTATAATCCGGTGCGCCCTATATATAAAAACAGTTCTAAAATAGGCCATTCATTGAAGGTGCGCCTTATAATCCGGTGCGCTTTATAGTGCGGAAAATACGGTACCTTGAATTCCCCTTCCTGTTCCAGATGTACGATGCAAAAAAAGGCTGGTTGTAAACAAGCAAATGTGTCACACAGAAAAACAATTGAGACATTCTGAATGTGCTGTAAACGTGTCAAAAGAATGTCTTAATCTGAAAATGCAGCATTCAGAAAAAGGCCTAATTTAAAAGGAATGTGCTGTTTACGTGATCCATATCAAAATGATTATGGTCATATTGACAGTGTGCCTGTAGACGTAGTCCGTCTTGTGTTTCCTGAAAGGTTCGTTGTAACGATAGATGTCATCCTTGTGAGTTTCGTCTCGTATTCTCGTTTCGTGGACTCCACAAAGACAACGGCTCTCTGAGGCTTCAAGCCTTTAATCCCCAAACAGGGATGTGGATGGAGACAAAAGGTGCATTGCCGGATTTTCTCGTGCACGGGCTTAGCTCTCCTCTGAAAGCCTGACATTCCTGACAGCCTCCTTGGTAATCCCAAGTTACCAAGCAACAACAATGGCAGCACTCCAGAGACCGTAACGTCCACGTTCTTCGTCTAATTGGATTAGTTTAGCGGGGAGGTGGTGGAAAGCCATGATTTCCTAAACAGGCTAAAATCACAATCTGATGTTTGTATCTGCAGCTCTTTTAAATCTGTTGTCAGAGAGTCCCGGACGGTTATCTGGTGCGGCTTAAACATTCACATCTAACTGCATCCCTCAGGATTGGAGAACCAGCAGCAGCAGACCAGCGCAGCCATGACTGTAGATTTCGATGCTGTGTTTGGGAATAAGGCCGCGCCCAGTAACAACGGCCCACAACCTGCAGCCGGTAAAGCCAGCTCTGAAGACTAAAAACCTTTTTGACTCTGCTCGGCTAGCACGAGCGTAGCATTGAACTAACCCTCTGACCTGGGTGGGTGTTGGTAGCTTTACTAGCTCTGTCGCGTAGCCTGTTGTTCGAGTCTAACACTGTAGTGACGGTAACCCTTAATCCCAGAGACGAGGGATCAGTTAACTTTAAATTCAGTTGGATTGTCAAGTAACTTGATAAAGGAAAATACATCGAAACAGGAGACAAAGATCAGAAAAGATCATTTGTAGGTTTTTATTAAGAGTTTAACTTTGCTTCTTCCGGACTGTGTGAGTGTATTTTGATCAGATATAAGTGACGACATAAGATAACGACCCCGCAACTGTGATCAGATTTTGATTTAGATATTATTATTTTATATAATCCGTCAGAGCCCCGCCCACTTTAGGGCCTTTTAAAGATCACACATTGAACTAAAAGTTAACTGATCCCAGCTCTTGATTTCCCTCCGTGACTCGTCTTTTCTTTGAGGGTTCCTACACAGATCTGCAAATTCTACAAATATGAGCAATGAAACAAATCTTTTCCAGTTTATAAACCGACAGGAAAGTTGGCTAAATGCTATTAATTCTTTTTATGTTGGAGTTCTCCTTAGTATCATCAGTCATAAAATGATTCTGAGTAAAAGCAAAGGCATAGTGTCCAGTTATTTCCTGTGAATCTTTTGGCTTACATCATTTAATCCATTGAATAGATAGCGTGGAGGAACCCTCTCTCCACTATTACAGCTGCTCTTGTTGTGGTTTCCTGCCTGTTACGGTAACCGCTTCAGACTGATGGCTCTTAAGCGTCGCAGGTCTGGGACTTTGGCTCCGAGCTGCGTTATTGGCTTACTTTCCTTTAACCGCTCAGCAACTGACACAATCAATCTCTGTACTCCTCAAACCCCATTCGGGTCCTGAGACGCTCCTGCAGAGGATATCACGTGAGCGGCTATATACCTGCAGCCGTCGTAGAAAGACCAGAACCAAAGGAAAGCCTTCTGAAGCTAATTCTAGTTATTAAACTTAACTATTAAAAGCACAGCTAAATACTCACTAGCACACAAAATGTGTATTAATCCACTATATTCTTAAACAATCCGTTATTTCCAAAGTGAGGTCTCACTCTGGTCCGTTTTTACAGGTTCAAACATATCTTCTTGTCTTCATCCAGCCGAGTGTAGTTGTGTTTTTTTGTCACAGCCCATCAATTAGCGCTACTGGAGATTTGCCAGGATTAATCCACACCAGCAGTCGCTGCACATGTCGTTCAAACTCATCTGTGTGACTTAATGGAAACAGCACTATCACACAGAGCGAGATCACCAAGTATACAGCTGGAAAACCTTTCTTAGAAAACAACAAATGGACTCTGAAGCGGTTTCGTTTATTTCCTGGCAGAAATAGTGATTTTCACGGTATTGGTTGTTTGCACAGCTGCATCGTTGCTTCTTCAAACATTTCCCAGATAAAGCTTTTGTTTTCCAAATGTTTTGCAAGACTTCAGTGCAGATTTCTCTGGCTTGCTCTAATCTTTAACCCCGTTGAACTCTGCTGCTCTGCTCTGAAGTAACAGTTGGAGGCTTGCGGCCGCAGTGTGCAGCCCAGTTCTGGCTTTGGACGGACTAACTTCCTTCTATAAATAGAGCTCTTGTTGAAGCTGCCACTACAAATACCGATGCACCATCTGGCAGCATCTCACAAAAATCCCTGTGTGTGTGTGTGTGCGCGCAGCTACTGTACTGCATGTTTCCGTCTGCACACCGTCCACATGTGTCATTTTATGTCCGTGTTTGTAAAAGTCTGTTCACAAGTCGTCTGTCACTTTGCTTCATCCCATCTGTCTGCTACTGCTCCTCTGTTTTGTTTTGTTGTCGTTCACACCGTTTGCACACTCCTCCCTCCCTTTATTTCCTCCCTCTCTCCCTCTCTCCCTCTCCTTTGCCTCATCGTCTCCCGATCACACTTCACAAAGCAAGAATCACCCAGGCAACTCTTTTCCATCTGCTCTCCTCTTCCTCTTTGCTCTCCCGCCCGCCTCCTTCCTCTGCAAAGTCTCCAATTTGTTTTCCCCCACTTTTATCTGACTGCACAAGGAGTTGGAAGCGTAGTTGCTTCTGTTTAATATTGGATTTTTACAAACATTTTAAAGGCAGCGCACAATGTGTGATGTCTTCATAATGTGTTCTCAATTTTCCATCATCCATATCTATTGCCGTTGCAGTTATTCCTCTAAGGGATGCCTCTTTGTTTCTGTGTAAGACTGCTGACATTTTTCATTTAATTTGAGCAAATTAATATCTCTGTTAATGCCTTTGCTGTATCTGTTATTTCACCATTTTAACGTGTGTTGTCTCTGCTTGTATTTATGCCATTTAATTTTGTTATATTGAACTATTTACTGTCTCAATCTTTGCTCGTGCTCAACCTTCTTCTCTGTTAACACATGAAAGAAAGACTAACTGAAGGTTATTGAATATATTGTTATCGGCAAACTAATCAAGTTTCAGTGCTTTTAAGCTAAAGGCACAACAGCAATCTTACACGGTCAGACCGAGGGAGTCGGTGAGAGTTGATGCCGTCTCATTTGCGTAAAAGCTGCAGATTAAATCCACAGAGATGCACATGTGATGATAAACGTCACTCGTTTATCATCTGTTATGCATAAAAGGAGGATTGTGTTAGAATTAGATAAGTGTGTTCTTACATTCTTCCTTATTGTACTACAAGGACTAACTAGCTCCACACTGCACAACAATTATGATCATTTATTTCTCGTTGACGAAGGCTAGTTATGTCTTTGAATAGTGCTGCTGACGTGCCGTTCTTTAGACGGAGACGAGACGACGAGAGAGAAGGGGAAATGGTGAGACAAAAACATGACCAAAAAAAAAAAAGCTGAGGCCAGCTTGACGGTGATTTGTAGCTCGTCTAGTGTCACTGACTTGTAGCTCGTTGCTCGTAGTGAACAAAGAGCTGCAGGAATGAGTCCTAAAACCCGCACTTCTGGTTCCCTCGTCTCCAAGTTCATGGATTGATGGTTAGTCTGAAATCAAAGTGGTGTTAATTTATTAACACTATCTTGCTGAACAAAAGTATCATAAACCAGAGTTTAGTTTCTGCAATAATCCAAAATACAATGGGGAAAATCTCATTGTCTTTCTGTCTAGGGAACCAGTGCGATGCACAAATACTTCATCTCAGCAGCACTCTGTAGAATAAGGGGGTGGAGCTTCAGTTGCCTCATAATGATTTACTGCTATAATTATTCCTCTAAAGGATGCAGCTTTACTTCCGTTTCCTGTGGAAGATTGCTGACGTTGTGTATTTCTCATAATGCTTTTGCTTTATCTGGAATTAAGATTTTGTGATTGGCGACTCGCCAAAGGTCATAAAATCAATAGCAAAACAAAAGTGAGAATACTCTTCTTCCTTCATATCATATCCGTCCCTAAACATTATGCAAGCGTTGCGGCTCCTTCTGTAAAGATGCTGTCATATCTATGACAGCCGTTACTTTAACCAATAGATGACCCAGCATGTCTGAACAGGGCTTTAAGATATTCCAACTAAATAGTTTGTAAGTAACAGATTTCTCCCTCCCAGCGGTTTGTAATTGAACCCTTCGACATGGATTTACTTCCTCGCTTCCCTTTGATCTTAAATTCTATTGGCTGTCAAACCCTCTGCTGAAACACCTAAGCTAACACTGATAGCATTATCCCCCACAGTTCAATACGGCGCTCGCTTCATCGCCTCCATCTATCTGCTCCGTGGTTCGTGTGTGATCTACCGGGAGAGCTCGTCTCTCTTCTTCTCTCCCTTTCATCTCCTCCTCCTCTCTTCCCCTCTCGGTTCAGTTTAATTCAGCGGGCTTTACTGACACGGTGGTTTTAAGAAACAGAACAAAAATCACCCGCATTGCCAAAGTGTTTTATCACAGTGACGACAACTTGAGGAGTCAAGAGAAGTAAAAAGACTGTGGTTGCTTCTTCATTTTCCTTCTTTAACTTCCCTCTTCTTCTCTGTCGCCGTGTGCTTCTCCTCCTCTCCCTCCTTTTTTTCTCATCTGCTAAGCTAGCAGGAAAAGTGTTTTCTGAATCTCTTGTGTCAGCACCGCTGTCAGACCTGCACACCGCTTCCTAACTAAATATTATTCCTCCCTTTTTCTTTTTTTTTTGTTCTCCCCACATCAGTTGCCTCTCTTTCTTTTCCTCCTCCTCTGTGTTTCACAGGGACGCTGTAGGTTTACAGACGTCGTCTTGCATTCACGTCTCGTTCTCGTTTTGTTTTTTTACAGCTTTGTCACCTTTCATTTCATTTCTGCCACTAAAGAGAGGAAACAATAATACATATAATTACCTAAAAAATCTACCGCTTATCATGTTGTGTTTCCCTTTTTTTTCCTCGTCTTTTCTACCACTCGCCATGTTTCTCTCCCACCAAACACACACACACACACACTTAATAAACACACACACACAGTCACAAGTTTCCACCAGCAGAGTGATACCGAGCTATTAGCTGGATGAGTGCTGACATGGGGAGTTGTTAACAGACACACACATCCGCAAACACCAACACAGGAAATTACTCATTTGTCATTTGCACCTACCGGCCATGGGCTGCAACTTTACACAGTCTCTCCAACACACAAACACACATGCATGCATGTTCAAAACTAATCACTGTTGGGCGTAGGAGTGTGTACATGACGGCCACGAACAGATAAATCAATCATCTCTAGAACAAGTGCTGCGAGCTACTGAGTCAGGGATTACGGGCCGGCTGCTGATGGAACGAGGCTGCAGCGTGACTTTAATAAAAGAGCGGAGTCTCGGTCGAGTGTATCTGCTTTAAACGGGAAGCTCTGCCCGTGTAGGTAAACGCTGAAAATAGAGCAGGACGAATGCATTAACGGCAATGCTCGCAGTGAGATTTGATCGTTCGCACAGCTCAGCAATATTCTCAGATCAAAACCGTCCGGCGCTGCTTTCGTTAATGCGGTCGAATCGCGAGTGTAAAGTTTTGGGGGGGGAATTAGGCAGAAAGTTGAGTCGGCTCTCATTTAGATTCAGGACTTTTAATGCGTTTGAAATCGGTTGCTTCTGTTCTTTAACTCTCTTCACCTCGAGCGTGAGTTCCCCCCCTCACTGCTTCTTCACATTTTTCTGGCCACAGTTTGCAATTTGGTGAAACGGTAAAGAAACGGTACAGCGTGTATGCCATTTACAATTGCAGACTTTCTTTAAACAATGGGTCCTTGGGATTAAAGGGCCGGTGTGTAGGATTTAGTTGTGCCTACTGTAGAGGTGAGGTTGCAGATTGCAACCAACCAAATAGCTCTCTGCTCAAGCGTGTAGAGAACTAGGGTGGCCTTCAGGTAACGCAATAGGGCCTCTCCAGAGCCAGTGGTTGGTTTGTCCATTCTGGGCTACTGTAGAAACACGGCGGACTCTGTGAAGAGAACCCAGTCCCTGTAGATAAACACGCCTCATTCTACGCTAACGAAAACACAACAGTTATTAGTTTCAGGTGATTACACACTCATGAAAACATAGTTATCAATACTAAATTCCCTTTCTGCCTACACACCGAGCTAAGCATGTTACGTTAGCCACGGAGTGTTAAGTTCTCCAAATCTAATCGAGCGCAGGACTTTTATTGCAGATAAACACAATGTTAAATGCGTTTCTTAGTTTTATTGTGTTTTTAGGTTTATGAAAGACCTCCAGTGGAGACATTCAAAGCTTGACAGGAGAGCCGATTGTGCAATCACTGTTTTAATGCAAAGGGGGTTTACCGACTAATCTGACATACGTTTCTACTTTTACTTTCCTCTGTGTGTCTGTGTGGTGTGCTAACCCCTGCTCTGTCCATATGATGTTGTTACCAGCCAATCTTCTCTTAAATGTATCATAAATGTTATTTACATGCGTGAGTCTGCTTCTCCTTCAGGTTTCGATGCTCTAGGAGACCTGTTGAAGCCTACGATGCCCGCACACAACGCTCCTCTTCCTCCCCCTCAAATGGCCATCCATCACGGAGGAAAGCTGCTAGCCAACGACCTCGACTCCTCTCTGGCCAACCTCGTGGGCAGTGAGTGTCCAGATGCATGTGCACGCGTAGCTGAATGTGTCGACATAAACGGTTGAACTTTTATGTAATTGGACACTGACATCATATTTCTTATGCATTCTGTCCTATTGACTGTGCATGCAGATACAAGGACGCACACCGTTATATAAAGACACACAGAATACTAAAACACCGGTCGCTTTCACATGTTTTTTTTAAAGAAAACAAAACCTCTCTTCATGTAGAATTTCAAACAAACACGTGAATGTTGATAACTAGTGAAAAGATTGATGTCGGGGAACAAAGATGAAGGGAAGTCGGAGAGAGAGAGAGATAAACATTTCCTCTCTTTTAACTGTGATCGCTCATTTTCTCTCCGTTTCCTCAGATCTGCAGTTCGGCGGGACCCCGGCCAAGAAGTAAGTGTCTTTGAGTTGTGATGATACCGTTTCAATGTTGTGCCTGTAGTCCAGGCTGGAGGATTTATGCACTGACAAAACAAATGCGCCTCACTGTTGTACTTAACTCAACTGTTGCCAGCATCCCTACCTTCAGTCTGCCAACACATAAACTTCCACTACTAAAAGTCAAGTTTAATTTATTATTAAGTATTCAGTCGCTTTTAACTCCTCGGGTTTGCGATGAAGTGCTTCTGTAGAATGTTAAAGGCAAGAGACTGCAAGTACGGCAGAAACATGAATAGGAGTCTTTGTGCAGCAGAGTTGTTGCTCTTTAAAAACCACGATGCGCCTCAGAGGGGGGAAATAAAGAATAAGAATAATCTCCAAGTAAATCTTCAGCATTTTTATCTTCCAAGACGTGAGTTTTCTGCTGTTTTTGAACCGGCCCTGAGGTCGAGCGGGTTAGGATGACGCTGTGTTTGTTTGGTTGCGCTGTTCGTCCCTCTTCAGGCCAGATATGCAGTGGAACCAGAGCGGAGAGAAGAAGCTGACGGGAGGCCATAACTGGCAGAATAAGACCATGTCGACCACACAGTGGGGCCCGGCGCCCATGGCCCCACAGCCCATGCCTGTACAACACGTGGTAAGGAGACAGAAACTCACACTGAACACGAAGACGCACGAAAAACAAAAGACTCGTTTGAGTCGTGTGGTGCGGTAAAACCTGAGAGTTTGCCCTAAAAGAATCCATCAAGGTGTCTGAAAGTTTATTACAACTTGGATCTTATTTTGATGAATAAAGCCAAAACTACTAAAAATAAGAGCCAAGTTGTAATAGACCAGAAGTATCCTTAATGAGAATCAATCAAGGTGTCTGTAAATCCCGGAAACGTCTCGAAAAGTCAAATAGCTTCAAGTGTTTAATTAATTCTTTAATATGTTCTGACTTGTTTTGTATTAAAGGAATAGTTTGTGGGAAATACACGTATTTCTTGACGAGTGTTGGATAAGAAGATCAGTAACTCTCGTGTCGGTCCATAAAACATGGCGCTACAGCCAACAGCCTGTTAGCTTAGCACAAACACTTGAAACAGATGGAAACAACTAGCCTGGCTCTGTAAATCCAGCTACCAGCTCACTAATTAACACGTCACGTCTTGTGTGTTTAACCCGTACAAACAATTCATGATTTTTCAGGGGGTTACATTATTTGCCGGACTGTTTCCTGGCTTCACTTAGCTTAGCATAGCTTAGCATGCAGACTTTAAACAGTTTGAAACGGCTAGCTTGGATCCGTCCAATGCTAACAAAATCTGCCTACCAGACATGAGAGTGATATCAATGTTCTCGTCTAACACTCAACAGAAAGAAAACGTCACAAAAATACAACTTTGCCTGCGAGAAATCAGTGTGGCTGCACAGAACGAGCTGTTTTTAAGTTTTGGAAGTGTTGGTTAACCTGAAAAATACTTGCAGACACCTCGCTATTCAAATACAGGATCTAAGATCTGTGTGCATGGGAATGTTTTGCACTTCTATGTTCCGTATATAGATGGAAGTGTTGGTCATGTGAGTGCATTGTGTTGGTGCAGTATATAGCTGCCTGTGCATGCTGTGTGTGTGTGTGTGTGTGTGTGTGTGTGTGCGTGCTGATCTTGGCAGCTCCTGATTGGCCTCCTGATCTCCGGACAGCCGTTTCTGGCTGACGAGGACAAACTGTCACTAACCCTCCGCTTCCTCTCTTTCTCCCTTTCCTCCCCCTCCATATATCTATTTATTTTTCTCTCTCTCTCTCCTTTCCTTCCTTCTTCCCTCCTCACCCCTGCTGTCATTCCTTCTCTCCTTCCCGTGCCGCTCCTCCTCTTCATGCATTCTGTTTTGTTTTTTTGCACCGTCATCCGCTCGTCTTCCTTCCCCTCTTCGTCCGTTTTATCACGTCTCTGTTTTGCGTTGTCATCTGCTCGTCCTGTTTTCGACCGCACTGCCTTTGACATCTGCCCGGCCGTATTCTGACCCCTCATACTTTAAAAAACAAAAATGTGCTTAACTTGCTTCTGTTGGTCTTCCATCTTTGCCTACGTTGTGGTTTCTTTCTTTTCCCTTCCACGCTCCTCTGTTCTTCTCATTTACCTTCTCTTGGTACCTTTTTCTTTGCTTCCCTCTTTCATCATCTCCTCATTTTCTTGGCTTTTCTCCCCCCCCCTCACGTTGTCACGTTCTCTCATCCTCTCCCCTCTCCCGTCCCTCTCCATCTTTCTCTCCGTCTGTCTTTTGTCTCTTTTCCTTGTTGCGTCCTGATGCAGAATGGAATGTTCTATACTAGTTATGTAAGTACTTATCCCTGTTTAGTAAAAACGTCTCAATGACTTCTCAGTGACTCCTGTAATGTGCTTTCAACCCTCTCGCTGTCTCCCACTTTCCTCTGTCTCCTCTTTCTTTCTTGTGTTCTTTGGAGAGACGTATTAACCCTCTCACCTCTGTGCTACAGGCTAATGATCTGTGCTAGTTATGTAAGCACCAACATATAAACTGTGATACCAGGAAGTCAGAGGACGGTGCTACTTTTGTCCTCCTGTTACTTTCCTTTTGATATCGGGTCTAGCCTTGTTTGTCTCTTGTACATCTTCCTGATGCCATGTTGTTGTTTTTTTTAACCAAAAGTGACACGAGAGGGTGAAGCTAAGTACAACCGACCCCTGAATAAGACTATTAACTTTCATGAAGTGAAAACACACTGTGAAAGAGTTAAAGTTTCACTTCTAAAACACAGACAACTCCCAGACTGGCCAATGCCGTGGTAGCGACCTGTCAATCACCGTGTAGCCCTGCCCTAAAGCATCCCCTGCTTTATGGTCTGTGTGACTCTAAATGGACCATAATGTACTAAATGAACATCATGCTGTATTGAAGAAGACTTGAAACTAGAGATTGAGACCATAAACTCATGTTTACAATGTTTACTGAGGTAATAAATCAAGAGAGAAGTAGAGTCATTTTCTCATAGACTTCTATACAACCAGAGGAGTCGCCCCCTGGTGGACAGCAGAGAGAATGCAGCTTTAAAGTACTTCTGCATTAGCTTCATTTTTCAGACCCGGACGTTGATTCTAATACCAAGAATTGCCTGTGAATCCTGATATATCTTATCACTCCAAAACAAACTAAGATGTATTTTCCCATCTTATATGGTACAAGAGTTATGTGGTACTGCTGACAACATTGTGTTGTCAGCAGTGAACTGAAGGGGAGAATATTAATAGAACTGCTCAATAGTGTCACGGAGAAATAAAACTCATTGTCTCTGTGAATATACACGCCTCAAAAACAGCAACTATATCCTCCAAAAGCCGTAACATGATAAATAAGTCATGTGGTGATATATATAAGACATCGCAGGTAGCGGGGAAGCGAATAAGTAGGGTGTCATGCATGATAAGTGAAACTCCCACATCTGAGGTTCTCGCCAGGAGGGCAAAGTTGCAACGGTCTGCGATCTCTGAATACTTGAAAATGTCAGCCAGAAATCCTGCAAAGCCTTTTTATTTTAACCTTCACTTGAACAAGCAGAGTTCTGACTTTGCAGAGAGAGTAAAAGAAAGAAGAGAGAGGGAGGCGGGAAAGGGAACAGCAGAAGTTCACCTCTGAGAAGTCTGGATTAAGGATGCAATGAAAAGATTTAAATAGAAAGCGAACACACAGGTAGGAAAGGAGGGAGGACCTGCTGGAGGGAAAGGAGAGAGGGTGAGCGTAAAAAGACAGATTCAAGACAAACTGTAAAGCATTCTGCGTCAAGGGCCAACAGATAGACATAAATACAGATGGAGACGCTGCAGCGCTGCATGAACAGCGGCTCGTCTGCTCGGGTTTCTCTCTCGTACATCTTCTTGTCACGCTTAAATAAATAAAATAACGTGTCATTTGGCGCAAGGAACGGTGAGAGCCGTCCGACTCGGACAGATTGTTTGTGCTTCAGGTGCAGATCAAAGTAAAGTCCGTTAAATCTTTCATCGCGGTAGCTGTCTCTACATCCACGGCTACACTGCAAACAGTAGCTGCTAATAACTAATTCGTCATGCTTTAAATTGTGGCCGTTTGCCTAAATGTAAACAAATATAAGCTAAATAATGACATATTCTGTACCGATTATTGAGCTTGTTTTTATTAAAAGACACTTAAGTCATCTAGAATACAGTAAGCTACATTTATACTGCGATGTTTAAACATTGATTTAAACTTCTGTAACCAACTGAACTGATACATGACAGTTTTTGACCGTAATTAAAAAGGACAGAAAATGTTTAATTAATTACTGTTTTGCACACTGTGTGTCAGAAGTCAGGTTGAGCTCAAAGGTTTATAAAATACTGTAAGACCAGAATGTGCTATTTGTTAACAGCATCGACTAAGTAGCACTTAAAGAAGAACGCTGGTGTAGTTTAATTATTCCATAATGTAATCCATCATTTTAGGTGAGACTGTGAAGCTAATGCACGTGCAGCTGCAGACTGGAAGCACGTTTAACACCTCTGTAATGATTGAGGCGTTATGAAGTCATGTTAGGAAAGAAATGCCTCAGTTGTCCCGTTTACAATGATGGATTGGGGTCTGTGAAGGCAGCAGCGTGTTTCTGCAAGCTGTTGTTTAATGCGTTTTATTTACAAACGGTGTGAGGCCGCGACTTCCTGGTGAGCAGGACGACCCTGTGGATTTGATGTGTGGAGCGGAGGGTTGGGGCTTAAACGCTGTCCCATCGAGCCGCCCCCTTTTTAAAGCGGCGGTAATGATCGCTCCCAGCGGGGTTCCCCTAAGTACCTCTGCTGCGCGCTGTATTGTCGCGCTCCTGATGTGCACACTTTGTCAGCGTTACGTGTGTTTTCTCCTCGCGCGCACGTTACGCCGTGCGTGTCGTGTTCAGACGTGTCTATTAGAGACAGATGAGACACTTTGTCTGAGCTAAAATTGGCTAAGTCTTCTGATGTTAAGTCCTTTTTTTATGCTTATAGCAACCGCAGCAGCTTTCAGCGTATGCATGCTATGAAATGTGTGGTTTTTTTCTGCCACCTCTGCTTTAAGTTGACTCCTGCTCTCTGCTTTTCCATCCAGGCTCCAGCTCCCATGGCTTTTCCCATGACCACACCGCAAGTGCCTGTGTATGGAATGGTGAGTTCAATGTGCAAACAGTCAAAACATGCAGAAATAAGGCTGCAACTGAGTGTTTTTATTATTACTAAATGTGTAGAAAATAGCAACCAAATCAGATTCTCAGAGCCGAATGTGACATCTTTTTAGCTCAACATTTCCTTTGTCTTCTCTTCCTTCTCCTCCGTTTCCATCCCCGTTTCTCTGACTCTTGTTTTTTGTGTCCCGTCTCCCTCCCTCCCTCCCCCCTCCTGTCTCTCAAGGTCCCTCCCCACATGGGTCAGATGGGCGGGGTACCACTGATGGCTCCTCAGGCGATGATGTACAACCAGCCTGTTCTCAGACCCACCAACCCCTTCGCACCGATGCCCGGAGCCCAGGTCAGCTATCCAGTACTTGTGCATTCATACGCACAGAACGACACCTTTGCAACTGAAAAGGTGTTTAACAGTGAACTGTAATAACAACCTGTTCATGTAACATGTCTCTTCTTTTTGTGTCCTTATACGAGCTAACTTATGAACACCCGGGGTTCGTTCTCTTATCAGGTCATGTTGGCTAATTCATGCAATAATACGACTTTCCAAGGACCTGTTTTTATTAATAATGCAATGTGGCATAACGCCAAGACAGAACTGGTGATGAGGATCAAAGGATCAAAATAAACTCTTTTCTCTATTTTCTCCACTCTGTTTCTGTCTATTCAGATGCAGTTTATGTAATCCAGTCAGGGGGAAGCAGAGTGCCAAACAAACAAACAGCAGAAGAAAACACACGAGAGGAGCGATCAGATGGACGGAGGAATGATTTGATCGAGATAAAACGACCGAGAGACAGACAGACGACAAGATAACCAACCGACACCAAAAAAAACACGTTGGAAAGAGGAGGAGGAGGAGGAGGAGGAGGAGGAGATGAGCGAGCAGAGGATGGAGGGATGGTGGTGGGAAGATGTCATCCCGGCTGGTTGTTGTCTGAAACAACTCCGTACGTGTGTGTGTGTGTGTGTAGCCTCTTTCTGTTACACTGTCTAATTTGTGTTTTAAATCATATCGATGGAGTGATGCGTCAGGAGAGGGAATAAGGGTGAGAGAGAAAGATGGGAGGAGGAGGAGGAGGAGGAGGAGGAAGAGAGGAGGAGGAAATCCTCCCTCTGTGAGAGTCTCTGCTGCAGAATTAGCTTTATTTCATACTGGTGCTACTTTTGTCCCCTCCGGGTTACCGTCCGCCTGCAACGGCAACTTGGGAACCCTCTGGAGGGGACAAGTGTTGTGTGTGTGTGTGTGTGTGTGTGTGTGCGTGTGTGTTTGTGCGGCAGTTGTTTCAGACAATACCTTCACAACCCACCTCCCCTCCATCCCCCTTCGTTCGCTGTCCGCGTCCACAAACCAATAAGCGAGAGATTTACAGGCAGATCTCCTCGAGTGTGTTTCCCGTAGTTTTCCTCTCTGTCGGGGAGATCTTTGTATTTTTTGGCCTGTTTTCTTCTGCAGCCTCTCCTGAATGTTGTACAGCAACTTGTTGAACCATTTGTTAATAATAGCATAATGTTCTTATGGGTTTTTAAGCTTCAGTCTTTGTTTACCCATGCTGCGTTGATTTCTTCATCTAAAGCTACAGATACACACAGAGACATGAGGAGGATTAGCGGTGAAACGACGCGCTCGCGCTGTGAAGAGGCATCTAAATTGTCTGCGAACCAAAAAGTCCTAAAGCCTGGTCACACCAGAGAGCGGTGAAGCCAACTTCATCCTTTCATCTTCAAGAAACGTGGTTTTATAAGCGACGACTCGCAGGACCGCTGTAGCTGGAGAGCTAATTGCTAACACGCTAGCGCTAGTTCGCCGAAATTTCTCCATTTTTATTTGTCTGAAAGTTATGAAAGAGATGAGAAACGACTCGCACTGAGCTAGCTAGTGTTCAGTCTGCCGGGTAGCGAGGACCTTTAAGTGTCTGCAAGCGCACACGATGGAGGACAATTGATTCAGCACTTAACACAACTGAGACGAATACTCGTGTTTTGTACCCCACGATCCACTAAAACATAGTTTATTTGAAAACTGGTTATACCTTTTAAAACTAAACGCAAGGTGTTCGTCAGTGCGCATTAGCTGCTATTTATTCTGAAAACAAATTTCTACGAATGTCTTTGTGGTCTGTGAATAACTTAATGAGCTACAACAACAAACCCGAGCTGGTCGACAGCGATACATCGGTGTTTAAAGCGGGCGTTGAGGCATCGATGAGGTTTTTTTATTAGGTGATAATGAGCGGGACAGAACACGACAAACGTTCGCAGCCGACAAGCAAATCCTTCATTTTCCCGCCAAAAGTCGAGATTTTGGTTCAACAGATTTCGCCGTTTAAAGTGCTGGTGTGACCGGGCATTACACATTTATCTTGACACAGTTTTGGCTGCCATTACTCTCCATACAGGGTTTGAACTGAGTATTTATTGTTAGCGTTAGCTACCTGTTAGCACCCGGTTAACCTGTGTGTATCTGTCCCTCTCGTCCTCATCAGCTCAGACGTCACAGGCTTCTAAATTAAGAGTTTAATATATATTAGGTACACCCTATTGGCAGATCCACACACTGTGCCGGTGATTGAAGACAGCAGCACTGAGTGAGTGATTAAATGTTATTGATTTGAATTAAATTGCACTGAATCAAAGCGAGTGGCTTTTAAGTGCGACACTGAACTTTTGGCTCCACCCCCTCCGCTCCGAGGCTCCAGGGAACTAAAATTTTGGGGGATAAAATTTGAGGTTGTGTATGATTCCTCAGCCAAAGCGTGCGTCACCATGAGTTTGACTGTTGGTTTACGTGTCCACGTGCGCGCTTACACATTTTATGCGTTTGGTTTTTTTTTCTCCATTGAGGGCTATTTTCTGAGGGTCGAATTGTGTCAAATTTCCGGCCAAATTTGAGCCGGCGAATTTGACACAAATGTTGCTTTTTTTGTTTTGGTTTCAAATCAAAAACAAAATTTGTTTTTGTTGCAAAATGCACATGCAAATATTTTGCACTGAAGTGACTATCCTGCCGCAAGTAGAGCTGCTGCCGGTGTGAAAACGTTGAGGAGATTCGGAAGTTTGTAGAAATCGTTTTGAGGGTTTTACAATAACGAGTTTGTTCTAATCTACCAGCCACTTTTGGCGGGCGACTAAAAAAAAAAACGAATATATACTAGTTTTTTCCTGCCATTCTAACAGCGAACTTGAAACCTTTTTGTAGTCCCATCGCCATCCCAAGTCCAGTGTCCAAGCTCATCACGCACATCAGATTTATAGAATCTCGTTAACTCTTGTCTAGTTGCTCTATCTCTAGAATGCTTCTTTAGCTTGCTTCGTCACTGTTCGGTGTGTGTAGATATGTAAAGAAAAGAAAATAGTACTAATACCCAGTTTCTGTCTAGATCGTCCGCTCCCGCCCATCGCTGTTGGATAGATATTGCTCTTTAGACGCTTCTTGTCTTGTGTTAGCTTAGCCTCTCCTCATAGTATCCTCCTTTTTATAGAAGAGCTCCCACAGTAGACTTCCCACCTTCGTCCTCTCCTCTGCCAGTGTCTAGTGACTATAGCTCTAGTGTCTCTCTCGGTGTCTCTGTCTTTTAGCTGTAGACGAAACCTCTCGAGAGGCTCTCGGGGGGCTTTGTGGTTCGCTTTGAGCGCGCTCTCTTTTCTTCTCGCTGTTAGCATCGCTCCCGTGTCTGGTTAGATAGGGTCCTTGTCTTTTCCTTTTGTTTTTTCTTCGTCCCCCCCCCATCGTCTCGACAACATCGGCCATCTTCGCTTCTTCACGTTACGATGTCGGCAGCCGACACACTTGTCTCTGAACCCAGACGGCCAATCAGAATGCTTGGATATCCAGGTCTTTTTTGTGACAAACGGGAGAGTCAAGTACAGCGTTTGTCGTGCAGCCAGATTAGGAAATGTTAGTCTGCTCAACTAGCCACGTATAAAGTATATTGGGACGAATAAAAGTTCATTTCAAAGCCCCGATAATAAGAGAACATGTAGGTTTTCTTTTGTTTTTGAGTCCGGACAAAACGCCATCAAAGAACTTGAACATTAAAGTTGTTTTCTGGTGTTTGTCCCTGAATCTGAATCAACATGAAGTCCCATCTGGCCTCCGACTCGCACTCTTTCCTTAATGTCCGTCTGCGCTCTGGCACCAGCCGCGAGCTCTAATCGCGGCTCTTTATTTCTCCCCGGAGCAGCCGTGTCACCGCCTCTGATCTGGCGGCGATGAATCGGCACACGGCAGAAAGAGAGAGCCGCTACCGTCCGTGGCGCCGACGGTCACATATTTAGCTTTTCTTTCCGTTTTTCCTAAACCTCACGTCGACCTGCATGGAATCCCGTCCTGCCTGTTGCGATGAGATTGTCGTTGTCCGTGCGTCTCAAGTGGTTTCAAAATGGTCGAGACCTCTGTGGTTCCTTTGAGTCTCCTAAATGTTCCTGGCTCCTCTCCTTGATGTAGCTGGCGGTAATCATCACAGCTTTATCATGTCGGGTCATTTGTTTTTACGCTGTTCATCCAGCAGGGAGGGGGTGTTGGCCGAGCATGCGGGCTCTATTTTTCCGGCAACTCCCTTCCTCAAAGATTCAGACACTTTCTCACATTTGCAGCTGGGACTTTCCCACCAAAACCACCGTTTCTGTTTTTAATCATTTGCTGTACACACGTGGTCCCGTGTGGGATCAGACCAGGCCCAACCTCGTGGCGAAGCTGCTACCACCTCTCTGCATTGTTGTAGCATGAATCCAGGTGGAGAAGGATGAACGTTGATGTCATGGTAAGAATGTCCGTCCTCTGCTGAAGGCCCGAGTGTATCAATCGTTCAGATGGCGAGCCGTCTCGCTCTTTTCTGGGGTCGGTTGAGTGCATGGTTGTATCGTTGTTTGTTGTCCCCAAAAAGAAGCATGATGTGACGGTGACGGTGGACGGATCTCGCTTTCCCGACCAGTCAGTCCTCGTCCGCGACGGGGACTGAATCCGACCGATGTTTGTTTCACGCTGCCGATAAACGAGCCACTGTAGCAACAAAAAAAACCGGAGCGCCCAACGTCTTTTTGTGTTACTTGTCCCCAAAGATGTCACACTCGCAGCACAGATTCGTCCTCGGTTGACGGTCGCTGTTCGCTTCATTAAAGGAAAAGGAAGAGAGAGAAGCTTTTTTTAAACGGATACGCCCCCCCCCCCCCCCTCATTCTGTCCAGTGCGTCGGTGTGTCGAGTCAAAGATCTCTTGTGCACGTTCTGGTTTTTCTACATCTGTGTTTTTTGGTAAGAACCCTCGGATTGCTGCCTCACTATTCTGTATATAAAGAAACGCACCACACTCACAACACGGAGCTTAAAACACATACTCTCATAACCTGCAACCTGCGTTATTCTTTCATTTATCTCCCTGAGCGTTGATGTTATTACAGCCGTATATACACAGGTGTGATTGCTCCTCGGTGGGGGCGGGCTGCAGACCTCCCTGTACATCAGGACCAGCCATGAATTCTCAATGATGCCAAATGTTTTGTTTTTGAGCAGAGTAAATCTTTTGATCTCTCTCTTCTGTCTCCCCCCTCCCCCATCTCTTTGTACATTTTCTTTCTATTTATTTAAAGCAGAATATATGGATTGTATCGAGCATGGAAAGGCAAACAAAAATGTTACAAAAAAAACCCACAGGCTTTTATTTTACAGCAGTATATTTGTTTATTCTAGGGATCTGTTTTCTCTCTCCTGTTTTTGGAAGAAATAAAAAGTCATTTTCCATTCCTAAGATGTCGTCTGTTGTCGTGTTTTAGGGAACTTGCTGAAGGAAGTGAAGTCTTTTCCTTAAACCGCCAACGTCTCCAAACCTTTAAGAGTCTCCGGTGATAAACATCCACGGCTTTGAAAGGTCAAAGCGTGTTTCTTCTTATTTTTAATTGCAGCGCCAGAAGGCCTGAGTGTTTTTATTTCTGTTGTTTATTCCGCCTCTTCATCAGTTTTATATTTTACTACAAAACGAGTTTTGAATTTTACACCGACTTGTTTTAACCTCGTCTGTCCCTTTAACAACAGTGCACTGCTTCACATTCATACAACGAGCACATAACCGCTATTACCCGGGTTACAAATGCCTTGCTCAAGGGCACGTTGATGGTCCTTACTGCAGGAGGAGAGCGTGTTATAAATGCACTTTTCACATCTGTAGTTTTCCCATCAAACGCGGGTCTTTAATCAGAGAATTTAGTCACGAAATAAATCAATTAAAACTTTATTATCCAGGAAAAATCCATTTTTTCCATTAAAGGAGCCGCTCGCACACAAATACCACAGCGATCGATTAAAACATTAACAGACATGATGATAAAACACCTCCAAACAATAACTGCATGAACTGTACTCATGGAATTGGGACAGCAAAGGTCTAAAGTTAGAAATAATGTGTGAAAATACATCTTTTTTTGTCATAGAAGTGACATTTTTAATGTGAATCAACCAAAATATGTTGAATTTTACATATTTGAGGGTTTGCAGGTTTGTAAAAAGCACAAAAAATCTAAACAAATAAAGGCAGTTATCATAAATATTGGTCACTGGTTAATAACACCGGTGTGTTATTAAATTTAGCTGTTAAATAATGACATAAATAAGTGTTTTTCCAAACTTGCACCGACTTATTAAGAGTATTTCTTACACTAGTGGACAGGAATCATATTTATATCGCTTATATAACGTAACTGAGTGTGTTTATCACGAGTGAAGGCCAACATGTAGCAGCGAAGTGTTTTTTAAAGCTGGTTCTAGTCTTGTACTGAATATCATCATCTCAGGCACGGAGACGAATCGTCATGCAGCGACTGCAGGACGGTCGACCATCAGTGATTCACTCGAGACCAAACGCTGCTGTTCGTCAGGCTCTGTACGTTATGAGATGTATATCCCACTGAGAAGCGTTTAATCAGAAACACAAACAGGATCACATGCGTTACCTCTGGTGTCTGTGATGTACACAAACAGTTCAGTTCAATTCACAGCTCAGTGGGAGGAGGTGGGTTATTCTGATCCTCACCGTGGGAGAGCTGCAGTCGTTCCTCTAACAAAACCAGACCAACGTGTCGCTACACGCGGGGAAATACAGGTGTTTGTGTATAAAGGTGTATACGAAAACAGTCATTACACGCTGGCATGTTTTCCCACCGGTACAGAGAATGTAGCTTTACAGAGGCACGTTCTGTCCTCAGGGTCTAAATAATTCATTATAATTCATAATTCATCTATTTTGCATCAAGAAACGACCGTCATTCATCACAAACTTTGTGAATATCTGTGATTTCCCGTCTAAAAACCGAAGGGAAACAATAAGTCTTATTTATATTTGCATAAACTTAACTATCCCCTCCCCCCCCCCCCCCCCCCCCCCCCCAACAACAACAACAATACATAAGAATGAAATAAGATAACAGAAGCAAAACAAAAACATGAATAGTATGCAAGTCTGTGCATGGCAGAAGACTCCGCCTCTGACTGCATCAACCAGCAATGTTGACGTCTCTTACTTTTTCTAATGTCACTTAAAGAAAAGTCATCAAATCGACACAAGTGTGAGAAATGTTCCAGTGTAGTAAGTACGTCAGGACATCCTTTGCTCCATTTGAAGGATATCTGAGTTTAGAGAAGAGACATTTCCTGTTAAATCATAATCGTCTCTGCTCCAAACCAGCTCCTTTATAAACTGTTTTGGTGCGGAGGACTTGACCGGTCTGCACAGAAGCCTCTGACCTCAACCCATCCGAGGATACAGTTACAGCGACATCACTGCCCTTTGTTTAGAGGGAGATGTCCAACAATGAGTGAATATTTGTTCCATCTTTGTATCTAATCAGAGCAACGTATTCTAGCTCTCCTTACTTCAACTTTTCCCTAGAAATACTCCCTAGATCTCAGTTTAGCAGGTGGACTAAGTGAGGAAACGGGCCCATGACTCGTCCTCTGGCTGCAGGGGATCCAGTCCAGAAGCGGTCAGTGCTGCTGTGGTGACAGCCGACGCTCACCGGGAGGAATGTCAACCCCCACCGGCAGACAAGTTGTGACAGCTGTAAATTGAGAGAGGGAGGAGAGGAGGGAGCTGCTATTTTTATCTTTCATTCAGAGAGAGAGAGAGAGAGAGAGAAGACGATCACCCTCTTTCTGGACCTTTCCTCTCCGCCTGGCCCGGAGAAACTTCTGGAGGTTTCGACCGCAGCAAAAAGAGGAAACCCGGCGGGTCGGAGGAAGAGATCAGAACAGACACGAGAAGAAGGACATCATCACACAAGCCAACATGGCTCTGCTCTGCTACAACAAAGGCTGTGGACTGAAGTTTGACGCTAAAAAGAACAAGGAGGGTAAGATGTGTTCGTGTCTGCGTCTCCATTTCCCTTAAAAGTGACTTTAAGTACAGGCAATCTGTCCAGACCATCAACAGTATCTCAGTGAGATTGGGTTTCTCTGCTTTTATCCTGAAACCATGTTCTTGTGACCACGTTTATTAGCCTTTGTCAGTCTAGATATACAGATTAATGTAAAGTTTTGGGTCTAAATTTGACAAATCCTTTACAAAAAGACCAAATACACAAGAGAGCAGGGATCAATGGGAGGGTTTTAAACCTTTACGCAACAGATGGAAATAAAACCAGATTTATGGCCTTGATAGAATAAACAGAATAGACAAAGTTCAAAGTGTCCTGATTGTCTCCGACGCTGTGAGTGTGAGAGATGTGCATGAAAGGACACGTGTCTCTGGAAGCAGGAGAGCCGCTATCTTTCTAGCAACCGACTTCCTTTTATGGGACGCTCGCTCTCAACTCTAGTGACCCGGCTGAGCAGCTGGTGTGTGACTGTGTGTGTGTGTGTGTGTGTGTGTCTAAATAAAGACTGACTCTGTCTTTTTTCCCTCTGAAAGCCTCCTGCGTCTTCCATCCAGGTGTCCCCATCTTCCATGATGCCCTGAAGGTAAAACTAATACAAAAGTAAACAAATAAACAACACTTTCATTTAGCTTGAGGGGGTGAAATAAATAACAATTAATTAATAATGATAATAATGATGTGTGTGTGTGTGTGTGTGTGTGTGTGTGTGTGTGTGTGTGTGTGTGTGTGTGTGTGTGTGTGTGTGTGTGTGTGTGTGTGTGTGTGTGTGTGTGTGTGTGTGTGTGTGTGTGTGTCCTCCAGGGTTGGTCCTGCTGCAGGAAAAGGACGACGGACTTCTCAGAGTTTCTCTCCATTAAGGTAAAAAACCAGCTCGGGGTCAAACACTGTACTGTTTGGTTATTATTATTATTATTATTATAATTTTGAGGTACTTAACTTGATTCTGTTCATTTTCTGCTACTTAACACTTCCACTCGTCTACAGTCGGAGGATGAACGTTGCTCCTGTTACTCCGCTATATTTATTTGACACCTTTAGTTCCTGAGATTAATTATACAAAATGTTATTAGCGGTTTAAAAATACTCTTAAATCAACAGACTAGCAGCAGTTTATAGCTCAATCTCTACGTGCTGCAACATTAAAGTGCCGTTCTCATTAATGGAGCGATGAATTTGTGCCAAAACACATTCCAACGTTAATCTGAAATGATGTATTTAAATCCCCTTCTAGGCTGTTTACATAGCAACTCATTAGGAAGGTATTTTTTAATGGCTGACTAATATAAAAATCAGTTTCAGTGTTCATATGATGATGTGTCAACACCTGGACAGATGTTAGTGCAGCTACATTGTGAGGTACCGTGTGCTGCAGTAGCTCCAGTCAGTCTCCTCTGTGGAGGATTATTTAGGACACCACCACTGACATCAGGTTCCCACGAGAAAGAGAAGTAACATGTGAAGTTTGAGGTTCTGTGCGGACTCGAGGTGACCGCCTCTCTTTTCTCCAACGCAGGGCTGCACCCGCGGGCGCCACAGCGACGAGAAGCCCCAGGAGCCTCTGCGTCCGGAGGTGACCTCGGATAAAGGCGAGATCAAACACACCAACGGCGAAGAGATCATCTACCGGGGACCCAAGTCTGCTGAGACGCTGCAGAAGGAGAGACCCAGGTGTGTGTGTGTGTGTGTGTGTGTGTGTGTGTGTGTGTGTGTGTGTGTGTGTAATCGCAAGATTGCTCTTTTACATGAGACAACTGGAATGTGTGTTTTTGAAAACACCTCTCTGGTGCTCACGTGCATGCAGCTGTATGGATGAGGTCGCCTTCAACATCCCTGGAATAAATCATTTTGTGGCAAACACCATGCGTCAAGTCCTGCAGGCCTCTGTGTGAACCTGAGCTTGTGGTTTCATTGTGTGTGTGTGTGTTAACATGAAAGTGTGTGTGTGTGTTTTTATTTGCAGTTCAGACGAACCCATGACCAAGCTGCCCCACAACGTGTCTGCATCGCTGGCTCAGGTGCTGCTGAAACTGGACATCAGCAATAAAGCTGAGGAGGAGAAGAAAGGTCAGAGAGTGTGTGTGTGTGTGTGTGTGTGTGTGTGTGTGTGTGTGTGTGTGTGTGTGTGTGTGTGTGTGTGTGTGTGTGTGTATTATCTGAGCAAGATTTTATTTATTTATTTAATACAGTGAATTAGTGAGTGAATATTTAAACCTGTTTCCAACACTAATCAACTTGTTTTAAGACTTTTCTGTCTTTAAACTTCAGCTGTAGAATCAAGAATAATTAAACTTTGCGTCATTAATACTTAAAGCAACTTCATTTATATTGGAAACGGCTTCAAATATTCAGACTGCACTCAGATTTCTTTTCACGTTTTAAGAAAATTCATCTACAGACAAAAATCAACTTGATGTGTGTACATGTTGTGTGTATTCTGTTGTGTTTGCTTAACCGTGTTTAGGACTAAATGCGTGTTCGTGTACGTTTGATGCAGAATTCAAAAACATGTCATGTCACATGTCATGTTGCTATGGTAGCCCAGAAGGGACAAACCAAACACTGGCTCCAGATCGCATTAGTTTCATTAGTTCCCCTCCTCACTCGGCACACAGGAGAAGTTTCAGTTGGTTGCAATCTGCAACCTCGCCACTAGATGTCGCCAAATCCCTGCGCACTGCACCTTTAAGAAAATAAAACTTCAAGTGGAGACAAACTGAAGATATCTTTTCAGTGAGTGACACGCTCCTGGTTTCCTGGTCCCACCCCTCTTCTTCTTCTTCTCTCTCTTCTGACAGAGGGTGAGGCGGTCCGGGCCGGGACGCGATGCAAGAACGCAGGATGCAAAACGGTGAGTGTCTCTTCTGTTACTTGTTCACCTGAGAGAGTCTGTGTGTTTGTGTTAGTCGGCAACTTCTGTGGCCCGAAATACTCCAGACTGTCTGACATCAGCAAAAGACGAGAAATTCATCATCCACACACACACCCACACACACACACACACACACACACACACACACACACACACACACACACACACACACACACACACACACACAGAAGCACAAGCTGCTTAGTAGCATTTTTCAGTTCAGTTCATCATTTCTGTACTTCAGTGTTGTAAAGCTTATTAACAGCTCCATCTAGTGGACAAGTGAGGTAACAACACACATGACAGATCACTCTGCTGTACTTTGTCACTTTTATAACGTGTCTCGGTCCATTTCTTTTTTACAAAAATAAGTATTCTTCTGACTTCAGTCCATAAATAGAGCAGAAATCATTACATTTACTCAGGAAAACCTTCAAAGTAAAACAAGATCAAAACGTCTTTTGTGAACCCGTCTGCACAACAGATGACCCGGCTCGTAGAGAAACTGTCACGTGTTCCACGTTGTTGATCGTTGTGTTCGTGTCTTCAGGTCTATCAAGGCCCGGAGACGGACACGGAGGTCTGCACCAACCACCCCGGAGCTCCCGTCTTCCATGAAGGGTGAGACACAAAGACACACCGCTGACACGTCTCCACTGCTTTACTCCGGATATTACAAAAGGCCTTATGCACAAATAACAAAATCATATAATCATACTCCTATAATCACATTATAATCTTTACAAAGAGGAAATGTAAACTAAACTAAAGCGAAGGCCACGTGAGCGAAGCCTGAAACACAACAGCCAAGATCACACAATTAATTAAAGATCAAAACAAATGTGCTCCATTATCAAAAGACGTTAGAAGTGAATTAAACTGAAATATATGAGCGTCTCTCTCTGCTGTGGAGCCCTGCAGCGATGCACTTAACACACACTCCTCTTCATCTGCTCAGGGGGAACAGCTGCTTGTTGAATTTGTATCATCCAGCCGTTACAAACCGTGTTTCTTACCTGTGACAACTTGTTCCTGTGCAGGTATAAGTACTGGAACTGCTGCTGCATCAGGACAATAGATTTCAACGCTTTCCTGGACCAGAAAGGCTGCAGCACAGGGAAACACCGCTGGATCCCAAAGCAGGTATACCAGCACCGTCCGTGAGGGGAAAGGACGAGGTTCAAAGTTAGCAGGAAATTGAGCCGGAAATGACACCCCCAACAAAAAGAAGCTCATTTAAAATCTTTTTTTTGGTGATTTTCGATCACGGTATCGACAAAAACACACTAAACATTAGCGATACAAGTCCCAAAAGCGTGAGATGAGATTTATGCATATCCGGTGCTGTAATGAGGGTTTTTATGCAGTTAAACTGTCACTCCTACACGTTCAGCACACATCAACTGCTCTCAGATGTTCCCGTCAGCAGCACTCATGCATTGATTGTTGTTTACTGTGATCTTCTAAATGAGGTTTTCCTGCTGCCACTGGTGCTACAGTTCTCCCACAAAAACAATGATTATTAAGAGAAGTCAAACAGGAGTGTGTGAGAGGAACATGATCCTCATCGCTTCTTTTTGTGTGTGTGTGTGTGTGTGTGTGTGTGTGTGTCTGTGTGTTTGCAGGACAAGAAGAAGGTGGCGTGTCGATACGATTGGCACCAGACGGGAAACAATGTTGTCGTAACGATTTACGCCAAGAACGCAAACCCACAACTTTCCAGCATAGAGGCCAACCGGACAGTGGTGAGTGGGTCACACACACACACACACACACACACACACACACACACACACACACACACACACGCGTTGGTAAACTCTCTATTAAACGTCAGTGGTGGAAAGTAACTAAGTATTGTACTTCAGTTCTCATTGAGTAGCTCCACTTTCTGCTACTTTCTATCTACTTTTACTTTTTCAATTCAGAGGTAAATATTGTGCTTTTTACTATATAAAAAAAACATATATATACTTGTATTTATTTCGTCTGCTTTAAAATCAGCAATGCACATATTTATGCATTAAATAATACTAGATTCACCTTGTTCTTCTTGCTTATTCTCGATGTTTTATTCTCTTTAGCTCTCATGTCAAATACAGTTCGAGAACGAGAAGATTTTCAAGAGAGACTTCCACTTCTGGGGCGTGAGTATCTGCTGATTACGTCTGAATACGTCTGCCAGCGGGGCGAGTTAGCTCACCTGTTGCTTACACAATAATATGTATTTTTAAGATACCTATGTGTGCAGTTATCTGATCCCACTGACAGACGTTGTGAAGGCTGGATATGAAGCAACATTTCCTCTTTCACATAAAACACTTGCCTTTGATTTTTCTTGCCTTCAGGTGGTCGATGTGAAGCAGAGCTCGGTGAACATGGTCCCATCCAAAGTGGAGGTCACCCTCCACAAGGCCGACCAGGTGGCCTGGGGCAAACTGGAGGACCCCAACTACAAGCCCGAGCCCGAGCCCGTGGAGGACTCCTTCACCGAAACCACAGAGTCTCAAGAGACCGACTACGACATCGACGACGACGACATCAGCGACTCGGACGAGGAGTGGGCCTACGACACGCGGCAGAACAAACCGCAGGAGGACAAGGACGAGCAGAAGAAGAAGGAAGAAACGCAAATATTAAAGACGAAGGAGGTGGAGGAGGAGATGAAGAAGGCGTTGGAGGAGAAGAAGAGGGCGGAGGAGGAGAAAAGCAAGCTGAAGGAGGAGAGAAGGCAGGAGGCAGGAGGAGCATATGAAGACATGCCAGAGCTCGAGTAACGCCTCGAGGTGAAGATTGATATATTTTGTGTAAGTGGAAGAAACTTCTTTTTGTAATGATTATTTCTGAAATAATTTCTCTTTTGTAGCTACAAATGCAAATGAAAGGTGGCACTTTGCAGCCGCGTTCCAACTTTGAAGGGGAAATTTAAAAAGGGTCGTTTGTCTTCTTGGAAAAAGTGACTCGCATCTTTGTTAGACAAACGCACTCGGTATCCTTACGTCATTTCATTAGGATGGTGGGTTCTGTCCTCTTAAAATGTGGGAATTCTCGACTGGATGTAACTTCAATAGAAGAAATAAAAACTTTGTGTGCATTTTTCTGTGTGTAAATGTGTCTTTTTTATGTTGAAGTACACACATACATACATACGTACGTATATAGTGATATTTCTGTCTTTTCAAAAACAATTGTAGCAGGCATAGTAAAGGAAGCAACAGGGAGACGAACAAAGTCATAAATAATAATAATAAATAATATATTTGATGAATTGAAGGATGAAGTGTTCCTACTTCTTAAACTAAACAGTTTAAAAACCCTCGTGGAAAGATATGATTTCATAGATTGTTATAAAGGACATAACATTATGCTTTCTCAGCCATAACTTTACTCTGTTTATAGTTACTGTATACTAGATGTTGTTAAACTGAAGAGCGTTGTGACTGTACCTTTTATAAAGTTAAATAATCAACAAAGAACACCACCGTCACACTTCAATAATTCATTTAATCTCCAAAGGGTTGCGCTGACTTTGTCTTTGTTACACACTGCACACGATAACACAATAAAACACCTCGCAACGTACATGGTCGTGCAACATCAAGTCTGGCTTCCAGCATGGTGCACACGGTCTCAATAGATCAATATGTAGGCTGTTCAGGTCGGGGGGGGGGGGGGGGGGGGGAATACTGTTGCACAAACGAGGTGGGGTGGTTCGTAATCTGTGGGTTCATTTCAGATTATCAGATCCATGGAACTCCCCGGAAGAGTTTCAGTCAAAAATGTCTTTTTGCTGCATGAAAAAAAAAAAGACGTGTAAAAAAATGAACAGAGTCTTTGGTTAAAAGACCACGAAACAGTGAAACAGACAACTATGGCTTCCACAAATGTGTATCCCCCGAACTGAACACATCGTTGAGTTTGTTTTCAGCACAACAAATGCTCATTAAAGCATAAAGTAGACTTTCAATAGATCATCTTAATAGAATTTATAAATTATTCACAAAAAGCTCACCCAAATGTTTAAATATGACATCTCTTGTTTATGTAAACGGTTCATTAGTAGTCCAACACGAGAGAACTGAAATAACCTTCACAACATGTTTGGACCACGTCGGCACCGACTGGTGCATCGTTAGAAAGACGTTGCTGCGGAATGACGCGATCACATGAAACAACATGATCGTACAACCACATCTCTGTATAATTATCATTCTTTTACATTTGGTTAGATATTACATTTTATCTACACTTTTTGTCTGCATACATTTATCATAAATAAAAGATTTTTATCAATAAAAAAAACACTTGTAAACACTCAAAATCTTAAACACACGTACGCACACAAATGTCTTTTTCCCCGTTAAGTTTGCTTCTTCGTAAAGTGCAAGGCAACATACAGTAAACTTTGAAATGTGTGACATACAACAACTTTCGCGTCTGAAGCTCACACACACACACTCACACACACACACGCACACACACACACACACACACACTCACACACACCTTGTATGTCTCATAACCCACTGAACTCAGTACAAACTTGGCACAACACTACTAAAGCCTCTAAGATGTAGCGCATATAGCCGGCACACTATGGATACAGTAGCACGCTCCTACCAGAGCTGAACATCTACGACGCCTCACAGGAACTCCGCCCGATCAATAGTTAGTTCATGAACGCGTTAACGACCGAGAACTAACCCTTTACATGAACGGAGGGGAAAGCACAGCATGTGTCCTCTGGCGGACTGCAGCCTCGTTCGTGGAGATCCAAAGCTTGAAAAGCGGAACTTTGTTTGTCTCGATGTGATGCGTTCAAGTGTCTTAACGATAATGTTTTGTCCTTTTTTTATTATAGTGGTGGAGTTGCATCAGGATGAATCAACTTTTGGCAAGTTGCATGAAAATAAAGACTTTGTTTGTTAACCCCCGATCTACGGGACACCTGCAGCTGGTCTCTGACTCGTCAACGGTTTCTCTTAATTACATCGTGGACATGGAACCTCTCCAGTGATCCTCGTTACAGAAGAACTACTACGACGAATTTTACTTTTGAAAGAGTCCAGTTCTGGTTTAGTTGTTTAAGCTCGGCTGGTCGAGGAGTCTCTCTACTGACTGCACAGAGGTGCAACAAGTAGAACTCTTTTTCTCCATCATCTGGTTACACAGCAAATAAGCAAATTTCCCCAAAATGTCTGACCGTTCCTTTAAAGAACACTGTAAAACCTGAATAGTAGTCGCCTCTAGAACTCGTAAACGTCAATATTTTTAGCCATTTCCGAACAGCAGCAGCTGAAGTTAACTTCACACACTGGAGATATATGAAATCTTAGTTTTTGTTATAACCTGGTTTTACCACCATAAGCGCTCTTGCAGTAAAAACCCACAAATGCTGCCGGTCGGTCGGCACAAACGAGCTAAATTGACTATTTTGAGGCGCCGTCCGGTGAGGCGGTGAGGCTGAGAATGCACGCGGGGACACAACGGACAGCATCGGTTGGCTTGGACTGTATGCACAGTGGCAGAGGAGCTCGTCAAAGCCAGGACAGCTTCACAGATCAGCATTGGGAAAATAAGATATACAAAAAAATATAATATATATTTGTAATAATAATAAAAGCTTTTAACCACAGACAAGGCAAAATCAAATATGCACTGACTCGTACTCTTATGTTACATATACAATCAGGAGTATGGCAAAGTAGGAGTAGTATACCGAGTAGCTGCAATGTCGTGTTAATGTGTGTTTGATGCTTCCTCCTTCTGTAAACATCTTCACAACACAACACATCGAGTCAGTTCATCTGGTGCCGTTCCTGAAACCAGTGGGCGGACTTCTCTCTGACTCCCACACGAGTCACATGTTAGACCTTATAAATAACAACGCGCTGTACCGTACTTTAAAATCACAACAATCCTCTTTGTGAGGCCGAGTTCCAGATGAAGCGACTCGTCATAAAGCGTCGGATCACACAGACAACAGCCCATTAAGAACCACTTTAGAACCACGACAGCAGAACCTTTGTGAAACCGTATATGATTCAACATTATTCACAGGTTAATACAAGTCCACACGAGTACATTCTTCAGTACGATTATTTGTTTTTTTTTGCAACATTTAAGATATTCCTCAGGTCAGTGGAGGATAAGGTCGAGATGTTTCACTTTGTTCATTTTGTTGCCATTTCAGTTCTCATGGCAGCAGCAAGAAGAAATAAATACTCAAAGTCTGAAGGCTGTTCGTAAGTTCGAGAGAAAAGAATTCAAACATTGTAACAACTTATAATAGATATAAAATAAGATGGCTGCACTCGACATGCAAGGAGAGCACCGCAGAAACACATTTCTAGGTCAACGAAAAGAAACGTCTGCGAGAACCATTTTGTTCCACGACTCCCTTGTCCTCTGTCGGCCACGGCAGCTTCCAAACTCGAGCAGGCAAACGGAACCAAGAGCAGGACGCCGATGGTGAAGCGATGCAAAGCCACGCCCCCCTCCGAAAACACAAAAGAAGAAATAGAAGAAAGAAGAATCCTCCCTGCACAATGGAGGATAAAGAAGCAGGGAGGACGTAGCATAAACGTTGGGAAGATGGTTCTCCTCTTCTTCCTCACACCTCTGTCAGGCCACTAGGTATTGCGGTTAGAGGGGAGGAGAACAGGAGGGGTGCTCCTCACCCCTGGTGGGGGGGGGGGGGGGGGGGGGCAGTATTAAGCACCTCATGCTGGACTTCAATTGCCCGAGGAATCTGCCTCACCAGCCCCTCCTTTGATTTCCCAATTTCCTGCGTGAGAGAAAGACAAATTAAATTAAAATGACAATTTCTGGACCTCTCGGTTTGTTTACAATAAATAAATAAATAAATAAATGACCATAATGCCCCAAAATAAGACGATGGCGATGCTGCAAATGTGCTTTAGTATTTAAGTTGTTTAGCTTTAGATTATAGGGATACGGTTTGGCAGCTGACGTTCCCAGAGCTCGATTAATGTCCGGTTACTTTTCTATGGACGGCGGAGGAGTGACGTAGAGACCTGTCAATCACCGTGTAGCCCCGCCCTAAAGCATCCCCTGCTTTATGGTCTGTTTGACTCTAAATGGACCATAATGTACTAAATGAACATCATGCTGTATTGAAGAAGACTTGAAACTAGAGATTGAGACCATAAACTCATGTTTACAATGTTTACTGAGGTAATAAATCAAGAGAGAAGTAGAGTCATTTTCTCATAGACTTCTATACAACCAGAGGAGTCGCCCCCTGGTGGACACGAGAGAGAATGCAAAGTTACGACTCTTCTCTCGGCAGAATCGGAGATTGCCGCCTAATTGCCGAACACAATGAGGAGAGAGACAGCTATCATAATAATTGTGCTCTAAATAGTTTATTCTTCTAAACAGAAGGAACTAATGTAGTTTTGCATATGTGATGTGGTGGGACTGGGGCTCTGTTACCTGAGAGAGAGCTGTTAGACTTCTGCTTGTGGAGCTTCTCTCTGTCCTTCCTCACCTTGGGTATGATCTTCAGCTTTATGCTGCTCTTACTGTTGACCCTCACCGAGTCCTACAGAAAGAAGAACACATGAAAATGCAATAAAGAGATATTCTACGTTTTCAGACGAGCTGTGAGAACAGACAGCTGTGCTGCGACGAGTTATGAATGACACTGTGGCTGTTTGTTAGACAGACTGTGATGACACAACGGATGATTTTTGCGTCCCCCCCTCACCTCCTCGGAGCACTGCATGAGCGGACAGATCCAGTGGATGTCGTCCAGCTTGTGGAGCTCGGCGCTGAGGCTGTTCAGGGTCGTCCGAAGTTCCTCCTCCTCCGGAGAGTCCGACTGTGGAGGACGAGGAGGAAACTAAATGAATCCATTTCTACTCATGAGCGTGGTACCCAGCGTTCACACTTCAGAGATGACCTTCTCTAGTTATGTTTGCTCTGCTGCACAAAGGTTTATTGTGAGCGATGATAAGTTTCCTTCACAAGGTAAATAAAGCTCCAGCAAACAAACCGAGCAAAGACAACAGACGGTGTGAAGTGAAATGTGAGATCTGAACGGCTTTCAGGCAGAGACGGAGAGACAGCGGAGAGGAAGAGAACAGAAGAGTGGAACAAAGACAACAGCAGAGAGACGACGTGCATGAAAGTGAACAACTGTACCAGTAGTTTTCCATCAAGCAGCATCCTGGTCTCGGCCTGGAGGACTTTACTGCTGTTGACGATCTCCACGGCCGTGCTGCGACTCAGACACTGAAAACACAAACGAATCACTTCAGATTGAGCTTATTCTTCTGTTTTATCTGCATCTTCTCACAAACACAAAGTCATTTGTTTCTTTTAAAGTCTGCTTTTACTTCACAATGCCGGTTTATGTGATGACGTCGCCTCTCATCACTAAATATTTGTCTTTCATTGCAGGCGAACCGGTTTGTCTGTTTGCTCGTTCAGAACAAAGCTGCCGACCGATCCCCCGACACGCGACTCTGTTTGTTTACTTATAATCACAGTATTATGTCTGTCTTTTTAATTTAACGTTGAACAACGTGGGCCTCTCTTAATACCTCGGGGGTGGACAGTTTGGCCTCCGTGAGCACCAGGGCGGTGGCGTTGACGGCGTGGGCCAGTTCTTGCTCCACCAGCTTGTGGGTCTTGGCTGCCTCGCGGATCCTGAGGGAAGAACCAGACGGTGGGAATCACAGACTTCAAAGAGCTGCAATTATTATCTCAACGAGCTGAAGAGGCTCAATTATAGTGATTATTCCAACAAGTCGTCTCCGCCTGTTGATGGGACAGGAGCTCGGTTTCTGTAGCTCTGTAAATAAAATGGACTCGACTCCCCCCCCCCCCCCATCTCAGTTCTATTTGTAGATGTTTGGATTCAAAAGTTTTAAATCACAAAACTTTAAGATGAATCACATCCGTGTCCGTTTGATGAAAGTCTGTCAGCACTTCCTGTATCGGTCTCCATCTGCCGTCCAAACATCTCCACTCGGACCCTCAAACATTTACGTGCACGCCCTTTATTGTGCTCCTCACATTTTCCATTTCAAATCTCTTGTTATGACTCTATCTCCGCTTCGGAGACAAGTTAGCAAATGTAATTAAAATATGAATCATCCTGAAAGGGGAATTTAGTTTTGCAAATATAATCGAGAAGATGATAATAAATCGGACAAACTGAGACGTACTGAGAAGACCTCCGAGGGAACCAAGAGGTTTATAAGCGTGAAAAAGAGACATGGAATGGCTCATCGGTGCAACGGAGGGAAACAAATGAAGCCAGCTGATTGCAGTGGGAGAAACAAATCCCAAAATGTAGAGCACAATTCCCCCCCCGACCCTTTTTATCTCCAGAACACAGAAACACACAGAAGCAGATCATCAAACAGAAAGGTAGCTGATACGCTTGCTTTGATGTGTGTCAAATAGTGTCATTATGTTTGTTTATTTGCAATTTGCACAAAGTAATGAACTCGTAAAGTTGGAGAAGCTTCTGTGATGGTACAACGTCTGGTGGTGTTGTTAATAATGTTCATCGTCAACGAGGTCTCTGCATCTTTGAAACTGGTTCAATCAGAGAACGGCAAACACGCACCGAAAAAAAAAACCCCACACAAAATGAGAATATATTATAGTTATACAGTTAAATCAGATAAGTGGGGCTTTTAACCTGCGTCTTACTTGTTGATGAGCGTGTCGGCCACGATGCCCAGCTGCTGAACCTGAGCGCACTCCTCCTCCGTCAGGTACTCCATGGACTGCTGGGAGTTAAGGCGGGGTCTGCTGTCGCGGTAGCTGTCGAACTTCCTCTTGTCCTCCCACGACTTCAGCGTGCTCTCGAACGCCTGGAACAAACAAGTCACGTGTGTTCCTTTTCAACACTGAGAACAATATTGTGTTTCAGGACTGCATTTTTCAGTGCCGACATTTTGGCCAAAAACAGACTCTACTAAAAAGTTTCCCTCCCGTTAACTGAACTCTGACTACCTGTGCCCCAGCCAGACCAATTTCTAAAAGATAGTCCTTGAAAAATGTGAAAACACCATTGAATTCAAGATCTGAATGAAGACAAAGGAATAAGCAGAAGAGGTTCCAGTAAACAGGTAACCTCTCGTCTGTGCTGAGATACAAGCAGAACATATTTTTAACTGTAAATTTTAGGAAACTGAGGGAGAAAAAAAGAATAGTAGTTGGTATTTGAGTGGGACATTACTCTGTCTCTGGTGAGCATCTGTGCTCGGTTCTTGTGGACGATCTTGACGATGCCGGGCGGCTGGATCCAGGCCTCTCCGTCCACCTGCACAGGAACGCCCTCCTCCCCGAGGATGGTGATCTTCACCTGGCGGCACTGAGACGCAACAGAGCACAAAACGGCAGCCGTCAGACGAGACCTCATACAGCCGATTATTACCAGCGGTTCTGTGCTCGACCTCCTCTGTCCTCATGTCATGGGATCCTGTAGAACCTATCTACACATGGAGAACTTGACCAAAGACACCTTGTGACTGAAAGGGAAAGCAGCGCCTCTCATTCACTTCAGGTTCAGGAGATTAAAACAAACAGCAGTACGTGCAAAGAAATCTGTAGGAGACGGCTGCTAACCGCTGAACACCTGACACGAGGTTGTTTGTTGATCTAAGAATTGAAGTGCTTTGATTTAGTGTTGAAGTTGAATCACTCTAACAAGATGAAGGCTCTGATCAGACACACGCATGTCAGCAGCCTGGGGCGGCTGAATAGTGAAGCCTGAAGAGTCTTTGATGAAATCTCCGTGAGGAAGCTAAATGAGAATATCCGCATGCTGCCGATGACAATCAAGCATTGTTCTTATTGCCTATGTTTGACGTGTTAGCATGCTAACATTAGCACAGGACACAAAGTACAGGTGAGGCCGACAGGAGTGTTATTAGTTTAGCAGGAATTTGGTCATTAACCAAGGTATCGGCCAAGTATCATTCTAATGGTTGTTGCGTAACTGTGACTGTGCTAATAGAGGTGTCTACTCCATGCAGGGATGGAGGTTACCTGTGCGATGCGGTGGTGCTGCAGGTTGATGACTCTGGACATGGCCATCTGCATGCTGCCGAACACCGCCACCACCTCCAACTTCTTATCGTCAAATGACGGAGCGCCAAAGTTCTGAACACAAGAGTCGAGAGTGAACAACATCCGGTAACTTTTCAAACCTGTTTGCACCATTTCTTCGAGGTGTAGATGAGCGCTACGCTACATCTCTCACAACACTCACGTTGTCCTCCTTGGTGCCTCCCCAGAAGTTGATCCCGCCTGCATAGCTGGGGATGTTGAGCACAGCCAAGCCCTGCAGGCTGGGCAGAGACATGGGAACACCGTCACACTGAAGAGAGAGAGAGAGAGAGAGAGTACTGGAGGTTAATAAAAGAGAAAGAATACACACAAAATGATGGCATTTCATTTCCCCTAAATATTCCCCATTCAGACCTCCAGCTGAACTCTCTGCTCCAGGTTCTTGTAGGTCTTCTGGACCAGCTCTTTAGTCCCCAGCACTCCGTACCACATCATGTTCTTGGTACGACTGCTGCAGAAAGAAGAAACCAATCAACGCTATGGAAGTCAGCTTCAGTGACCAGAGAACGGTATCAATGAGGTTGAGCTGAATCGCTGTAGCTGGTGAAGGATACTGGACATTAATTGAGAATAGAGCGGAAGGAGCCGCTGGTTCTGTGTTGACATTTCTCTTTAAACTATGTCCTCAACGTTACCAAACATCCACGATACAATCTTGTAAAACTCTTTACTTTACTTTAACTTTTGATGAGTTTCCAGCAAAGAAGAGTTAAAGTATTCTCTAAATATGTGTGTGATGAATAAACACTAAGCAGGACAGTTGGAACAGTTGCAACATACAATTTGTTGTTGGTAAACAAATAAAATGATGTTTGTGTGTGTGTGTGTGTGTGTTCATACCTGCATTTCTTAGGGTTCTCATCTCTCTTGTTGTTGAACTCGAGGGAGATCTTGGCGTCCAGGCCGATGCCGAAGTAGTTGTTCATCACACACTTCTCTGAACATTGTCTGCAAATACAGAACATATCTACATTGTTTCCCTAAAACGTGATAACACATTAATACATGTTATCAACCCGTAGCTAGTGTGTGAAGGACACGGATGTGAGTGCACACAAAGACTTACACAGAGTCCTCGCTGAAGGTGACCGTGTGGAGGCTCTCTGGCTTCTCCAGGACAATGGGGGAGGTGGGACTGAAGCTTCCTTGACCTGCACAGAAGAATAAATGTTCTGCAAAGTTTCTTTAGACAAAATAACAGTGACATTGCACAAATGATGCGTTATCCTTGACGAAAACAGTGGTCATCAAACCTTTTCCGACAAAATTCAGTAGTGAGAGTCTTTAAAATGTACAAAGCAGCATTTCGGGGTGCGTCCCTTCACCTCGCGTCCCTGCTGAGATCAAACTAAAGGGACACTCACGTGGCTCGGCATCCTTCAGCTCCTCGCTGTTCTCTCTTTTGATGGAGGACGAGGACGACATCCTCTGGACCTGCGTGTGTCGGTTCTGCTCGTCGACCACTGAAAACGACGACATCGGTGAACTCGATACAAAAACCCCCTCGAGGCACGATGGTGCCAAAATAATAGCAAAAGAAGAAGAAAGGAATAGCAGGACGAGGAACAACAACGCAATGCTTTCTGGCCTTCCTCTCACCTTTCTCTGCCTGTTCGATGATCTGCCTCAGGGCTTTCTTCAGGCTGTTGGCCCTGAGCATCAGCTGCTCCTTGGACCGGTACGTTTTACCGTCTGAACCCGACTCGCCGACGCTTTCGACGGGGCTCGAGCCGTCGCTCTCCTGGCTGGGCACCGAACCCGCTGGCACCACCTGGACGTGACGGGAGAAAGAAGAGGAAACATCCGCTAATGTAGCATCTGTAAAACACATCCTGGTATTTTCCTGTTGATAATAATGATCCCTGCAGCATTGTCACATTATCACCAAAGCAGCAGTGTTCATTTTCACTATTCCTGCTCCGTGGTGTGACATCCCTCCCTCTTGTTTCTGGCGGGTCAATATTCATTTACAGGCAGAACCGAGGAAGACTTTACTCATCAGAAATGAAACGATGCTTGGTGAAAAGCTAAACTTTCCTTTCCCCTTTTATTGAGCAGGAGGTTGAAATCGTCCTGACATTTTGAGGGCTGCGTTATTCCTTTAGGAGCACCGACATCAATCTGTGAACGAAAGACTCCAAAGGGACACGAGGAGCTGTATGCCGTTCTGTTTGTTAAGCTCCTGTGAGGAAAGTGAAGATGTTAAGATACTGCTTCTCCTGTAAAGGTCGAACCGAGGGGATTTAAACACTCCCTGGTGTTTCAACGGAGGAACACTTTCTAACAACACCATTCAATATCTCAGACATGTTAACAGATGTTCAGTGTCATGGCTGAATATTTATCTGATTTGGATTATTGGACGTGACGCTAGAGAGCGAGACTCATAACAACACAGTGACCGGATCAAGTGAAAGGTAAAGAAACAAGAAATGTATCCTTAAACAAGCAGCTTTTGAGTTGTTGGTCACACTTTTTGTTACTGTTACAATCTAATTTTGCTGCACGTTTTTGCTCGATATGAAGTATTACGGTATTTGACAGCGACACTGATTTCTAAAACTATTTCATGTTAATCAAAATTGTTTTGTTTTTTTACCTGAGCCTCCGCTTCGTCACTCAAGGCCTTGACCAGAGAATCAAGCTTCTCGTTCAGCAAAGAACACTGAAAGAAAGAGACAGACGGTTCATTCAGATCATGTTACTGTGTGTGCGGCTCCCCAGCTCACTCCACACTCTGATGAGGAGAGTAACTGTGGACTTTACGTGCACATCAACGACAGGCAGGCGTTTCTAAATGATCATTTTTGTGCAGCTGCAGTAACACTCCAAAGCGGCGTGAGATCAAGTACCTAAACAGCCCATTGAGGTCTTTGCTTTAATTCATTTTTCCTCCAGACATCAATAACGCGTCACATTACTTGGAATAAGTGGGATAAGCGGCACGGAGCTGTGACAGAAGAGGTTTGGGGAAAGCTCGAGGTGCTCTGCTGGGTGACGAGATGTTCTCTTCTCAGATGTGAGCCTCGATAACTTCCTCTCAGCACGATATTTACATTTCATTTTCTTTCCTCTGAATGGCTTTAAGGTTGGTAAAATAATCATCTCCGACAGTAACACACAGAATATATTCTGTATCAGCGTGTTCCATAAACTACATGATGTTTATACTGAGTATATATATAAATAAAGGTATTTGGTGACTTAAACCCACTTTTTCCAGCCTCAACTGCTCTTTCAACTTGATTCTTAAAAAGTGTCAAAATATTAATTAGATACAAATGGGAGGGAATAGTGGCACCTAACCTTTACACAACTATCTCTGTCACACTCTCTGTTTCTCACACACACACACAGCTCACTAGCGTTACACAAGCTCTTACATAATACAAACACATTTACCTTCTTTGCCATGGCGTCGGCCTCCTCCTTGTTCTCTGTGGCTCTCTCGTACGCCTTCCCCACCTCCGCCACGAAGTCATTCACCGTCCCACACAGGAACCTGATGGGGGGGGAGAGGGGAGACGGGTGAGGGTCGACATGATTAATGTTGAAAATGAAAGGAGTCAGCATGTTGACTCGTTTCAGATTTGGTGAGTCACCGTGCAGTCACTGTGTTTGGAGATCACACACACACACACACACACACACACACGCACACACACACGCACACACACGCACACACACACGCACACGTTTCATCACCTGCCCGTCGGCTGAGTCGCCTTCACGCAGTCACTATTTACTCACAGCTGTTGCGTTGCTGCAGCATGACTCAGCGGGGAGGCTTCTCCAAACTCACACAGCGATCAGCAGATATTGGATCATGTCAAATGAAAACAACACGCTGCTCATTTTACGAGCCTCGTCCTCCCGTGAACGCTCTCGCAGGCTTGTTTATTTTTTCTAAATTAGACATCTGTAAATGAAATATGCATGATATTGCACTCTGCTTTAAGAAGTTTATGGAGGTTTTTGGAAGGCTTGTGTGCTCAGTGCGTCTGCTGAATACTGTGCAACTCTGCTTAAAATGTCTTCATTTCTTTTGGAAGTGTCGCTGAATGGATCTCCTGAACAGCTTTTAAACCTGTTGTAAAGCAGAAAGCGTTCCTCTCTAACCTTTAATATAATCAGGCCAGATGTTGGTTTCTAATGTGTGCAGCACAACAGAGGTGTTGCTTCTTAAAGTCAATGACAAAGCAGGGTTATCATTAAACTCTTACACCTGTGTGAGAGAGCTTTCTTCGTGTCGATCGCACTTATTCGTCTTTAATCTCCACTTTGACCCCATTACCTCAGGAACAAATCACTGCTAACGGTTAACGGGAGCCATTAGAGCCCGACAGCGGGCCCACTTTACTGAATGTCTCTTTGCTGCCAAAACAACAACAGCAAACTGCATAATAACAAGTCACAGCCCCATGCATGAATAAACTCCCCTGACGCTGATCCCAAATGGAATCCCATCTCGACTCCTGGTTAGTTGAAACCTGTTAAAATTCCACAGTAAGACATTTCAAAGCAGGAATGACGGCATTTTACTTTGTCCGACAACACCGGCGTCGTGTCTTTAACGTGCTGCAGGTCTCCACTACATAAACACACACGGAGCGCTGGAGAAAAGTGCTCTGTAACGGCCGCCAGACTATTCCCAAGGGAAGACTTCTAATGTCCTAATGCACTGAGGATGAGCCCTAAATACTGATTTGTCTCTTTCACTTACTGTCCCCTGTGTGTGTGTGTGTGTGTGTGTCCTTAGGGAGCAAGAAAATCAATACTCATTGACCAGACGCTCACTTTTTGTCTGGCTCTTTCTGTCATTATCTCTCTTCTCTATTTTCCTTTTCCCCCCTTCTACCGTTCATCCTGCCCTCTTTATTCTCATCTTCCCATCCTTCTTTCTCCCCCCTTCTACTTTCCCCCCTCCTCCCAGTCGTCACAAGGTATTCACAGCACGTACTTGGCAGAGGAAATGACGTCGCTGTGTTTGTCCGAGTCCAGGATCTTGGCGAGGTGGGAGGCAACGGAGTCTGCACACTGAGTGATGTGGACCTGGGGGGGAGGGAGAGAGAGAGAGAGAGAGGGAGAGAAAGACAGAGAACTGGTTTAAATGAAGACTTGGATTTTACTGTACGAGTTGTGTGAGAGTTTGTTAACAGATGTTTTTTAAGTTTTCCTTAAGAATTGAAGGTAACACGGGCGAGGAATGTCTTCCTTTAGGTACCAAAAACAAAATGAAATGTGATTCTTCACATCAGCTGTTCACAAACTGTTTTGCTCCGTGACTGTTGGAATTAAAGCATCAACTTCTCTGGACCCGTCGTCACATGTTGCACACGTTACTCAGATGTGAGGAATTCCACTTGAGACTATGAAAGCTTTACTTCTCAGAATACTTCATGGTCTCTGTTAGAGGTCAACGTAACCAACAGATCTATTTAAAGTGTGCAGAATATTAAGAGGAAAAACAACTGTGTGGTGTCAAGACTTCAACATCAAAGGAGTGATATTATTTAATCCTGAGGTTGTCTAGAACACATATTTTACTGGTCGGTAGTGTTTATGTATTCAGGTTGTTTCTATCCTGTTTATGTGCAAAATAAAAGTGGTTTTCCTTATTTTCCTTTTGCTTAAATTCAAAATACAGAGCTGCCGTTTGTCAATATCTACGCCACCGCCGGTGGATTAGCTCCGATTGCTTCGGCTGCCAGCTGCCAGACTCAATTGATTCTCAGTGGATGTTTTCAAAAATAATTTCAGGGAGCTGGCGAGGATCTGGCTGCGTGGGGCTAATTTATGGGCACCATCTGTCTAAAAAGCAGACAGCTTTTCTGAAAGCAATTTACCTGCAGAGGAGAATCGAGGCTGTCGTCTTCTTTCACGAGCGGCGTGCGTTTGGTGGTGGTGGGCACCTCGTACGTCATCACACTCCATCTACAAGAGACAGACAGGGAGGTCAAGAACAAGATAATGAACTTTATTATCATCTAATCTGATCAATTCAGGAGGACAGGACACAGGGAATCCAACACGCCGTCTTTATGTGAATGTACCGCCGATAAAAACGTGGAAGAAGTAGAAGGACTATTTGTCGGCAGGGAGCAGTGACTACCTTGTTCTCTGCCAAAGATTGTTTATGAGGTAAAAGAAGCATCACTCTGGAACATTTCCGAACAAGTGTACGAGTGTTTTTGTAGTCCCAACAAGTCCAACAGAGAGACACGTCTTCTTTCTAGCTGATTGCGTTGCATTCTGGCAGATAAAACTTTCCTTCACATCAATAACTTTAACGTTTTAAATGGGGACCTTCAGTAACAAATAGCTTGTGAAAAATAAGGTGGCAGGTTGCAGCTGTTATTTAAATGTGCCAGATACATATTTAGTCAACATTTAAATTATATATAAGTATCAGATTTAACTTAATTAAAAGGACTCGTATAAGGATTGGGGCCGTAAAAGCGTCACTGGGACGTCCCTGATATATGCTCTGCGTAATTCTTGGTTGATTTATAAGTTTGTTTTCAACCATCAGAAGCCAATAATGCACTAATGCTGCTTCATGTTCAACATTGAGGCACGATAAGTATTTCTTAAATGGTGTCTATGAATGATTGCCAGAGGTATAAATAGCGATACATAGCCTGCGGTACTTTCAGCTAATTATCTTTATTGCTGTGACTAATTCTTTGCTCCTGTCTCCTGCCCTTGAGAGCCCGTTCAGTTATGTGGAGACTGTAGATTAAAGCAATTCAGTCCTTGGCTCACCTGAAACATGACAGCAAAGCCCTCCAAGGAAAACAAAAGAACCACGGATGTGCAAACTCGGTTAGACACACTGCACCTTGCTGAGAAGACGCAGTGTTAACCAGGTTTTCACCACACCCTCCTCTGGTCTTACCGGTCCAGCATCTTGGTGGTGGCTCTCTCCAGCTTCTCCAGGATCTGCAGCAGCTGAGCGTCGTCGTCACAGAGGCCTCCCCAGCCCAGAACACGAGCCAGGTCGTTGCCCGTGCCCAGAGGCAGAACGCCCAGCTGGCACTGTAACGTAAGACAACATGTCATCTGCAAACAAGTTGATTAAATCCAAACTTTGATCAAAGTCAGCACAAGACAAATGATTTATGTCTATCTAAGTCAGACACTACGGATGTGTCCGCACAGATGCAATTCATGTGTTGAATATCAACCCTCTTTTAATCTGAATTAAACATTTTACAGTGTAACCAAACATTGTTTGGCTTGGTAAACATGAGCACACTTGAGTCCATACACTGATATTTAGGGACATGAATCTAAGTTTTCTACTACAGTTACAAGTGAAGACAACGGCAGACATGCATTAAAGTGATGCAAAGACAAACACAAAACCTTTAACATTTCATTTGACATGACCTGGAAGTATTCTAACTGATTTGACACTAATCCACTCATTTAAAATAATAACCATGTCATCCGACACTTCCTTCATTCATTTGGATTAATTCCGTGACGTCAGCTAATTAGTTGAGCTAATCAGTGTATCATTGGGAATCTTACCGATCGCCACCTTCCTCTCCCCTGTCCTTCCTGACACTCTGTATTTATTGAGTCATTTTTATATGTATTTCCTAATTTTACTTGTTACAAAATGTGACCAAACGTAGAAAATGCTTTAGTAACATGAGCACAAGAGGTAGCTTGCTGCTTTCTCTTGCCCAGCAGCATTTTCCACAGTTACCTTACATATTATATCATCATCCCCTCCTCCTCCTCTTCCTCCTCCTCACCTGTTTATGGAGGTTGAGTTTATCCAGCTCTGAGAGCACCCAGCCCACGCTGCCGTCTCCCCCGCACACCAGGATACGAAACGTCACAAACTTCTGGAAAAGGCGCAGGCTGAGGGAGCGAGGAGAGTGGGAGGGGAGGATGAAGAGAGGAAGAGGAGGACGCGAAGCACAAAACGTTAAGCGGTAGATGTCATGAAAAAGGCAGCGAAATTACAGCATCAGTACACGCATTAAACAAGTCGTGAGCAACTAGAAACTCCCACTGGTGAAGCTGTCAACCAGTAACAACAAAGCCTGTTAACAAGTACATGTGAGATATTTCTGCTACATGTGAGCTTATTGTTTCCTTGTTTATTAAAGTACCCGAGCTCTGGTCCTCCATTCATCAGGTCAAAGACTTGAGCCGGGTTGAGGAGCTGCTTGAACTTGCGGAGGAACTTCACCCCCTGGTTGTCTCCGCTTTTGGAGTTGACCAGGACCAGGAGAGGACTGGAGCAGGACGCTGAGGTGGCCTTCCAGAAGCCTGAGAGGGAATGAGCGGGAAATGAATAAAACAATAGAGCTGTCCTCGACTGAAGAAATTCTTCAACCAACACGAGTACAATTTTGTCTAATTGATTAGTTGATTTAATCGACAGATCTGTAAAACTGTCATTTGCATTGTCCCGCCCTCTGCATTGAAAGGTGACACCTCTGAACGTTGAACCTGTGTGTGTGTGTGTGTGTGTGTGTGTGTGTGTGTGTGTGTGTGTGTGTGTGTGTGTGTGTGCGCACGAGGTGTCTCACCATCAGAGTCGATGCTGTTAAGTGCAGTGGGAGGGATGATTGACACTCGATATTGACCCAATGGACACACCTTACCCATTTGTTCTTTACAGCTGTTGTGGACCTACACATACGCACACACACAAACACGCACAAACACACACACACATACAGAGTCAGTGGTCTCCATATTAATTCTACATTTCAGTAGAAGCAGAAAGGTCATTCCATCCCTCTGAAACCCGCCAAATGTCAGTCCTGTAACCTTTACAAATACCACTCTGATCCACTTGTGCGAGTGCTCGTGCTGAGGATTAGACGTATTAACGTCTGCTCTTTTGCCCGACACACTCGAGAGCACTTCAGCCTTTGCTAAGTGGAACAGAAGAGACAGAATAAAGTTCCATCTCTGTTACCGGTTGTGTCTTCAAGACAATTTCACTGGACTTTTCTGCTGGATGTTGAAACGAACGCCTTCATTTGAACTCCCTCCAGAGTGAGGAGAACAAGAACAATGCAAAGTTATGGATCACACCTCACTTTGAGCGCACTGAGAGCTTCCTGTGGTTTTAAGACCAAAAAGAAATACACTCTATATATTGGAAACCTTTTCTTCTCCGATAATTCATATTTTAAAATGTTGCACTTTCATTTGGAATGCAGCATCACAACACTGCTCGTGTTATCCTGCATAGTCGGTTTGCCATTTAAGAGCTACTGGAAGTCAAAATTTAGGACATAAGAGATAAATATTCTGGCTCATCGCAGACTTTGTTATTCCTCCCACAAGAGAGATAATTATTTGAGACCAACTGGACTGGTGCTGACTCTATTACAGTGGACATCAGTGCATTTATGTCACTGTTGATGTGTGTAAAAAACGTTTTCGGGGTAAGATCGAAACTGAAAATAACTCGGGTAGCAACGATGTCCTGTATAAATACTGATTTGACAAGTTTTCTTTAGATAGAAGCCACAATGAATCCCACTTACGATGGCCTTGCACCAGAGGCAGCGCCAGTCCTGCAGCCGCCGCACGCTGCCACAGTTCTTGTCACACACCACACACTTGGCGCTGACCGGCAGGTTGCCTTCCAGCCACTGGTGGGGCATGAACACCTGGGACAAAATATGCAAAGATACAGAGAACATGAGACGTCAGAGTTCCTGAGCCGGGGCTCATTTGGCAGAAACGATTTGCATGAAAAGATCTACGTTAAATCAAAAACATTTGCCTGTTTCTTTCTCTACAGTCACAACAATAGCTTCTGCTGACACGTTGTCTCTCACTGAAAGAGTTGGATCACTCACCCCTTCCTCATCCTCAATGATGTCATTTCCTATGGAGGCCAGTGTGGTCCATTTGCAGTTGTTGGTGGAGCGAACTGCACAGCGCTTATGAGCCTTGAACTTACAAACTGCAGGAGGACAGATCAATAAATGTCACGTTAGAACAAACTTGTAGAAATGGCCGAGACAATTTAGATGTTATTATTTTGTGAGGATCAATAGGAATGTATGAAAAGGATGCGACAAATCACAAACAAATGAATTAGAGCATTTTAATTCATAACAAACTGGGACAAACAAACAAAAATAAAAAATGTCGCAATAATGCGTACTGGTAAGTGACCTTTGATGTATATAAAAACGTGGCATGTGTGTGTTCATAATGTTTCCAAGTATGTCATACCGGTGATGAAACCTGCAATAAGCAGCTATAAAGCGACTCCTTTACTGCCACTATCACATGCTCTAAATGCTTCTCTGCAACGATAAGACTCTCAGTAAAGACATTTACGTAAGAGAACGGTTAGAAACTAAAGATTACTGCTCAGAATATCTGGTGTTGGCCCTCAATGTGTCTTCAACTGTGTGTGTGTACCTTCGCAGGAGAGGCCGTGGGAGGTGACGCCTGGCAGAGCCTCCCGGCAGACGTTGCAGAAGGTCGGTCTGGCGTGCGAGCAGGCGTACCAGTTGTGCATCCCGGAGAAATGCTCCATGTTGAACTGGCTGGCCTGAGGAGGGGAGAGGAAAGACATCCACATCAGAACACGTAGCCTGGGGACGCAGAGATACCGCAGGATTTCATGCTGGACTACACGGGCCTGAGGAAGTACGGCTACATGGAAAAGATAATGACATCGGCAGTGCATATTAAACTCTGTGGCCTTGGGATGGAGACACACGAGGGTCGAGACAATGATAACGATGCTGCAGCTGACGGGCAAAAGAGTTCCATACAGGCAGCTATACAGAAACAAATGTAAGACATCAGTGCAGTCAGAACAAACTTCCGATACAAAATCATCTTTTTATCCTTTTTTAGAAAGTCTTCATAACTCTAGAGAAATCGAAATGTCGGCTCCCAAATAAGGATGAATTTGGAGAAGATGCTATCCACGATCTGATGTCACAAACTCGCAGTGTGAGACGGGAAAAACACACAAAGTAGGAATATCCGGGTAAATGACAATGACATTAGATTAAATCTCTAAACGCCAGCAACATTGAGAGCCAAACACCTGAGAGGATTTCAGCTGAACTGGGACAGCAGCTCACAGTCCTCAGCTCTCTTTATAGCCTATTAAAGCACAGGGGCTGATTTTATGAGCCACATTAATCTGCTGGCAAAGAGCTGAAATGAAAAGTACATAAGAGAAACGAGAGGAAGAGGAGGAGGAGGAGGAGGAGGGGAGCGTTTTCCTCCAAGAAAGCAGAAAAGGTGGATACTTTGAGAAGAAGAACAGATGGGAGAAGAATTAAGAAGTGAGTGTGTGACGCCTGTTCTCATCTAAATAGATCACACACTAAGTGTTTATCATCAATTGAGCTCATTTCGATATTGTGTCAGCCTGCTGAATAAATAACAATGTGCAGGGGGGGGCGGGACGATGCTGACCTCATAGGTTTCCCATTTTTGGACGGATTTGAGAGCGCCGATCCAGTCCTCCATCTCCTTCCTGCTCTCGGCGCACAACATCAGTTTGCGAAATGGAGTGATCACCTGAGGAAGAGAAACAGAATAATAACTGAAAGATGTTTCTGCACTTAAATCTATGCAACTCATTCATCCATCTGTCAACATCATGTCACATTGTTGGGATTCTAAAGCCATGCTAGTTTCTGTGTGAAGCTGTGCTGAGCTTGTAGCTCAAAGCATAGCATCGGCATGCTTACATACTCACAATGACAACGCTAACATGCAGGTGTTGAGCAGCTACGCTGAGCACGGCCTGCTGCTGTTAGATTCTGTTTGCGAAGTGCAGCAGAAAATGTGGGAATGGTTTAACCTTTAGCGGCTAATTGCAGCCAGAAAATACCTGCAGCCAATGAGTGAACCTGTGATCTGTTGAGCTGTGTTACACACTATTTATTCCCCCCTGAAGCACATGAACACGCCTCCGCTTGTGTGTGTTTCCTGGGTGATGCTTGAGAATTAGCACTCAACACAAAGTACATCTGAGGCACATGGGAATATAATTAGTTTAGCAGGAGAAACCATCATTTTAGATCTAATAATGGCGCTAGATTAAATATCACGGACATATGAAGTTATTAAACTTCTCAAAACCACAAATGTGAACCCCGTGGTGGCGGTAGAGGGAAAAGTCAGAGGATCACCAAAGTCAGTAGGGTTCATCCTCAGAGCACCATGAACGTCTGTACCAGATTTCATAGAAATCTGTCTAATAGTTGTTAAGATATTTCAGTCTGGATCAAACTGTCCGAATGATAATACGACATAATGATGGATTTTAAGCTCACCAAAGTATATTTTGTCCACATTTTAGAAATGTACAGAGCAGTCCTGTTGCTTACCGTGAAGCTGTTGTTGATGTTCTTGGTGCTGGTCTCGGCCACGCTCGCGTCCGATAGGTCCACTTCATCAAAAATCAGAGACTAATGGGAGGAAAAGACAAACAATAAGCTTTTTCTTCTCTTGTATCTTATCCAGATACTGTACATATAATCACACGCTGACATCTATATATATATAGAGAGATATGTATCTAACCCACAGAAGCATTGTGTCAAAGTTCAAGTGGAAACAAGAAGTTTATTTTAATTGCGTCAAAAGAGGTAGATAACAATTTCCTTGACATATTCATTGAATTCAAAAAGTGTGAACCTCTAAATTTGATTTAAATAATTGGTGTCTTGAACATAGAACAATAAAGGTAAATGGAATGTGAATGTATCTAAGAGATCTTGCCTGCAATTCATGTATTTAAACACAAACAAGCGTGTTAGAAAAACATTTATCTATAGACGGCAATACACATTTTCTGAACAGACGTGTAGATGTGAAATTATTCTCAAAAACTTCCTCTGAAGTCCAAGTAATTGGGTAAGAAATGATGGATGTGTAGCAGCTCAGAGACATTGCCGACCTTGCAGTCTTTGGCGTAGTAGAGGGTCCTCCCTCTGAGTTTGAAGTACCTCCTCTTCCATCTCTGGAAGGAGCTGGTCTGCTTTAACAGGATTCCCTCCTTCACGCTTTTCTGTGGCGAGACGGAGCGAGAGAACATAAAAGAGTGGGGGAGGGAGAGAGAGAGAGAGAAGGAAAACAGATGTTAGAGCATCCAGATCCTTCTGAGCACCTCAAGTGACAGCCGTTCTTCACGGAGTTCAGGCGTAGAGCAGAAGGAGATCAGTTTGGATAGTGTCACTAAGATGCCTTGTTTGTTTTGAGAGGTGTTGACTGAATCTGTTAAGATGGGGAACGTTTACTTAAAGGACTATTCCTGCATTGTTTGTTGTGCCCTTTCAAACACCTTCCACCTTCCTGATATTCATGATCAGATGTGGGAAAGTCTACATGTAGTTAATACATAAACCCCCTCCCCAAAAACCAGGAGGTGACGTCGATTATAGGAGCAACAGTGATGGAGTGATGCAGCAGGTAGGAGGTGCAGTCATGCATGAGAATTATTAACACGGCCATAACGCAATGATTTCATGTTTCTCTCGGCTCATCACGCACTCGTTATTTCTCTCTCTTTCTATTTATGAGTACATGCCCAGAGAGGACAGAATGCACCATGGGTAATCAATTCTGAGATAGGACATCGGGGAGGAGGGGGTGGTGTCACCATGGAGATCCTCATCTCTCCAACAAGAGGATACCCAGAGAATATCACGCACACCAGATGCACTCTTAAAGCTCTGATCACGTCACTGATGGCTCCCTTCGTACCGCCGCCGTTTATCAACATTCCTGCACGAGTCGCAGCAGCAACTTTCATTTATATCAATTGACAGAAACCGCTCGCATACTTTCACTGCAGAAATGTCGACGTCATCTCTCTAGGGGGGGGTTTTCACACATACATCACGATAAAGCTGGAGTGGATTAACTGGAAATGTTTGAGTAGTGACATTATCAGTTCCTTTTATTTGCTTTAGCTCCTTGGTGTGCGGTTGCGAAAAAACATAATCCTGAGAAATGACAAGAAAATCTAAGTAATTTAACCGTTTTCTTGGTTGTTTTGTCATAAACATCGAAAGTGTTAAGGAGCACAAGGGTGAGACTGTTAGTGACGTGTGAACAGAGTTTTTGCGACCGTAGAATGAAGTGACGACGGAGTGCTAAAAGGAGCGCGGGGAGAGATGGAGGGACGGATATTGATTTTGTTATCCCCAAATCAGGAGCAAGACTGCTAAAATTGCACCATAATAATAAATAAACAAAGACAGCACAGGCAATGACAAAAGACTCAAAACACAGTATGTTGTTTATCTAACGCGATCAACCAGAGAAAGCTACAAGCTGACAGCATGGACAATAGAAAAGTGTGTGAATTTATGAAAGGAAAAAAGAAAGTAAAAGTGTGCGTGAGACAAATCAAAACACACAACGTCATAACGACATCATGCTTCATTCACATCTGGGTTTTATCCAGATGTGACACTTGAAATGAAAAGGGTAAAGGAGGCCTTAGTTGGCGCGTTGCATTAAAGTTACTCTACTAAAAAAAAAGTTCAAAGCATCGCTGGGTTTCGCCAAATCTAACAAACTAAATGGACCAGAGTGTGTTGAGCACTAGTTTGTTGCTAATCTCAACACCAGAGGACTAAGAAGTGTCAGAAAATGTGTTCAATGTGTAGTTTTGTTGACTAAATCATGAAACTTTCATAATGCGAGACCAGCAATTCATCTATTTATTTATTGATTCAATGATACCAAAAACATGTTTATATTCCCCCAAACTACTGTAATGTGTTAGAACGTATTGATTTGCTCTCAAGCTGGAACCCAAGCATTGTATTAAGATATCAAATAGATAAATACGCAGCCCTATTGCTAGCACCTTAGCCACATTAGCTAGTTGCTAGCTAGCACAGTGGCTAATGTGAATGTGTTTGTATGGTGCTTAGTTTTTGTTTCTTGTACATTATCTTGTCTGTTAGCTGCGTGGCTAGCATCTCGTACATTACTGTATCTTCAACAGCTGTTAGCTAGCTGGCTAATTGAGCATTTTATCCAACAGTAACTAGCATCCCTGCGTGCCAGTGTCCATGTGATATCCCAGCTTGTAATGACACTACACAGCTCCTTGTGCTCCCGCTGTGCATGTTTCTGTCTTACAATAAATGTGTTTTTGTACCCCGAGGGAGAGAGAAACAACTATCATATTGTCACACTGCTGCAGAGAAAGACACAGGAAGAGGAAGGGAAGGACTGATGGTGGAAACCGTGATAGATGGCCCGATGGTACGGATCATTAGGGAGAGGAGATAGGGAACAGAAACAACGGCGAGGAGCAAAGGAAGAAGGTGCAATGCAGAAATCACAACAACAAAAAATGGGACTCTGGAAAGTCGACGTGAAAGAGAATGAAACAAAAGAACGAGGCGATGCCTTGAGGAGGAAAAAATAAGAAAACACACAAACAAGAAAGGTGTAAAGGTCCCTTTTGAATGAAGATATCTTAACTGAGATATAACGGCGAGGTGCAACACCAACCGGGCTTATCCGTGGTTGCCAAAGGAACACCCACACGAGCCGTCAGTCAAGAAGCTAATCAGAGTGGTTTTGTTTGACAAAAGCGGGTAATGACATAGCAACCGCTGATATAAGCTGAAGGACGTACAGTACTGTAAGTTAGACCCAACTCAGGATTTTGCAATGTCGGTGTGAAACTTCGCTAACCCCCAACATCTGGCTGAGCAAGCTCACATTCCTGTGAAAATATCAAATATTGTCTAGGAGGGTCAATTTAGTTTGCATCTGGTGAACAACACTGAAATCTGGAGTATCGTACAACACCTCCTCTGGGCCATTTCTGTTCCTAATAATTTGCTTTTAACCAAAGTTGCCTGATTGAATAAGACGGAGGCTTCCTTCGGATTAGCTACTGCAGAGACGCATATCAGCAGAGCGAAAAAAACAAAAACGCATATACTGTACATATGCCTGCATAAACACAACACATAGTGTACGCAAAAGGTCAGGTTCTGCACCAGCTCGCGGTCATACTGTAGCTCACACCCTCCTCTTCCTCTCCTGCTGAGAGATGTTGTCAGACGGATCAGTGTATTCATTAGAGCAGGACTAATTACATCACAACAATCAGCCCCAGTAGACCTGATGCACGCACACACACACACACAGAAGAGCTGTGAAGTGGATTTGCACACAGGAGCGCTTTAACACACAAAATTATTCATCTGCAAAATGCACAGACGCAGTCAAACAGAGCTCTGAAGTGCACCCACACACACAAATCTGACTGATTCAACCCTTTTCTTTTTCGAGTCCGCTACGTTTAACAACCGAGCGCGCACACACACACAAATAAAACACACACGAGTGCACCTGTCTGCCCCCCACCCCCACGTCCCGTCCCGTCCCGTCCCGCCAAATCACATACGCTGTCCTGCACGGCCGATCAACAAATACTCTGGATTTCTTTGTGTTTCCTCGACGGCGGAGCGACCTGGACACCGTTATGGTGCTTTGCCATCCGGACGTGATTCGGTGTAATGAACAGCAAGCTGCCACTGATAAGGTAGAAAGTAATGAAGCCGTTTGAAATGACCCACTTCTGCTGCTACTTTAAAAGGAAAGACTGCATGAGTAAATATCTTTACGCTTACTCTTGGGATCGACATTCAGCAAGGCTTCCATCTTTGCTGGATGCTTTTTAATCAGGATGAAAAGGGATCATTTCATTCCTTTCTGTGAGGTGAAATGAGTTTAAAAAGGTGAGCACATGCCAAAATTGCAAGTGTGCATACACAGAGGGATGTGGAACAAGCTGTTTACGTAGATAAAAGTTGAATGTTTCTATAATATTGCTCTGAATCTCTTATAGTCGCACCTTCCAAAGCTCATAAATGAGCCACAAAGTAGAAATGTGTTGTCTGTGATGTTTGCCAACAAACAGGGAAGGAAATTACTGGGCCTTTTGTTTTTTCTTAAATGACTCACATCTGTGAAGATTAATGTCTTTCGTAGGAACACAGGGTTTGTGGATGACTGTTGTAGACGGGGTAGGAGAACATTTTTGTTCTTTTAAAAAGTGTGTACTCTTCCAACAGGATTTCATCCTCCAGCAGCAAATAAAATGCCAAAAATACAGAATTTTCCAGTTCAAAACTGACTTTGAACCAACACAAAAATCACTGCTTCCCTAAAAGTCAGAATTAAACCACAATCAACCAGACAACATGACCTCTAAAACACAGTCAGTATCATCAATCATCAATCCAAGCTGTCCTCTTTGAGTCTCGGGGGTCTTTGGGGTTCCACTTTGCGTCCCTCACACACTGACCTCTACCACCAGGCGACTCTCCTGCAACTTCTCGACGTGACTGGGCTCCAGCTGGTCCTCGTCGTCCTGCCCTCCTCCCTCGTAGCCGAACAACAGGGGCGCCAGGCAGCAGCCGCTGGGCCGACAGAAGCCCAGCATCGGGACACCTCACAGTCCGGGCCTTTAGACCGGCGACTCTTAAGAGGGCAACGCCAGAGAGGAAGTTGCTCTCTACTTTTTACCCTTTGTTTTTGTTGCTATTCAGATCGTCCTCCTCCCATCTTCCTCTTCTTCTTCTCAAATATGACTTCTACCGGTTTCTGCTGTTTCTACACAGCATTTCCATTTAACCGTCTCTTTGTCGCTCCACGACTCGGCGGTGACTCTCCTTCCACAGCAGCAGCTCCTGGGATCACACTTCCTCCCTCTCAAACTTCCCCTGTCAGGTAGCCACGCCCCCTCAGGTGTGCTGCAGAGCACGCCTCTTTTGTGGGAGTGTCTGTGTGTGTTTCTGTCTCTCTCTCACACACACACATACTGGAGATAAGGCCGGAGCATGCAAAATACACTCTCCTCAGTAACACACACACCTGAGAGGAGTGGCGTGTCTGTGTGTTCATGTGAGAACAAGTCTATTTCCTTGAAGCTATAAATAGAACTGGAAGAACCTGTCTGATCGGCAATGACAGGTAGGCACACACACACACACACACACACACACACACACACACACACACACACACACACACACACACACACACACACACACACACACACACACACACACACACACACACACACACACACACACACACACGATAATGTCTGTTCTTGCTTGAATGCTAATTTAGAGCACGAAACAAGTTGTAATACACACACAACTACAGTCACATCATGGAGAGGTTAAAACAGGACGCATCATTGTGATCCCACTAACCTGTGTGTGTGTGTGTGTGTGTGTGTGTGTGTGTGTGTGTGTGTCTGCTGCCTACACGACTTCATCAAACGGCTTTCAGTGTCAGATCAGTGTCTCGTCTGTCGAAGCAAATTACAGTGTGTGTGTGTGTGTTTTCTGCCAGTCGGCATATCATTCTGTCTTTAATGAGCAGAAACATGCTGTTCCCTGCAGACTCACTCACTGACACCAACTCTCTTTCTCCTTCATCTGCCTTCAGTATTTTTTCTTTTCTTCTCCAAGAGCTGTTTTTTTTGTTTTTGAAACCCCCCCACCCCCATTTTCCTCTCCTTCCAAATCTCTTGGTGGGTTGAAATCAAATCAGCGTCAGGTCAAAAGGGATTCATTAGCGACTTTAATGAGTCCCGTAGCAAAGCTAAGGAGGTGAAATGACTCTCATGACGGTGAAGACGTTATTCTCTAGTCACCCGTCCTGCTGAGCAGAAACATTCAGGCCACCAAAGGTCCGTGCTGCTCCCCCAGTGATGGAGCACTTATTCATTTACACATTTAGTTTGCCTCTCTGCAGCGGACAAAGCGGAACATGTTCAGATTAAACACGAGTGAAGCCGTTTCTGAGACCATAATTAGGGAGCCACTGGGATTACCGATTGTTTTTCTGCAGCAAAGGGAGCTAGAAATTAAATTTTTAAGTGAAATTATTTAGTTGTGCTTCCAAGATGAACTGCAGAAAGAGCAGACGGACAGAAACATCCTCGAAGAGAGTCTTCTTAAACTACTTGTCTTTCAAAATAAAAGTCTCTCGAACTATTTCTCATATTCAGGACAGAAGCATCCGGGTTTCTGAATTTTGAAACGATACATTTTAAGCTTCTACTTTTTCCAAACAATGGACAAGTTGTTCATTCATGAGTGAGCAACTTCCTCTATTACGACGGGAACTAAACGGTTTGTAAGTGAAGCGTATTTGGGATGTATAATAGCGCTTACCATAACGTTCAACACTACTGATGCTTCATTGACGGTAATCATTCCGCAGTGGAAAAAATTAAATGCTGAAACACAATTAACACGACAAATATAATCCAGTAAATCTGCATTTTTAAAATATGTTTAAGGGACAATTTGGTTTGTGAGAAATTGCATTTAAAGAGCAGTTTTCCCCTCAACAATCAACAGCAGCTGTTTATTCATGAGTTACAGGAAGCGACACAGAGACACGTGTCTCAGGTGCGTCTTTGCCAGAACTAATTAAAAAACGGACGCAGACACCGAACACCCCCCCGACCTTTCAAACGCGCCCGTGTTCTTGTGATCACGAGGGCCAAGCTGTCCTCCGGACCGGACGTCGCAGGAATGCTAAACGAAGCTGTGAAGCACTTTGCAGTTACTGGGTTTCTCCAGCAGATGGCAGACTGAGCGAGAGACGGGGGCTGGGAAGGAAGAACAAAAAAAAAAAGAGAAGAGGCAAGGTGACTGGGTGCACACGGACGGAAACAAGAGAGTCAGGAGTGAGATGAGGGATGGAGGACGGAGAGGGAAGAAAGATGGAACATGAAAGGGAGTGAGGAAGAAGAGGAGGAAGGAGTGGTGCAGTCATGGGTTTAACTCCTCTCAGCCTGCCAGCTGTGTGTGTGTGTGTCAGTCTATAAATAGAAACACACACACACACACACACACACACACACACACACACACACACACACACACAAAACATAAAAAGCTCATGTTTCTGTCGGGGGTTTATGGGCCAGAAGCATTTGTTTTTAACACTTTGCAGCACCGCACGGGCGGGGCTTAGCACACGAGACATCCAGAGCTATTCCAGCAGCACAGACACACACACACACACACACACACACACACACACACACACACACACACACACACCTGCGAGTGTGTTTTGTGTGCTGCTTCTTGACCGAGACGCAAGCAGACGTCACCTCAAAAAAAAAAAAAAACACACATCTGGTGCTCGAAGGTGACTGAAACAAACAAGAGTTACCATTTTGCAAATAACAGCTGACCCTTAATTACACATCTTGTCTCTGTTTTTTTTTTTTTTTTTTTTTGCTTGTCGACATTTCAAACTTGGTAACACAAAGGCATGCGGGGTTGCCATGGTAACAGCCTGACTTTCGAATCAACCTTCAAGCTTGGAAATGGACACACACACACACACACACACACACACACACACAATTATAAAAAAATCTTTTCACCTGGAACAGGTAGTGAACCAGGCTTTGTGTGTGTGTGTGTGTGTGTGCGTGTGTGTGTGTGACACCCTTATGTCCTTCACAACTTTTTTTTCAAGAAATTCTATTAAACTCGGCAAGAAACGGTGAGAAACACGGCAAGACGAATCGTTAGAAATAGAAATGTCTTGCATCATCTGTCATGCATAAACACGCTGTCTGACCACACACACACACACACACAGAGTCAGAACAAGGCGTGGGAGGACCTTGCACCATGGCGACCACATCCTGTCTCATTTATTAATAGGCGCGCACGCACGCGCACACACACACACACACACACACACACACACACACACACACACACACACACACACACACACACACACACACACACACACACACACACACACACACACACACACACACACACACACACACACACACACACACACACACACTAGTGATATGCGCAAAAAAGAGCCAGAGAGGATATAATGACACTGTCGTACTTTAGATGGACAGATAGGTAGAGACACGACACACACACACACAAACTTTCCATCTCCGACACACAACGTTTTCCACATTTCATGTTTGTATGCTAATGTGTTTTGGAAATATTGTCCAGTCTTTGGCTTCTGTCTGTGAGTTTTGTGCAGTGATGGACACATAATCTGCTGCTGCTGGTAGGGGGGGGGGGGGGGGTTGCCTTGGAGCATACGGACCAAATCTGGCTCTGATGCTGTAAATCCTCACTCTCTCACACACACACGCACACACACACACACACACACACACACACACACACACACACACAGTCGACTGAGCAGATAACTCTCAGGCAGGCAGAGATAGATGGTGAAAGAGGTGGAAGGTTCTCTGTAATGTGTTGGTGTGATTAGCATGCTGACCCCGCTGCTGGTGATGTGTGACGTTAATCAAGCGTTGTTCGTTTAAATAAAGCTTTTATGTTTGAAATGGAGGAGAGAGAGAGTGGTGATAAGGGTGGAAAAATACGGAGAAGAGAGGGAAGGCGTTAAGAGGAGGGGAGAGGAGAGGAAAATAAAGGAAAGAGAAGGGAGGAGAGGAAAAGGAGTGGGAGAAAAAGGAAGGGATGTCATGTAATGCAGGTGGGGACGGAAAAGGGAGAGAGTGAAGAAGGGAGGAGATAAGGGAAGATGAAATGTGTGTGTGTGTGTGTGTGTGTGTTGTGGCTGGTGATTATCCCTGATGATCACACCGTTCTGTTTAATCTTGTCTGCCAGCTCTCACACACGTCAGATGTGGTGGATGCCCGTGTGTGTGTGTGTGTGTGTGTGTGTGTGTGTGTGTGTGTCTTTATCAACGTCTCTGAGGACGATGTACATGCAGCTATGATCCAGACGAGACCTTTACATGGATTTAAAAGCCATCAAAATAAAAGTATATATTTGTGTGTGTGTCTCTCTCTCTCTCTCTCTCTCTCTCTCTCGACAGTGATTTCCACAGCCTGTGGACCTGTGGGGGCTTTTCCTGCTCTCTCCACTCATTCCCCTCCGGTGTCGTTCAGAAACACGTAATTGCTGCGGTAAACTGAATCCTGCTGCGCTCCTGCAAACACCACTCACAGTTATATTTATTTAAATTGAAAACCCTGCTATGGCTCCACACTCATCTGGGATTTCCACCCTAAAATGACAAGCACATAACCACATTTATTAACCGCCGTAACCACCAGCACCACCTCAAGGACTTCACTCACATCGTTTTAAGACTGTCTGCTTGTTGTGTGTTTGAAGGTAGAAGCTACCGTCACATGTTCCCCTGTAGGAAGCATATAAAGATGACAGGTTTTACATGTTGCTATACTCAGTAGTGTTTTCTGAGTCGTGTTTTCGTGGTTGTATGTCTCCATCATGTTGCAGTTTACTTCCATGTCTGTCCAAAATATCATTCACAATTAGCACATCAATTCTTGAGTTATGGCCAGAAACGATTTACTAAATTGATTTACTATTAGAGAGCAAATGGATGATTAAAAAAGAAACAGAGACAAATAAATGATAATTTTCTCTTTCTTATTTATCATCACGAAAGATACAAATTAAATGGTTGTTTAAAACAGTGAGGAACCTTTAACTGGTTATGAAACGGTCTCAATTTAACACTGATCCTCGACATGACCTACATAAGACAACGAGACCATCAGAGAGAAGATCTATTTCTATGTGTCACTCTCTCTGGAGATCCAGCCTGTATTGCTGGGCCCGCTAAATGGATGGGAGGCCCTGGAGAACCAGAACCAGGACTGACTGGAGCAGACTGTCAGACGCCTGCTGCAGTAAAATGAGAGGTTTTCTAAAAGGGACTCCGGTGCTCGTAAAACACTACCGCGTTTGTCCACAGGGGCCGCCACAATCAACACAAAATTAAAGTTCGTTAGAAGACTTTAAACCAGATATAAAGTAACATCAATGAACTTCACTGCCAGTACAGAACAACCTTCCATGAATCCTAACTGATGAAAGCCGATACGAACGCCGTCATGTTGCTGCTATTTGTCGACACCTGGTGACAATGACGGTTTACGGTTTAGTATCAAACACCGGGACAACAGACTGCAGCCTCCGAGGCTCAGCTTACTCAATCATAGTTCGTTATCACGTCTCGATTCTTCCTGCTCGAGTTTCAAGATTTTTGACTGGAAGCCTGGAAATCAGATAGCTGACGTGTGTGTGTGTGTGTGTGTGTGTGTGTGTGTGTGTGTGTGCCAATGTGTCTTGTCAGGACATGAACCATGTTTAAGGTATTAATCTCTAATTTATATCTGAGGTACAGATAAAGAAGTGGGTGTAAAGCAACAAATATAAGGGTGTCACCTTACAGGCCAAAGGACAAGTCAGAGTGTGTTTATGTAAAGTACGGGGGAGTTAAAGCTGATAAAAAATAGATTTTATTCCTCTCTTTTTTCCCCATTGCAATCTCTTTTTTCTTTCCATCTCTCTCTCTCCCTCATTAACTCTCATTCTTTGCTTCCGATCAATAACTCTCCCATCTGATCCCTCCGCCCGGTCCTCCTCCATCCAAGCTGTTTACTACCCAGATCTTTACCTCCTCCTCCTCCTCCTCTTTTTTCCCACCGTGACTTCTTCTTTCCTCATCCTCCAGCTCTCTTTTAACCCTCTTTTCCTCCCGTCCTCAAGTCGATTTTGATGCATCTTTTAACTCTATACTGTCGTCATTCAACCCTCTGTCAATATTTTTTTCCTCTTTGTGCCATCTCTGCTTTCTTATACCTCTGTAATCCTTTCATCTGTCTTTTCTGCTTCCTTGGACTATGAGGCCGTCTGTCGTTTTTGTTCATTTGTTTTGTTTGTGCATTTGATTTAAACTCGTAGGAACGATGCGTCTCGCTGTAATACCGACTCGCAGAGTGAAATATCCTGTTGAATATGTCACGAATGGCCCTGAAACTTGGTACACACAGTCTTGAGCTCCACAGATCGGTCATCGGTCCGTCGCGTTTTAACTTGAAATTAAAGCTACTGTTCCAAAGAGGAAACAATACATTTCTACTTCTACGTAGTTGCAACTAAATGCTCTTAAATTAAATGTATATTGAAAACGTTTAATCTAACGTTAGCTTAGTAAACAGCAGCGGTAACGCTAACAATACGTTGTGGTATAAACAAAACCCGCCAGCGGGATTGAAAAGCGTGTTTTCTATAAACAATCACCAAAACTACAGTTTATCACAACCAGCAGCTGTAAAAGAAGAATCATGACCGTCAGATTTTCATTTTCTGCTTGAACACATCGTGTGTGACGAACACCTCCGTCAGAAAGAAAACAGCCAAAACTAAGCTTCAAATTTCGATATTTCATCAAAAACATTTTGTTCTACACGTCTCATTTGAAATCTTGCCACAAATGAAGCGTTTGCTCTGATCAGATTCTGAAAAAAACATTAAATTCTGAGCTCTTTAGCACAACTAAGAAGCCACGATTGATTCAGCTGAGACCAACAGTCATGTGACTAAAATGTTGTTAAACTTCGACTGAGCCGAAGGCTGCTGAACACAGAGCAGAGGAGAGGAGAGGCTGGAAGTTGAGGTTGTAAAAATGGAAATAGTCCAATATGTATAGCACGTGGAGCCTCAAAATTATTTTTCCGACATTGAAAACATGTTGGATATACGGATTACAGTGTTTTCCAATTTTTGTAAAATAAATCATCAAAGACTTCGTATCGTATGCGACTTTGTTTTTTCCTCTTTTTACGATTTACGGCATCGTAACTGTTATTCTGCACAGAAGACATGTTTGAGTTCTCCCTACTTCTGTTTCCATACAGGTGCAGGACTTTTATATTGTATTATAAAATCAAGGCCACACAGAGAGAAATGTGACGGCAGCAACAAAATAAAACGCTTGGGGTTCAGAGGGTTAACCACATGTGATAAAACATTTGATAAAACTTTAAAAGGAAGGAACTGTGCGTCTTACCACTGGCATTATCAACATTATACGACACTGGTACATCTTCATCAGTCATTGGATGGGTGCTATGACTCTGTGTCACACTTAAAGGAGGGTAGACTATACGTCAAATAGAAAAGGAGACGAACTGAGTTGAGGTGACCCCGCTCCCCCTCCGTTATCGGCAGGTTTTGTAATGTGACGGATGGAGCAGACCGCCGCGTGTCTAGACTTTAATAATCTGCTTTCTCACTGCGGTGACTTGCCCGCAGAAATTCATCCTGCACAGTCTGGTGGTCTAAACGGCTTGACCTAGAGAAGGGCTTTGCTGTTAAACTCAACGGGGACACATTTTAAAGCCAGGAGATGCAGAGCGGGCGTGACGAACCGCTGCTGCTGCTCAAACTAGCTAAATTAAGAGTTATATCGAGTTGTCTTCTATTGAGAACAGGCGGTGGGAGAACGAAATATGTCTTCAGGTGCTAGCTAACGAAGACATGAAGCCCGCCACGCTAAAGAGACATCAAGTGTCTTTTATACATCTTCAATAAACTACACAAAGCATTTCCAGATTATCCTATCGTAAAGGAATTCACTGTGGACGAGTGTGCACGTTTACTCACACATGCACTTGGAATCGTACCGTATGCAGGCCGTTAATTCAAACCACGAGCGACTAAACGTGCACGCTTGGATCAGGATTTTATTTTTACAACCTTTATTGCCATCTTCTGTCAAAGTCTGTTTGCACTGATGTGCTTTCATTTTTCCAGGCGTCCTGCTCCCCTTAACGCAACCGCATAGGAAGCTTTATGTGGGACAGTAGAGAGCCTCGGGAGGTGAGTCCTATATACAGTTTACATTGCTACTGGGTGAACTGTTCCTTTAATCAGTGGCTAAACGCAGCTCTAAGCTGTGGGACTCACCCCTAACCCTCACACTGGGAACAAAAGCAGCTGATTCTGAACTCAGTGAGAAAACATGCAAATAACTCAACTTAGGTGTTACCAGGAGGCTCATGTTTCCTCTTTTGGTACCCGATAACAACCTCAAATGACTCAAACTTCCAAGTAATCTGAAAGCTTCAGCATGCACGACATTAGAGGTATGAAATAATGAACTTGGGCCAAGCTGGTAAACAAGGGTTTGAAAATGCTGAAAAGTGTTGAAACACGGCACTGTGGCGACTTGCACAAGCAGAGCAGCTTGCACTATTGCTCAATACATGTGTGTTCATGCAAAACTCTGTGTGTGTGTTTCTCTCAAGCTAATGAAACCGAACTCCTCTCCTCCTACACTCCTTCTCCTCTTCGCTCTAACCTCACCTTCTCTTCCCTTCTTCTCTCAATCCATTACTCATCCGTCGGTTTTTGTTTTTTTTGGCGTTTGTATAAAACACGCAAAGTTAAAATAACCTCCAGAAGATAAATCCAGACACATAAACACACGCGGCCCGGCGTGTTTTGACAATCTTCCAGCTACGCTGACGCTCATATTTGTTTAACAAAATGACCTCCTAAATTTAGACTCCGTATCCCCTGAGGAGGCTCTAAAAATGGAGACAAAGCGTGCCTGTTTTTGATATACGTGTGTGTGCACTGTGAGAATTCTTGTGGCCGCGAGAGAAATTCTTCTGGTTTGGAGTATTTTCATAAAGGGTGAAGTCAACAACAGTGACTGTGAGGGGTGGAAAGGCCTCTCCTGATTCAAGTGTTTGCGAGTACGACCGCGATATCCTTCATGAGTATTTCATGCCCGACTTCCTCCTTTAACTGGGTGCCGTTCGGCGGCGTGTAGGAAGCTGAGGATTACAGTACGAGAGTGCTTTCTTATACGTAGGCGGGTTATTGTGCGTTTGTGTGGGTGGGGCCCCGCTGTAGGTTAACTAGAATGGTTTCAGTTTCATCAGCTCCTCATGGTCACATCATGGAAATTGAAAAACACAGACTTAAAATGATTAAACTCGTGTTGAAACAAATCGATTTTCTTTGCATTCAAGTGTGAAAATGAAGGTATGAAGTACAACAGAGGTCCCAGGGCTGAAACGATTAACTGGCAATTAGCTTTTTATTATTAATTTTTTTGAAAATGATTGTTTTCTTGTGAAACACCAATGCTGCTATCGCTGAAGGACGAGAGAAGAAGAAGAAGAAGAAGAAGAAGAAGAAGAGACGGAGTTGACCATGAAGAGAGAAAACATGTAAAGTGAAAAAGTCTAACATGCAGATGGTGGAAACAACAGGATTCCACTTGCATAACAGGTGGGTGTATGCATATGTGTGTGTGTGTGTGTGTGTGTGTGTGTGTGTGTGTGTGTGTGTGTGTGTGCGTGTTTGAGCCAACGTTGTTCATACTTAAAAGTATAAGCATCCCTGCGTACTCCTCTGAAAGCAGGTTTGTGTGTGTTGCCCGTTAATCTGACAGGCAACAGATTGCTGCACAGCATGTCTGTACACTCACACTGACAGACGTCTGCAGTGACCACGGAAATAAAAGATGAAGGATGAAGAGAGGACGATGTGAAAGAAAGAAAGAAAAGAGGAGAAGGGAAGAGAGCGAAATAAGAAAAGCTAGAAAGAATAAACGAAAGAGAAGGCAAACAAGTGACAAAAACAGGAACAGAGAAATGAT